>NC_080840.1:74620754-75222897 GCF_030435755.1 Ochotona princeps | reverse complement strand
TCCTCCTCTGTGTATATCTGCCTTTCCGATAAAGATAAATAAATCTTCAGAAAAAAAGAAAGAATTATTCTATACTCCATCATGACTTTCATGTGGATCTCTAGCCATTGATAGCAAAGAAACACTTAAAATCTCTGGAGCCTAGAGTCTAATTCTCATTAACAGTATTGTAATATACACAGAGGTTTTCAGGATTTCAATTGCTGTGTCCATCAAAGGGAAGCTAAACCTTTGCTTGGAAAAATTTCAAGGGCTTCTTACCAGTTCAGGAAACATGGCTCACCTCACAGTATTCTGGTCACACAAACCGACACACTATTGGTACCATTTCTAGTGTCAACACCAAAAGTGACTGTCGTAAGGGACTGGGCAAAAGATGACTTCATTATGCATTCCAGTGTGGGAAAATCTGGCACTTTTATGTTAAAATACGTAGAAATTTGCTGAAGAGTTGGACATTTAGCTTAGATCTTAAGTTGTGCACTTATATATAATTACAAAACATGATAATCAAAAAGAATAACGCATTTGCTTTCTAGGTATATCATGGCAAAGTACCACAACTGGGTAACTTAAAGAGAAATTAATTTTTTCACTGTTCTGGAGGCAGAAGGTTCTAATCAAGGTATGGATGGGTTAGCTTCTGCCTCGGGTTAGGAGGAAGAATCTGTGCCAAGACTCCATCCGAAGTTCACAGATGGTTCTGTTCCCTCATTGTGTTCACATTTCTTCTTAAAAGGACATCAGTGATGGTGGATTAAGGCTCACCCAGTTGACCTCCTTCTAACTTTATCACCTTTGCAAAGGCCCTGCATCCAAGCAGAGTCATTTTCTGAGGCACAACAGTAGCAGGTTTCACAATATGCATTTGGGTATGTGTGGGAAAGACCATTCAACCCACAACAAATAGTTTCCACAAACAAGAGGAACAGGGAAACCTCGAAGGAGCGTGGGATTGAGGGAAGGTGGGAGTATAGGGTAAGGAGTATCATTATGCTTTTAACATTTAAATATGAAATACATTGAACTTGTTCCCTTCATATATACATTATATGTGTGTGTATGTGTATGAATTGATAATATGTCATAAGTATTTCAATGTATTTAGACACTTGGCAAATTTACTTATGAAAAACTTTAAAAACAGGCATCCTACCCTAATCCTACTAATTCAGAATCTTTGGAAGTAGGGTCCTGGGACTTCAAAGTTTTATCAAGTCTCTCAAATGATCCTCACGTGTACTTGGGAGTGGAAATGTCTGGGTTGCGTGTTTTGGACCATCCCCACACTACAGGCAAATGTTTGTGTTTTACCTTGTAGGAAAGAGTAAAACCACTGGGTCAAGTGTGGTACTCAGTGGCTAACGTCCTCATTATGCACGTGCTGGAATCCCATATGGGAACTGGTTCATGTCCTAGCAGCCCCACTTCCCAACCAGTTCTGTGCTTGGGGCCTGGAAAGCAGTCAAGGGCGGCCCAATGATGGGACCCTGCACCCCTGTGGGAGACCTGGAAGGGGATCCAGGTTCCTGGCTTTGGATCAGCGCAGCTCTGTCTGTTGCGGCTGCTTGGGGAGTAAATCAGTGAATGGAAGATCTTTCTGTCTGTCTTTCCTCCTCTCTGTATATCTGACTTTGCAATAAAAAAATAATATAAAAAGAAAGGCCTAACTGGTGATTTCTATGTAACAAGATGTTTAATCATTGGTTGAATATACTGATTAATAAAATGTCTTTAGTGATGGTGGTATTGATAGGGATAATAGTACTAAGGAAAAAGAGGGGCTTGGTTCAGTGCCCAATCCACAATGGTGTACAAATGAGAAACACTTTTAGATCCATGTTAAGATTGCTGAAGAGTGCATTGCAGGATGTGTTGTACATTGATGTGCTCCATGGGATTTAATTATTGAAAACTTCCAATTTATCCCAAGGGAAGCAAAGCCAAGGCTCCAGAGCACATGTTTGCTGCATGGCTGGGTATCCTTGAAACTGGGATGAAGCTTGTCATGGCTGTGACTTCCCGAATGACAGTTTGGGAGCTGATGTGGATGCTGATAACGTGTTTTCACCAACAACAGTCGTCATTGTCTCATAGGTTTACATTTCTAACTGTTGATGAGATCGTCACTACTTATATGTCAGAACATTATCTTTCTTAAATTGTCATCATGGGACTTTCTTTTATAAAATCCGCTGTATGTGCTACCCATGATCCAATCCAATAAGAGAATTTTATATTTCAGAAATTTGAAAGCAATAGAAAACTTGAGTGAACAGTACAATGGACATTTGTATACCCTTTACCTGGAATCACTGATGTTCATCATTTTGTTCTATAGAATTTGCTATTTTTCACATTGAAGTGTGTATTTCTTGTCTTACTGTGTGTGTGTGCTTGCTGACTAAAACAAATTTGGAATTGGCAAGCCATGGAGACAGTCTACCTAGAATGATTGTATCATTTTTATGAAGCATTGAGTTGTAATATTAAAATAATGTGTGCATCAGGAAAAAAACAGCTCTTTCTCAAGAGTAACAACAGGCAATGCAATATTTGTGGATCGCAAAGCACGTAGATTGTTTCAGATGTACCAATCCAGGATTAGCTACGGAGGCTCCATACTGTCCTGCTTACTCCAGGAAGCAGAGCATAGATTCCCATTTATAATCCAGTAAAATGAAATCAGGGACTCATATTCCCTGGTTATCAGGTATTTTCACAGATATAGAGTCTAGAAGCTATTGGTATTCCTAGGGAAAGTGGTATTTAAGATGTACAAGTCAGCTGCAGCTGGGGTATTAAAATTTTCTCTCAGTGTCAGAACACAATACCAGAACATTTGAAACCACTAACTGATTTTAAAATGACATGTGATAACCCAGCTGATGTCACATCTTTGTAGATCAACTTGCATTTATCACAAAGAAATGCTAAATAGTTGAGAAAGGACATACGTGGCATTTCTAAGAGATTTATGCTATCGGGGCCAGCATGCTGGCCGAGTAGGTTAACGTTCCACCTGCGGTGCTGGGATCCCATACGGGTGCTAGCTCAAGTCCTGGCTGCTCCACTCCATATCTAGCTCCCTGGATATGGCCTGGGAAAGAAGCAGCCTTGGGATTCTGCACCCCTGGGGGAGGCCTGGAGGAAGCTCTTGCCTTCTGATCGGTTCTTCTCTGGTGGCTGTGGCCATTTAGGGAGTGAATCATTGGATGGAAGACTTCTCTGTCTCTCCTTATCTTTCTATAAAATCTGCCTTTCAAATAAAAATAACTAAGTCAAGTTTCATACCAGCAAGTTTTGAAGTCTTCATGGGACTTAGCAGCCTTTGGCATGATTTGGTATTTGATATCCAATTGCTGTGGTTGAGCCCGAGTTCAAGGAATTCTAGAATCAGCTTTCTTTTTTGCTTGCCATTATACAAGGTCAGCTTATATGTCCTTTACATATTTTGTTTCTGCTATGGAGATATGAATTTGAATATTGACTCATTTTTTATTAGCTTCTAAGTTTATTATATCAAATACAGAGAAAAGTTGGCAGAGCTGCTGAAAATGAGGGCTAATGTCAAAATCTTCAGAATGCCGTGGAACTCAAGTTGGTAATAAAGCCAAAGAGAACATTGAAGTAAGGGTAGAGAAGATATGTAGAGGTCAAAACCAGCTGGGAATTAACAAATAAGAAAAAGATAAGATCAACATTGGGAAAATGAGCGTAGGAATGTAGGTTTGTCCTCAGTCGGAAGCACATATGTGATTCTGATTACAAATGTGGCCTCTCTATAAATTGTTCACATTGTCATCTAGAAAGGGCTGTTATAATCAAGAAATGTTTAATCGGTACCTACAGGTCAGATTATTTAGACAATTTGCCCAAACACCCTGGCTCTGTTTTGAACACTTGGACAAGTTTACGTGTTCTTATTTTTCTGAAATGATTTTTTCACAGTCATCTGATGAGTTACTAGTCTCATGCAGGTTTCTCTTTCAGAAATTACAACATAATAAAAGAAACCACAGCCCACATTTGCTTGTACTATGTGTCTGATGTACTCAAGATAATGTTCCAAATAATCCCAGGTTGCTGATGTGAAGTTGAGGTACGGAATAATCAAGTACTTACTCCAGCACAGGGCTGCCAAGTGGAGGTGTGGAGACGGAACAAAGTATTCTGAACAATCTTTCTTCTGCTTTTCAACCCAGTTAGTCCCCCAATTATTTCAACTGAGCTTAAAATATTGATGTTAAATAGCTCTCTTCAGTCCTCAGATGCCCACTGAAATTCATTTATATTCCTACCTAGTGTCAGGTCATTTGCCACAGTCTTGAACTAGAGAACATTGATCCTTGACAAAATCACACATCCCCAGAGGGAATAGAATAATAAAAGTAAATGGAATCTAAAAATTTGGTTTGATGGCCAGCCTCTGCACTTGCTATTTGCATGGTCTTCATTTCTTCTTTGACCCTAAATTTCCTTATCTGTCAAACAGTACTTTTTTTAATGTATTTTTTACCCTAAACAGTTACAGAAAGAAGGAGAGACACAGAGAGATCTTCCATCCATTAGTTCAAAATGACTACAATGAGTAGAGTTGATCTGGTCTGAAGCTGGGAGCCAAGAGCTCCGTCCAGGTCTCCCACGTGTGTGCAGGGAACCAGGACTTGGGTCATCTTCCCCTGCCTCCCCTGAGAATGCACCTGACATTAGCAGGGAGCTGAATCAAATGTCGAGCAGTTAAAACTAGAGTTGGTACCCGTAAGGGATGCTAGTGCTGCAGACAGAGGATTAGCTTACTACTCCTCCAACCTGGCCTCAAACGACAATATTAGCAGTACCTGTCTCACAGATAGCTGTGTTGAAAGATATGTGATGTAATTTATAGGCAGTGCTTGGATGGTGGTACTGAGCAAAGAGCACCTAGTACATATTGAATAAGGATAATTTTTTTTGTTGTTTTAAATGAAGGTCTTACATGCCTGTGATAAGTAGATGTGAGGTTGTCTGGGTGTTATAAGAAGGCATTTCAGTTAAGCGGGATGTCCCCTGGTTTATCCTTGGAGCCTAGCCTAGAAATTTATTTTGATATTTGGGGGCCTGGCGGTGTGGCCTAGTGGCTAAAGTCCTCGCTTGAACGTGCCAGGATCCCATATGGTCGCCGGTTCTAATGCCCCAGCAGCTCCGCTTCCTCTCTGTCTCTCCTCTCTGTATATCTGACTTTGTAATAAAAATAAAATAAATCTAAAAATAAATAAATCTTAAATGTTAAAATTTGATTTTAATATATACTACAGATGCTCTGATGTTGAAAAAACTTAAATGCAGCTGTTTACTTCCCTCATTACAGAGTGAAGAGAAGCATAAAATGTATGGGGATGATAGATTGATCTAATCGGTCATTAATTTCTTTTATATGTCCTTAGGATTTTGTGCTGCCTTTTGAATTTAGACAGAGATGACATGTAAAACTATTTACTTTGGAGCCTCCATTTTCATGAAAAAAATCTTTAACATCCTGACTATCTTTGCAGGAATTGAATTTTGGGCATGCTTAGAACTTCTAATAAATGAGTTTTCATGAAGGCAGAACACATTTAATAATACCAGTGTCGTTTTCTTCAAATAAGTCTTCTACATTTTTGGTTAGATTTATTCCCAGATATTTCATACTTTTCTCTGTTATTTTGAATGGTATCTTGCTGGTTAAGTCTTTTTCCATCTTGGGGCTGTTCGCATACACTATGGCTGTTGATTTTTGTTCATTAATTTTGTACCCTGCCACTCTACCAAACTCTCGTACAAGTTCTAGCAGTCTCTGTATTGAGTCTCTTGGCTCTTCTACATAAAGAATCATATCATCTGCGTATAGTGAGAGCTTGACTTCTTCGTTTCCCATTTGGATTCCTCTGATTTCTTTTTCTTGTCTTATGGCCTCAGCGAGTACCTCTAGGACTATATTGAATAGTAGTGGAGAAAGTGGACATCCCTGTCTTGTTCCAGATCTCAGTGGGAAGGGTTCCAGCTTTTCTCCATTCAGTATGATGCTGGCGTTGGGTTTTTCATATATGGCTTTAATTATGTTGTGGATTTTTCCATCTATGCCTACCTTGGTTAGGGTTTTTAGTAGGAAGTGATGTTGGATTTTGTCGAAAGCTTTTTCTGCATCTATTGATACTATCATGTGATTCTTGTTTTTCAGTTTTTGGATGTGGTGTATCACATTTATAGATTTTCGAATGTTGAACCATCCCTGCATTCCAGGGATGAATCCTACTTGATCTGGATGAATGATCTGTCTGATGTGTTTTTGAATTCTGTTGGCTAGGATTTTGTTGAGAATCTTAGCATCAATGTTCATCAAAGAGATAGGTCTGAGGTTTTCCTTCTCTGTTAGTTCTCTGTCTGGTTTTGGGATTAAGGTAATGTTGGCTTCATAGAATGAGTTTGGAAGGGTTGCCTCTTTTTCTATTGTTTTGAAGAGTTTGTAGAGGATTGGGGTCAGCTCTGTTCGGAATGTTTTGTAGAATTCTGGAGTGAAGCCGTCTGGGCCTGGGCTTTTCTTTGTTGGGAGGTCTTTAATCACTGATTCAATCTCTACTTCAGTTATGGGTTTGTTCAGGTCGTTTGTTGCCTCTGGGCTAAGTTTTGGCAAGTGGTAGAAGTCTAAGAACTTTTCCATTTCTTGGTGATCTTCTGATTTGTTGGAGTACAGTGCTTTGTAGTAATTTCTAATTATGGCCTTAATGGATGCGGTGTCTGTTGTTATGTTGCCTTTTTCATCTTAAAAAAGAAATTGAACAAGACCTCAAAAGATGGAGTAACATCCCATGCTCCTGGATAGGTAAAATCAATATCATTAAAATGTCTATACTGCCAAAAGCAATATATACATTCAACGCAATCCCAATCAAATTGCCCAAAACATTCTTCATGGAACTGGAAACAATGATCCAAAAGTTCATCTGGAAGCACAAAAAACCACGGATAGCTAGAACTATCCTGAAGAACAGGAAGTTAGCAGGGGGAAATCACAGTTCCGGACCTCTGGACATACTATAGGGCAGTGGTTATCAAAACAGCGTGGTACTGGCACAAAGATAGAGAGGAAGATCAATGGAGCAGAATAGAAACGCCAGAAGGAAACCCACACAGATACAGCCAAATAATCTTTGACAAAAAGACAAACGACAACCCAGGTAAATGGGAAGGTCTGTTCAATAAATGCTGTTGGGACAACTGGTTGATAGCCTGCAGAAACAAAAAAATAGATCCACATCTCTCACCATACACTAAGATCAGATCTAAATGGATAACAGATCTAAACCTACATCCAGAAACCTTCAAACTTTTGGAAGAAAATGTTGGAAACACACTGGAACACTTAGGGGTAGGCCCTCACTTCCTAAAAAAGACTCCAGATGCAGTAGAAATCAAGACCAAAATAAACAATTGGGACCTCATCAAACTAAGAAGCTTCTGTACAGCTAGAGAAACAATCAACAAAGTAAAAAGGCAACCCACAGAATGGGAGAAGATCTTCGCACACGACATAGGTGATAGAGGGCTAATATCCAGAATATACAAAGAGCTACAAAACAACCAAAATGTCAAAACAAGCAACCCACTCAAGAAATGGGCACGGGAAATGGGCAGACACTTCACAAAGGAACAAACCCAAATGGCAAATAAACATAAGTTCCCTGGCAATAAGGGAAATCCAAATTAAAACATCAATGAGGTACCACCTAACGCCAGTAAGACTGGCCCACATGAATAAAAGCACCAACGACACTTGTTGGCGAGGTTGCGGGGAAAAGGGAACCCTACTCCACTGCTGGTGGGGCTGCAGGCTGGTACAGCCTCTATGGAAATCAGTATGGAGAATATTCAAACAACTCAAATTCAACATACCGTATGATCCAGCAATAGCACTCCTAGGAATATATCCAGAACACTTGTTCTATGAGAAACCAACATGCACTCCTATGTTCATAGCAGCACAATCAGTAATTGCAAAAACATGGAAACAACCAAAATGCCCATCAACAGAGGATTGGATAAGAAAGCTATGGTTCATCTACTCCATGGAATACTACTCAGCTATTAAAAAAAACAAAATGCAGTTCTTTGTGGCCAAATGGGCCAAACTGGAAACCATAATGCTAAGGGAAATGAGCCAATCCCAAAAGGTTAAATACCACATGTTTGCCTTAATTTAAGATGATATGATGTTATGTATAACATGTTATGTTTTGAATGTTATATGTTGTGTATAAACTAAAATTGAAGTATAGGTGAGGTGGTCACAGAAGGTGGCTGGGAACCCGCATTTACTTTTAACATATTGGTTACTCATTACTATGTCAATTAATTCCATAATGATGTAAATTTTTGCTGATGGTATGTTGGAGCTTTCAATTGACTGGGATGATCCTCTGCTGGCTCTGTCATCAGACCAGAGAGGGTATACCTAAGAAGCCGTTGAACTTGACGGGACAGTAAGATGCTGGACTCTATGTTTGGTATACGCTTGCAATGGGGAAATCTCAACTGAACTTGAGCTGTGGTTATGCAACAAGGTGGAGGAATCCACCATGGTGGGAGGGTTTGGGGAGGGGTGGGGAGAACCCAAGTATCTATGTAACTGTGTCACATAATACAATGTAATTACTGAAGTTAAATAATAAATAATTAAAAAATAATAATACCAGTGTCTGGCAGCTTTTGTAGTGTGTGGTACAACATTCTGCCCCTAACAGGCTTTGTACTGGAAGGAGGATGATAATTGTCTTTATTCTTGACATAATACACAGAAACAACTGCACATTAACTTATTATTTGTGATGTGATGTGATTTGATGTAATACTTGCCTTAGGAAACGGTGAAAGAAAAATTGGAGGTGGTCAATGAAGAATTTTCCTTGCCTGTTTAACTGGCCAATAATTTGCTCAGATGCATTTTGTTTCATTCTAAATGTTGTAGGGTTGCCACCAGAGTTGTTAAATAATCTTAATGTAACTGATACTTCAGTATTCATGACTAATGACAGAAATCTTTAAAATGGCAACAAAAAATAATCCTTTTCATGTTACTACTGACTTGGGCCCTATTCAAATTAGTGACTTAGACATAACCTGTATAGTTTCATTAAAAAAAAATTTCCAAACACTTGAGTGATCTTGTGCCAAGATGTGCATTTAATAGTTTTCATTTTTTACAGTTTTATTAGTCAAAGTTAATATTTCCCCAGATTCCTTTAAAGTTGAGGGGCTTTGGGAGGGACGTTTTGGAACATGAACTCTCAACCCTGTATTGAATGATGTAATGTAATTAAAACTACACTCAAAGAGATTAGACTCTACAAATGAGTGAAAACGTACATCTACTTTATGAAAATAAATGAAAATTTGTAGCCTTAATTCCTTTTTTATGACAAGCTGCCAGTAATGAAACATAATATCAGATTACATTTAATAATTCTACTCATTACATACAGAGGAAAATCTTACTTTGCAGTAAAAAGTTATTACTGTTAAGACACCGCTGACATTCATTTATGGAGCTGATCATTTCAATCAGTCAGCTGTGAAAATGAATATAAATTTTAAAACGCATGCACTGATTAGTCAATTTAATAGATGTTAGGAATCAAGAAGTTCAAGAGGCATCACATTTTTAATTCCAAACAGTTGTAAAAGTAACACATATTTATTGCTCTGAAGAATTCAAATGGCATGTTCCTTATTATTCTATTCAGAAAATAACAAAAATAATTACAAATGAATTCTCTCATTTTGTCATAATTACTTTAACTCCTATGAGAACTCTGAATACTCTTTTCATTTAGAGAACTTTGGTTCTTAAACCTGCTGGTTAGAGTCACAGTGACAATCAGGATCTATGAATTTGTTCTTTACAAATGTTAAACCGTGTTCAACTTCAATTCATGTATCCAAAACTGTATGTCACTAAAATGTCAACCTTCTAAGGGACCTTCAAAAACCATTGACTATTCCAGAGTAGGAGCGGAGAACAGGACCTCTCTGTGGGATAGTTGGGGGCTGCTTAGCTCTATAACTGGCTGGAACATAATTGGATTTTTTCTTTCTGGTTTCTGTTCTTACCACAATCCAAAATTCTGTGTGGGTGTATCATGTGAGCAAAAATGCTTTTGAGAATGAAAGTGGATATTAATAATAGCTGTAAAAAGAACAGAAAATCAGGATTTCCCTCAGCAATTCCAAATCTACTGTTACTCTTTCTATGTGGGGTGGGAGCAGTTAACTTCATAGTTGTACCCAGGGGTGGCACCAAACACTTTGAATGTTCACCTTGGTTATTAAGAATTATTTGTAGTTACTCCATTAATATTTGAGTGGGAAAACTGCAAACAACAACAAAAATAAAGAGGGGGCCTCATTTGTCACAAATGGTTTAAAATGTGAATTTAAAGATATAAAATAAAACTATCACCAAAAACCAAATGCTTGGAAACAAATTGCTCTAATACTACAAAGTAGAAAGTGAGATCACATTCGATACTTACATAAGTGAATGTTACCAGAAACATTTTTGGACTTGCATCCTTTAAATGGGTAGAATTCAATACATGGAGAAGAAACAGACTTTGTTTGTTTGTTTGTTGTAAAGATTTACTTATTTTTATTACAAAGTCAGATAGACAGAGAGGAGGAGAGATAGATAGGAAGATCTTCCATCCGATGATTCACTCCCCAAGTGACCCCAACGACCGGTGCTGCGCTGACCTGAAGCCAGGAGCCAGGAACTGCTTCTGGGTCTCCCACGCGAGTGCAGGGTCCCAAAGATTTGGGCCGTCCTCGACTGCTTTCCCAGGCCACAGGCAGGGAGCTGGATGGGAAGTGGAGCTGCTGGGATTAGAACCAGCACCCATATGGGATCCTGGCAGTGCATTCAAGGAGAGGACTTTAGCTGCTAGGCCACGGCGCCGGGCCCAATCTCTTCGATTTTTAAAGTGTCTCTATTCCATGAGAGAGTGAGCGAGCGAGAGGGGCTGCAATAATTACACTTTACAACTTCCACTGGGACACAGTATCTTAGTTTTCTCTTTATTTTGTAGCAAATTTTCATAAATCTACTGGCTTATGAAGAATGTATTGCCTTATATAAAGTCCAGTAGGTTAAAAAAAGAAAAAAAGCTCACATTGTCATCTCATGGTGCTCGAGGTTTCATGGGCCATGTTTAGAAGTGACGCTTCCGAAGCAGAGTCTGTTTCCTTGTGCTTTGCTCCTGGTTCTCTTCCTCCATCTCCCGGGCTGCTTTGGCAGATCAACTCTTCTCATCCCATCACTTCATAGTTTTCTTCTTCTACTTTGCACAAACCCTGTGATCACACTGCAACTAGATAATTCAAGATAACCTCCTCATTTTGAAGTCCTTAACTCTTACATCTTGAAAGTCTATTTGTCAGACAAAGGGACAGTGTTCCAGCAATCATGTCATGGGTATCTTTGCAGGAGACTTATTTTGCTCACCATACTTTCCCTGAGAAATCCGAAGCCATCGTGTCCTTTCCTTTCTGTTCTTTGTGTTTCACACAATATTGAACTCTTATTCAAACTTCACTTTAATAATTGTTTATTCCTCAAGTTGAAGAAATGGCAGTGGTTATCACCAAGCCGTATGCTAAATGGGTCTTTAAAATGTCTCAGCTCTACCATGCAAGAGACATAAAACTTAGAAAACACATTTAAATGTAGAACTGAAAGCTACTTTTCCCTAAATGGGAATAGAATATAATTGTTTGTTTTGCTTGTGTCAGGAAACAATACATTTCATTAAATAGTCAAGAATGAAAATTAAACTTAAGTGTAGGATTTTACTTTTTAGGGCTTTTTGCTAAAATGAGATCCTTTCATAGGACAAGCATGGTAGTCATATGTCAACTCTTTTTTCTCTTCTCTGGCTTGATACAAATGACAACTAAGTCTGTATTTTAATTTCATTCTGAAAACAGCAACCATAGTGGAAACTGCTTTTGACATGCAAATTTGTTAACTGAGATGTATGAAGAGAGATCCTTTAAAAGACAGTATCATTGGTGCTTTGTAATACATTAATTTCAGATGGAACTTTGAGGAATCTTCAAAAAGCTCATGGAAAATCGATGGTATAAAATAACCATACATGGATTTCAAAACTTTGTATGCGCAAATAAACTTATCTTTTAATCTTATTTCCACAAACTTGTTAAAATATCCTCGTATGTATGCCATACCAACAAACAATGGAAATAAAAATTTAAGTTGGAATCAGTGGTAAGATATTTCATAAATTTTTTTTGTGCAAATGGAAAAGCATTCAAGTCAAACATTATGTTGATTCTTTCTCCATAAACATTTCAGAAAACAACCCAGTCCTGAGAGATGTATTACAAACTGGAAGTGTAAGTTAAGAATAATCACCAATGAAGTTTCATATTTATTTCACAGAAAGAAAAACATTTTTTTAAAAAAGCTAAGCAAAACACTCACTTTATTCTAATGAGTTAAACAATAACCTCTCCAAAGCGGCCAAGAGGGACATGGTCACTGCATTCCTGCTGCAAAACAAGAGCCAACCCAAATTCTTCCCAATTTCTTAATGCACATGGTGAATGGCTAAAACCACACTGGAAATAGAAAATGCGTTTAATAGTTTCGATTATAAACTTCTCACCTCATGAGGATTTGAATGACTTTATGGCTCCATTTGCTTCTTTATGTTTATTTCTTCCTGTGCTTGCCTTTTGTTTAGGTTTTTAAACTAAGAGCTTGGTGAATGTGTGCAGTGAGATTTAGACTCAATAGCCTGTTATAGCTGAGCTGTTACAAAGGAAGGAAGGAAGAGCTGGTTGGATTAGAGCATTGCCGCAAGTGTAGAAAATAGAAAGACCATGTTTAATCTTTCGATTCTTATTAGTTCTCCAAGCGGACTTTAAACTCATGGTTATGCTAATCTGGTTATCTCTTCTAGAGGAGATTTAAACCTATAGAATATGCCTAATTTAGAGAAATACTTATGTACTCTTTTAACTCCTGGAATGATGTATCGACTGCTGATATCTCTTGACGTCACATTTGAAGGTTGAGTTACTGATTACGTTGTGCGTTTCTGCAGCACAATATGCATTTTCTTGAATTTTCGCTTGAATAGTTCACCCTTCCCCAAATACCCTTTTGCCTGCTCTCCAGGCAGTCACAGGCTAGTTACCCTGCAAAAATTCAGCTGAATTTCTTCTTTTTTTAATGTGAAATCTTGCTTAATATCAGCTTGTGTTGGTGTTCTCTGCAGTCATACAGAATTTAGGATTAAATCGAGTCATGTGTTTCTAATTATTTTTTGTGTTTATTTTTGTCTTTCCAACTAGATGCTAGGACAGTTGCAAAAGTAGGAATTTTGCTATGTATCTTTAACTCTGGCACTTTGCCTAGTGACGTGTAGACTCTCTGCTGATTCCATTTGTTGGTAGTCTTTATCAAAGTTAATTGTTCAATTCATACATTGTGTCAAACAATGCAGAAGGTCCAGTGTTGAACCTGACTGAGTAATGAGTCATGACTAGGTCAGGTTCCTGATTTTATTATTATAAGGAGTCTGTCCTTTTTATTGCCTTAGTTTTGCTTTGTCTTCACTTCATTTTCAGGCAGTAGTTTCCTAACTTGTGCTTTCTGTGGGTGGAGAAGGATCTTTTTCTTAATATATCAAAGAAAGGCCTAGAGCAGATGCTGTTTGCATGTAAGGAACTAGCTTGGGTCAGGTGCTTATATAGGATTAATCCTGGTTGTCAAAGCTAAGTGAGCAAGTTGTTGCCTGGGCCAGAGTGTCATGGCTTTCTATTGAAACAGGGAGTGGCATCAATTTTTAATTTTTTTTTCGTACTAATCCATTATATGAACTGAGACTGGAGGAAGGACTGTGTTTCCTTCTCCCAGAATGGAAAATGCATGCTGGATAGATGTGATCTTATTGTGGAGAATAACTTTTTTGATTGATCAGCTGAACATCATTGCAAAAAAAAGATATTCCGTACCACTTTTTTTTTCATATAAAATACCATATAATTAGGGTAGTCCTCACAGTATTCTGAGCACTTCACAACCACTATTGGGAATAGAGGTGAAGGTGATATGACGTAGGACTTTGGCTCTTCATTAATAAATTATCAAATTCTTCTGTGGAAAAATAACTGAAGAATGTTTACATCTCTCATTATGGCTTGTGAAGATTTTGGCCCTTGGGTTTCATGGTAAAGTCTAATAGCACTATAAGCCAATTAAGACTATCAATGTTAATTATTCACTGAGAACTACACTGATATCAGAAGTTGATTATGAGGCATATGAATGATAAGCATTTAAGATTTCCATTATTTGAAACTGAAATGGCTTGGACATGTGTGGTGAGTGGGCTAACAGGACTTTTGCCTGCTTATGTTGTGCACTGAGAAGAAATATCTGAAATATTTGAAAGATAAAACCTCAAGTTTTGTATTGGACAATATGCTTGAGACTCTGCCTTGAAGGTTCTTAGTGAACATTGCAAATAATAAACCAAGACTATTCAGAGATTTCATTTCCATGGAAGAAGGGTGTTGAACAAGAAAAAATAAAATTTTCATTGGGGTATCCAGGAAATGTGTGGTGATTGACAGCTTTACATCCCTAAAGGACAGAAGTCAGATTCGCATAGACTGTAGTATTTTTCCCCTTTATTCCAAATCTTTTATGTTTAAGTTACATAATATTGTTTGGATCCAAGCACACATAATTCTTTAATGTTTGAATTTTGTTTAGTGTTGTGTGTGCCTTTCATAGGTAGTTACTCTGTATGTGGGAAAAGAACAAATCAAGCATAGCTACAGTGATGAAACGTCTAAGAAATGATCAAATGTTTGTTGAGCACTGTCTAAATTCAATTTTTAATCTTTACTTTTTAGAACTGCAAGATAAGCAGAAATCTACAACTGATACCTCTCCAAGTATTTGTTTGTTCTTACAGATGTTTTACTCAACGTGGTGATAACCTCTTTGGCATTGTTGAGGCCTAGAGCAGGTCAGATGCTCCCTCAGGGCCTCACCAGATTGCTCTGCAGCATTGCACAAATATTATGTTCTACTCATGACATCAGGCTACAGCTGTTCTCTCGTCACTACATCAAGTAAAGGAAAAATAATTCAGCCATAAAGATCATAGCTTAAGCACTATCTTTAGATTTCTTAGACTTTAGGCATGCTGTTTTTTATTTTTGGTTTAGACACAAAATAAAAAGCAAAAACATGAAGACCTGTCTGGCAAGTGTTATTCTCGCCTCTCATATCTGATCCCTGTCCTCCTTTTTGAGTTAAGTATTAAGAGATTTGGATGGAAAAGGCATTATTTTATGAATATTTTGCAATAGGAATAGAATCACTTTTTAGTGCTAGTTTCATTTTTGTGATTTGATTTGAGACAACAGTATCTAGTGACCAGGATAAAAACCTTCATTTCACCTTTTCATCCCATTTTTTAATGGAGTGAAGGTTGGAAATTCAGATCAGACAACTTCTAAAATCACTTTGTTACTGCTTTTAAAGTTTGTTCGTTCCTTCCTTATTTCTTTCCCTCCTTCCTTTTTCATTCTCTTCTTTCCTTCATTTGTAAATCTTCAGGAGAAACTGATAAAAGCCAAAATGGTAGTGCTGAAATGATAATTTACCTCTTTGAAGAACAACACCAAACCTGAAGAAGAAATGAAGAAACACATGCCATACTTTGCATGTAGTAATGGCTCTTGGAAGTGTGGTTCTGTCAGCATCAGCCCTATCACCCGAGAAATTGCTGGAAATGCAAATTATCAGAATCCAGCCCAGAAGGACTACGGCTGGAAACTGAAGAATGCCCCAGCTTATTTCTGCTTTGACAAACACAATTCATGCTTTTTTTTTTTTATGTTCTAGTTTGAGAATGACAGGGACAAACAAAAATAGAGTTGCTATGTATTCTTAATGCAAGAAATTGAACCTTGATCCTGTATTTAAATCTAGAAAAGAAATGCACTTCTCTATAGAACTGTTAGTCCTTTTGATGGAAAGCAGAGTGGCGTCTCTCCTTCATGTATTGTCATGTCACCATCCTAGCTAGGCATTTTGCAGCAGCAGATCCGGAATGTAAACCTTCATGTGTCAGAGTTTCCACTAGCATTGCTGGGAAGCCAAGTTAGCAGAGCATTGCAGAGAGGTTCTTAGTTCCAGAGAATAATGTTTAAACCTTAAAAAGAGATAGGGTTTCAAAATAACATCCTAAAGATTCATGAACCATGAATGCAATTTAAACGAAAACAAAAGTAAAATACAAATGAAAGACATAAGACTTTATTCAAAATAAGCTTTGGGAATAAACTATGTTTGTAGAGGGAAAACTGATCAGTAACTTAATTTTGACTAGAAAAATATTTTTAGACAATTTATTCTATTAAAAGTAGTTTATTTCTAATTTACATTCCATGACCTTAACCACAATTTACTTGTTATCTTGCTACGGGACAGAAAGTTCTATCAGTTTATCTATCAATATACTCATTTATTCAGCAAATATTTCAGATAAATCTTTGAAATTCAAATGACATAAAAGACATCCCACTTTGTTCTCACACCTGTCTGTTTCCAACCTCCACATGTTGGAAGGCAGTGAAATCTTGCTTCTGACCCAGAATTGCACAACAGCTCATCTTTCTGAGGTTGTCAGTGACGTCCTCCTAATACACCACCTCCTCACACAGCTGTCTCTTTCTGCAGGCTTGGGTTCAATTGATCATCTTCTGGTCCTTCGGAACTTTAGGTTCATTTGTTTTCTTCCTTCCTTTATCCACATTCTCTTTTATGCTGTTGAATAAGAAGCATTCTATGTAATTCCTACACAGACGTGTTTTCTCTCCGTTCGTGAAATAATGCTCTCACCACTCTCACTTATCTTCATTTAACCCACCTGGCAGGGCAGCTCCCAAACCTGCTTCCCCATCTTTTAAAGAAATAAGAGTTGTTTATTTGAGAAGCAGGATGCAAGAGGAACCTGCCATTTGTTGATTCACTACCCAAATACCCACCTGACCCTGAATAGGATGCTGGAGCTGGGAGCTAGAAATGTAATACAGGTCTACCACATGGGCCACAGGACTCCAATCATGTGTCATCACCACTGCGTCTTGGGTGCTGTGTTGCCGGGAGATTGGAGTCAGGAGCTGAATCCCAGTATCTTGCCCAGATATTTCAATGTGGGATGTGGGCATATTAACTATTAGGAAAATTCCTGACCCTCTATCTCTTTGGCATTGTGCTACAGTGAGTTAAGCTACTATGTGTGCTGCTAGCATTACATATGGGTGCTCGTTTGAGATCCGGCTCCTCTACTTTTTTTTTTAACTATTTCATTTTTTTATTATATTTTTGACAATCTTTACATAGTTAATTAGGGTAAACAGGTTCAAGGGCTACAGGAAAGTGGGTAAGACTATTATTTCTATATCATCTCCTTCATGTATCTGAGGTAAAGGGGGATATTGAGGGAGAAGCCCCACCCAGTCTCCCACCCACCCCAGGTCCCTGATGTGGGGCATGATCCAAAGGTCTTGCTCAAGTGGTTTTGATAGTTCAACAGTTATGAATCGCTGCCAATCTTGCCACTCCAAGCACGACGAGGTCGCTGAAGAATCCACTGATTGACATAGTCTATCACAGAGTCTTCGTTTGCCCAGTTTTTCACTGCCAACATATAGCTGAGGTGGTTGATTGACTTGTTCTTCCCTCTGTCTTTTCGTGGTTAGGGTTCTGAATCCGGCAGTTCAAATGGGGAGATCCCCAAAGAAGCGTTTTCTGAGGTGTTCCTAGACCAGATTCTTTTATGTACTAGCAATCACAGGGCCGGGCACAGTCCATCGCCCCGAACAGCTGGTGGTTGCATTGCTGGGTTGGTTCTGTTTTCAGCCCTGACTTCCACTGGAACCAATGGGTGTTGCAGTCCAGCCTGGTTCTGCCCAGCACACATACTCGGCCCTCACATAAATCAGTGGGAGCTGCAGCCTAGTCAGAGCGACCCACAATAACCCCCACCAGGTCTGCCCCCTACCCTGGTTTGCCAGTATGTGTAGCCAACTAATCCAGTCTGTCCCACATCCCATTTGGCTCTCATATATGTCAGTGGACATTGAAGCCTAGTTCAGCTCAACCAGCTTAACTATCCAGCCCTCACAGATGTTGTTGGGTGCCTCTGTCTAGCCACCCCAGCCCCTGTCCTAGTTTTTGTGCCCTCTTGTGAGAGTGGTAACCCAAGAGGGAGAAACCCACTATTTCCCTCCCAGGTCTCTGTCACTCCCAGATTATGCACTCTCCAGGTAGTTCTGTGGTTTAACTTGACAGAATTAACCCCCAGTGCCAGCTTCTGCCAGCTGATGCTGTGGCTAAGCCCAAACAACCCTCACCCACACTAATTCTGTTTGCACCAGTAGGAATAATCAGCCCAGCCTGGCTTTTGCCTGATCTAGTCCACATGAGGCGCACAGGTGTTGTAGCCCTGCTTAGTCTTGTCTGTCCCCATCCCAGCCCACGCTCTCCAGTGGGAGTAGCTGTCAGGTGAGGGGACCACCCCTTAATCCCCCTGCGGGTTCTGCCCCGTCTCTTCCTGGTTCTCATGTGTGCTGGTTGGGCGCTGTTGTCACATCCAGTACAGGCAACCTCACCTTGGCATTCAGTATTATGCACTGGTTTTTGTTGCGATTGAACCTGGCTCGACCCACACTCTGTTCTGGTGTTCGGATTTACCAGTGGATGATGTGAACTGATTCAGCCTGGTCTGCCCCCAACCCATGTCAAATGTATGCCAGTGGGAAACTTTCCATGGCCTCTTCTGGGCTGTTTCCTATCATGCTTCTTGCGCTTACCTGCTGGGTCTGTGAAGCTGCCAGAGGAGTTGCCCAGGCTCCTCCATCAGAACCCCTCCCAATGCCAGATTTCGCTCATAACATTGGTCCATGAGCCAGCCCTAGTCCACCTCCTGTCCTAGCAGGAACAGTGGCTTTCCTGACTGACCTTCAACGCATTCTGGTTCTTGCTGCTGGATGTTTTAGCCCAGCCACGGCTTGTCCATACCCACATAAAACTCACATATGGCTCAGTAGGGGTTGAGACCTAGCCTAGCCCGTCCCACATCTATCCTGGTCCTCCAGGACACCAGAGGGTGTTGGAGTCTGGCCCGGCTTGGTGCGTTCAGTCCAGTCCACACTAGTGCCAAGGGAGACTACAACCACTTCCTGATCAGAATGCTGCCCCCATTCCAGCACACGCACCCCTCGGTGGGAACCTCAACCCAGTTAGAGTGTCCCCTTAGCTCCCCAACTAGGTGTGTTCCCAGCCATAGATCACACGCATGCCAGTGGTTGCTCTGATTCAGCTTGGCTCCGTCCCTCACTTGTCCTGGCCTCTGCCTTAGACACTGTGGCATAGAGTCCCTGGCTCATGCAGACCAGTAGGTGCAAGAGCCTAGCTCGACATGACCTGTGCTCCATCCTGGTTTCTAGTTTCGCTTGTGGGCTAAGGTTTGCTCAGTCCTGCCCGGTACACCCCGTTCCATTACCAATTTACACATTAGCCAGCTGTTGGAGCTACTTTGCCCAGCTTATCCGACCCCCAGGTCTGGATCACATGTTCACCAGCGGGAGCTATGACTCACCAGGGGAGTTTCTCATGTTCCTCCATTTGATCCACTCCCAGACCCGGTTCTTTTACATGCCATTTGGTTTTAAGCCAGTGCCCGGCATAGTCTGGCCTTCTATTTGGCCTTGTATGAGCTGGTGAACTTTGCCACCTGGCCCACCCCACATCCTGTTCAGGATACACATTTGGGTGCTGCTGCCTTGACTAATCCAGACTTTGGTCGGTTCCTTTACCTGTGATTGATGGTAGGCTCCTTGGTCACACCTAGCTTAGTCCATCTCCACCCCAACTCCTGATCTAACCTCTGGGGCTAGAATTTCTACAGGGTTTGGCCCACACCTCTCCCCCACCCCACAGAATCTACCCCCGGATATGGTTCTCTGGCATGCTGGTTAATGCCATGGCCCTGCCTAATGTGACCTGTCTCCTGACCCACCATCATGTCAGGTAATAGGATATGATCCTGCTAGACAAGTCCCGAGTCTTAGGTTTTGCATGGACTGGTGTTCGGTGCTCAGCATTGTTCAGTGATTGCAAGTACTTCAAAAGACAAGTTACTCTGTTGTTGGGAATCTTTAGGGTTGATTCACGTCCCAGAAGCATAGTGGGTTCAATGTGGAGCGAGCTAAGCAGCAACTCAAAGAACCAAAACACCAGAGCTCGCATCCAGGTGGCCAGCAGGCGGAACCTGGCACTATGTGGTGCGCTGGTCACCCCGGGAGAACATACCACATGCATGCAGTGGCTGAAGTCAGGAATCCGAGCATGGAGACACCCTGGCCTGGCACCCACCACCAGCCAGCAGGCTGCCAGAAGTTTCAACCCCTAGGTCCAAGGTCGCGCACCTCCTAAATCAAGATCTGGCTCCTGTACTTCTAATCCAGCTCCCTACAAATGCACCTGGAAAAACAGCAGCAGATGACCCAAGTCTTTGACCTCTGAACTCACATGGTGGACCTGAAAGAAGCTTTTGACTGCTGTCTTTGGCTTGACCCAATCTTGGCTGTTGTGGCCATTTGGGGAGTGATTCAGTGGCTGGAAGACCCCCTCTTTCCTTCTCTCTCTCTCTCTCTCCCTCTCTATGTAATTTAATAAATTAACACATATACATATGTTTTAAAATAGCTATGCTGCATTTCTATGAAGTGAAGAATTAGAGAGAGGAACAAACAGAGAAGGAGAGATTTTTCTATCTCTTGAGTCATTCCCCAAATGCCCACGAGTTCACGATTTAGTTAGGCTGAAGTCAGGAGCAAGGGATTTCATCCACTTTTCTATAGGTGGCAAGGGCTCAAAAACTTGGGACATCTTTTTCTGCTTATCCATGTTGCATTAGCAGGGAGATTTATCAGAAGTGAAGGAGCTGGGACTTGAACCAGGGCTCATACAGGATGCTGACATCACAGGCAGTAGCTTAGCCTACTGAGCTACAAGACAAGTTTCAATTTTTAGTCCACTTTTTTTTTTAACATTCCCAGTTTTACCATATTTAGAATGGCCACTGTTCTCACTGGGCTTCCTAATGAGACAATCAAACAAGTAACAAGACAAGTGGCTAAAATTACCCTGAATAGGGCCCAGTGCGGTAGTCTAGTGGCTAAAGTACTTGCGTTGCATGCACCAGTATCCCATATGGGCTCTTGTTCTAAAACCAGCGACCCCACTTCCCATCTGGCTTCTTGCTTGTGGCCTGGGAAAGCAGTTAAGGACGGCCCAAAGCCTTGGGACCCTGTACCCACATGGGAGACCCAGAAAAAGTTCCTGGTTCCTGGCTTTGGATCGACTCGACTTTGGCCATTGCGGTCATTTGGGAAGTGAATCAGTGGATGGAAGATCTTCCTGTCTGTCTTTCCTCCTCTCTGTATATCTGGCTTTCCAACAACAACAAGTCAGGATCCTAGAGTTAGAAAATGAATGCATAATATTCATACAGGGTAATTTAGCCTTGAGAAAGGAAATATTTCACCAAAGAAAGCAAGTGTGTCCTATGCATGTAATGAATTGTAACTAGTTGAATATTAGAAGGGCTGAAACCTAGGGTGATATTATGAAGTGTCAAATAACTGAAAGATGTCCTAGAGAGGAATTGTGGTTGAATGTCTAGAGATTCAGGGTCGCGTGGTCTTGTGTTGGTATCAACATGGGAACCAGAAAGAAGCAAGCAGCAACTACTTCTGCTCAGTGGGGCCACTCTGTGTTCTGAACCATTGGTTTATTAAGTCAGATAACTAACCTTACTCCACTTATTTGTGGGTGTGGGTGTGCCTGCGACTGTGTGATATCTTGTTGCTAATCTGTGACCTATCTGAAATGCTATGATTGGAACACTGAACACGCAAAATATTTTTATTTTCTAATAATTACAGTCAACATTCGTGCACTTGGATGAAATCAAAGCACGTGGAGCATTAACATTTTGTGAATAATTTAGATTTAGGGTTTTTCCTTTCTTGTTTCTTTCATGGGTGTTCTCTGGAACTTTCATTTTTTCGCTCAGTTTCTCAGAAGGCGAATCAAATAGAAGCACTGATGTCTTTTACTGCTTGTTACAAATTGTTGTCTGTGATGTGGGGAAGTTTCAAACAGAACATATATTACTTTAAGGTTATTGGCTAATTCTATTTAATTCGGTCATGGTTGTTCTTTATGTTTCTGTCCCCTTTGTAGACATAATCTTAGATGAATTTTCTCCATTTAATTCCTCAGTATTTATAGCAACTCTTCAGAGTGTGGCTGCTGAATCCCAATGATAAAGAGTCACTGGGTCTGGGAAAAGTATTGGCATTAATTTTCCATAACCAAATCAACAACCTATCAAGAATATTTACTTTATTTAGGCCTCTGTTTATAATACTCTTTTTTATGCTAACATGTATTAATGAAGGTTATTGATAAAGTTTAGAAAAAGCATTCATTTTTATTAATTTGGAAAGCAGAGAAGGAGTGAGAATGACAGCAAGCAGAGAACAGAGATTTCCATTTGTTGGTTTCCCAGATGTTCACAACAGCTGGAGTAGGGAAAGCTCAAAGCCAGGAACTGGATATTTCATCTGGGTCTCCTACACAGGTGTTAGAGACTCAAGACCGGAAACTGCCATTTGCTGTCTCCCAAGTGCATTAGTAGAGAGCTGAATTAGAAGCTGAACACCAAGACTTGAACCTGGTACTCTGACACTGGGTGAGGGCATTCCAAGTGGTGGCTTACCCTGATATTCCACAATAGCTGCCAGTCTGACAAAGTTTACGTGAAGATAGACTTATTTTGTTCATTTGACAAAGCTTTTAAATACTCAGCAATAACACTTAGAATTTCTGTGCGTAATTCCTCACAAAATGTGTTTTCACATGTTCCACGTTGTCTAGATTATTTTTCAGGCTGTATCTGTGAGAATATGAATAACTGGAATTCACTTGCTCTTGCCTTTCTGACTAACACACTGTTGTCCTTCATGGTGCAATATCCCTGGGTGACTGGGAAGCTCGGGAGCCTTCTGTTACTAGAGGACTCCAAATGGCATGAAGGTTCCTGATGTGAAGTCCAAATGGACTCAAATAGCAGCTGTGACATGACAGACTTAAAGAATGGCCTATTAAATAGTCTTTATCTAACCTCAGTGGGTTCCTTGAGGGGCTGGGAGACATTGGAGGTAAAGGGATCCTGGGATGCTTACCTTGTTTTTTGCCATAGGGTTAGAGTAAGTGAACATGGCACATTAGGCATGAGAGCAAGACAGCAACAGAGACTCAGAGAGCTTAGGAGACTGGATGGGAAGGTAAAGGATCTCTGATCTTAGAGAGGCAGCCTCTCCATGAGCAGCTGAAAGATGTGGCATATTCAAAATCACGTGTTTGGGCATGAAGAAGTGAGAAAAGGTTAACCACACCACTGCAACCTCAGAGAGAGGGGACCGGCCAGTGTCCCTCCTTTGGAGCGTTGATGGGATTCACAAATCAGAAATACAGGACATCCAGCTAAATTTGAACTTCAACAAAGCAAAGAATATGTTCTTAGCACCATGTCACACAAGGACTCATATTGTGTGGTACTACTTATACCAAAATATCACTGTTGTTTATCTAAAATTCAAATTTGCTAACAACCCTGAATTTTATCAGGCAAACCTACTTTACAGTAAATTTGTGCCCCACCTTCAGAGGGTAAGCATTGTTCCGTTCCACCATAGATTTTTCCTGGTTTAAAACTTCATGTGAAAGAAGTAAATATATATGCTTTTCCATTCAGTATGGCTGCAGGATTTACTCTTTTTGTTGCAAATGCCATGAGTTCTTTTTATTAATGAATATTGTTCCATAGACTGATGTAATGCAGTCTGTTCATTTTTTTATCTTGTGACTTTCCCAGTTTTTGTCTATTAGGAATAAGCTGCTTTGAATGAAAGCAATTTATAAACATCCAGGTACTACTAGTTAAGTCCTAGACAAATTGCAATTTAGGTTTTCTTCTTCTAGACTCTTATCTCTCCTTTTTTTTTTTTTTTTAAAAGATTCATTTGTTTTTATTGGGAAGTCAGATATACAAAGAGAAGGAGAGACAGACAAGAAGATCTTCCATCCACTGATTCACTCCCCAAGCAACCACAACAGACAGAGCTACGCTGATCTGAAGCCAGGAGCCTGGGGCCTCTTCCAGGTCTCCCACGTGGGTGCAGGGTCCCAAGGCTTTAGGCTGTCCTCGACTGCTTTCCCAGGCCACAAGCAGGGAGCTGGATGGGAAGTGGGGCTACTGGTATCAGAACCGGCACCATATGGGATCCCAGTGCATTTAAGTTGAGGGCTTTAGCCGCTAGACTACTGTGCTGGCCATTTCTGCTTTTTAAATAGTTTATTTGGGGAGCAGAGAGGAGGAGAAAGAAGGGGAGGTGGGGGAGGGGAGAGAGAGAGTGAGAGTATGTAACAGGTGAGGAATGACTTCTGGGGGCTTCCACTAACAAGGACCCTATACATGCAGGTAAGCAAGGGGACTGAGATCAAGTGGTTTTGAGTGGGAAAACAGGAGGCGCTCTCTTGGTCAGACCACGTACTTAAGTAAGTAGAGAAGTAGAGTAGCATCTACTTCCACCTGTCCACCTGGGAGACCTGAGCTGGGCTAGTTGACATCAACCACTGCCAATCATGGCACACACTAAAGCTAGGGCTAGGGGGTCTAACTGGCAGGACTAGACCATAGTAACAACCGGTGATTGTCAGAACAGGATATGGGTCACGTTAGTCTGGACCATGTGGGTGAGTTCTTGGGTGAGCAGGGCTGGGCCAGTTAATGGTACCTACTGGCAGATGTGAAAAGTAGGATGGGTCACAGGACAGGCTATGCTGAGCTGCAACATCAGCCTATTCATACTAGGCTGGGACAACTAGGCTGCAGCACCCACCAGTATGAGCTGGAACTGAGGACATGCTGGGCTGAGCCAGACTACAGCACTTGTAGGTGAATACTGAGGTGAGATGGGCCATGAGTCTGGGCTATGAGTCTGGGCTATGAGTCTGGGCTGCAATACCCACCAACACATGCAAGTAATTGTTGGGGGTGGGGCAAGCCTGATAGGGGGCTGCAACTGCTCCCCTGTTGGACCAATGCTCCCACTGGTGAGTGTGAGAGCCCAGACATGGGGCAGGCCAGGTTGGACATGGCTGCAAAGCTCACTGTGAGCTTGGTTAGGGGACAGTAAGGCTGGGCTAAGTGACAGTGTCTACTGGTGTGTGCATGAGCCAGAGTAGGTACAGGCAGGGCAGGATTTGCCTTAGTGTCAGTTGCCAAGTACTGGGAATAGGGGCAAATCTTTCTAGGTTAGATCATAGAACTAACTGGAAAGTGCAAGCTCTGTGGCTTGGAGTGGGCCTGGTGGGGAAACTGGACACTCCTCTGATAGGCTGCAGCACCCACCAGTAAGCATGAGAACTCAGGCCGGGGCTGGGTCTGGTTGGCCAGGTGGTAGCATCCACCAGCATAAGCGTGGGCTGGATAGTGGAGTTGGTTGGAATGCGTTAGGCTCCAGCAACCATTGATGTGTATGAGATCTGAATAGGATGTGAGATGGACCAGACTGGTCTACTGTAAATACTAGCATGTGCAGGAACTGGGGCTGCAGGGAGACCTGGTAGGAGTTTTGGGGGGGTCACTTTGACTAGGTTTCTGCTTCCATGGGTTTACATGAGAGCTGAGTGTATTGTGGGCAAGGTTAGGCTGGGCTACAGCATCCATTGGTTTGTGTTTGAGATGGGGTTGGGACAAAACTGACCCAGCAACTGCAACCACCAGTGTATGTGTAGGCTGATGTGAGTGATGGGCTGAGCCTGCACTGGTTGGCACACACATGAGTCAGGTTTGGTGTCACTTTTTGTGAGGTTTCTTTGGGGACCTCCCCAGCTGGACTGCTGGACTCAAAACTCCAACCACGGGCAAAATTACAGGATCTGTGGTCTGACTGTGGAGTGCTGTGTCAGAATTGGGCCTTCTCAGTTCCTGAAGCCTGTGTAGTAGACAGTATGCCTAGATGCTCATGGGGGGACATGGTAGATCATTGAGGCCTGCAGAGGACATTTAGTACTATGGAAGGCAGAACAGATTGGACAACTTGCCCAGCCAAGGTTTGACAGCAAGTATGTGGGCAAATGAAGACTCTATGGTGGACTGTCAGCCAATGGACCTTAGAAGGACCTCCTCAACCTTGGAGCAGTGAAACCAATAACATATTAGAACTACCAAAACCACTTAAGCAGTATCCTCAGAACATGTTCCGCATTGGAGACCCTAGGATGACTTCAAATGGCTGTCTCACATCCCTGTGTACTGATGCGCTTAGGCTGCTAAGAGCGGTCCTCTCCCCTCCTTACAGATACAGGAAAAAAAATTGGAGGCAATTGTCTCTTCCACTTTTCCCCATTCCTTGACTCATCCCACCTTGATCAGTGGTTCACAGGGGCATACATCCTTCTCAGTTGTGTAAGCATCATAAAAAAACAACACATTTATTATAAAAAGAAGCAATAATAATGGAATGTAATGATGACCATGATGATGAGTTTAGGGGCACCAAACAAGAAACAACAGAAAGAACAGAGTCTACCTGTGTACATTTAATGAGTTAACAGCTGTAGGAATTGAAAATGGGGTGGGGGTGGACTGAATATCAAAAAGTTAAGGACAAGATGGAGACACAGACATACTTGAGGTTTCTCTTGAGTACCCACAAGAATGTAGATGCCCTAAATGTTACTTGGTGTACCTATTAGGATGCCACTCAGGAAACCTTACTTCCATACTGGAGGGCCTGATTTGAGTGCAGGCTCTGCTTCTAACTTCAGCTTCCTGCTAACGCACAGCCTGGGAGGCAGCAGGGGATGGCTCCCCGCAACTGCATCAGAGCCCTGTATTGCTATCCCAGTTCCTCGCTTCACCCTATTCTAGCCCTGGACGTTGTGGACACTTTAAAGGATTCTGAAGCAGTACATGGAAGATCTCTCGTCTCTCTGTATACCAATTAAATAAACATCAAAAGTGAAAGTAATAAAACATTAAAAAATTGTCAAGTAGATGGCAAGAGATTCAGGAAGAGGAGTTGTATTTGGTGAGAAACGATGAGTTGACTTTACACATGGGAAATGGGTGCTCACAGGACTTTCCTAGAAATACGTAGCATGATGCTCTGGAAAATGTAAAGGCTCCTCATAGGCAATGGCTTCTATCCTTGTGTCATCCAATGGCCATGCTGTCAATGAAATAAACAAATCTAAGTCCTGTTTTCAACTCTCCCTGGATGAAATTCTAAGAAGTAAGTCAGTACCTCTTTTTCTTTGATGCCCTAGTCTTGGAAAAACAGAGGCACAGGAACACGCACAGGTAGCTGCAGCGCTGGGAGAGAGCCAAAAGCACAAGCAGGATGTTAGCCACTGAAGAGGCACCATTTGAAGGGGACCGCTTTTTTAAAAAATTATTTTTCATGATACAGTTCCTTGGTTTCAGAGATTTCCCCTTCCACTACCCACCCTCTCATCCCCTGCACCCTCAGAAGCGAACCACTTTGTGAGATCTGACTGTGTCACCAATCAGAAAACCTTCTTTTCTTTCTCCTACTTGCATCTCTTATTTTTTTTTTTTTGTCCACAGTATTAAGACTGGCAGTTTGAATCACTGCATTTCAATATATAGCTTACAGTGGATCGTTCTGAATGCTAAACCATAGGGAAAATGATGCATATGATAGGTAACTGTAAGATTCCTGGTCTCCAGGCAAGAGCAAGTACTGTGTGACACAAGGAAACGTATGTGTTGCATCCATGCACAAGTGTCTTTCTTGTTTTTGAATTCCTTCCAACTATTAGGCAGGAACTGAAAATCTGGTGTACATCTGGCACTACCACCTAGCCTTCCTCTGACAAACTAAACTTTCTAGTCACAGTGTTGGGACTTAGTTTTGTCTTTCAGAAAATTAGGTGTATGCGATATTCACCTATTTTGCTGTGGAATTCTGTTAGAGCATAGTGTAGCAAAAATGACTGTTCCCATGCTGAGAAACTCTTTTCAAATTTTTTTTTCACAGGTTGATCTGGGAGGCAGAGGGAAAGTCACCTAGTGGCACCTACTCACAGCACACACACACAGAGTTCCAGTTCACTGGCTGACACGACAAACGCCCACAGCAGCCAGGGCTGGACAAGGCTCAGGGATAAGACCTTGGAACTCAGAAAGTGACTCTCAGGTGAAGGACAGAGAGCCCAGTTAAACTATGCCATCAGCTAAAGTCAGGATCCTGAGCCAGAAACTGAACCTGCGCACACCCATGTGTCAAGTAAGTATCTCAATCATAAGGATAAACACCTGTTCCCTGAACATTCTTTTAGGAATAAAATTACTTGTTAAGAAAAAAAACACATTTATTTGAAGTTGTTTTTTTATACTTTGAATATATTTTTAAAGTGTAGGAGCAATGAAATGCTACTTCTAGGATAGAAATAATCAAAGTGCTAAGTTCTTTCCATCTAAGCTTCTCCAGGAGTCAGTTGTTTCTAACCAAATGAATCTATTCATAATACATTATCTGCATTTTTCTTAATGTGAGGGTTGGTATTGTAACTGGAATTTTGATGCAGTATGTATTTAGAGAGGTATTTAGAGAAACTAAATCTATAACAAAATAGACACCAGCGATTTACTGCTGATTCCAACTTCTTTTTTCATGAAAGGGATTATTGTTAGAGAAGTATTTTTCTGTTGACCTCAAAAAAAGTGGGGAAAAGATTAGTGGTTACCAAAGCCTCAGAACGATGTGGAGAAACAAGAAATTGAGAGACGATGGTTGCTGAGGAAAGGGATAAGGTTGAAAAAGAACAATTTTAATTTGTTACAGCACAGTAGGCTAATTATGGATTACTGCAAATAATTAAATATGACAAAACATTGATACAACAGATTTTTTTTTTAAAGATTTTATTATTACTGAAAAGCCGGATATACAGAGAGGAGGAGAGACAGAGAGGAAGATCTTCCATCCGATGTTTCACTCCCCAAGTGAGCCGCAACGGGCCGGTACGCGCCAAACCGATGCCGGGAACCAGGAACCTCTTCCAGGTCTCCCACGCGGGTGCAGTGTCCCAAAGGCTTGGGCCGTCCTCTCCTGCCTTCCCAGGCCACAAGCAGGGAGCTGGATGGGAAGTGGAGCTGCCGGGATTAGAACCGGCGCCCATATGGGATCCCGGGGCTTTCAAGGCGAGGACTTTAGCCGCTAGGCCACGCCGCCGGGCCCGATACAACAGATTTTAAATGTTTCCATTGCAAAGAAACAATGAGATGATAGACATGCCAATTACCTGATTTGGTCACTATTATACATTGTATTTAATGTCACACTATCAGGGATATATACATGTATATGTATATATATATATATATACACATGCATATATAGTGTGTATAGATAAATACATACTATATATGATATTGTGTGTCAAAAATATTTTTCTGCTGTATACTGCTTCTTACAGTACTAAGAACATTGCTGTTTTCTTGATAGCAATAGATTGTCCATGACCCATGTTCAGTAGTCTGTTTCTTGGTTAAGTGTATCTTGCTGAATTCAAGAAGCAGTTAAGTGTCTGAATGTT
This sequence comes from Ochotona princeps, assembly GCF_030435755.1. NCBI lineage: Eukaryota > Metazoa > Chordata > Mammalia > Lagomorpha > Ochotonidae > Ochotona > Ochotona princeps. The sequence continues at coordinate 75,193,070 of NC_080840.1, read as the reverse complement.
TGAGTGGGTTACAAGAAGGGGAAGAACCAACAAGAAGCTTCCAGACATCCTGCACTGGCCCCTTTTGTGGTGGCAGTATGTTTTCAAAGATCATCCTTAGCTCTACAAGCAGTACACAAGAGGTTCAGGCACTGCCTCTGCCTAGAAGGTTTAAGCAATACCTCTATGGCCCTTCATTCTAAGCAAAAAAAAAAAAAAAAAAAAAAAAGGCTTTTAGAAGATGAAGATAATTGAGGTGTTCTCTTGCAACTGGTTTTATTCCTGTAATACCAAAATTGATTAAACATTTCAAAAAGCTGGAGAGTCCTGACAACTGAAGGACCTTGCTCAAGAAGAAACCCTGAAACAGCTAGGTGAGATTTCTCAAGTCAGATCCTGTGACAGGTGTAGCTGGATGAGTCCAGAGAGACAACATCAGGAGCAGAGTAGGCCACAAGTGGGTGACAGAAGAGACAGTAGGCAGCTTTCTTAGGAAATGTGGAGGGGGATGTGTGACCTGGCAGGGTCTCACTTTTCAGAAAATTGTGTTCCTGAAGCCTAAAAAAGGTAAAAGAGCTTGTTCCAGATTACCCAGTGTGGCAGAGGCAAGCCCTACAACTCCTAGCCCCCAATTCTGTTTCAGATGTGACTGTCCCTTGTTCCTCATCTGCCAAGTCTCAGAATTCTGGCAACTTCACTTTTTAACTTTCAGTTGGTACACAACTGCTACTCTTCAGAAACTTGACTCTAGTTAGTGCCTCCCAGCTCTCCAGTCATTCTCCTTCCCTTGATCCTCTTTCCAAACACATTTTTAAAGTTCATTTCTTTGAGAGGCAGAGAGGCAGAAAGAAGCAAAGAGACAGATAGAAAATGTGCTTGTTCATTTTCCAAATGGTCTCAAAGGCTTGAGCTGGACTGGGCCAAACCTTGAGCCATCATGGCTGCCTCCAAAGGCCTATGTGAGTAGGATGTTGAAGGCAGGAACTGGGTTGGGACTACAAATCCAGGCACTCTGCTCGATGTGAGAACTTAAGCTGGTGTCTTAACTGTCGGGCCTCGTGCCAGCCACTTCTCCAACTCTTAGAGATGATCGTCTAAATTTGCGTTTCCAGAAATATTTGCTCATTTTAAGATCAATGACAGATGTTAAAGATGGAACCATAGAGGGAATGAGTTTCATCCTGCTTGGCCATGACTTTTGAATTCATTTTTGTGTTTAACTTAGTTGAGTTTTTAAAGATTTATTTTATTTTCATTGGAAAGGCAGTTTTACAGAGAGAAGGAGAGACTGAAAGAAAGATCTGTTCACAGGTTCACTCCCCAAATGGCCACAACAGCTGGAAATGAGCTGATCCGAAGCCAGCAGCCAGAAGCTTTTTCTGGGTCTTCCATGGGGATGCAGGGTCCCAAGGTTTTAGGCTGTCCTCTACTGCTTTCCCAGGGAACAAGCAGGAGCTAGATGGGCGGTGGAATAGCTGGTTCACGAACTGGCACTCATATGGAATCCGGGTGAGGATTAGGCCCATCATGCTGGGCCCTAACTTAGTTGATTGCTTTTTTCAACTAGTGTAATTTTCAATTCTCTGCAAGTTCCTGTGTTTGATTTTTTTTCTTGCTCTTCAAGTATGACCATATCCCTCTGATATACTTTGGAATTCACTCGCTCTATAGCTTAACTGATTCCATTTCATCGTTTAAATATTTATTTAAAAGATGGAGTGAGGGATGGGGTGGGATGGGGTGAGAGAGAGAGAGAGAGAGAGAGAGAGAGAGCGAGCAAGTGAGCGCAGTTATCTTCCATCCATTGGGTTCATTCCCCAGATGTCTACAACAGCCAGGGCTGGGCCAAATCAAAAGCCAGGAACCCAGAAGTTTATCCAGGGACATAAGCACTTAAGCCATCATGTGCTATTTTCCAAGGTACATTGTCAGGATGTTGGATTGGAAAGTAAACTAGCCTGGACTTGAACCTAGTTGCTGATATGGTGTGTGGCATCCCAAGGAGCCATTAGACCTTTTGTGCCACAACACCTGTAGCGACATAACAGGCATTCACTACTCAAATGCCCAGGTGCCTGGGCTGTCAGGAACTCAATCCTGATCTCCCATGTGGGTGGCAGAAGCCCAGTGACTGAACTGTCACTGCTGCCTCCAAGGATCTGTATTCTGTTCCTGTACTCAGGAACCTGGGGTTCAGAACCAGCAGCAGGACTTGCACACAAGTACTGCAGTGTGGGTCATGGGCATCTCGAGTGTTTCAAAATTCACTCCTATATGATATGGCATAAAGGATATTATAAATTTGTAAGCTATGCATGTATCATATGCATTTTTGCATGTTTAAAGTGGATGGATTTTCCGTCATTTTTATGAAAAGCCTGCAAAGACACATTGCCATGGAGGGTACTTATCTTGGAGTCATTTCAATTTCAAAAAATACCTGCTTTCTTCTTAAGTCTCGAGATGGAATTGAGAAATTAAGTGTACAAATTATTTAATATTGTTAAGTAAAACAGCCAAACCATAATGAAAACCATATATATATATATATTTCAAGTGGAAAATGATTGTGTTGGAAAGCCATCTTCCCAGTCAAGGAGCAGACATGTTATTATATTGCTAAGCAGTCATTGTTTTGCTATTTGGTTTTTTACATTTTCAGCTAAAAAACACATTCAAGGAGGAGCATAATATTCTTTTTTTGCCTTCTGAATTCAAGTGTGCCCAGTATCTCATCTTACTTTACATTAAGATTTTCTTATAATGGTGAATGTTGATATCCTGCAAATAGTTACAATGTGAATTTGTGAACTGGGTTCCCAGGAGTGAGGAGCTGGAATACCTTAGAGAATTAAATGCTCGGCTTCCCTTCTGTGTCTGGAATTTCTGCAGGGGGAAGTTGTCCCTGGGCTGTCTACCTCTGGTCCCCAAGGCCCTAAAATAGGCATTGAGAGGGCTGGAAAGATGGAAAGAAATACTACAATCCTATAATGATACATTCCTGCTCATGTTTAGGATAACTCTAAGGACGCTGGCATGCACTTTCGAATAAGTTAACCATGTTCATATCTTTACTCATTCTTAGCAGGAGACGGAAAATATTTCCCACCAGTCTAGGAACATTGTGAAACAGTGTCAACTTTGAAACATTTATGAACAATCTTGTGTGAAGAGTAGACAGGGAGAGGGAAAAAAAACTGCAAGAGGTCTGGGAGCCACAGAGACATTTGGTAATTGAAAATCATTAGGGGTTTAAATATCTATCTAGAAAAAAAAAAAGGTTGGTTCTTAAAAGGAATGGCTCCTAACTGGTGTCTGAATGTGTAAAACATTGAATATTTTTCACAAACTCGGGAAATACCAGTAATAGTCATTGATGAATAACTCTTGAGCTGAATTTGAGTTGATATATTACCATTTTACCACTAAGTTTACTTAATTTAACCATCTGGTAGCTGCTAGGCCATGGGAGTTTAGCTTGGGACCTCTGCAATATTTTCACATAAGACATAGATTAAATAGGGCCAAAGGAAATCTTCCCCAGAGGTTACTTGGGAGTCTAAATTTAATTTATCTTGACATTTCTTAAGAGTACAAAAATACTCTATTTATTCCACTTAAAATTTTACTTACTTGCATAACTCTATGGATTATAAATCTCTCATCTCTTTGAGACCCTTAAGACAAAACTACATGATCTATCTGGGGTGGACACTGACTCTCAATTAACACAGAAACAAAACTTGTAACAGAATGTTTGTATCTTAACTTGGGGTTTGGAACAATACATTTTTCAAAACAAAGTCTCAGATCATCTTAACTGCAGGAGAAGGAAAATGAAAGCCTCTAACTTAAATAGAAGGCAAACAAACAACAACAAAAAAATCAAGGCTGGTAAAATTGAGAAAGCCTCAAGCTTCATATTTCCAGCACTACCCACATCTCTCCCCCTTTGCCAAGATTTTTAAGGAATAACAGAGTTAGGAGATGCCATGAGAAATCCAAAATCCCCTTGAGTCATTTCATAATTAAAACCTCGTGGACAGCTGGAGTCAGTTTCTACACAAGTAAGATTATCAGGTGAAGGTTGATAAAGGCAGCCAAGTACCAAAAGCCTTATGCGGGTGCAGTAAGCATCGTTATGCTGAAATAAAAAGTGAGCGAAGTTGGTGTCGTATGTTATGAAATACTGCTTACCGTCACTGTTGATCAGCAAGGTAAGCCTGCTAAGTGTGCAGAGGAAGCCCAGCAACCCTGGTCCAGGTGTTCCCAACTGTTTGCTGTGAATTTCACAACCACTAGGTGACACTGTTGCCTCAAGAGTTAGTGCAGGAAACGCCAGGAACCTTGCAAAAATGTCAAAGAAATCACTGTTTACAGCTGTTACGAATGTATTGTTCTTACTTATTTGTGAATATCTGATTCACTGGTTTTAACACAACCGTTCATTGTCAATGTCTTAGTGTTGGCAATACTATCTACCGTAGTAGATTTTAAAAAGTAGATGATTACTGGTTCTACTCCAAATGTCATTTACCACCATAGCAGTATCCAGAGTTTATCAACCGCTTACTCAAACGACCTCTATACTTTATACTTTGGGGATATTATTTCATTGAACTCTTTTGTCAACTAAGCTAAGAAATGTCAAAAGTGGGATTCAAATCCTATCAGAATCCCTGCTGACACGGGTCGGCTTTGGCCTTGCATCCAGGGCTCCCTGGGCTTTGCCGCAGCCTCAAGCCTCCTGCTCGGTGCAGACACTGCCAGGCAGACGTGATTACTCAAGTAATTCGGTTCCCACTACCCATATTGGAGACATGGGTTGAGTTTATGGTTCCCTCCTTCAGTCCTGGCCAACATCTAACAGGTTTTTTTCTTTTGGAGAGTAAACCAGCAAATAGCTGTTCACTCCTTCAGTTCTTGCTTCTTAACAGAAGAAAAATTAAAGATGAAAGAAAAAAAAGGCACAAAATATGGAACCGACACTTGTGATCTGTGGTCACACGGCAAGTTAGTGGCTGGCAAAAGGACACGCCCTGACCTCTGTGACGCCATTTAAAATCCAGTTTACGATGCCAACGTATGCGGGTTCCTCAAATTGATGTTGCAGGGAAATGTCTTATCTACTTCAGATTCCATGCACAATTTTGAAATTTACATAAACAGCCAATCAATTTAATTTTGTGTAAATATAACCCACATAGCATAAGAGATACTCTAAAAATTCATGTGTGCCTCTGAAATTCAAATTTAACTAAACTTATCGTATGCTTAGCTGTTAAATCTGATGACACTATCTTAACTTACTCAAGGCAACTTTGGCATTTTAACCAAGATTCAGTTTCTTCTGTACATCCCAGACTCTTAGCCATCTCTCTAATCCCCACCCCTTTTCTGTCTGAGACATTTGTAACAAGTTCTCTTAAACTATGGCCCGGTGGTCCTGTTCTGTCACAGCCTTTGCCTCTGCCTCTGTGTAGACTGGCTTCATCCGGTGCCATCACGTTTATCTCATTTTCACATTTTCCCCCTCTGTATCATACGTTTTACTTTCCTGTAAGAGTAATTCGAGATTTCAATGTTAAAAACAATGCTCCACAATCCACCGCATCCTATCTATTTATTCTTGAGAGAGCGGCCTGTGTTTTCCTCTCCTTCTTCAGTCAGCAGTCACCTGCCTTACACACCCATTGCTAAAGCCTGTCTGCAAGATCGCAGAACAGCTAAGTAATGATAACAGGTTGTTCCATGTCTCCTCATCCTTTCCTCTCTTCTGTTTGGTGTTGTTTCATCTCTAATCTTTCATTTCAGTTGCTCAGTGTTATTTCTCATAGTTTAATCCTGCCTTTTGTGGTAGCCTTTAAGATGTAGAAATCTGGGCCCGGTGCAGTAGCCTAGTGGATAAAGTCCTCGCCTTGCATGCACCGCAAATCCGTAAGGGCATTGGTTCTAATCCCGTAGTTCCCGCTTTCCACCCAGCTCCCTGCTTGTGCCTGGGAAAGTAGAGGAAGATAGCCCAAAGCCGTAGGGAGCACCTGCATGGGAGACCCAGAAGAAGCTCCTGGCTTCAGATCAACTCAACTCTGGCTGTTGCGGCCACTTGGGGAGTGAATCAGCTGACAGAAGGTCTTCCTCTGTCTCTCCTCCTCTCTGTGTATCTGACTTTCCAATAAAAATAAATAAATTCTTAAAAAAAAAGAAATAAGATGAATAGAGAGAAATTTCTTTCTCTGTTCCTCTGTTTCTTTCTTTCCTTCTCTCTCTCTTTCTTTATTTATATTTTCTTTCTTCCTTTCAGGATTTATTTACTTTTTTTTTCTTTTAAAATTTGCAGAGAAGAGACACACAGAGCAAGGTCCTTTCATCCACTGGTTCACGCCCCCGTTGTCTGCAATGGCTGGGGCTGAGCTTGTTCCTAGCCAGGAGCCAGGAGCCAGGAGCTTCTGCGTCTCTCACGTATGTGCAGAGTCCCAAGGCTTTTGGCAGGAAGTGAGCTGGATGGCAAGTGGAGCAGCTGGAATGTGAACTGGTATCCATAAGGGATCCCAGCACATGCAAGGTGAGGATTTAACCACTAAGCTTCTGGGCCCAAAAAATGCTTTTCTTGTTTCATATGCAAAACAGGTCATTAGATTCAGATATTGCTAAATGTGTTATAACCTCTTTTATTAAATTTACTTTTGGGCGCATTTACCGATGATGGTGTTAATTAGAATGCGGGGAAGATCACACATACGAGCTCCCTTCTTCCTAGTCTCAGGGTGATTTAGACCTTACTCTACAATTGTATTTCATCCCCTGAAGTTTAATTTTTCCGCTTCTTAGAAGTTGCTCAGGTATGGGCAATCTGTGTAGAGGCATTAGAAAACATTCTCACCCTCCCACGTAATTGTTCAAGCATGCCACTTGAAGAGATTTAGCTTCCCCATGAAGAGATTTCAAATGAAAAGGTTCATAGGACAAGAGACTTTGGAAGTAGTTTTTGATTAGATGGAGATTTTAATTTAAAGGTAGGTTAACAGAGTTCCCATTTTAAAAATTCCTTCTTTATAAACAGCTGAATGGATTGACAAGTTAGAATATCATATACTAGTAAGTATATTCATTATTTCTCACTTTGCTCTGGCTTCCATGTTTTTAAGTACAATAAAATCTTACTTTGGGACCCAGCACAGTAACCTAGTGGCTAAAGTCCTTGCATTGCAAGAGCTGGGATCCCATATGGGTGCCAGTTCTAATTCTGGTGGCCCCACTTCCCATCCAGCTCCCTGCTTGTGACCTGGGAAAGCAATGGAGGACAGCCCAAAAACTTGGGACTCTGTACCGGTGTGGGAGACCCGGATAAAGCTCCAGATTCCTGGCTTTGTATCGGCTCAGCTTTAGTCATTGCAGCCACTAGGAGAGTGAATCAGTGGATGGAAAATCTTTCTGTCTGTCTCTCCTCTTCTCTATATATCTGATTTTCAATAAAAATAAATAAATCTTTAAAAAAGCTTACTATGCAGATTGGATTGAAGTCAAAAGTCACCTTGTTAAATAAAAGATTTACAGATGAAGATGTTACTGCTGAGGATATTTCACAAGGAATTGCCTTAAATTAAAAACTTGTAGAGCAATAATGATAAAATTTCATTTTGTTTCTGGTCATTTCCACTAATTTCCATAGCAGATATCACTAGTATTCTTTTTAAAGACAGAATTCACTGCTTCAGAAATTGTTCAACTCCACATTTCAATATGTTAACTCAATAACTAACTTGAATTGGCACAGGATTGAACCCGGATGGAAATAGATTTGAGATGTTACTTAATTTGTGGTTTGAGTATGTAGATTTACAAAAAATTCTGAACAAAGTGATTATTGTTCATCCTAGAAGAAAAAAAAAGATTGTTCACATTGAATAATGAGAAATGAGACACATATGACATTATTTCTTTTTGATTATCAGATAGCTTTAGAACTCAACTCAAAACTGTTGAGTAACACGTTGCCCAAATTATATTAGCAAATAATGAGAGAAATTTCTGAGAGTTAACCTTTATCAGTAGCTCTCCCATATGCCAGGCATTGTCCTTGGTATTCTACTTATCTCATTTCTTCCCTTAAAGACCTTGAAAATTGGCATTGAATTGTAGCTGCACTCGCCAGTGTTTTGGTTGGTTTTCTGGCTCCATGCTACAATACTTCAAACATGTCTTGTTATATTCTTTTAGATAGGAATAGAAAATAATTTTCCTTGGTGTTTGATGCATCTGTGTGTACACTCTCTGACTTCTAGTAATATCGTGAGCCTGATTCAAAATATCACTGCAAGTTATGCACAATGCATAGCCTGAAACTGCAGTTATAAATGTCAGTGAAAACACTAAATAAGAGGGTCAATAAGCATTCTAGACCTATATTCTGAATCCCAATTATTAATATGAAAAAGTGCTTTATAGAAGGCCTTGGTAATTACTTAAAAGTCTGTGTTTCAAAAAGTTAAAATACCTTGAGAACTTGTCTATATACTCAACAATTACCGCATTGATAATAATTTACTGTCTCTTTTTCTAATATTGTGGTGCCAATATCTGAATTATACTCAGGCATCCAACTTGATTTCCTGAAACGAATAAGTTTGAGTGCTGAGAATTTGTGAATATTTATTATGGGATTTTTTTTTTTTTGCAATAAGACAATAGTGGTGAATTATGCTGTCAATTTGGAATGTAGACCAGTAAGTAAAAACAAACCTAAAAGAAAAAAATATACATTCCATGACTTTAAGGGCTCAGAAAAGTTTAAACATAGTGCTCCAAAATTTTACTGGAAAGTTAAATTTATCCATAAGACTAAGCATCATTTAATGTGGAATTATATGGGTTGCATGGTGGCTCAACAGGCAATCCGCCATCTGCTAGGCACTGGCAACCCATTGTGTCCCAGCTGCTCCACTTCCCATCGAGCTCTCTGCCTGTAACTTAGGAAATAACCAGAAGACGGCCCAAGTTGTTGGGACCCTGCACTTCCTTAGGAGACTCAGAAGACGCTACTGGCACCTGGCTCCTGGTTTCTGGCTATAGATCGGACCAATTCCAGCATTGTGGCCATTTGGAAAGTGAATCAGTGGATGAAAGATTTTTCTGTCTCTCCTTCTCCATGTAAGTCTGCCTTTCCAATAAAAATAAATCTTAAAAAAAGTTCACTGCAGATCTGGGGTTGTGTGAAATGTTGGTCCAGAGAAGTCGTGGGAAAAACACCCACCAATAAAAATGACATCATCAATAATGATTCTTTGACATTTAGAATTCCAGCAAATTATCAGAAATCTTGATAAACGTTTATGTCCAAGGACTTTTTTTTTCAGTGTTATCTGTAATGATAATAAAAATATTGGAAACAGGCAGATAATTTCATGGGAAATGGGTATATAAACCATAGCACATCTTTGTAAAGGAATAGTGTGTAATTCTTCAAAAATAGCATTCTCTAGGAATGTTTTATGATACAGCAAATGCTTAAGATATAATACTCATTGACATAAAAAGTTATGTGTAGAACAATGCCTCAACTATATAAAGAAATATATCATTAGAATATCTATGCCAGACTTTAAGTTCACAGTGTGATTATAGAATATAGCATGCATCTTTTAAAGTTCAAGGAAGAATTCATATTATGAAAAATTTAAACATGGTTTTTAAAAGTCGTTTGGTCACAAAATAAACTTACATATTAGATTCAGCTTATGATTTCAAAAGACGTTTTGGAATGCCCTCAATTTTTTTTTCTTTTTCTAAAATTTTTCTCTATGTTCCAAGATCTTCTGTTTTACAGTGAGAATTCATTATGTATTAATCAAGGGAAAATGAAGAAAAATATTGGGAGAAAGAGAGTTTCTGAATTCTAATCAGAGCATGAATAGTTTGCATTTTCTGTACTGGCCCTTGCCAGGAAGACTAGGAAACAATAGATTAATGATATAAATTTGGATTTTCATTTTGACATTTAGAGTACTCTAATGAAAGTATTTTGGTTACTTTTCATCATGTGCATACTTCTATTGTGTAATAACCATCTTTTGATACAACACTTCTTGTTGCCAGTGACAACTCGAATGACAAGATCTACATCTTAGAATAATCCCTAGATATACAGGAAAGCTGAGTGACTCTCAGAAATGCTATAAAAATAATCTCCACATTGTGGAGTCCTTTGAATTATTCTGGTTTTTCCCTAAATGTAATTTCTTGAGTCAAACACAATTTGATAGTGTTGGAAAAATTTATTTGGGGTTTGTGGGGGAGCAGAGTAATCTCTGTAGAACACTAGCCTGGGTGGAATAATTACTTCTGAGTAGCAAAGTAGTTCCAAGTAATCTTTTTTTTGCTACCATTGTCATACTTTCTGATGTAGAGTTTCAAGGGGGAAGTCTAATTACATTATTATACAAACTCCATTATCTTAATAGAATCATTAGGTTGAAGTCACATGACTGAAGATATAGTAATTTGGTTTCAGTACTAAATTTTCTTTTTAAACATTTATTTTTATTGGAAAGGCAGATGTATAGGCAGATGAAAAGAGAGAAAAATCTTCCATCTTTTGGTTCGCTCCCCAAATGGCTGCAATGGCCAGAGCTGATCCAGTCTGAAGCCAGTCTCCCATACAGGTCCTAAGGCTTTGGGTCATCCTCCCATGCTTTCCCAGTCCATAAGCAGTGAGTTGGATAGAAAGTGGAGCAGCCTGCACATGAATGGGTGCCCATATGGGATCCCAAAACGTGCAAGGGGAGTTTCAGCTGATGAGCATTGTTCTGGGCCACAATGTTAAGTTTCAAATAAGCTCTAAGGAAATCTATTTGGAAAAAAATATGTTATCAAACAATTCAAGATAAAGAATAAATTTTAATCTGAAAGATAGGGTCTAGCATATGTATTTGCTTTTCCTTATTTGCTAATGCCTCAAATGAAAGCATATCTAGCTTATTAATGCTAGAAGACTAAGTTGTGTCTTCTGAAATTCTTAACCACAAAAATCATGCAAACGTAGGAAAACGGATTTCTAGCACTCCATGGGAGTAGATATACTCTGCATTTTTCTATTTTCAGCTTTTTAAAAAAAGTCATTGTTTCTTTAGGCCTAAATTTACTTTCCAACAATATTTGGTCAGAAATATTGAGCGACATTATGACATAGCAGGTAAAGCTGCCCCTCACAATGCTTGCATCCCATATGGGCACTGATGGTTCACATCTGGATGCCTCATTTGCAATCACGTTCCCTACCAATTTCCTGGAAAAAGTGGTAGAAGATGCCCAATGTTTGGACCCGTTCCACCTGTGTGGGAGACCTGGAAGAGGCTCCTGGCTCCTGGCTTTGGCTGGTCCAGCCCGGGCCCTTGTTGCTATTGGGGGAGTGAATCAGTGGATGGGTGATCTCGGTCTCTCCTTCTCTTTCTGTAACTCTGACTTTCGAATGAATGAATAAGTCTTTACAACAAGGAAACAAAATATTTGGCTGAAAATGACAAAAGACTTTCATGAATCCTCAACTTCTTTATTTATTATCACCTTACCTTACCATACCTTCTTCCTCCGCTCCTCCCCATCCTCTTTCTTGTGTCTTTTCTCCTCCTTTTCTCTTCTATTTTTTCCTTACTATCTCTTATAAATTACATATATCCTTGTACAAATGTTCATTTGAATGTAAAAGGGATTCTTTTCCTAGGTTTGTTTTAATTTTACCATATTCTACTTCCTTAGCTTTATTTTGCACCAAAATAAATTATGAAGCATAAGTTCATGTCAGAAGGAAAAAACCAAGCAAGCGAAAACAATCAGAAGTATAGAAACTTAAGTAGCACATAGCAACTCAATACTTGAGAAAAAAAGTTCTAAGATTTGGAATGTCTAAAAGTTGAAGTAGGCTACTTTGCTATTCATTTTTGTTCCTGAGGAATTAAAACAGTAATTATACTTAGAGTTGTGTAAAGTTAAAGTAATTGGGAAAATGTATCCTGCTTGGTAGATCTAATGAAAATTGCTCCATTTTGGTGGTTCTACCCCTTCACATTACGTGGCTCGGTGAACAGAGATGGCCTTAGGAAGGAAATGCATTTACTAGAAATTCTGTAGATCAACTTTGGAAGTAGGTATGACTGTGGAGCTGATGTCCTCTCAAGTTTACTGGGCTACAAATCCAAATGTAACTTGGATATAGTTCAGTGCTTTAAGTGTTCCAGTCTACACATGGGAGAGACATCATGTTGTAATCAGAGTGATGTGAGGGGGCCATTGTCGTAGCGCAGAGGGCTAATTTCCTGCTTGCAACACTGGCATGGCATAATGGAGTGCCCGTTTCGGTTCCAGATGCTCTGCTTTCAGTCCAACTCCCTGCTGATGCACCTGGGAAGGCAGCAGATGACCTCACCTTGGGCCCCTTTCTCTTCCTCCTTCTCTGCCATTCTGCCTTCCATGCAAATAAATAAATATTTTTTAAGTAATGTGAAAAGAACATAAACCTATTCTGCTGTTTCTCAGAACCATTCAGTGTAATCTGACTTACAACCTACACAACATTTCTCAGGCTTTGCCTCACTTAACTCCTGACCCATCCCAAACCTTTTACACTGACCCCCGAGGCTCTCACATGCCAACTGTCTGTAACTCTCTCAAAACAAAACTTTTCAAATACCATGAGAGAAGGAAAAGCTAAACAAGCAAACATAAAACCTGTTCCTTGCTTCATATCTAGTTTTTGTTCGTTTTTTCTGATTCTTAAGGAGCACATACCAGAAACCAGGCTTACAGAGATTAACTGATTTTTTTTTTGATAATTTCAGGGGTAGGAATATCTGTGTTAATACTGATTAAATCCTTGCCTGTAGTCCCTTCTATTAATCCTAAAGAAGGAGGCATAACCAATGTTAATAATCCTTATTGGTAAAGAATTTGCAATCTCATGAAAAAGACTGGATAAAACCACATGAAGTAGACTTAAAGAGAGAAAAGATTAATCAACGGTTCAAAGTTTAAGAGCTGTATCCATCTATATATCAACCTTGTATGCTGACCATCCAACTTTGTATAGCTGGGGAAGTCAAGGAAAGCTTTGTGCAAGAGATAAATGTTGAATAGATGTTTAGAAGATGTAAAAGAGCATGGCTTTGGAAATTAATAGAAAGCTAGCCTGAAGAGTTGGTGGTTCCACTTAGCTGTTAGACAAGAGGTAAGTGATATGGGAACTTTTTCTCATCAGTTGGGGATGCTTTTCTCCCCTCATGAGCTGCCATATTACTTCTCATGTGGACTCATTGTTGCTCCTAACACATTCTACTTTGAGTTAGTTAATAGAAAGTTTATTTTAATTTTTAGAAATTTTTTATCAAGACATATCAGAACTATTTTTTTCTTTAACTGTAATTAACTATGTAAAGATTGTCAACAACAATACAATAAAATATTTAAAAAAAAGAAATTTTTTATCAAGACATATCAGAACTATTTTACTGAGTAATTTTTTATTCCCTCTTGTATTTCAAATGTTTCACAGCAATTATTGGCATGTATGTGAAATAAATAAATATATATATATATATTTTTTTTTAATTATTTATTTTTACTGGAAAGTCATATTTACAGAGAGGAGAGACAGAGAGAAAGGTTTTCTATCCGCTGATTCACTCCCCCAAGTGTCCACACAGCCAGAGCTGAGCTGATCCAAAACCAAGAGCCAGAGTTTCTTCTGGGTCTCTTTCACCGGACAGTGTTCCAAGACTTTGGGCTGACTTCTACTGCTTTCCCCGGAGCTGGAAGCAGAGAGCAGCTGGGATATGAAGTAGCAATCATATGGGATCCCCGTGCAAGCATGCAAGGTGAGGACTCTAGCCACTGGGCTACTGTTCCACGCCTGTATCACGGCCCCACCTTTTTTTCCTTTTTTAAGATTTATTTCTTTCATAGTAAAGGCAGATTAACAGAGAGAAGGAGACGTAAAGAAAGATCTTTTGCCCGCTGGTTCATTTCCCTAGTAGTTGCAATGGCAGGAGCTGAACTGATCTAAAACCAGAAGCCAGGAACTTCTTCCAGTCTCCCACAGGGGTGCAGGGTCCCAAGGCTTTGGGCCATTCTCCACTGGTTTCCCAGGCCACAGACAGGGAGCTGGACTGAAGGTGGAGCAGCTGGGACATGAAGCAGTGTCCATGTGGGATCCCATTGCATTCAAGGCTGTTAGCCTGTTGAGCCATGGCTCTGGGTCCATGATGTAAGTACTTCTATAAACATTTACCATAGACTTTTGAACTCCTGATGCATGAATTCTTTGTAAGATTTAATGTATGTTTTAAATGATGGAATTACACAAAAAGTACCTATTGATTGGTGATTTCAGTCAAGCTTTCATCAATGTTCATCATTTTGTCAGTATAGGTTTGAATTTATAATCTAGACTTGTTTTGGAAAAAAATGTTTAGTGTTTATTTTGTTTGTAAAAATGATACATAATTAGTCTATGTATAATTGCTAAATCCCCTGTGTGTTTTCTGGATGGAGTATATAAAACAAAGAAAGATTGCTGTTTTTCAAGCAAAAAATACATGTTGTTTCAACTTAGGGCAGATTTACCTTTATTTGGGGTATAATAAAGTACATAGCAGGAGAACTGGATTAAAATACCAACATGGTCTCTCAATGGGGATTTCTGTAGACAGGTCTTAAATCGGAACTGTTGAATAGCTTCGAAAGTTAAAATAATTTAAACATTTTTAAAATAAACACTAGTTTTACTTTGTTGTTATGATGACAGTGCAGCTCTCTGTTCCCAACCCCTTTCTCCAGATATTTCAAATTATCATGGAAAATGAAAGTAGAAGATAACTTGGTATTTGTGTAAAAATATTTGAAATTTATGCACTTTTCCCATAACAGACATTTCCTATGAAGTTTTTCCACATTAAACGTACCCTTTAATTCTATTTTCCACAAACTTTCTGAAGAACTTGTGTGTGTGTGATCAGGCTGAAAAGCTATTTTTGGTACAGATGCAAAGCCAGAGATGTCCTCTTTGGAAAGTTGAGAGTAGCTCTTTACATTAACTTCAGAACAACGGGAGAAAGCGCAGCAGGGGATCTTAAAAATGGCAAAGGGATCCAAGTACTTTGTTATTCTAAAGTATTCCAGAAATCAAATTTCTGTGCTCTGGACAAATGGGCATTAAAAGCATTGCCACAAACTATAGACACGGTATTCTTTTTCTTGGCCTCACCGTTTTATTGTGTATTGGCTTTTTGGTTTAATTCCAATGGCACAGTCATAAATGCAGGCTTTCTCTTCTGGGGATTGAGGCAAACAATCATCAAATAAAAATCTTTGATAGTCTGCTCTATTATAAAATGCAACACCTCTTCTTAAAAAGAAAATGCATTTTCCCTCGACAAAAATCGTGTGAAAAGGGAAAATTTCACAAACAGAGAAGAAGAAGAAAAGAAGATGTTGGGATACTTTAAACAATAGTGTAAACCATATGTTATTCCTCAATAAATTTCAGTTACAACTGTAGGAGTGTGTGAATTACACAACTTTGAGAAACAGAAAACTGAATGAATAGTTTCAGAGACGGGGAAGAATTCTAACCACAAATATTTGTTCATTGTGATACTTATTTTCTTAACTGATGAGATGAAATTTCAGTTTGTTTATGAGAACCAGCTATTTCTTTCCCAGCCTGGGCAGTTTGCTGAATGTTTTTATATGAATGAAAAGTCCTCTGGCAGGGAATAAACATGATAAGGAACTTTAGCAGTTCCCTGTTACTTTTCTTTTAAAATTTTGTAGACCTAGCAGTCCTTTGATAGGTTGGAAATATGTATTTCTCAAGGAAGTAAGGTTGGATTCTCTGAGTGTATTTTGCATAACAGCCCTCTCGGCAGTTTTATGGTTTTTGCATAGCATGTAGGCAGAGACTGGGATAGCTGGATCTTTCCTGGTTTCATTAGCATAGCCCAGCCCACTTCCAACACACGCCCAGCACTACCTCATTAACCATTGGGACTGCGGCCAAAAGCATAAGACTACAGCGAATATAAGGGGAATTATTGGCGAGAGAGCTGTAGACCAACTTAGCTCTGAACCCATTACTTTTCCCCAAATCAGAAAAATTTTACAGTTACCGGAACCATTTCTCATGCAGATAAGAATTCAAGGTTTTGATCTGTGATTTTTGTCTAGAATAAGTAGCTGCACCATAGTAAAACATATAATCTAGCTGCATGTTCCTAACTGCTTCTGTTAATCTCTCTCCCCTCATCTCTCTTCTCTTTCATTTGTTTATTTTCTGGATAGCTTTGACATTGTAAACCCCAGACGAGTTGGAGCCTGGCATCGGAAAGAGGTGTGCAGCAACGATTTCTCCTCTTGTCTTAAGAAGTTCACTTCTGCAGGAGGGAGTCTGAAAATGACAGGGGCAAAGAGGAAAAAGAAAAGCATGCTGTGGCGCAAGAGGCATACTCCTCAGTGTGAAGACATTAAAGAGTGGTGCAGAAGGCGGTTACCTATTCTGGAATGGGCTCCACAGTACAATGTGAAGGAAAACCTGCTTCCAGACACCGTTTCTGGAATCATGTTGGCAGTTCAACAGGTGACACAAGGTAATGTACTGCGTTTGGTTTTCCAGAAGACATGTCTCTTTGCTTTCTTGGAAGAGCCCTATGACATGGGATGGACAATTTAACTAATGATGTGATTATTAACCTGGGGAAAAACACATGGAACACTTCCGTACAGTTTTCCTTTGAGTTCTCTGTGTGTGTCTGTGTGTGTCTGTGTGTATGTATGTGTGATCTTCTGATAGCTAGCATTAAATCCACTTTTGTGTGGCACTATAGCTTTGCAATGTTAAAATCCATACTGTTTTAGAGTAAATGACTAGTTAGTGTGAAAGAATCAGTCTTTCAAACTTGATCTTGTTGATGATTTCTTACTCTCACTGAATCAAGCTACAGTATAGCTCCTGGCTCGAAAACAGTTGTGATTGGACATAATTAGCAGCACACAATGTCCTGTTGTGGCCTTGAGAGTTGCTATAAGCAAGGAACAAGTCTTTTCTGTACATAAAGAAGGCTCTTTGCCAAGAAAATCATTTGCAAAGGGAATCTTCCATGTCCTCAGAGCTGATGTTTTACTATGTATGCCAATTTGCTTCTGTATCGTATTATCTGCTGCAATTATGTCTCAGTAAGAAATTAAGACTGGTAAGAAGTATATATATATTTTTTTATTTTCCCAAAGCAATTTCTAACTGATATTCTGGACTTAGCTATTTCTTTTTGGTAACATTTAGATAACAAGTCTGCATGTCTGTGCACTCTGGTGTTTGTAGGGGTGTGTGTGTTGTTTTAAAGGGATATTTATTACAATTCAGGTCATAGGTTACTGCCTGTAGGGAGAAAAGGAGGTAATTTCTCAACTTTGAGAATCTGGAAGAGTTTTCTTGGCACAGATAATGCTGGTTTCTATTTCCTTTGAGTGTCACTACCTCCCTGGCATTAACTATTCTTCACAGTGTTAAGTACTCTTTTTAAATTGTTCTGTTGCTTCAACAGACTGGTTTGTGTATTTGTATTTTCACTGTTATTAGAAACATATGTACTAGTAATTTTAACTTTAGGACACATAATATAATCATACTTTATGAGGTTCCACTCCCTGGATGGCCTTGTATTACATCTTTAAGCACCTTTTGGCCAATAGTAAGTTGTAATGATCTTTCACAAAAATGCAATGTCAATGACAGGCTATGGTATTTTTAGCTTTGTTCTTATTGGATTTTAAGTTCAAAATGCAACACTGGCACACGATTTAAAAGTTTAGGTGATGAACTTAAAATGACTTTCTTTCAGCATGTAGCTTCAGCACATTACAAGTTTATTCTAATTTTATGTAAAATGAAGAATTATGCTTTTAATAATATTAGGTTACTAAGCAAATGTTGGTATGTGATAACGTCACTGGTGGTATCCTGTTGGTGATGTGTATAGTTCTGTGGTGCTTATTTGAGTACAGCTCTTGAGGGTTTTTGCTTTGTGAGTCGTATGTTTCATTGGTTATGAAGAAGCACCTGGTCTGATGAGAATACCAATGCTTACTCAGCCTTTTTGTCCATGGAAAGTTATGGATCTGGATGTTGGTTCTCTTGGAAAACATCAGGGAAAGGATAAGACTACAAGGTTAGGAAGGACTTCTATGATTGTGTTTGCAAAGGAAAAAGGCTGTTCATCCTGTAAGTAACTTTTTTTAAAAACTAGGACCTCCAACTTTTTCATGTTCATCTACTATGAAGAATTAAGAAGTGAACTATTGGCCATTATGTGTTGAAAGTGATGTATCAAACCCTCTTTACACCATCTCCCTCTCCTTAATAAAACCCTCAAACACTAAAATCCTTCCATTCTGTTTGTGAAGAACAGGCTCAGAAGAGTCATTTTCCCTGTACTTTATACCTGAGATGTGGTAGATTTTTATTTTTGAATTTCAAAGCCAACACTCTTAACATTTTCGTTTTCTACTCTTCGCTGCCAAAATAACCAGACGTCATGAAACCAATGTTGTTAGTAATGGAGCACACTCCTTTGAAAAAGTGTGAATATTCTTCCTTTCAGCTTATGTTTGCATTGAGGTTCCATCCCTGTAGTTTACAGACTCAAAGGTAAAGTAACAAGAAAAATAACTATGGTAAGATATGGAGTAAGGGAGTGATCCAGACAGTGTTATGTCCTATGTATACATCTACAATATTGGAAATTATTTTTAGCTGTAATTCTTCAGGAAACCTAGGAGAAAGTAGGGGACAATTTTGTGTTTTTCATCACAGTAAAACATGGACATAAGAAATAACAGCAATCTTCTTAAAATATGGGTTTCAATTACTCTACATAGTTGAATTTTGTGAAATTGTCAAGTTCAGTGTTTTTCACTCCCAAACACCAGAAATTTGTATCATTCAATGTAATAGATATTTTTTATTCTTCTCTCTTAAGAAATATATCTAAGATTAAGGAGGATAGGGAAACTAACTTTGAATGTTATGTGTCAATTTCTTTATGCAATGACATGTTTTCATTTTCTTTATACTCACAAGTTTAACCCTCCACCAAAGAACTCAATAAGTAATAAGTAGAAAAACTATTATTCCTAGAGAAAATACTATTCTTGGTATTTAAAATACTAAGAAGCCATTGTAAATTATTGTATTAAAAATGTTCTAATTATTAACTAATAACCACTTCTTGGTGATCTGTATTTGACTCCTTTCTGGCATTTTCTGTGTGGAGAATACTATCGAAGCTCTTTTCTTTGCGTTTAGATACTGCTATTTTGTGCTTTTCCACTACATATCTGCTCTCTTTTAAGCCTTTCCACATTTTTCTTCCTCTTCTACTTGTAAAACTTCAGTGCCCAAACTGTGGCTTTCCCCAAAAGCACCATGGGTGGTTTAATCTGCAGAAGATTCTTACCATCGTCACTATTCTCATGAAAGTTTCTTTTCAGCCTGAAATCTATACACAAATTTAACTATGTAAACCTAGAATGGTCCAAAGCACCTCAGATTCAACAGATGAAAGCCGGTTTTGACAGCCGCAACCATCCTGTTGGAAATAGGCTGCATATAATACTCTGCTGCTGATTGGTGATTCAAGCTTCTTGTTCATGTGGGTCCTGGGAGGCAGAAGGCAATGACACGGTGATTGGGTCCTTGACCGCCATGTGGGAGATCTCCTACCTAAGGCCAACAGCTTCTGACACTACAGGGAGTGAACCAGTAGTGAGAGTGCTGTTTACCGCTCAGTCTCACTTCTTTACAAGTAAACCACTCATTTTAAAAAAAAAATGGCCCAACTCTTATTGTTTCTTTTTAAATAAAAAGGTGATATAAATTTTTCATGAATTTGATTATGTTGCTTAAAGTCACACAACAAATAAATAGAAGAGACTGGATTTGGACTCTTAATCCGGCTCCACGACCACACCGCCACTGTTAGAGCAGAAAAAGTCCTGGCGATCATTCTGTTGTAACCCTTCTCACTTGGATACAGTCTCCGCCAGGTTCCTTTGTTTCTGGCCTTTAAGGCTCTTTTTTCGCATCAAGCAGTCCTGCTTCATGATTCCTGCTGCTGCCTTGATTCGTTGTTTCAATTGTTGAACTCCTTCTCTGTCTCCGCCTATAGGCCACTTTTCATACTGCAGCCAGAATATCATTAAATTTAAATACATTGCTTTCCTGTTTAGAATTTATGACTATTCTCTATCATTATTAAAATCCAACACTTTTAATCCAAAGCTCTACGCATAGAGATCTCTCTTCTGAGAATCCTTCCTAATCTCCTGGGAAATTTTATGTTTTCTTACCTCTTACTCCATTTGTACCTCTGGTGTCTCTGCCATAAGCTTTAACACAATGTATTACAGTCTTTCCTTGTAACTCTTTCCGTACCAGTCTGTCAGCTGTGGCGGCACACACAATGGCTGCATCTTTACCTTCTTATTCATCTCCACATTGCCTGGTGCAGAAGAGTTAGGTTTTCAATAAATGAGCACATTCTAGGAGCCCCTGATTGTTCTATTACAGCACACTGCCACCCAGGGAAGAAAGTTAAATTTATTTACTTAAAAACAAATGAAATAAAGATATCAATAGTTAAAATACATGAAAACATGAGCAATTGATTTCTTGCAATTTCTCTTATTTCTGAAAATTACAAACTTGCAACCCTTTAGTAAAATCTGGTGTTTGCTTTGTCTTAAATGGTACTTTAATTTCTTCTTTCATCAGCATCAGCAAATATGAATAGTTTTTATAATAATCCAAAAGCTTAACTTTTCTTAAAAAAGAAAAAGAAATGGCCAGACAGGGACAATATTCCCAAGGAACAAGAATTGGCTGGACCTATGGGTAGTTTCACTAGTTTCCATTGCCAAGGTACTTTCCGGCATCTTTTGTTGAAAATTTTTAAGCTCATTCTTGGTTAAAACCTTTTTATAGAGGTTATATATAATTAGCTTCCTGAATTATATCCACGCAATTTTCAGGTGTATGAACCTGGACTAATATATTATAATGTTCTTCATATCTTTATAGTCCTGTGTGCCATTACTCTGTTTAAAAAAAAAAAAGATTATGGAGTCCATGTCCTATACCAAATTGTTGAAGGGATTTCTGCCCCTTCTCAAGGTTTATAAATTTAATACACATGTGTTCATTTCAAAGAAAGAATAAGAAACTCGAAGTCACTCCTCTCCTATGTTCAGGAAGCATTCTGTATTTGAAGCATTTTGAAAGTTTATGAGCTCTGCTTATTAATAGCAGGTAGGAATAATCAATAGTTAGCACGTTCTTTACCTGTCTCGAAGGCCCTCACTTCCAAACGTATCTGAATATAGGCAAGCTTTTGTAGAGCAAATCATTAACTTAAAACATATCACCAAAATGATTGGAAATCTTTTTTGAAATTCTTCTTTTACAAGTTACAATTTTGCAGGTGCAGGGCTTCCCCCCGCAAGTCCCTTCTCTCCCCTTATTGGAAATCAATAGTTAAAGACAGTTCTTTACAATATTCAGTTCACTTGCCAGCATGAATGATTATTTGAGGGAAACAGCTGCTTTGCTTGAAACATGAAAACTCAAACATTGAGACAGACTGGAAACCTACATGACGTCTCATTTAAGTATGGGATCCACTGAGAAGTGAGTGTTTCCTTTGCATTCCAAGGGATCACCTGGAGTTTTTGTTCCCAGACCATGAACATTTTAAGCTGCTATAGAGTTCAAATCACAGTGTTTTGGGCCCAGCAGAAAAGATGAATGATCTTTGCAATTATGCAGAATGTGTGATATTAATGGCATTAAAACATATGTGTGGAAGCTCAGCTTTGTTGTATTCCTGAGGGCAGCTTAATGATACGTGGAACAATATGTGGACATTCCAGAAGCATAATGCTTTGCAAAGATTAAAAGCTTGTCTGGGCATTCTTCCTTGCACTGTCTCAGCCTCAGGGGATACAGAACTCCTGAATTAGCTGTGTCTTTAGCCCAAATCGTTTAGTCATTACCTTGTCTCATTAGTGACTGCTGCTTTTAGGAAAAATGGCAGCAAACACCCCATCCCTGAGTCTGAAGTATGTTTTCTCTGACCCACACCAGGCATTCAGAGAAGTAGTAAATGAAACTTGCTGGCGTTTTCCTTCCTTTCAATTTTTCCTTCATTCCATGACCAACTGTTACATGATAGCCCAAGACATCCCTCAGAAGTACTTTTTATCTCCTTCATGTTTTTCTCCAATATTAAAGATATAAAAGATATTAAAGGACCATTTACATATTTCTACATCCTATTTGGAGCTCTCCAAGGAAAGTGTTACGACCCCCTTTTGAGGATGTTGAAGGTGTGAGAGTGAGCTGCATGATCTACACCCTGCATGGCCTCTGTGTTGGCCAGCCAGGAGCCATCCATGCTGTGTGTAATAACTGCCCCTCAGTTTTGTTGGGAAGGCAGCCTCTCTTCCCTCTATGGAATGCCCAGTTTCAGTAAGTTCTACTTCCAGCTGATTGGTGGACCTAGTCCTGCTTATCCAGGACTGTCAACACTAAGGACCCATTGGAACTATCTTGATTCTTAAAAGAACACTTGAGTTCTACCTCAAGTGATTAAGCCAGAATTTCTGGAGGTGGTGCCAGGCATGGAGGCAATATCTTTCTCTTTTTAATTTCTTTTAATTAACCTAGATGTTTTTGAAGGCAGACTTTTTTTCAGAGAGAGGAAAGACACCGAGAGACCTTCTATCTGTTGATTCACTCCCCAAATGGCTGCAAAGGCCAGAGCTGAGTTGATCCAAAGCTGGAGCCAGGAACTTCTTCCAGTTCTCCCACATGGGTGCCGGGACCCAAGGATTTGAGCCATCCTTTGCTGATTTCCTGGGCCATAAGCAGAGAGTTGGATCAGAAGTGGAGCAGCCAGGACTAGAACAGCCAGCCATATGGGATTTTCAGCCATAACAAGTAGAGGATTAGTGTACCATGCCTCTGTGTTGGCTCTGCTATCCCAGGTTTTAATGTCTAGTAGTTCTTGGGGTTATCATTAGACACAGTTTACTGGTCCAGTGGAAGGTCTGTGGCCTAGGATTTGATAGTTTTCACATTTCCATACTCCTGCCAGTGACTGATTCAAGAATAAGGACATCCTTCTAGATACCAGGATATGGATCTGCTGTACTGCAGGCTGGCCAGACACGTTTCAAAGTGGCAATGGCAATACAAACGATGTGAATGGTGCAGTCCGTCTTGAGCCCTGTACATTTCAGAGCTTTCTGGAACAGATTGATGATGGTGAGGGTGACACCTTTCTTCAGCCAAGGATGTTCCACATCCTGAAAATGAAGCCAGTTCTAGCAAAGGGCTCAGCAGAAACTGAGGGGTCCTGCTGGCAGCTAATCAGAGTTCTATTTGCATGCACAAGCACTTAATCACGCATTTAGGTACTATTACAACTTAAACACATTACATAGATTGATTCTAACCTTATGAAACCCAGAAAGATAAGTATTGTGTTTCCCATGTTCAGAGTGAGAGGAGCTTGAGCTCAAGACGTCAACGGAATTGTCTACCAGACCAGACCAGTCCTTCTAATGCTCCATCTTGCTGCTTTTTTCTGTAGCAAAGGTTATCACCCTTCTGCTCAATGGTCCTTTCTGGAAATCAGGGAGTGACTGACTAGTAGTCTTGTGTCCTTTAAAAGACATCTTCAAGTTATCCAATTCTGCAATCTGTACCTCCTTAATGTCTCTCAAATACATCTGGCAATAATTGTCCTTGTGTTAACTCCCTTGATCATAGCCAATATAACATTTGCTGGGATCAGGGTTGTGCGTAGTGGTAATCGCACCACCAGCATCCCATATGGGTGCTGGTTTAAGTCCACTTCCAATTTAGCTACCTGTCGATGTTCCTGAGAAAGCATGTGGGTGCCAGGGACCAAGGATACAGACCATCTTCTCATTCTGCTATCGTTTATTTCAAGCTGCACACAAATTTTGAATTAGGTAGCACAAGTTTTATTCTTAAAATCACTTCAGCTATACCATTGGAAATGGATTTTTCATGATATTTAACTTAGGGTAACAACCTTTGTTCATATCTTCTTGTTGGCCCCTTTTACTTTTCTTATATTTTTCCCTTATCCTTTCCTCTTCCTAGCCCCTTTCGAGAACTCCAAATATTGCTTTGGGACTGAAAATACATTTTTACTGGCATGCACAACCTTGGGAGCCAACTTTCAAACATCAGAAAGTTTCATTTTAACACTGAGGATCCCTGCCTCGTTTCACCATGTTTGTAAGTGCCACAGTAGGTGGGCGCTGATTGACACCTACACCCTTCATGGGTAGCTGGACCTTCTTATCATTGTGTTTCAGAACACTCCCTACTTCTGTTTATACACAGACTGCTTAATTCCTGCTGTTAATTCTGCTCAGAACAAGAACACCTGCTAACACCTTGACTATCCAAACACATCAAACCATCCCAAAACACAAGGCCTTCTTTGTAAAAAAGATTTATATATTTTACTTGAAAGTCAGAGTTATAGAGTGACAGAAAGAGACAGAGAGAGGTCCTCAGTCTGTCGGCTCACTCCCCAAAGAGCCGCATTAAACAGAACTGGGCTGAAGCAAAGCTAGGAGCCAGAAGCTTCCTCCAGGTCTCGCACGTTGGACTCAGGGTCCCCAGGCTGTGTGCCATTCTCTGCTAATTTCCCAGTCCATAAGCAGGGGGCTGGATTGAAAGCGGAGTCGTCAGGACTCAAAGTGGTGTCCATATGGGTTGCCAGCACCACAGGGAGAGGATTAACTGCTATTTTACTATGCTAGCCAGGGACAAAGTTTTTAGTATAACAAACAAAAAGCAGAACTTAGCAGACATAGCTACAAAAGTTATGTATGTTATGTTATATGTTGTGTATAAACTACAATTGAAATGTCAATGAGGTGACCACAGAATGTGGTTAAGAAATCACGTTTGTTTTTAACATATTGGTTACTCAATACTATGTCAATTAATTCCACCACAAAGTTAATTGTTGCTGATGGTATGTTAGAGCTTTTAATTGATCGGGGTGATACTCTGCTGGTTCTGCCCTCAGACCAGACAGGGTCTCCCTAAGAAGCCGAGGAACTTGACTGGACTATAAGATGCCGGACTCTATGTTTAATATATGCTTGCAAAGAGGAAATCTCAACTGAACTTGAACTGTGGTTATGCAACAAGGTGGAGTAATCCACCATGGGGGGAGGGTGTGGGGAGGGGTGGGGAGAATCCCAGTACCTATGAAACTGTGTCACATAATACAATGTAATTAATGAATTAAAAAAAAAAGTCAACTGATGTCTCATCACCTGGATTAGAGTTTTCAAAAACCTTTATCCAGCCCATGCTCATTAGCAGGCAGCTGGATTAGACACAGAACAACCAAGGACTCAAGCTGGCTCTCCAGCTGGGGGCACAGGCAAGGAAATGCCAGCTTGCTCTGCTGTATCACAATGCTCTTCCCAATATATTTGTCACTCTGTCAACATCTTGTCCTCTAGCTACACTGAAGTCCTCTTGGTGTGGATGACTCAAGGCTCATGCTTATGTTGCTTCTGGACATTTACACATGCTATTTCTACCTACATGAATAATATAACTCTTCTTCCTGTGTTCTTGTTGCTTGATTATATCTTGCCACATTTCAGGGCTGAGTTTAACTCAGTGGTTCTCAACCTTGGAGACACATTAAGAACTTTCTGTGGCACTTGAAAAAAAAAAGTCATGCCAGGCATCACCCTGAATCAATTAGCTCAGAGTCTTTGGGAGAATTTAGAGCAAGTAATTTGATGTTCTGGGGCTCATTTTACTCAATTAAAGAAAAAAAAATAAAGTAAAATGAGCATCCAGGATGAAAAACGACAATCTTTCAGCCAGCAATTGTTACCCGTTTTGTTTCCCCACAGTACTCTCATTTATTGACTTAATAAAGTTTATTGTTTTTCATTCAGGTTTGATTTCTCTTCTAAGCTCCATATTCCTTGAGGTCTGGGTGTGTTTCCAGTGAGCAGCCATCTTGGTTTTAGTGCTTAAAGTCCTGGTTCCAGGAAATCCTTTCAACTCCTATCCAGGGTAATGAACACGGCAGACAGTCAAGTATCTTTTGACAGTGAAACATTGTCATCAGGACAGGTTGATGAAACTTTCCTTCGCCTTACCTCACCAGAGAAATTTTAAAGAAGTCTGTGACTCTGGATCATACAGCTTCTTGATCGTGTTGATGATCTGCATGCTTGTGAGGTTTCATTCACATTCACAACATGAAAGCATGATATACTTTGCCTTAAATCCTCTAATGATTAGAACTAATGACCTCCGATTAATGATAACTTGTGAACCAAAAGAATGTGCTCTCTGTTTTCACACAGTGGTGGTTCTTGAATATATGTACATTTACCCTGGGAGATCCATTTGTAACATCACTTAGCCTGGAGCCTGCTGATTTGTGAACCAGACAGCTGGTTAGACTGTGGTTTGCTAATAACAACACTAAGACCACTGCAAACCAGTTATTAGAGAGAAATAACTTTCATCATTACCCACACAGTTTGGGTTTGATTTTATATGCATAATTCTTGGAAGTTCCTACCACTACCTAATTATTTTATTTTCAAGAAAACTTAAATCTGTCTTGCAAAGGTTAATTATTCATTTCTATTCAGAAAATAATTGGAATAATACACAGTCTCTTTGCTATGTTCTTGGAAAGAGACGGGGAGAAGTATAAGACAACAATCAGGGCCACAAGGGGTTTATTTTTTCTTTCCGCCCTCAAAAAATGTGTAAAAGAGTCTGTGAGAATAGAATCTTGCTATTTTAACCTTGAAGATATTGTCCTGGTATTATGGGTGTGTAGGATGGGAACATTTTCTTAATGAAAGTTTGTGGAGGATTGATTTCAGCTACTTTTTGCCTTGAGTGAGTTGTATAATCAGGACACTGCCAAAGAATTGTGTTTATTCAAGAAAATGAAGACTAACACAATCCCGTCTACTTAGTCAAATGTGGAATAAATATTTGGTGGTAAGCAGTGAGTGAGTCCGGAGGCAAAGGCAGCAGTCTGAACAAGCTGGCGACGGTTCTTTAGATTCAGACGCATGGTATTTTATGAAATGGCACTTTTCAAGAATGCTCCTCTTGGTCATCAACTGGAATGGATATGTCAGGAACTAGCTTCATGGGAACCAT
Source organism: Ochotona princeps (assembly GCF_030435755.1). NCBI lineage: Eukaryota > Metazoa > Chordata > Mammalia > Lagomorpha > Ochotonidae > Ochotona > Ochotona princeps. The sequence continues at coordinate 75,165,787 of NC_080840.1, read as the reverse complement.
TTGGGGTATGGCAAACCCTGGCCCCATGTTAGCTGAGTTAGTGGGCTAAAACATCAGTCTAGCCAAGTTGCCGTGGAGCAAAACGGTTTAGATCTGAGCTTCAGGAGGCAATTCTTTTCTGGGATGGCTAAGAGTCACATAGGTTCTGTGAAGAAAGAGAAACACCAGAGACTACTCAGAGGCAGACCTTCTGTCTTTTTTTTTTTTTTTTTATGCTGGTGGTATGGACTAACAAGTAGGAGAAGTGAGGAAAAATATACATGCTTGGAAATGCCTACGTGCTGCTAGGAAACGCACGTCCATTTTAGAGGTTTCCACAACGACTCCTCTAATTAACACTATTCTTTGGGTGGGAGGGTGGCAGGCGATGGAGAGAAAGGATGTGGATTGTTCTGTTATTTAAGTTGAGGTTGTGGCACACTAAATGGAGACTAGGGGATGCAGTTAGGACATTGGGGATGGTAAGACTGGGGTGAGAGCATGGCGGCAGACTGGTAATGTTTGGCACGTATCAGCCCATGGGATTTGAACACTATAGATGAAATAAGAATAAAGTATTAGGAACTTAGGCAAACTGTAGGACCAACCCAGCTGTGTCAAGGCTGGCATTGTGGCATAGCGGATAAAGCTGCTTTGAGTCCCAGCTACTCCACTTTCATTTAGCTCCCTGCTAAAGGTCTAAAAAAAAGTAGTGGAAGATGGCCCTAGTATTTGGTCCTCTACCATCCATTTAGGATATTGGGAAAAATTCCTGGCTCCTGGCTTTGGCCTGATTTTTTCCTGTCTTTGTGGGAAGGAACCACAGATGGAATTCTCTCTCTCTCTGTCTGTATCTCTTTGTCTCTATCTCTCTGTCTCTATCTCTTTGTCTCCCTTTTTCTGTAATTCTTTCAGATAAATAAAATTGTTAAAAAAAAAAAATGAAAACAAACCGAATCCAACATTCAAAGTGGAAAGAGGTCTGAATTTCAGTCTAGGCTGCCAGCATTATTGCCACATCTCGATCTTTCCTATTTTCTCTCTAATGAATGAGTAGACGTCAGATTTGAGTGTGTGAGCCCAAGCACAGGAGAGGCAAAACTTCAGCCCATGTATTAGTGCCCCTAAGTTTTGAATAGGTCGGTGAGTTTCACTGTTATAAACTTTAAGTGTTTCTTCATCACTAAAAATGTATTGTCTTTATTTGAGTTTTGGTACTATAACTATCAGTTTTAAAGGATGTGGAACATGGTACTTAATCTAGTTAATATTTTAATGTAACTATTAGCCATGAATGTAGTATTTCAGCATTTAGCATCCAAACGAACCGTTACTCTAGAATAAATCTAAATAATTTGAGAAGTAATGAAGTATCAATGTACCAACGTGCAGAATTCTCAAATCCTAGGGATCTCCTCGTTTATACATCTAATGTGTTTTCAAGCCAATCCATTCTCAAGTTTTTGAAACCCAAAAAGTCATCAGTGATGCTTTTAGGTTTATCATTTTATAGCGGGGAGAAAATGGCCCTGAATAGTAATTTTCTGGTTTCAATAAAACCTATAATATACATATCACAACAAAAAGTTATTTTATTTCTGCAAGTCAGGAGAGTAAATGTTATTCTGAAAGGTCACAACCATCAGGCAGGTATCAGCAATCAGATGGCTTCTTTGTGAAGTTTTTCTGTTGTTTCAACTATGTGTGATTTTCTGTTTTGACTTCTTCCGAGCATGCTGCCCTGGCTTGCAAGCTTGGTTCATCACATTAATCACAGATACAGTCACTTCTGACATCACACAGAGGCCATCTTTTCAAAATATATTTTCATGGAGGATTTCAACTTCACTTTTATTTGGAAAGAGAGATCTTCTTTGCTGAAACTAGCTGAAACTGAAAATTTCTCTCTTCCCTGCAGAATATAATGCTTGATGACAGCATCTCAATGGCATCTAATTCCTACAAAAATGCTGGCTACTTAATTAGCTCCTTCATGCTGCCAGTCTAGGTTCAAATTTTCTAGATTTACCTGGATTCTTTTCTCAGCAGCTTTCTTTCAATTCTATCCCGTTTACAAGTTACCTCCTTCAAGGGTCAGCCTCAACAGCACATTAATACTCCTTCTGGAATAGATTAGATCTTTTACACATTACCCTCTATCTTCCGACACTTCTTTTTTGTAGCTTTTATGTAAAAAAATTTCATGATAACTTTATTATATACAAGAGGGAAGTAGCGTCATCTCTGTTTCTTCCCCAATTATTTGTTCTAGTTAAGTGACCAGGAAAAAAGGTCTTGAATAAAAATCAGTTGAACAAAAGTGGATAGTACTTTATTTATTGTATTTAACACTTCATTTATTTATCAGGCAGAGAGAGAGACAGAGAGAAGGAGAGGGATGGACAGAAATCCTACATATTCTGTTTCATGCTTGAAATGCCCACAACATCCAGGATCCAGAATTCAATCACAATCTCACTCATAGTGGTAGGACTCAAGTGTTTGAATCTTTATCTGCTGTATCTTAGGAAACTTGATCAGAAGTTGAGGAGCTGCAACTTGGGCCAGTCACTTGACAACAGAAAGCAAACATTCTGAACTTACCACTGCACCACACCCCTGAACTTATTTTTTCTATTTATTTTTCAACAGAATAGAAGGCTGGCATTAAGAGAGGCTAAATAACTTTCATAAAATCTCAATCATGAAGCTATAATTCAAATTTGTGTTGGCCTGGTTTCCTAAATTTTACAACTTCTCCTGTAAGTTCAGGGGATAGCTATGTAATTCCAGGGTCATTGAGCTTTGTGCTGCAAATCTCAGCTAAAGAAGATATGATAATTCACTTATCAAGGGAACATTTTCTTCTGAGATTCATGCTTCTGTGTCAGTTTCAGAAACTGACATGCTTTCAAGGAATATATGCAAATCATTTACAGTTTTTTCCCCGGTAATACTTGCAGAAATATCAGAAGTGTTTAGTTGAGGCTCTACTAATGGTTACGATTTTATGCAATGAGAGAGGCACTATAGTATCATTGTAAATGTGGCCCCTTACTCACAGTAGCACCATTAACCTTCTAGTCAAAATCATTTTAGCCTCATAATGCCTATGGGCAGCAGAGGATGGCCCAAGTGTGCTAGGCACCCATGTTGGAGACCCAGAGGATGGTCATGGCTCCTGGCATCAGTTTGGCCCAGCCCTAGTTATGGTGGCCATTTGGGGAGGCCTCTCTATCTCTCTGTATCTCACTTTCTCTATACTTCTTTCAAATAAATAAAATAAATCTTTAAAAAGGAAGAAAATGTGAGGTGACTCTTCTCTATCTAGAATATGCCACTTCTGCTGTAAAAAATGCAGGCTATTTTGTAGATCATCATAAATATTGATTCGGTGCACTTTTTACCACTAACCTCTCCTGTACTCATGCATATAGCTCTGATTTTTAAGACTTTCCTAAAATGTTATTTTCTCAGTGGAAACTATTCCACTGATTCTATTGGAAATCTTCCTTCTATTTTTGCTCTCTGAAGTCTCCTCAATTATCTGATGATGCTCTGATTTTCCACTTGTTAATATTATTTATTTTCATTTAATTGAAAGGAAGAGTGAGAGAAAAGGAAAAAAATGTTGGGTTTCTTGTCAACCCTAATGGAGAGCCATTGGTTTATCTTAAGAAGCACCAGAGTGGTATGATAGGGTTTGTGATCTACAATACCCACTCTGAAAGCAACTTATGTTACATACTTGAAGGAGACAAGAGACTCATTGGGATAGACTAATAAGAGAAATTATATTCAGGAAGAATGCATGATGTTTTGGATAGCATACGTTTTAAGGAACAGAGGGAAAAATACATCCCATCCATAATAAGGGGACTGGACAAGATTTGACCTGTGTCCTACATAAGCTCAGGATGCAAAAGACAATATTTTGATGATGACTTCTGGTTTTCTTAATTGGGTGACTGGAAAAATGGAAAATACTATTTTCTCAGGGCATAAATAGGAAGGAACACAACTGTTTAGTTTTATTTTTGGTACATCTTATTATGTAGGAGTTGGTGGAAGCAGGGCTCAACACAGACAGTATATTCACATTTGTTGTATGGGTTCCTGAGGGATGTTTGTTGATGTCCATGTGGGACTAGAGTTATGGAGAGATAACATTCAGATGTATTACTTGTGCTGTGTTAACATCAGGGGTCTGACTGGGTTAGAATGGATAGTGTGTATAACAACAAACAAAAGGAGTCAAAACTGAAGCAAAGTTGATCAACAGTAAAATTTAGGGTTGTGAGAGATTAAGCAGCTGTCAGAGAAGAAGGAGAAGATATGGTCTCTGGACATGATGGTGCTTTGGAAGTCAATGGCTGAAAGTATTTAAGAACACTTGTTTATAGAATAAAATGTCCTTCAGGACAGGAAAGAGTGATGATGAGAAACCAAAACACTGAAATTGAAAAAGCAAACAATAGAGACCATGCTAAAATCAGAATCAGGTCTCCCCAGACACACTGTTGCATGATTCCTCGGGAAGGTGAGCGCTTTCAAAACTACATTCATTTCTGAAAGTTAAGTCCATACTTCAACCAGGACTCAAAGAATCTTCTAGGCAAACTTTTTGATGCAATATTCTGTAATTCTTATACCTTCTTTAAAATTTGGTTGTTTTAAACTCTGTTTTTATTACTCAAATAAATTATTTAGCTGCTCAAGATTTAGTCTTCCAATTTGTAAAATGAGGGTAATAATACTTAAAACATGGAAAAGCTGTGTAGTGGAAATTACAGAACATAAATTGCTCTGGGCAAAAGACAGTGCAAATGAAGTGTTTAACGAATGCGATCATTGATATATTATTCTCTACTCTCTGTGATAGCACAAACGATTATGTGTTTTGCAAAAGGCAAGGTGTTTTGTGGGGGCTGTGTGCTGACACAATCCGGGTGCCTAGCAAGCAGTAGGTGTTTAGTTCGAGGCAGATGCTTTCCTGTCCATGCGTTTCATCTCTGTTCCATGGTCATGAGTGGAAGGGCAAATGATGCTGCCCATCCGACTTGCCAGCAACCTTTCAGAACAATTAAGATTGAGGAATTCTAAGCATTTTGGAAAATGATAAGAACACTTCTCCAAAATTGCCAAGGAGGAGTATTTAGAACTTCTTTATAAGTAGTATTGACAACAACTGCCAATTACATAGCACTTGACCTTGGCAAGTACTTTGTGCATTGATGTGCACACACACAACATGCTTCAAAAATCTTGTGGAAAATGGGATTAAGGGATAAGTTTATTTTGTTGTGTGTACTTTTTCACAATTTTCATTCCCCAAACTTTTGTGAAGATTCCTTGCGGTGTTTCTCTCATATGCACGCTTCCACTCCCATACTCTCAATCGCTAAAAAAAAAGAAAAGAAACAGAACAAAAACAAACACAAAACCCAAAAGGGAATGAAAAGCCCATGAAGCGCTTTAGGCTCATTGCATCACTCTGTTTAGGTTTTTAGGCAAGTGAGCCAGTGCTGTGTCTATGACTAGGTTGAAGAACATTTTAATGACCATTTGTATATCCCGAGTCCATGACTATTTTCATTTGGTTTATTGTGCATAAACTGTTTGGAGAATTGCTGGATAATGGTGCTGCGGGGAGACAAACATCATTATTGCTTTTGTATGATGCTGAGTGTCTAAGCTGCCTCTTTCTCTAAGGCTGCATTGTGTGCGATGGGATTGCCAGGCTGGACTGCAGCTGTGTCCCCTGATCTGAGAAGACAATTGCTCCTTAGTCTTGGTCAGAGGCAAAGATTAGCAATGTGCACCTTCTTTGACTTTGTTTTTCCATGTTTTCATGTGGTCCTCAGTGTTTCCTATTGCACACTTATCCACTTGAAGTCAGTGAGGTGGCTAATCCTTTCTGGAAGACCCTGGATTATTCTAAGTCGACAATTAACTCTTTCATAACATAATGGCTGTATAGAATCTGTCAGGAAAGCAGTTTAAGCCACAGTAGTCTGGAGGTGATGCCCCTCTCCCATGCAGGCTCTGATGTTTGCTTCTACCAGTCTGTCACTACCTGGTGAAGAGCTGATTCACACAATCGAAATTTTGAAAACAGTTGTAACATCCTTTCATGAAAAATATTAAAACATAGAAATTACAAAGAGAAAATCCTTTAATTTTTTTAAAAAAAATATGTATTATTTATTATTTTTATTGCCAAGTCAGATATACAGAGAGGAGGAGAGACAGAGAGAAATATCTTCTGTCTAATGAGTCACTCCCCAAGTGAGCGCAACAGCTGGTGCTGCACTGATCTGAAGCCAGGATCCAGGAGCTCTTCCAGGTTTCCCACGTGGATGCAGGGTCTCAAGGTTTTGGACCATCCTCCACTGCTTTTCCATGCCACAGACAGGGAGCTGGATGGGAAGTGGGGCTGCCAGGATTAGAACTGGAGCCCATATGGGATCCTGGCACATTCAAGGCGAGGACTTTAGCCACTAAGCTATAGCTCTGTTCCCCTATCCTTTAACTTTTGTTAATGGTCTTGGACAAGGAATCCATTGAGTTTTAAAGTCTAGCTTGAGAAAATAAATTCACTGCTAACTTGTATATTATTTTTAAATTATTGCTACCTTGAACTCTATGTCCTTTTCTCTTTTCAACGTTGTAATTGATGCTTACTGTTTTGCGACTGTAAATCCTGGATTCTGTAACTTTAGTGGAAACTCTGCCAGATACTAAGGGTAGGGATAGCGTTTATTAGAATTCCCTCCAGTCAGGCTTCTATGATCTTGTTTTTGGTTTTGTTTCGATTTAACCTGACCATCTTTATCCTCCAGTTTTGGAGTACATGGGATTAGAAGGTCATTTGACAACTCATTAACATTCATAGTTTTGGGACTGGCATTGTAGCATAGTGGTTAAAACTGCTGGATGCCGCTTATGGGCTCAGGGTTGATATCCAGCTGCCCCACCTCTGATCCAGCTTGTTGATGCACCTGAAAAACAGCAGAAAATGGCCCAAATGCTTAGCTTCCTTATATGCAAGGGAGATCCCGAAGAAGCTTCTGGCTCCTGGCTTTGGACTGGTTCAACTCCAGCCAGCACAGCCATTTGAGAAACTAGCAGATGGAATATCTCTTTCTATGTCTTCCTCTCCATAACTCTGCCTTTCAAATAAAGAAATCTTAAAACAAAACCAAAAACACCTCATGCTTGATTGTGGCTTCTGCTGGGGTTAAACTGCTGAAACAGAAATAATTCTTGAGCCAGTAATCTATTTAAAGCTCCCAGTCGAGGATACATGTTGCTGGATTTTTAAAATATGCTGGATCTTTCAATCCACTTCCTCTCATTCTAGCAATGTTTTGCTTTCCTTATATGTCACATTCAGGACCGTATTACCAGTGGCTACTATGATGGCAGTCTTTTTCTCTGTTATCAGGACATGTCAGAATCTGAAGTAAATACAGTCAGGGGAAACAAAGAACTGGCACGTTTTGTGTGAATTTATTACAGAGGATATGCCTCTGGATTCTGTCATCTTTGGCCACCAAAATAAACTAGGTCATTTCTTAATCATATTTCTTTTTCTTATTTTCAATACTGTGGTGACAAGTGTCTCGTTCCTTGGCTTGAACTTCCAGTGATATCTTCATTGTTAGCCTCTACAGATGCACCCTCAGGAACCCTTTCCTTAGGGAGCAGGCTCTGCATCCAACATGTTCACACAACAGCCTCTACCTCTTTGCCTTGCTTAAAACCCAGCTCTCTAACATGCCAGTATTTTCTACTGAGCTTCCTTCTCAAAGAGGCATTTAGTATTCTTCTATTGCTCATGTTAATTCATAGACAAAGCACACTACATCTGTATTGACAGCTTTCTTTTTTAAAGATAATTATTTTTATTTTTGATGGATTTTACATAGTTTATTAGGGTGCAAAGGGTCAAGAGCTACAGGAAGGGGAAAGAACATTCTTTTCACATTCTCTTTTTTTTCCTTCCTGTATCTGGGGGAGGAGGGAAGATAAGAAGAAAAGCCACACCCAGCCTCCCAAAAAGTCTGCACTCTGGAATGGAGGAAAGCCATCTGACACCACCCCAGGGTCCCCAATGTTGGGCATGCTCTGAGGGTCCTGCTCAAGATGTTTTGATAGTTATAAAGTTTTGAATCAGTGCCAGTCTCGCCAATCTAAGCACGATGCAATCTCTCCAGAATCCACTGGTTAGCACAGTCCACCTTACAGTCTCCATTTGCTTAGATATTCACTACCAACAGTTGGCTGGGTTAGTTGATCAATACGCTCTGTTCTCAGTTATGGCACCAGGTGTCTTGTGCAGGCTCTGATGTGATGCCATATCCTCCATGTGAAACTGGATATGCTATCCACTGCTGCGTTTGAGCCACTGAGGAGGCCCAGCTCTGACACATGCAATCCACAGTCAGACCATGAAACCTGTAATTCTCTCCATGGTTGGAGTTCTGAGTCTAGCGATTCAGTTGGGTGAATCCCCAAAGAAACTTCATCTGGGTGATTCCAGACCTGATACTTGTGTGTGCTTGCCAATATAGGCTTTGGCACAGTGTGTTGGCCCAAACAACTTGTGCACATAAAATTGCTGGGTCAGTTCTGTGCCAGCCCTGTCTTTTACACAAACCAATGGGTGTTGCAGCCCATCCCAATCCTGCGCACTTCTCACTCAGCTCTCATGCAAACCAGTGGGAGCTGTAGCCTAGTTAAAGTGACCCACAATGACCCGTACCAAACTGGTTTCTGCCCTGGTTCCCATGCCTACTAGCATGTACAGCATGTCCTGGTCCTGTCTGTCCAAATCATTTTCATCTCTCATACATATGAATAGGCACTCAACTTTAGTTCAACCTAACCAGTCCAATGATCCAGCCCACACATGTGCTGGCAGGTGCCACCTTCTGTCTAGCCATGCCTGCCCCAGTCCTGATTCTCATGCTCACCAGTAGGAGTGGCAACCCAAGAGTGAAGTGCCCACTATTTCCCTACTGGGCCCACTCCCACTTCTGGAGCCTACACTCTCCAGGTGGTTCTGCAATTTAACATAACAGAATTTGTCCCCTGTGCCAGCAACTGCCAGCTGATGCTGAGGCAAAGCCTAACCTACCCACACCCACTCTGGTTTAGGCATGCACCAGTAAGAACAGTTAACCCAGCCTGACTTTCCCCAGTTCCAGCTCATATGATGCCAACAGGTATTGTAGCCCTGCCTGGCCCAATCTGCCCCCAATCCTGTCTCTTATGTTCACCAGTGGGAGTGTTGATCCAGCAGGAGAGCCCCATGCAGCCCGCCTACTGGTTTCACCCTCTCACCCCAGATCTCACATGTGCTGGTTGTGAGCTGTGGCCTAGCCTGGCATGGCCTGCCTCACCTTGGCATTTGCTGGTGGGTGCTGTAGCCTGGCCAGGCTTGGCCCACACCCAATTCCTGCTTATGCTGCTGGGGGCTACAGCCCAGCCCAGCCCAGCTCAGCCCAGCCAGCCCCCAGTGCCGGCCCTCATGTAAACTGACTTGTATTGAGGTCCAACCTGTCCTGATTCACATTCCATTCTGGCACTCGGATTCACCAGCAGTTGTATGAACTGGCACAGCCTGGTTCACCCCCAACCTGAGCTAAATGTTTGCCGGTGGGTACCATTACCTGGCCTGGTCTGGGCTTCTCCCTGTCTTGGTTCTTGTGCTCATCTGCAAGGACTGTGTCCCAACAGAGGAGTTCCCCAAGCTCCTCCATCAGAACCTCTTCCAGTGCCAGATCTTGTGCACACCAGTAGGTCCATGGGACAGCCCTATTTAGTCCACCTCCCGACCTAGCAGGAACAGTGGTCTCTCCTGACGAGCCTTCATTCATTTTGCTTTTTACTATCAGGTGTTATAGCCCAGCCAAGCCTGGTATTTACATCTTTAAAAATCAGTTTTTCCACATGTTCATTTATTTTTGTACATAACAGATTTTTAGCAGAAATTAATAATGTTCTCTTTTCTCCCCAACTTCAGTTGAGCCAAACTATTTGTGTGTGGTGGCCTTGGAGTGGATTTATGTATTTGGAATCTGGTTAAGAGGATATTGCCACAAACTATGCTTAGAATGAAAATATGAGATAATGAGGGCATTGTTATCTGCAGCCCAAATATTTCAGTTTCTGCAACAGAAAATCTGAAATTTCCTGAAATAATATAAACACCAAGAATCCTAATGTAGACTTTCTCAATTTGACAATTTAAAATTCACATTGTGTTATTGACTAAGTAGAGACAAAATGGTCTAATATATTAATTTAAAAAAACTTAAATCAGTAATTTTCCTTAACCCAGTTCCCCAGAAATTAGTGCCAGAGCGTTTATGTGCCACTGTATCAGTAGGATGTAAAAGCATCCAGACAAGAAGTAAGGGACAAGAAGAAAGACATGACAGGATTCCACTTATGCAGCTGCCTATCACTCCTGGTGGCAATTGTAACGTCCCTTGGACCAAGTTCTCAAGAAGGTATCTGTTGTACCGGTGCGGTGTGCCACATTTCAAAAGAAGGAACATCTGTTCACTAGTTCTTTCTTCTGGAAGAAGGTTCACCCCTAATGGCATCCTTTGAGTTAGCCCACGTAAGTCTATGGACATTAAAAGATTCCCCCAACAGGTAACAACAGGGAAGCCCTAGTGTGAGAGGAAGAAGAACAAACTGAATGAAATCTGGTAAGCCCTGCTAGGGTACAAGAGACAAATGAGACCAACAGTACCTAAAATGGTATGTGAGGAAACCAATTCTCAAGAGGAAAGCCAAATTTCCTGTTTTCTGTATAGGATATGTTGTAGAAGTAATCATCACATACAGAAGATTTTAAAGAATCTACAGTCTAAAGGACATATTCATCAACTTTTCATCACTGCATAGCAAATGCCTGAGAAAAGTCACTTAGAGGAAGATTTATTTTGCCTTATGTCTTGTGAAGGCCATAGTCCCAGATTGGGAAGTTTCATTGCTCTGACATCTGAGGAAGGCAGGAAATGATAAATTCCATGAGGAGAGATTGCCATGGTGACCCTTGGAACCGAAAGGGCAACTCGGTCCCACTCAGTGTCTGTGACCAACCCTCTCAGAAGAATTACTTTCTGGGGACACATTCAGTGGCCTGGGAAACACTTACTGGGCCTACCTATTGGATAACAGAGTTAGATCAAAATTTTACCATTATTCATTAATACAAGACTGTGATGACCAAGTCCTTGATACATTGGCCCTTGAGGGACACCCAAACTAATATCCAAACCGTAAGAGATGAAACATATTACGAGAGTATATCAGGACATTAGTGAAAGTATTCTATTGTTTTCTGGACAGTTGGTCATGGAATTTGTGCTTCTTGATTTTGAATTTTGAAATTTTTTCATCCTAACATATTTGTCTTTTTTGTTGTGTTATTAATATTGTCTACATAGACAAAATTTTAAGTATAATGTGTAACATAAAGTTGGACATACTTACTTTTTGTATAAAGGCCAAATTAAGCTACTCAGCATGGTTTATTTCATTTACTATTGTTTTTATTGCAGTGAGATTCTTGTAGTCCACTTTTAGTAATTCATGTCTACATCATATGGTTATCAGCAATAATAACCAGAATGCTCGATAGAACTCCTGAATTTATTCCTCCTATTGAATGAAATCACATCCTTTGAGCAACACCTCCCAGCTTCTGGTGGTCACCGTTATACTCTCATTGTTTGAATCTGTATGTTAGAGATTCCACATTGAATAAGAGCATTTAGTCATAGTTGGCGCCTGGCTTGTCACTTGATATAATGCCATCCGTGTTCATCTGTGTGTAAATCCTTCTTTATAAAGGCTGGCAAATTTCCACTCATGTCTCTGTGCCACATCTTTATTTGTTCACCTGTTGAGGGATGCTTAGGCTGAGTTTGTACCTGGCTATGTGAGTAATGCTGTAATGAATGAAGCAATGTAAATTCCAGCAGGGAGCTGGAAGGGAAGTGGGGCAGCTGGGACAGAAACCAGTCCATTGGAATCTCAGCTCATGCAAGGCAAGGACTTTATCCACTCTGCTATGGTGTCGGGTTCTTTTCTTTCTTAAGGAATTTCAGACTATATGATTTAGGACTCAGAAAACCTGAATGTGCCCCTGGTATTAAAACTAATAAAAAACAAACTCCACTTTTCTTGGTTGCCTTTTCCCTTTGGCATGGCATCCTTTAAGTCTTTCTGCAAGAAGGATTTTGCAAAGACCAGCTGGCATTTCCTCATTTTTCTCTACTCATATCCACCCTTCCACAACTCCTGCTTGATTTCTGCCTGCCTATCCTCAGGAAATGCTCTTCCCCTGGTCACTTCTTTATTGTCAAGTTCAAGTGACATTTCTGTTCCTTATTAACAGTCAATTCTGTGACATTGCACAAACTCTGGGAGCTGACTTTCTCAGACACTTTTCTCTTAGCTCTGTTTCCCTACATCTGGCACTTACTCTGTTTCTCAAATGTTAGTGTTGACCAGGCTTCCAACCTTCCAAGTTTCTTCAGGCAGCCTAACTTGGGGTTTCTATCGCTTTTATGCAGTTTATATCATTTTCTCGCGCATGTTCTTAAATGCCCCTTTGATCCTGCAACATGTTTTATGAAGAGAAAGTTCTCTGCTGAAGACAAGCCATGAACTGGTTTTTGTTTCAAACATACATGTCTAAGACCTGTTTATACATGATGAAATTGTATTTCCTCGGTAAGCACCATCTAGTTTTCCTCTACCACCACCTGGACCTCTGAGAGTATCCTGTTCTCTTTCAATGCTCTGTGTTTTCTACATGAGAGCTGTAGAAATCACATAAAAGGCAGATCTCATCCACTGATCACACACACACACGAATCTCCTAACTGAGCCCATAAAATTCAAGATAATGCTCAGATTACTTTAAAATCTTCTATCAGCAGAGGCCTACAGCACAGAAGGCCAAGCTACCACTTGAAACTTCCACCCCAGAGGGTTTGAAATTGAGTCCCTCTTATTTTTGGATCCAGCTTTCTCTGATTTGCCTAGATGACAGCAGGTGACGGCCCAAGTGCTCGGGATGCTGCCTGTCACAGGGGAGACTTGCAGCTCCTGCCTCCTAGCTGTAGCCTACCCTAGCCCCAGCTGCTGTGGGCTTTTGGGAATGAACTAGGCAGTGGAAAATCTTTCTCTTTATTATTTATTCAAATAAATAAAAATATACACAAACAACTTAAAGCTGGTAAAGTATTTAAGTTTTACAGGTAATATGAATTCACTATAAATTGCATTTAAAATGTTACGAAGTATTGAAGACACCAGAAGCCTTTTTTTTGTGCTAACATAAGCATATAAAATATAAGAATATAAAACTGAAATGTGCTTTTTATGTCTAACACTATATATTGGACATGCTTCTAGACCAACGGATATAGTTCTGACTCAGACATTTTAATAGTTGTGTGATATTTCATACTATTGTTGTGACCAAATCTACTGAGTACACTATGCAAACTACTTTGAGATACAATTTTAACTACATTCTTATTCTATACTACTGTTACCTTCTTTTTTTTTTTTTTTTGATTTTTTAAAATTACATTTTTGGGGCCCGGCGGCGTGGCCTAGCGGCTAAAGTCCTCGTCTTGAAAGCCCCGGGATCCCATATGGGCGCCGGTTCTGATCCCGGCAGCTCCACTTCCCATCCAGCTCCCTGCTTGTGGCCTGGGAAAGCAGACGAGGACGGCCCAAAGCTTTGGGAACCTGCACCCACGTGGGAGATCTGGAAGAGGTTCCAGGTTCCTGGCTTCGGATCGGCACGCACTGGCCCCTTGCGGCTCACTTGGGGAGTGAATCATCAGACGGAAGATCTTCCTCTCTGTCTCTCCTCCTCTGTGTATAACTGGCTGTAATAAAATGAATAAATCTTTAAAAAAAATTACATTTTTGACAATCTTTACATAGTTAATTACGGTAAACAGGTTCAAGGGCTACAGGGACGTGGGTAAGACTATTATTTCCACATTGTTTCCTTCATGTATCTGAAGTAAAGGGGGATATTGAGGAAGAAGCCCCACCCAGTTTCCCACCCACCCCAAGTCCCTGATGTGGGCATGCTCTGAGATACTTGCTCAAGTGGTTTTGATAGTTCACCAGTTATGAATCACTGTCAGTCTCGCCACTCCAAGCACGATGAGGTCATTGAAGAATCCACTGATTGACATAGTCCATCACAGAGTCTCTATTTGCCCAGTATTTCACTGTCAACATATAGCTGAGGTGGTTGATTGACTTGTTCTGTCTTCTGTCTTTTCTTGGCTAGGTTTCTGAGTCCGGCAGTTCTATTGGGGCGATCACCAAAGAAACTTTGAGGTATTCCCAGACCATATTCTTGTGTGTTCTAGCAAGTACAGGGCCCGACACAGTCCATCACCATGATCTGCTGGTGGTTGCAATTGCTGGGTTGGTTCTGTTTTCAGCCTCGACTTCCACTGGAACCAGTGGGTGTTGCAGTCTAGCCTGGTTCTGCCCAACACATACTCGGCCCTCACATAAACCAAGTGGGAGCTGCAGCGTGGTCAGAGCATCCCACAATAACCCCCACCAGGCCGGCCCCCTACCCTGGTTTGCCAGTATGTGTAGCCGACTAGTCCAGTCTGTCCCACATCCCATTCAGCTCTAATACATGTCAGTGGGTATTGAAGCTTAGTCCATCTAACCAGTTCAACTATCCAGCCCTTGTTGAGTGCCTCTGTCTAGCCACCCCAGCCCCCGTACTAGTTTCGTGCCCTCTTGTGGGAGTGGTAACCCAAGAGGGAAGAGCCCACTATATCCCTCCCAGGTCTCTGTCACTCCCGGTTTATGCACTCTTTGGGTGGTTATGTGGTTTAACTTGACAGAATTAGACCCCAGTGCCAGCTTCTGCCAGCTGATGCTGTGGCTAAGCCCAAACAACCTTCACCCACTCTAATTTTTGTTTGCACCAGTAGGAATAATCTGCCCAGCCTGGCTTTTGCCTGATCTAGTCCACATGAGGCACACAGGTGTTGTAGCCCTGCTTAGTCTTGTCTGTCCCCATCCCAGCCCACGCTCTCCAGTGGGAGTAGCTGTCCGGTGAGGGGACCAGCCCCTTAATCCCCCTGCCGGCTCTGCCCCCTCCCTTCCTGGTTCTCACGTGTGCTGGTTGGGTGCTGTTGTCACATCCAGTACAGGCAACCTCACCTTGGCATTCAGTATTATGCACTGGTTTTTGTTGCGATTGAACCTGGCTCGACCCACACTCTCTTCTGGTGTTTAGATTTGCCAGTGGATGATGTGAACTGATTCAGCCTGGTCGGCCCCCAACCCATGCCAAATGTGTGCCAGTGAGAAACTTTCCATGGCCTGTTCTGGGCTGTTTCCTATCATGCTTCTTGCGCTTACCTGCCGGGTCTGTGTCCTGCCAGAGGAGTTGCCCAGGCTCCTCCATCAGAACCCCTCCCAATGGCAGATTTTGCACATTACCAGGGGGTCCATGAGCCAGCCCTACTCAGTTCACCTCCTGTCCTAGCAGGAACAGTGGCTTTTCTTGGCTGGCTTTCAACGCATTCTGGTTCTTGCTGTTGGATGTTTCAGCCCAGCCACAGCTTGTCCATACCCACATATGGTTCACATATGGCTCAGTAGGGGTTGAGACCTAGCCTAGTCCATCCCACATCTATCCTGGTCCTCCAGGACACCAGAAGGTGTTGGGGTCTGGCCTGGCCTGGTGTGTCCAGTCTCAGTTCACACTAGTGCCACGGGAGACTACAACTGTTTCCTGGTTAGAACGCAGCCTCCATTCCAGCCCACACGCCCCTCGGTGGGAACCTCCACCCAGTTAGGGTGTCCCCTTAGCTCCCCAACTGGGCCTGTTCCCAGCCATAGATCACAGGCATGCCAGTGGTTGCTCTGACTCACCTTGGCTCCATCCCTCACCTGTCCCGGCCTCTGCCTTAGACTCTGTGGCATAGTGTCCCTGGCTCATGCAGACCAGTAGGTGCAAGAGCCTAGCTCGGCATGACCTGTGCTCCATCCTGGTTTCTAGTTTCGCTTGTAGGCTAAGGTTTGCTCAGTCCTGCCCAGTATATCACGTTCCATGACCAATTCACACATTGGCCAGCTGTGGAGCTACTTTGCCCAGCTTGTCCGACCCCTAGGTCTGGATGACATGTTCACCAGCGGGAGCTGTGACTCACCAGGGGAGTTTCTCATGTTCCTCCATTTGATCCACTCCCAGACCCGGTTCTTATACATGCCATTTGGTTTTAAGCCAGTGCCCGGCATAGTCTGGCCTTCTATTTAGCCTTGTATGAGCTGGTAAATGTTGCAGCCCGGCCCACCCCGCACCCTATTCAGGATGCACATTCGGGTGCTGCGGCCTTGACCGGTCCAGACTGTTGCGGGTTCCTTTACCTGTGATTGATGGCAGGCTCCTTGGTCACACTAGCTTAGTCTATCACCACCCATACTCTTGAGCTAACCAGTGGGGCTAGAATTTCCACAGGGTTTGGCCCACACATCTCCCCCAGAATGTATCCCCGGATATGGTTCTCGAGTACTAGTTAATGTAATGGCCCTGCCTAATGTGACCCGTCTGCTGATCCATCATCATGTCAGGTAATAGGATATACTGCTGGACAAGCCCCGAGCCATAGCTTTTGCATGGACTGGTGTTTGGTGGTCAGCATTGTTAAGTGATTACAAGTTCTTCAGTGGAAGAGTTACTGTCATTGGGAATCTTTAGGATTGACTCACATCCCAGAAGCACGGTGGGATCAACCTGGAGCTACCTAAGCAGCGATTCAAAGAACCAAAACCCCAGAGCTTGCTGGCCAGGTCGCCAGCAGGCAGAGCCTGGGGCCAAATGGTACACTGGCCACCCGGGGACAACTCATCACGTGCACCTGGTGGCTGGAGTCAGGATCCGAGCAAGACACCCCATCCTGAGGCCCAGCAGCAGCCAGGAGGCTGCTGGAAGTTTAAACCTCCAGGCCCAAGGTTGCGCCCCTCCCTAATCCCATTCACTGCCCAATGAGGGTGGTGGGTGGGCCCCGGACCTACTCAGGCATGGAGACTTCCCCCCTCGGTGCACTCACCCTGAAGGGAGCAGCCCCCGAACCCAGGCAGGCCCGGGGTACTGTTACCTTCTAAAGCTTGTACTTCACGTTCCGTATGAGTATGGTAATTTTTTGTGGACATTTTTTCTTTCTTTTTCGTTATTCTTGGAGAATCATTGCTCTTTCATTCATATATCATATGTTCTGAAAAGTCAACAGGACCTGTTGTAAAGATTAGAGGGGGGATGGGGTGGATGGAATGGGAAATCCCTGAGCTTATGGAACTTTATTATGAAAATTACAAAAAAAGGTAGGAGAGACATTAGAGAGAGAGAGAGAGAGAGAGAGAGAGAGAGGAGAGAATAGAATTATACACATTTTCGTATTTCATAAAGCAGCTGCCCCTACTTTGTAATTGCTAACCTAGCAAAGGTTCACTTTTTCTTCATTTTCTCTGTTCATTTAGGCTTCCTGCTCTCTTTCTTTGAAATGCATACCCGCAATGATTTTAAGCTGATGATTAAAGAATGCAACACAAGATTGAACCTTTTATTCCGTTTCTTTGGATCTCATTGTTAGTGTTCTCCCTAAATCCTAAGCTCTTTCTTGTGGAATTAATGGTACATAGTCTTTATTCCTCTAAATGTTAAAGATAGAATTGCTTTATCTTTAGCAATTCTAGTTCAGAATAGGTTCTTAAATGGACAAAAACATTTCTGGTGTTTAATATTCAAAAACCTCATTTTGCCACCTCCATCACAGAATCCCTGGCATTTATGAGATACTAGAGTTTGTTTGGGGGAAGTTTTTACTCATATAAAGTCAAAGTGTCTCAACTGAGGGAGTGTTATAGGATAAAACTACAACTCATCAAGTGGTATGATTCATCTGGACAAGAATCTCAGAAGTGATTTTAAAATCTTTGGAGTTCTATTTCCACTCTTGGCCAAGGGCAGCCTTTTTTTTTATGAGCTCTCATTTAGAGCCCAGGTTTGACTTTGTGGGTAGCAACTTGAAAAATTGAGTACAAGGAAAGAATATGAGTTTTTAAAGTGAATATTCCTCAAAATTGTGTTTTCCATCTCTGTAGACAGAGGCAATTCATTGGTACTGTCTCAATAGCAGTTCCACATTCACTGGTCATAAATTCTAAGGTAGGTAAGATCATCTGGGAGTGATCTCTTTTCTGAAATACTGACCAGGGCATCAAATGTCTCAGCAGCGACACTTGTAGTTTAGCAACAGGCTGCAGGTGGGGACCAGGAGCCTCCAAGAGTTTTACCTGAAATGATCTTTCAGCTTCTTAGGTATTTTGAGAATATTTTTTTTCTTGCATACCAGAAATTAAAAAGACTATCAAGACATGTAAACTGTATAACTTATAGGGTAAGTAAGATAAAGCAACAAGGCTATAGAAGATTAATCATAGTTGGCCCATCTTTATTGATGCTTGCTTGTAGACCTCAGGTTTCCCTTTCTTAGAGATGCTCGGTATGAATAATTATTGCTTTGACAATCCTGCAAGAACAATTTCTAGTGTTGGTATTACATGTAGATATTGTATGGGACTGGATGTCTAAGTTCCGATGACTCTTTTGCTAAAAAAAAAAACAAAAACTGTAATATTTAGCAAGTTAATATTTTGACACTGTATAAACTATTTTTCTTTTTTCTTAAAAGATCTATTTATTTGTATTGGAAAGTCAGATTTACAGAAAGAATGAGAGACAGACAGATCTTCCTTCTGCTGATTCACTCTCCAAGTGGTTGCCATAGCTGGAGAGGAGCTGAGCTAATCTGAATCCAGGAGCTAGAAGCTTATTCTGGGTCTCCCACAAGGGTGCAGGGTCCCAAGTCTTTGGGTCATCTTTCCCAGGCAGCAGAATGGAGCAACCAGGATATGAACTGGTGAGGACTTTAGCCACTAGGCTACTGCGCTGGGTCCACAAACTATATTTGTTAGATGTTATTTTTGATCACCCAAATTATAAAATTTAAATATTACAGAGATTTGGGGATTGTCCATCAGAAGTGTAAAGGTTGCAATATTATTTAATAATTATCAATGACAAGTATTTTGATCCAGGTCAGAATATGAAATTTAACCCCCCAAAAGTAAAAAATAGCAACTATGTAAACATATTGATTTTGGAGGTGTCTCTATCTACCTATATCTCTTTCTCTTAATTTTGTTTTTCTTCTCTAGGATCTTTTGGCCTAGCATTTGTTTTGTTTTCATTCATTAATACTTTAGCTTGTCTTTGTTTTGCCCTTATCTAAGTAAAATTATAGAATATAAATATCTATCTGTATTTGAAGCCATTTTTTTCTAAATAATATCATTACAGTTGTATTGAATACTCTGTTTTATTAAATATATACAAAGGACAAATAATCCTGTTAAATTTTTAGTAAATCAAGCTAGTTATTATTTTGGAGGAAATAAAATACTTGTATGAGCATATGTTTACAAGTATGTATGCTACTTAGATTACAAATCAGAAAAAGAAATGTTAGAAAAAGAGAAACTTTTCTATCCCCTTTTCTTTCTTTCTTTCTTTCTTTCTTTCTTTCTTTCTTTCTTTCTTTCTTTCCTTCTTTTGAGGTATGTGCTTGGGGTTATCTTGGGTACTATGATTCTTATTTGTTGGAGAAGCACTTGAAATTCTAAAGTACCGTAATTAATTTGTTCTTCCTTTGTTAAGGTCATTGTTTGCTTTCATGTTATCAAGAAACAAATTCCTACTGAGAGTGAATATCACTATTGTTGAAACTAGAAATTCAATATCAGTATCACATGAGATAAAAAGCTGCGTGTAGTTTCCAGTCCTTGAAATTGTTCTTGGAGTCTATTGAAATGTTATTTTGCAATCAATTTATAATCTAGTGATCTTTTTCATAATTTTGAGTTACCTTTATTGTATAAGGCTAGTACTGTTTTGTTAGGAACAGTGCCACAGACATTCAGTTTTTGAGCTAATTTTCTCATGCATTTTATCTGGGATAAAATGCATGTAAAGGATATACATATGATTGGAATGAAGCAGGCAGATAGACAGGGTTAGCGCAGATCTGGCTGCTTCAGCTTTGAATGGATACCTGCTACTTCAGGTAGAGGACAAATGCAGCCAATTAGGATTCACTTGCCACCAACTCCAACCCTGTCAGCATTGGCATTTGTCAGAATTTAGTGTCCACACGATTCACCCAAGGCGCTGTTTAAAACTTGATGACTTCTCTCTCGTTCTTCTCCAAGTCTGCTTTTGCAGATCTGGGGTGTCTTGGAAATGTGGGCAACATAGTTTCTTACTCAAAAACACTTGCTATTCCTTTCTCTGAGTGTGTGTGTGTGTGTATATATATATATATATATATATTTTAACCAGGGAACTCCTTCTGAAAAATGGGTGAAGAAAGGTTATTTTCTAGCATTCTACAAACTGATACAAATCCAATACTTTCAAAACAGCTTTTTCTTTTTTGAGATTACATTTTCTAAATTTCAATTGTAATCAAAGGCTTCATGCTCTACTAAATAAGACTTCAACAAATAAAGACTAACTCAGGAGGCATATACATAAGAACTATATAAATTAGTAAACAAAGATGTATATTTCAGTCATACATAGTAAATTTTTAAAAAAAGTCATAGATCATTAAACTAGTAGTATATCACTCTTAACAATTTGACAAAACTTACAGCAGTTTGGTAAGACACCATTTTTGCAGGAAAACCGATATGCATACAATAAAATACTTCTACAAAAGGGTTTTACTCAAGATGCCAAGGGGTGTTGGCTGGTGAGAGTGGGCAAATAGTCTTCCAGCATTAAGCTGACCTCAAGAGCCATCGCTTAACATTACTTTCCCCACCAACCAGATTTCTGCCTTTCACTACACCTACACAAAACACCAGAGCGGCCTTTGGCATTGATTGGCCCATAACTGCTTGTTTATTTTCACCAGAGTCTAGGAACACAGTATCTGTGAACAAGCAACCCAGATGGCTTTTGTCAAAGAAGGGGATGGTCTATGGTAACTTTTTCATGTGTATTAATTACAACAAAAAATGCTTCACGTAACTTGAAAAAATATTTGAGGTGTGACTATTTTTAAAAGTGAAATTAAAATTTATCTAAAATGGTTGGCTTTGCCATTAGTAGCAGACGGCCAGCTCCACAGTGGGACTCATGACCTGGCCTCAGATATCCCGGGCACTCTGAATTTTCACACTCCCATGCCCCTTCCTAAAGTTTCTAGCACTGGATTTGTCAGAATTTAGTGCAAGTAGCTTTCCAGTACGAAGGACCAGCTACAAACAAGATCAGCTAAACGAACTTAGGCAGATACATATTCTGCTCACATACTAACCCTAGGCAGTCATTTAGACATGACTAGGAAAATTTATCTATGTGCAAAGAACAGAAAAACTATGTAGGCCATAGAATATATGGGGAATGAAAATTAGTATTCAGGAGGTATTCCTTGCCGTTTGTATGACCAAGGTCGATTGCATTTTGACTTTAAGACTGTCCGTGACGCACAGCCTGGGTTCGCTTTGTAAGATGTACATGGGCTTGTGCACTGGCCCTGCCCCTGTGATACACAGGCCTAGGTAGGTTGCCCAACCAGTCAACTTTGAATATGCCCTTTTTTCATTATTTCTATTCTCCATTTCACACCAGGTTTCTCATCTGTCAATGGCAAAATTACCACTTCTGCCAATTTCACAGATGTTTTTGTTCAAATAAAATGGTACAGGTGAAAATGTTTCTAAAATAAGTTTGCCTAGAGTCGTTATTATAAAATAAAGTCTGACTTTTACTAGTAAGACACTCTGAACCATTGTTGTCATTGCTATTTGCTTAGAGCTGCCTCTGCAGTCAAGTGAAAAACAGTGCAAAAAATACTAGCTTTTGGAATAAAAACAGAAATAAAAACTGTTGAGTGAATTTTCTACTATTGAGAACAGCAGTGTTGGTCTTCTATTGAACAAATAGGATTGTTAAGTTGCATCTCATCTATTTTTTAAATAAACCAATATCTGCTCTGTTGTATAATACACTGTATCTTGGGGTTAGTAGTGGTCATAATCACTCTGCCCTTCTTCACAGGTTTGGCCTTCGCTATGCTCTCCTCTGTGCACCCAGTATTTGGCTTATATGGGTCCCTATTTCCAGCCATCATTTACGCCATATTCGGAATGGGGCATCATGTTGCCACAGGTAATAATTCTTCTATTTGAATACCTCATATTATTAATTTTTTTAAAGATTTATTCATTTTATTACAGCCAGATATACAGAGAGGAGGAAAGACAGAGAGGAAGATCTTCCGTCCGATGATTCACTCCCCAAGTGAGCCTCAACGGGCCGGTGCTACGCCAATCCAAAGCCAGGAACCAGGAACCTCTTCCGGGTCTCCCACGCAGTTGCAGGGTCCCAATGCATTGGGCCGTCCTCGACTGCTTCCCAGGCCACAAACAGGGAGCTGGATGGGAAGTGGAGCTGTCGGGATTAGAACCGGTGCCCATATGGGATCCCGGGGCTTTCAAGGCGAGGACTTTAGCTGCTAGGCCACGCTGCCGGGCCCTCATGTTACTAATTAAAGGGACTCAATTTTATTGTTGCTCACTGATGAACAGCTCCAAGATCACTCTAACTTTACTGCTGAAAACCTCAACAAACATTAGGGCAAGAAATAGTCAACAGGTGGTGATTTATTGCTCTATTACCATGCAGATAACATTATTTCCAGATATCTTTCAAATTTTTAAAATGCAAAAAGACCATGCACAAAGCAGGTTAATACTCTGAATTTACACCAAAATGACAAGGTAAGCAATTGTAAGGAGAATAAAATACCATAGAAGATTTTTTTTTTTTTTAAGATTTTATTGTTATTGGAAAGCCAGATATACAGAGAGGAGGAGAGACAGAGAGGAAGATCTTCCATCCGATGTTTCACTCCCCAAGTGAGCCTCAACGGGCCGGTGCTACGCCAATCCAAAGCCAAGAACCAGGAACCTCTTCCGGGTCTCCCACGCAGTTGCAGAGTCCCAACGCATTGGGCCGTCCTCGACTGCTTTCCCAGGCCACAAACAGGGAGCTGGATGGGAAGTGGAGCTGCCGGGATTAGAACCGGCGCCCATATGGGATCCCGGGGCTTTCAAGGAGAGGACTCCAGCCGCTAGGCCACACTGCTGGGCCCAAAAGATTTAATTGTTTAAATATTGGGAGAAAAACACATGTGCTTGATACCTGGTCTAAATAAATATTTTGGGTTATTTCTTTCAAGCTAGCTTTTATGATATTTCTTAACATCGTTTACCTTGTATATCTCCGCATTACTAAGCAAATCACCAACAGTCGTCACGATTCTGAAAACAAGGTAGGCTAGCTTTCATGTGAGTCAACCTGGATATCTGCGCTACCTTGAGCAAAGTTTTAACCATTTTCTGCCTTCTTGAGAGTAAGATGGTCCTCAACATTTCCTATGGTTACAGTGAAAGCCACATAATTGATGTGCAGTGTCTAGCATAATGCTTGCTACTTAATAACGTTTAATCCAGGCAGCTGTATTAGTATTACTTAGTATTATTATTATTAAGATTATACTTTCCTCTTAAATATCATAGTAATATTATTATAGTGATCGTAATTTTCCCAGAAATATCCATAGACATATTTCTATGTATGATGTACATATAAGGCCTGTTTCTGCCACCATTTTTTAGTGGTCAGTCTGTACTCTCCAGTCTCGTGTTTTCTGATGCTGCTGAAACAAAGTATATTGACGTCAGTGGCTTAAAGCAATACTATTTTTCTAAAGTGGAGATACTGTTTTTCCAAGGCGCTGGAGGTCAGATCTGAGATGAGGCTCACAGACTGACTTGGGTGAGGTCAGCAGAGCTGTGCTGGTGTCTGGAGGCTCCAGGGAGTTTGTTCTCTGAATTGACCGTTTCTGCAGGCTGCTTGCGTTCCTTAACTCATGACCCTTTCGTCTGCTTCCAAGGCCAACAACAGGGCATCTTCATCCCCTCTTGGAGTCTACTCTTTCGCCTATAATTGGGAAGGTGCAAGTCTACCTATCGATATTTAAATTTTCTTAAGAATTTCTGTTTTTTTTTCTTTTTTCATGAATTTGACTACTCTTTGTATCAGTTAACTTTGTCATAGGGGAATGATCCATGGTCACTAGTCATTTACAGTAGTGTTACACAAAGTGTGATTCATGAGTCAGTTATGTGAGAGCTAGTCAGCAGTAAAGAATCTGGGGCAGGCATGTGATTCAGTGATTAAGATGCCAACTAGAAGGCTGGCGTCTCACTTTGGGCAGTCTGGGCTGCAGCCTTTGACCTTGTCTTCCTGCTAATGCAGATGCTTGAAGACTGCAGCCAGGGCTCACGTGACTGGGTCTCTGCCACCTGTGGCACACCTGGTTTGGGTTGCTGGTTCTCACTCAGGTTGAAGCTATCGCAGGCATAAAGAGACTTTTATTTTTTTAATCTCTCCCTCAAAGGGAAAAAAAAAAAAGAAGAAAGGAAATGACTTATTAGATTAGAACCACCATTTTAAAAAGATCCCCAAATTTTATGTTTCTATATTATACATGAAGTTGTGCACATGCATGGATGTATACCTACACTTAAAGTTGGATCCCAGTATATTCATTAAACGCTGTAATAAGAGCCTCACTTATTATGTTATTTTTGCTCTAAAATCATTATTCTAATGCAGATATTATTGTATATTTTGGGTGAAAAAAACACAATTGCCAAAATTAAAAATGTCTTTTAGGAGAAAATAGATTTCAGTGACAGATGTTTGGATTATAACACAGGGTTGGCCCAAATCCAAGTCCCAACATTTTTTTCCCTGATTCTAGTAAAAGAAGAAAAAAAATTTAAAAAAATGTTTCTAAGATTTATTCATTTTTTATTGGAAAGTCAGATATACAGAGAGGAGGAGATAGAGAGGAAGATCTTCCATCTGATGATTCACTTCCCAGGTGACTGCAATGGCCAGTGCTGTGCTGATCCGAAGCCAGGAGCCAGGAACTTCCTCCAGGTCTTCCACATGGATGCAGGGTCTCAAGACTTTGGGCCATCCTCAACTGCTTTCCCAGGCCACAAGCAGGGAGCTGGATGGAAGCTGGGCCACCAGGATTAGAACCGGCACCCATATGGGATCCTGGCGCATGCAAGGCGAGGACTTTAAGCACTATGGTATCGCGCCGGGCCCTAATTAACAATTCTTAAAACTTATTCTTTTCAAATTTCAAATTTGATTGTAACCTGATTTCCTAAAAATTTATATCCAATATATAAAATGTTTAGATATATCTTTAGTAAGAAAAGGCAGACTGTTCTAGGTCTGACCCCAGATGCACTTCCTCTGTTTAGTACAAGAGAAAAGAGAAAAACAAAACACAATTTCTGCAGACAATAATTACTTTAACGGTTAAAAAAAACCCCATTTTTAATATGTAAATGTACACTTAAGGAAACCATGTTATTTCTTGAGGAATCACTGGTTTCAGGATTTTCAAATTTCCATTTATTATAGGATTCTCTACTCACAAAACCACTAAGACTTGAAAACGTGTAGTCTGTTAGGTAAAGAATAACATTACAAAAAATACATAATTAATGAACTTAGCTTTACTCATTCTACTGTATAATAAACACTATGTGTTATTTTTGCGTATGTTCTTGCCACCAGATGTATCTTTTTATTTTTTTGTCACAATATTTACAATTCTTTAGAATCAATAAACAAGAGAGGATCTTTTTTTTCCATTCATAGCACAATATATGTTAGGACAGATGCAGAATAAATTCTTTTTTTAACCTTTCGATGAGAATAGACATGGGGCCAATGTTGTGTCATTAGTGTTCTTGCCGACATTAATATAGAGAACAGATTTCTTTTTAAAACAATTTGGTTTAATTTTAGTTAAGGTATTTGGGGGGCATTTTATTTATCTACATGATTTTGTTGTTGATTCATTCTCCAAACGCCACCAACAGCCAGAGCAGGTGTAGACCGAGGGCAGCAGTCTGGGACCTAGTCTTGTTCTGCAATGTGAGTCTCAGGTGTCAAGTACTCGGAGCATCATCTGCTCCCTCCCGTGCTGTGCAGGATCCGGAAGCTGAGTCCAAACTGGGGGAGCTGGGGTTTGAACACCAAATACCTGTATGTTGCTATTAAACGATCGTTAATTTCATGAAGAATATGAACATTTCCTTTGTTAGTTGGCAGAATAGGTGGGAAAATTTATGACACAAAGGAATGACAAGTAGGCACTTGCGGTTGTATTTTTAACTTTTAAAAAATTATTCATTTGAGAGGCAGAGAGACAAACAGAAACACAGAAAGCAATTTGTGTGTGTGTGTGTAGGGGTGCTGTAGCCTAGTAGTTAAATCCTCATTTTATAATTGCCTGGATTCCATATGGGAGGCAGTTCCTGCTCCACCTGCTCCACTTCCCATCCAACTTCCTGGTTGTGGCCTGGGAAAGGAATAGAGGACAGCTCAAAGTCTTGGGACACTGCACCTGTGTGGGAGACGAGGAACAAGTTCCTGGCTCCTAGCTTCAGATTAGGTCAGCTCTGGCCATTGCAGTCACTTGGGGGAATGAACCAGTGGATAGAAGATCTTTCTGTCTCTCCTTCTCTCTGCAAATCTTCCTTTCCAATAAAAAATAAAGAAATCTTGGGACAAAAAAGGAAAGATAGAGTGAAAGAGCTCTTATTCACTGGTTCACTTCCAAAATGCCATCAATAGATAGATCTGGATGGGGCCAGGAGCTGAAAACTCAATCCATGGGTGACAGGAACTCACAATTGAACCATCGTTACCCATGGTCTGATTAGGAGGCAGAGCTGGGAATCAATCCAGGTACTGTCACATGGGCTAAAGGCATCTTACCCAGTGGGCTCAACGCATGTACAACAATGTTGAATGGGCATATGTATATAGAGGGAGGTTTGTATTTCTTCCATGGATGTGATGAAACGTGGAGAAATTGTGATACAAAGGAGGAGGCTTCTAACAGATGTATTAGATTTTGCAATGTGGCTTCAACAGCAGTGGTGGAATCCATTTATTTTTATCACCGCCCCCCTCCCCCACCTTTTTTCTTTTTATTAAGTTACTGAGACCGGATTTCCCACCTCCCTGTTTTAGGTACCTTTGCCCTGACATCCTTAATTTCAGCCAATGCAGTGGAGCGACTTGTCCCTCAGAGCAGCCAGAACCTCACCACACAGAGTAATGCAAGCGTGCTGGGCTTATCCGACTTTGAGCTGCAGAGGATCAGTGTGGCGACTGCAGTTTCCTTCTTGGGAGGTATCATTCAGGTGAGTTATAGTGAGATGTGGAAATGTACGATTGGAAACAGGACAAAGAAAAGGCACACGGAGTGTTCTTGTTACTCCTGTTGATGAGTTTGTCTCTCCAAAAGGATAAAGGGCAAATATGCTTTATCTTTATGGAAATATTATCTCTGGTGGGAGTTACTGTATACATGTTGGTTAAATCAATGAATTAGAGTAAATAAGCTGGAGTTAAAGGGAAGCAATTGAGGGCTTTTAAACAAGTGTTCTAAGAGTAGGACAAGCTTCCGTGTAGGGCCGTGATGCCATCCTTGTGCTGATGTAGTATGCAGCTTGTCACAGTAAGCAAAGGGTGTCCTTGGGGATGATCTCAGAGCCAGTGTGGTGCCGGACAGGGTGAGCCACTCTGTACACTCTAGGGTCTCACTCCCCGAGACGTGTACATGCAGGCTTGCTGGCTTCTCCCTGCTCACTCGGCCTCCTCTGAGGAACCAGGCATGATTTCAGAAACAATCGGCCACGTTAACCAGTGATTCTATCATGGATATTTTGTCTCATTACAGATTTTCCTTACATTCTAGTCATCTAAAATAAAAAATTTGTTGTATTCGCACAGCAAAGACAGTAAGGTTTCCCTTTAATATCCTTGTGGGTCCATCTGTATTTCTCTGAAAATGTGATTCATAGTAGCTTTGGACTTTCACTTATTCTATAAAACATGAAACCAGAAGTTTTATGTGTATATCAGATTTTTTTAAATAATAAAAAACCCAGCAAGCTTGTGGTCCATTTCATTTTAACCATTCCCCATGAGTTTATAACAATCATCAGGCATGATGTTATTATCTAGCATATTTGGATTCAGAATTTAAATGGTAAAATATAAAAATGAAATCCAGGATTCTAACAACCTAAAAAAGCAGATGTCTCTTTTCCCAGAATAAAATTCCCTAGCATTATATGAGGAAAGCAGGATATTATTAAAGATAATAAAAATAATTTCGTTTTCATGGTGTTTTATTGCATGTAAGATCAGATCCAGAAAGTTGTATGTTTTCCCTTATAACTTCATCATGTCTTTCACTTCTTGTTAAAATATTCGTGTCTTTCACTCACTGTTATTCAGGAACTATCTCTCATCCTCCCGAGTTGTCCTTATCCATTTATAATTGCACCGTTGTACTCATGGTAACAACTGATCTATTTTCTGTCCCGTAGTTTTATAATGGAATAGGAACTTTCGTGATTGCTACTCATGTAATTATTGATTAATAATAAGTGATTAGAAAGATTGAAGAGATGATCTTGGTTTCTGTTTCTACTACTTATTTTTAAGGCATGTTAGACTCTAGTTTTTCCAATAATATCTTTGCATGTAACTGATGCAATTATAGTATCAATTGCAGCAGTAAGAACAACAACACAAAGCAAAGCAAAGATTTCTAGGCAGAAAACAGTAGCATCCAGGAGGAGAATTCTTTGCACACTCACGGCAATAAAGTGTTCAGTTTTAGGCCAGGTGAAACCAAATGCCAGGGTCAGTGAATATTTCTGTTGTGGAACAAATGCCCAATGGAAGTCAGCACACTTCTAAAATGATTGTTCTCTTCTCCCTGTACCTATTGTTATTCTCGATGATGGGCACTTTGCCCATTCCGTTTTCCAAGAACTGAGAGGGGTTTGGGATTGTCCCTTTGCCATCTACCTTTGGAAAATTTCCCAAGGTGTAATTTTATGAAGCAACCAGGCGACAAGATTTCTGCCCTGGGGGACATGGAGATAAAGGCGTCTTTGTTGGACAATTGCGTAAGCACCAGAAGGGGATTCAGTGACGGGTCTGTATTATTGTAGTAAAACATTCTGGAAACACTTGGCCTTACAGACCTAAAACAGGATATTTTGTGGTAAAATTTTGTTTAAGTGTATTAAATAAGAGAATCGTAGGTATTTAGAGAAAGTACTTAAGACAGATGAATTCAACTTGTGTCCTCAATGTATGATACTCTGTCCAGAAAAATCATCAACCTCATTATTTTTCAAAGAGGAGGAGGACAAATCTAAAATCTTTTACAATAATTTTTACCATTTCAAAACCATCAAGATCAAGAAGTTATTACTCTGTTTGATCTAAATTTTTCCAGCTTTGCTTGTATCTGATGAGACAAAGAAGTAGTAACGTTAATAAAGTTACAATTATAAATTCTTAGTTTTAAAGAAAGAGAATTCTTTATGTTTGAGAATAGTTATTGTCGCACCTTATGCCAAGCTCTGCACTAAGCTTACATGTGTATTCACATATTCAGTCATCACTGACTTTTTAGGAAGTGAGAAAAATTCATGATCCTACTGTGTAGTTGAATATGCTGAGGGATAAAGTCACTTATTTAAGGATTTGAAATAAGAAATAAAGAGAGGAAGAATTCAGTTCCAACAGGTACTCAAGTAATTGCTACAGCTTTCTAAACTAGTAATGAGAAACAAAGCCAGGGTACTTGATTCCACAATGTCTAAAAACTGCTGGGCATCATGTTAGGTCTTCCCACAGTTTACCTCCTTGTTGGGTGGGGATGTGTGATGCAGAAGGGCCTTTCTGTTTGTTTTCTCAGCTGTTATTGACATTTCCTAGTCTTCCACACTACTTAGGTGATTCCTCCATGTCTTTCAAGGTTCAGTTCAAAAATAATTATCTCAGAGAAATCTCTGCCACCTCTGAGGAGGGTGTAAGTGGTCACTTATGTATGTTCCCACAAGGCATCGCTGGTATCTTGTGTTACAGGAACGTGTAATCTATTAGGAAATCATTTTGACATATTTGTCTCCCTCTAGACAATGAGTCTCTACAGAACAGAAACTGTTTATGTCTATAATTCCAGCAGCGTGTACTTAATAAATGTGAGTCGAATACATGGAGGAGGAAAAAAGGGCATTAAAATGTTAGCAGGATAACCATGTTAAATAATCAATACTGAATTGAAAAAAAAATAACCTTTTCAGACTTATTAATTTCTCCCTCTCTCCTCTCCTAGAAGATTCAAAATGGGTCCAGTATCTTGTAATAACTGTAGCAGAGTCCTTATTGAGAAAGAAGGAACGAAAACTTAGAATTCCATAATTTGGTCACACATTTGCAATGTTGTGCTTCCGCCATTCCTTTCTCTGCCTTTTCTAAGTTTCTTTGACTAGGACAGAAAGAAAGCAGCATTAAATTATCCATCCCCAAACTAGCTTTTCCTTGAGAAATCTAAGAACTGTTAAGATCGTGGACCCCCTGTCAGCCACACATGTTATTCTCATGTCTAATAAATTTCTGGTTCTTTTTAAAACTAAATAAAAGCAAAATTAAAAAGCAAATGTGTGTTTGCTATGGTATATCAGGTAGTCCTGCATTCTGGACTCATCTTTCTTCGCTTTAGTCCTACTCTGTCTAGTTGACATGCCTGCGCCTTTGTCCCCTTTCAGCACACTTCTTACGCTAGCCTTTCACATGGTCATTTGTTCCACATTCTATCACGTCAGTCGTATCAAAGCACAGCTCTGATGTTTGAGCCAGTATGCAGCAGGCGTCTTGGCAAACTTAGGTGTTTAATAAATGTATGGAACAGTGATGTCACCATGCCTGCAAAACTCCCTTTTGACTATTTTTACGGTGCTTATATTCTGACTTCAAAATTTCTTGCTTTCTTTTTTACTGCTCTCTTTGGGCTAGTTTTGACCCTTCTGTACTGGCAACCCTGTGTCTTCTGGACAAGTCCCAGGCTGGGCTGCTTCATATTTGCCCCTCTTTAAAGAATGATTTCATACAGTTTCTCTGTTTTGAATTCCTCCTCAAGTGTTAAGGCACAGTTTTAACCCTGCCGTGCAGTATTTCTTTCGTACTTTAAAATCCAGTGGGACAATTTGTGCATTTACCTTGTACTGGTGTTGCTTAAGTGTTTGTCTTAGTGTTAGGTCTGGGTCCATCTCCATTCTTTTGTAAGTGGTTATGCTGTGTTTGTCACCATCACATGTTGAATGGACACCCCATTTCATCTACTGAATAGTTGGTCCCTCTTGTAAAACGTCGTTTGACTATAGAGAAGACTTCAAAAAATTCATGAAAAGCGAATATTATGAAAAACTATGCATGAATCTCAACTTTTTTTTTTTTTGCCAAAGTAAACCTATCTTTCAGTCCTACTCGTGTGAAGTTATGGAAGCACCCTCATATATAAGACTTTATTTCAAAATTATCTGCCCTCTTGTACTATAAACCTTTTTATGCCAGCGTTTCACATTTTTGAATACTGTAACTTTGTGCTAAGTTTCAAATTAGGAAGCATGATTCTTCTAGCTTTCTTCTTTTCCAAAATCTTTTGGCTATTCATGAGATTGCCTGTTAAGGAATACTTCAGATTTTGCATACATTAAAGCTCATTTTATGTTATAAAATCTCTGGGTTTAGACACATGCATAGTATCATGTATCTACCATCATGGAGGCTGGTGTCCTCACCTTAAAAATTCCAGATAATTCATTTTTTATATAGCTTTCAAGTCCCTGAAGATTGCTGAGCTATTACTGTCTCTATAGTTTTCCTTTCTCTACAGTCATACAACATATACTCTTTTCAAATTTCTTTTACTTGCAATTTGCATTTATAAGAGTCAGACATTTTTTTTCAGTACTCATAACTCATCTTTTTTTAAATCACTGAACATTTGGAACAGGATTTTATATTCTGAATTTCATAGCAGGAAACATCATACCTATCCATCTGATAGCCTCTCCTGAAATTCTTAGTCACAGAATGGTTTTCTCTTTTATATCACTATGTAACACTTAATCCATTTATTAATGTATTCAGCAGTTTGTTTCTTCCCTCCCCCATCCAACCTGTTTATACTACTTAGCAACACAGGACTCTTTCAGATTTTAGGTCTCTGTCAAGCGACTGTCATACCTTACATCCAAAAAAAACACAAATTATTCTTATTTATGGTCCTAGCCAATATTCCTCAGTCACTTTTTCAACTCATTTTATATAATCCTTCAAGGTGTAAAGTGTGTCTGCATTCTGCAACAATAATGTGCCAACTGGCAGCTATTTAGTAAATACTAATTGAATGAACAAACATTGTTGTTGACATAATGTAACAGACTGCAGAAGAACCAACATCACCTGAAATCCATGCTGTATTTCATCTGCTTGGGTAATACAGTTGTTTCCTATGCACATTTCTTTTTCCCAAGTATTTGAAGATACTACACCAATATGTCCAGAAATCTGAGATTCATTCAATTTATGTAGAACACATGGTATTTATTTAACCATTGCTAAATATTACACTAGTGAACCCTGATAATGTATGTCAGAGGTTTTCAGCATCACCCCAGAATATTAGCGTTACTACAAATAGCTGAAATGTGTTGTTCGCAATTTATTTTCTCAAAAAATAATGCTGCATGGCCAGATTTTAAGAACTGGGTCTCCACTTTAGAATGACTATCAGCCATACCATTAGTGAAAGGAACTGATGTGATGGTTAGATTTTTAGCTTGGATAAATCCTTTCCTTTGTTGCCAAGCAATAACCCAAACTAGGTGGAGTCATTGCTGTAAAGTGTCACACTGAGACTGCTTGCCTGACATGCTGAAAGCCATTCGGTGACATTGGTTGGTGGAACAAGGTAGATACTCATGGTGAAGCCTGGAACCCAGAGCTGGGCAACTGCTGCTTAATCCTGGGCTCTCCGAGGACATAGGAGTGAAAGTACTTATGGATTGAAACTGGAGCTGAGAGATGTGTTATCAGTTGATGTCTAACTTTCTGTTTGGTCAGTAGTTCTCATAATCTTGATTGATCAGTGATGCTGTGCTCTTTATGGAATTTTTGATATCCGGGTGGCCTCCAATTGGTCAGAGTGTTAAAGGAAGGTGGCAGTCATAGTCTGCTAAGGTCTGTAGCAACTACTAAATAACCTCTCCGGACAACATTGACCACAAGGGTTCTTTGGAGAAGCAAATGACTCCTTGAGTCCGATGTCCAAAACTTCGTAAGGCTAGAAGTCTCACTCCCTCGAATCCATGAGTTCCTGTTACTAAGGGACAGACAAGGATATTTTGAATTAAGAAAAACAGACTAGAGGCTGGTCCTGATTTTACATTATAGAGGTTCTGTTTCAATGCTAATACAAAATTTAAGTAATAGGCCTCCAAGAAAAAAATTCTCTGCAAGAGTCCGATTCCACATACTTATAAAGATCAACAGTTCAATCTGTTGACCCTTTTGCAGAGCCTGTATCCCTTGGGGACTCGCTGCCTTCCAATTGACAGCCACTCTCCATGTCAGCTCTGATTTCAGCGTGAATGAGCTGTTGAAATTTGGGTGGTGGGTAATGGAGAATTAAAATCTCTCCATGCACCCTTTGCTTTGCTACTCCTGTCACTGTCCTCCTTTTAAACATATTTTCCATCATCTTAGATTATGAAGAAAGTTGTGAGCCAGTGGAGAGTCATTTCTTCTCAGTTAAATCTCACATGTTTGTAATCACCCTTACATGTCCAATGATGTGTTGCAAAAATGGGGTCTTAAAAGACTTATTGACCTTTCAGTCAAGAGCTCTCCATTATGGAGATCTGTTTCTTGCTTGAGAGAATTTTTTAACAGCATACAAAAGTGCAAATAGAATATTACAAAAATATTTTAAGTCTTTGTATGTTTTATTAGAGGATACTCCATTTTCCTCAATTTTTTATAAGGTAGGTTCCCATGTTTTCAACAATTGAAATTATTAAATTGGTTTTCATATTTTGTTCTTTTGGAGCCTTTTGTTGGTAACTCTTCAGTTGCGGAAAATGACACAGAAACTGCCATTAGAAGATAGCAATTTAGCTGGAAGTATTTGGAGGTCAGTTTTGGTTAGGTGAGTTTTATTTCTTGGATGTGATCATTCATCAACCTAAGGAGGCATTTAAAGGTAGGAAACAAATGAATAATAGAACATAATTTGGTGGTGGTCCCTACAAAGTCTCCCTAAATTTTGATTAGCAAAATAATGAAGGTTAAGATGACTCAACAAAAGTGAGACTCTGGCCTGGTAGTTAAGCTGGGATTTGAAAGATAGCATCCTATGTTGGAATTCCTGGGTTTGAGTCTCTGTGGCACTCCTGATTCTATGTTCCTGCAAATGCACTTCCTGGGAGGAAGCAGCTGATGGCTCAAATACTTGGTCTATGCCTTTCTAGATGGATTGAAGTCCCAGCTTTGGTCCAGTGCAGCCTTGGTGGGCTGAACCAGCATGTGAGAACTTCTTTCTATTTCTCTGCCTCAGCACTGTCTCTGCCTCTCTGACTCAAAAATAAATTTTATAAATATTGCTTGATGTACAGTTCAAAACTTTCTGACATTTTGTACAAGTGTAGAATTCTACACGTATGTACAGGCTTCACAATTTAAAATATTTGAATCATTTATCTGAGTCATTTAGCTGAAATGAAAATCTAACTGTACGTCTTACCCTAGTAATCTGCTGGCTTCATCATTCTAACCCGTAAGAATGAATGTCACACTTTGGGACTTGATTTGCTGTAGAGAAACACTTGGCAGTAACTGGTTCAGTGCTTGTGTTTTCAGAATGAAGACCAGCAGACTATGAAACAAGAGTTGCCAAGAGATCACTGTGTGCCACTTATACCCATTCCTAGTTTGCTTGAGTCATTGCCCTCTGAACAATTCTCCTTTGACAAACTGAGGCATGGTTTCCAACATAATGTTTATAGTAAAGTTGCTGCTTTGGTTTCCTGTGTTCACAGTAAAAGATTTGATTTCTATATTGGCAGCACATACTTTTTTCCTTATCACACATTAAATAAAAGATAATTCGAATATGCAAACAATTAAAAATACTTGCTCCTGCATTGAGAAATTCTTTCAAGTTTTCAAGAGTTAGAAGCTTTTAATACTTCTGAAATTGGTGGCTAGTTTTACATATTGAATAAATATGTTTGAGGCCTCATGATACTCCTGCATATTTTATGGACTTCCAAACCCCTTCATGCATTATTTCAAAAGAGTAAAAAAGTTAGAAAGGGCAAACGCTGCTCTAATAATTTATAAAAGATGAGACTTGGAGGATTTCAGTGGGTTCTGTATCATGACAGAGTTGGAATGTGCCACAATAGTCAGAACCTTGGCTTTCAAACTTCATCCTAGGAAATTTGGAGCTTGATTATTTCGACCCAGAGCAATTATGGTATAGTTACAATATGAACATAATGTATTTTATAATTTATGCTCAGATGATATAAGATATCACTATTTGCTTTTCATTTTCAGGACTGTGAACTCTTGATGAAAAGAAATCTCATTGTTTCTCTTCTTCCTTCCAACTTCCCTAATCGCTAATTTCATTTTCTGACAAGAAGTTTAAGACCTTAGCTAAGTATTATAATTAATACATTAAGAGGTTGCAAAAGGGGAGAGGCAGGATGGTGGCATAGGGTGCAGACATGTTTGGGATGATGGAGAATCATTAAACAGGGTGAGCACAAGGAGCAGGCTACAAGAAATGATAGGGGTCAGGCAGTTGGTAGGGGGTTACCTGGCGACCCCTTGGACACAGGGAAGTCGCATCAATGGTAGAGAGGTGTTGCCGCTAACAGAAAACCAAGCAGCAGCTGGCGAGCAGTGATACAGACACTAACTACAGCCGGGGATCTGGAGGTTGCCATTGCTTGGTTCTTCTGGCAGCCAGATGGGGGTTTGGGTTCATGTAGAGAGCTCAGGAGGCTAATGCAGTCTGAGATCTGCCAATCCAGCTAAATAGCTTGACCCAGCAATGAGTGGAGAAAGAACTGTGGACTTCAGGGGGCACACCAGTGGTAGAAGGGAACTCAGCTCAGAGATGGGGCACTGTCTTGTGTGAGGAGGCAATTAGTGCGGAGTTGAGGGAATTGGCCCAGAATGAGCTGATTCCAGGGCAAAGAAAGGACCATTTCATGTTCTACAGGGTCTGTGTGGTCCCTGGATGTGAAAGCCAGCAGCTCTGATGCTCCAGCAGTACCCTGCTGGGCACCATCTGGTGTAGTGGGACAGAGAGTGTGGATTATAAGGGACAGCCTGGAGTGGGCTCTTTTCTACCTAATCACAAGGAGCTGAGCCCTCAGGTAAAGCAGCATTAGTCTTGCATCTTTCAGGGTCTGTAACAGAGATGGATAAATTTTTGGGCACATACAATCCACCAAAATTGAATCAAGAAGCAATTAAAAATCTAAACAGACCTATGCCATGGACTGAGATTGAATCAGTAATTAAAGCGCTCCCATTCAAGAAAAGTCCTGGACCAGATGACTTCACTGCTGAATTCTTCCAAACGTTTCAAGAGGAACTTACCCCAATCCTATGCAAGCTTTTCCAAACAATAGAAAGGGGGGCAATCTTTCCAAACTCTTTCTATGAAGCCAATTTCACCTTAATACCAAAGCCAGAGAGAGAAACAACAGAAAAAGAGAACTACAAACCAATATCCCTGATGAATAATAGATGCAAAGATCCTCAATAAAATACTAGCCAACAGAATCCAACAATACATCAGGCAGATCATTCACCCGGACCAGGTGGGATTCATTCCAAGAATGCAGGGATGGTTCAACATTCATAAATCAATAAATGTGATACAGAACATCCACAGACTGAAAAATAATAACCATATGATTATCTCAATAGATGCAGAGAAGGCATTTGATAAAATCCAACACTACTTCATGCTGAAAACCCTAAGTAAGATAGGCATAAAAGCATCATTCTACAACACAATCAAAGCAATTCATGAAAAACCCAATGCCAGCATCATACTAAATGGGGAAAGATTGGAAGCCTTCCCACTAAAATCTGGAACTAGACGGGGATGTCCACTGTCACCACACTCTTCAATGTAGTATTGGAAGTCCTTGCCAAAGCTATTAGACAACAGAACAGAATTAAAGGAACACAAATTGGAAATGAGGAATTGAAATTGTCCCTATTTGCAGATGACATGATTCTCTACATAGGAGAACCAAAAGACACAGTCAAGAGACTATTGGAAATTATGAGATTTTGGCAGGATAGTGGAATAAAAAATTAATGAACACAAATTGATGACACTAGTGTACACAGATAATTCCATGACTGAGAAAGAAATGGTAAGTACGGTCCACTTAAAAATAGAGAGGAATCTTAAATGCCTAGGAATCAAGCTAACTAAACATGTGAAAGACCTCTATAATGAAAACTATAAATCATTTTTAAAAACGAACTAGAAGAAGACATTGAAACATGGAGAACCTTACCATGCTCCTGGATTGGCAGGATCAACATAACCAAAATGACCATATTACCAAAGTAATATACAGCTTCAATGAAATAACAAAATTGCAACAACATTCTTCTCATAAATAGAAAAAAAAGATACAAAAGTTCCATCTGGAGCCACAAGAGACAACAAGACATCAAAGCTATCCTGAAGAATAAACATGAAGCTGGAGGAATCACAATTCCAGACCTCAAGACATACTACAGAGCAGTGGTCATCAAAACAGTCTGGTATGGTACAGAAACAGAAAAAGATCAACAGAATATAATAGAAACACCAGAAGGGAGCCCACACATGTATAACCAACTACTTTTTGACAAGAAAACAGAAAATAATACAGAGAAAAAAGCCTGGTCTGTTCAACAAATGCTGTTGGAACAATTGGGTGGCAGATGGCAGAATTAGGAAGCAAGACCCATACCTGTCACATTATACAAAAATA
Organism: Ochotona princeps; assembly: GCF_030435755.1. Lineage (NCBI taxonomy): Eukaryota > Metazoa > Chordata > Mammalia > Lagomorpha > Ochotonidae > Ochotona > Ochotona princeps. Next base: position 75,127,594 of record NC_080840.1, on the reverse strand, counting down.
AGCTCCAAATGATTAAAGGACCTAAATTTACACCCAGAAACCATCGAAGTATTGAAAGAAAACTGAGGCAGTACTCTCCAAGAAATAGGAACAGGGAAAGATGCTAGATCACAGGCAGTCAATGACAAAATAAACAAATGGTACTACATCAAAATAAAACAAAACAAAACAAAACAACAACAACAGCAAAACTTCTATACAGCAAAGGAAACAATTAACAATGTGAAGAAGCGACAAACAGAATGAGAAAAAAAATTTAGACACTACAAAACTAATAGGGGACTAATATCCAGGATTTACAAAGTGTTTCAGAAACACAGGTGTAGTAAACAAAATAAAACAAAACAAAAAACTGAAAACATTGGGCAAAGGAAATGAACAGACATTTGTTTTTTTCAAAAGAATAGATTCAAATGGCTAACAGACATGAAAAAATGTTCATGCTCCCTAGCCATCATGGATATACAAATGAAAACCATGTTGAGGTACCACTTAACTCCAGTGGGACTGGTCTACATTTCAAAACTTTACTAACAACACCTGCTGGCATGGATGTGGGGAGAAAGGTACCTTGATTCACTGCTGGTGGGAGTGTAGGCTTGTACAACCACTGTGGAAATCCGTATGGAGAGTACTTTGAGAATTGCAAATAAATCTACCATATGACCCAGCTATCCCACTCCTAGCCAAATATACCCCAAAATATACCCCAAATATACCCAAATGTACTGAAAAGAAATGAAAACTGCATATGAGAAGGTGATCTTTAATCCTATGTTTACAGCAGCACAATTTACAATAGCAAAGACATGGAAGCAATCCAGATGCCCCTGCAAAGAAGAGTGATTAAAGAAACTGTGGTACCTCTATTCCATGGAATATTACTCAGCCATTTAAAAAATGAAATTATACCATTTGCAACTAGATGTTCCCAACTAGAGATCCTTATGCTCGGTGAAACAAGTCAATCCCAAAAGGACAAATACCATATGCTGTCTGTAATACAAGGAAACCATCGTGTAAATTAGGCATTCATGTTTTCTTTTCGTCATCCATGTGTTGGTGCATTTTTTGACTCCATGGCACTGTATTTTTTGTTGTTGTTGTTTTAATTTCGTACCTGTTGTTGACCTTATTTTGTGGCTTCTTATTTAAGGGAATATACAGTGATGGAGTAATATAGAGTACCACACACTGCAATATGCAGCCCTTCTTCCAAATCAAAGATAGATTTCCAAAGAAACTGTTGGACACATCTGGACAAACGATGCTAGACTGTTTGACGTTGTACCAGCAATGTTGAGGCGCACTTAAATAACACACCAATGTAATTATAACTTCTTATGAAGGACTATGCTATTATAACAATATGTTTACTTTGGGAAAATCAGTCAGGGGGTGGGAATTTGACGGATGTCACAAAAATAATTTAATATTTCTTTTAAAACAGTAAGTTTTACTTTTGTGCTTTCTGGATTTGGTTCACACAATTGCATTAAGTCAGAATGGATTGTCTCCTGAGAGCTCTCTCCTTGACAAAGGAAAAACACTAATCATTGAAGTGTCACAGGTTGTGGGGGAATTGATCCTTGTGCCCAGCAAAGCTTAGTGCACAGCTTCCACTCAGACTTCATGATTGTATCTGTTTGTAAACTAGTTTGGGGCAGGAGGGCGAAGTGAGTGGCAGTAAGGAAATATTTACAGAAAATGGTTCTTATCCTGATTTCTAGGATTCTTAAGACATATCCCTTTACCTTATATCTGGCTATTGATTTTCCTTGCATACAAGAGTACTTCGAAAGTTGTGTGGGAAAAAGAAATTGAAGGATGAAGCGGGGGTAGGTATTTAATACAATGCTTCCAATGCCTGCATCTCATATTGGCATTTTTGGATTCAAGTTCTAGTCATACCCTCAATTCCGGCTTTCCCTCAATGCAAGTAAGCAAGGTAGCTGGGTTCCAGACCTTCTTGTGAGAAACCTGCTGTTAGTTTCTGACTTACGGCTTCAGCCTCACAGAACCCCAGCCTCTATGGCCATTTAGGGCTTAAAGTGGAAGATTGCAACTCTTTGTCTGTTTTTCTGCCTCTTAAGTAAATATATAAATATTTCTGAGGAGGTGATGAAGGGTCTATTTGATGGTACTTAAAGCTAACCCTCCACTTGTGATGCTAACATTCCATATGAGCACCAGTTTGTGTCCCGGCAACTCTACTTCTGATCCAGCTGCCTGTCTATAACCTAGGAAAGCAGTGGCTCCAATCCTTGGGCGCTTGCACCCATTTGAGAGACCTGGAGGAAGTTGCTGGGTCTGATTTCAGCAGGGCCAGCTGCATATAATGCAGCCAATCGGAATGCAGACCAGCAGATGGGTCTTGCTGTGCCACTCAGCCAGTCCCCGAGGAATTCTGGGAAGCGTTATCAGAATGTAACATCTAACTTCTTTTGTGTGCCGTTAGGTGACCATGTTTCTATTACAACTGGGCAGTGCCACCTTTCTGCTTACGGAACCTGTGATCAGCGCCATGACAACTGGAGCTGCCACTCACGTAGTCACTTCACAAGTCAAGTATCTCTTGGGAATGAAAATACCGTATATCTCTGGACCACTTGGATTCTTTTATGTGAGTATATCTCGTCGTTAGATAACTTGATATTTAGGTTTCACACAGAATTGTGCTAGCTGCAGTATGTTTCTATATATATGTATTTGTGATAGTCTGACATTGATTTTTACTTTATGCTTCATTAATTAAGCAAATTGAAAACATTTTTAATTTATTTGTAGGAAAGTAAGCACATTTTACATGCTTCAGTATCCATATTTAGGAGGACGGTGGTGCTTCCCTCCCCACCTTTTCTGCTGTCCTCATTCCCCACCTATCCTCCTCCCGCCTGACTTTTTTCTTTTTTCATTCTGATTTTCACAGTGGCATACTTTAATTTTTCCCCACAATCATAGGCTTAACACTCTGTTTCGTAAAGAGATGTTTCTCCAGTCAGCTTTGTTTTAAATAAAATGTGTTACAGGATATTTTAAATGTGACTGAAGTATAAAGGAAGTTTGCTGAGTAATGTGTAGTTCTATTATAATGTATAATTGAGCATGATATAATCAGGGTTTCGTTTGGAAAAGATGATTAGAATAACTTTAAACTTGATATGTTTTCAACTTTGTATTTCTTAAAATATTTATTTGAAAGTCAAAGTGGCAGAGAGATAGGGCAAAAGAGAGAGATCTTCCATCTACTGGTCTACTCTGCAAATGGCTGCCTTAGCCAGGGAAGAGCTAGACCAAGACCAGGAACCAAGAGACCCATCTGAGTATTCTGCCAGAGTGATAAGGGCCCGGGCACTGACGCCATCTTCTGCTGCCTTTCTCGGATGAGGCACAAGTGTTGCAGAACTGAGTTGATGTAGGGCGTTGGGCTAGTCTGATGCAGGCTGGTGGGACAGGTTCTGGATCCACAGCAAAACCAGTTTGGCCTGTCGTGCTGCCTTATTCTGGGCTGATTTCATGTTTCACAGAAGATATATACCCTCTTTCCTGGGTCTGTGGGAAGAGAAAGAGTGCCTCTCCTCATTGCCTGGCTGCTTAGGAGCCTGGACCATCCCTAAGTCATAGGTAAGAGGAAATACACCCTGGAAAAGGGGTCTTTTGATTTGAGGCAGGTAGTATTACACTGGGTGAGAGAGACAAGGATGCCAGTCAGTATGAGCCATGTTGGAAAGAAGCAAATTACAAAGCAGAGTACTCTATGAGAAGGGAAGATACTTGATAATTTCCCCAACATTTGGTGTTGATAAACTTTCTGTATAAGTGGTGAAATCATCTATTCATCTATTGTGCATGTTAAAGACTTTCAATCTCCTTTCCCAACAGCTCCATTAATTACTGCATACTGAAGTGTTTATTCTAAGGTTTGTAGTCTCTCCGTGACTACTTTAGACGGAGTACCTGAAGTATATGCTAAACTATGTAAAGCAATAGTCTTGTTTTTAAAAAATTAGCCTTAAGTGACATATCAAGGTTTTCTATTCCTATGTTAGAAAAATCACTGAATTGTCCTGCCAATCACAGCTCACGTGGAGGATCAAGGGGAGGGGTCAGTAAAACATGTCCGCCTTGTATTGCAGCAGCTTTTATATAGAGAAAACAAAGGGTAGGCTTATATTTTCAGTTTTTTGATGATTTGTAATGATTTTTTATGATTTATTTACTATTTTTTTTTATTCAAAAGGCAGATTTGCAGAGAGAAGGAGAGACAGAGAGAGCTTCTATCTACTGGTTCACTCCCTAAATGGTTGCCATGGCTGGGGTTAATCAGATCCAAAGCCAGGAGCCAGCAGCTCTCCTTGGCTGTCCCACATGGGTGCAGGGTCACAAAGTTCTGGGCCATCCTCTAATGTTTCCCAGGTCACAAGCAGGGAGCTGGATGAAAATTGGAGCAGCTGGGAGACAAGTCGGTGACCTTATGGAATTCCAGTGCTTGCATGTGAAGAATTAGTCTGCTGAACCACTGTGCCAGCCTTTCTTTTTATCTTTTGAAGAGGTGTTTGAGATTTTTGACAGGTTCACTAGGGTAGATAGACTTATCTTTCATGTGCAACTGGGTATGTCCCTCTCCTTTACACAGGTATTAGCAAAGCAGGTGATCCAACATTCATCGTGTACACTAAGGTCAGGTAAACACTCAGGCTCTTCTCCCTGAGACTGCACATCCGGAGCCACCTGAAACCATCAGGGCATGAAAGCATGGATTGCTTGGTGATGCCAAAAGCTATTGGTAAGATCAAGAGCAGTTCTGATAAGGGCAGGGGTTCCTGGAAGGCTCAGGTGACTGGCATCCAGAACATGGAGCAGGCACAGACAGCAACACACTGGCAAAGGCCCTCTCTTAGCTGGGCTAGGTAATCAGTAGGTCCCAGTAACCACCCCAGTCCATGGGACTCGAGCCCTAGTCTCCCCCACCCCAGAGATCCTAGCCTGTACAGTGCAGATCAATCCCTATGCTGTTTTCCAGACAGCCTGGGTGTCCATGTGCCAGCTCATGTGCTCTGGCCCTCCCCCAAGAAAAGGAGAAAGAGAAAGAAAGGAAGGAAGGAAGGAAGGAAGAAAGAAAGAAAGGAAGAAAGACAGACAGAAAGAAAGAAAGAAAGAAAGAAAGAGAAAGAAAGAAAGAAAGAAAGAAAGAAAGAAAGAAAGAAAGAAAGAAAGAAAGAAAGAAAGAAAGAAAGAAGCCAACTTCTAATGGAAGTCATCATCTAATGGAATTGCGACCTGTCGATAGTAGACCCTATCAAATTTCTTCATGTGGACCCTGGTATGAATTGAATCAAAGATATGATCAGAATTGATAGCTGGCATTTCAATTTCAGATAATGATTTCAGGGAATACTACTCGAAAGGATGAGAATTGTACAATGCGTTAGAAAGTTGGCATCCCTATTGGAGCATCTGGGATTGAATACTGCCTCTATTTACAATCCAGCTTTCTGCTAATGTGTACCCTGGGCAGTAGCGGATGACTGAAGTTCTTGGGTCCCACACTTACATGGGAAACCTGGTTGGGGTTACTGGTTCCTGATTTCAGCCTGGCCCACTCCAAGTTCTTCTGGGCATTTGAGGAGTAAACCAGTAGATGGAAGATTCTCTCTCTCTCTCTCTCTCTCTCTCTCTCTCTCTCTCACACACACACACACACACACACACACACACACACACACTTTATCCCTTAGTTTTGTTCTGTTTTTCAAATAAATAAAAGCAATTTAAAAACATTTTAAGTATTCACTTAAAACAAACAATCACAAGAAAAGTAAACCTAAACCGTAACCTGAAAAGGAAACAACTGGCCAGTTTTGCGATGTTTTTTTTAACTGCATTCCAATGCTCCAAATTTCTTTTGCAAGTTGATCTACAATCTACATTGCTTAGGAACTCACGTCTTATGGGGATTTTATCAAGATAGAAAGTTATATTAACTTGGTGAAACCAAATTTCATTTCACTTAACTTTATGTCTTGCTGTGTACTAAATAATATCAGTGTTTTATAATGAGACTTACTGAGTGGCTGAATGATAGCTTAAGTCATGGATGAGGATTTACTAATCTAATTCCTGGTATTGAGATGGTTTCTAGTGTTTCCTTTCTATATCTTGCACTCATGAGTAGCCTCTTTATTTGTATATTATTGTTGAGTTGGTGATTATTTCATTGGCTAAATTCCTCATAATGGGATTAGTGAATCACAGCATGTAAGGTTTTGCCAAATTTCAACCTGAAAAGTTTTACCTACTACTATTTGGAGGTTTATTTTTTAAATTGCCAGTTTGGAATGTGAACAGATAGTGTGTGTGTGTGTGTGTGTGTGTGATTAGTTGGTAGTTAGTGAAGATAGTAATTGCCAAAACAGCTGGAAGCTGGTTCTCAATTTTTGTTACTTAGGTAATTTCCAGCTCAAGAGTTCATTCATTGCAAGAAAGTTTAAAACCCCCAAAAAGAACATTGGAACTGGGCCTCAGAAACAATGTAATTCCAAGTTCCATCGCAAACAAAAGCAGACCAAAGTAGTTTTAAGCTGTCTGGTGAAGAGTTAAGGCTTTCTTGACACCAGGTATATACAACAGAATCAAAGCCGTGATAGCTTCTGTTTTGACCTTCTGCAGGTACGGTTAAAGAAATGTCTGCAGGTTACAAACTGGTCTCTTGACGTCTGCATATACAATCATCTTTTCACAACTGGGTTAAAGAATCATGGTCACCTGATGTGGGAATGACGCTGGTCTTTTGGCTTTCTCTGATGACAATGGCAATAAAAGCCTACATTAGTAGGATTGTATGTATGTGTGTGATTTTTACTTTCTGCTTTATTTAGTTGCTAGGTAAAGTGCAAGCTGCTTTATCTTGATTTTTGTAATGGGGCAATCCAAGGTCTTTTACATGAATTCATACTGATGCATAAACAGGTTTAGGAATCTTCAGACAACTGATTTTAAATCTATGCTGTCTTAGAAATGGGCAATAATGGAAGGAAATTTAGAACTAGACAAGTCAAGAATCATATCATATTTCCAGACGTGGTTGAGCAAATGCTTAGCAGCATCGACTTCTAGTTGCCTGCTCTATAAATCAGTAACTGCACATTTCCAAAATGAAATTCCTGGAAATTGGATGCTCTTGTCCTTCTTACTAGTAATATATATTTGGATAAGATAAATCATAGATTTAAAAAAATACTCTGAACAACAGATAGCACTAGTTTTCTTACACAAAAAAGCAAAAGATATAAATGCCTTTACCACTTAAAAATAAAGATAATTTGAAAATTTTTAAAGCTTCAGAAATTAGCTGTCTCTACTATTTATTATGACTACTGAAGAGAACTTCAGAAATATTGTATTTTAGCTTGTTTTTATTTACATAAATTTCAATCTATTCAACTCAAATTCCAACAGAAGTTATAATTTCAATAATCAGATTCTATAAAGTACTATAGCAGATTTATGAATAATCTAAAACAGTGTTGTTATGAAAGTCATTTCCATCTTGACAGCCCCATATCATCAACTATATCTTCCTGTTTGGTTGTTCTTCAGGTTCAAATATTTGACCTATACAGATAGGAAGGGAAGACTGTCGGCAACGCCATCGCTGAGTACCCCGAGTCGAGCGGAGGGACTAGGGCTACAAAAAATACAACACGCAGTGGTCATTTTTGTGAAGAGAATGCCATTTATTTGAGGTTGGCCTGCCTCTTTTATAGTCTGCCTAGTTCCTCCCAGTGTTTTCCCAATGTTCAATCAACTCCTAAGCTCCCTTGGGGGCATCTTAAAAAAGGGGAAGCAGGGAAGAGGCAACTTGCTGTCAAGCCAGGGGCTAAATGTATCAGGCCAAGATTGCCCATCCTGTTACCCCTAGAGAAACAAGCTAAGCTGTGGAGTTAACTCTTGGGAGACTCGGCTGTGCAGAAGACTTAGTTCTTTAGAAGAAAAAATACTTTAACAATAATTGGAAAATGATGAAGCTTCTAATTAGAAAGAATGTTTCCCAGAAGGTACAACACAAACCATAAAAATTCCTGGTTCATATTAGCACATGTGGGTTCCTTTGAGATGGTGCCAGAGGCACAGCAATGATATATCTGGTGTGGTTTTGTGTGAGTACTACCCCTAAGCATTCTGCACAGCTCTACGTTAAACGCAAGAGCGAGAGTAAAGCTTGGTAATAGATACCACTATGCTGCTTGAACATTTTTTATTTCCTTTCTTAAAAGTGGGCAATTTCAGAAAGGGAGAACAGTTTCTTTTCTGCCCTCTCTCCACCTCTCACTGCTGAAGGAAAAGCAACACACTTTTCTAGTTGAGACTGCAGGGAGGCACCAAGAATGCTAAGAAAAATGGGATTGAAGCATCAGAAGGAAATCAGAGCCAGTGAGTGAAGCATTTTCTTTTACAGAGAATGAGATCACAATTAAGTGTGTACAAATGAGATTTATATGTGGAGAACAAATCCACTTTGAAGGCATAGACCCGATGGAATTTCAGAATCAAGAACACTGGTGGTTCACAAAAGCCTGTATTTTCTCTGCAGATATTATGCCGTTGCTATTGCACGTTATGATTCATCCTGAGAAATAAGCAGAACAAATTGAAGGGGAGAGCAAATTCATCCACAGCTTCAGTCCATCATTAATGCACAGGATGGAAAATGTAACAAGTTTATCCTAGATATGGAACAATTGTATGAAAATTTGTAACAAATGTTATTTTACAAAATTCTAAATCAGAGAGCGAATACTTTTGTAACTCAACATCTTGGATTAAGCTCTTTCCAGGCCCCACAATACACTGAAAAATTTGCCAGCACAAATTTCAGTGTTCACGTAATTCAAATTAAACTTTTTTTTGGTCTTAACAGGGAATGGGAGAATGCCACCTGACCTTGGTATGCTTGGTCCAACTGAGCTTTGTATACACATATAGTCTTCAGCTGTTTAACCCACCATGCTCCTCCTAGATCACATTTCAGCCTTAGATTCAATTTATTCTTTGAAGCAATAGTAAATGGATTTATTCTCAGTGTGAGATAGAGTTATTGATTAGAAATTTGCATAAAATAGTGTATGAACCAACAAAACATGGTCCACCCACCATTTCTTTTTTTTTGTTTGTTAATTTTTATGCTGATGAAAAGCCCTCTGGGACTGTGTTTAATATTTTGGGGAGACATATATTATCAATGCCACTCTAAGAAGTTTAATGATGTCATCATCTGCAGGTGAAGTTGCCATGAGACACTGAATTCTTACAAATGTGGAAAACACATGTACACATCAGTTTGGCAAGGGTGGAACTGGCCGGGGCAGTGGTGGGAGTGATTCCTTAGCAGGAAGATAGATCTGTTTGGAGGTTAGATTCAAGTACAATCAATGTAAAAAGCAAGGTGGAGGAGAGAGGCAAATATCGTGGTAGTATGGCTTGTGTTTCAAAGCTCCAAGGGTGTGAAGACTGCGTTCAAGTATTAAACCCAGAGCTTGCAGCAGAGAGAAACCTTGACCAAATATGAAGCTACAAATATCAGACATGTTCAACAGAATCATCTGGGGAGATCTTAAAAGCTACACACAAATGGAAGAGGTAGCCATGCATCCTGGTTTACAGAACCACTAGAAGGACTGATTCTACAACTATTTGTTGATCTCCCAGGCACTGAGGATGCAGCTGAGAAGTCAGACAAACACATCCTTGTTCCCAGAAAATTGTATTGAGATACTAAGGAAGATCAGATATATGTTGAAGGAAAAAGAAAACCTATTGGTGAACAAGAGAATCTGAGATAGCATTGATGAAGGAAACAGGGAAGAGTGAGTAAAAGTCGAAATGTGATTGAGTTAAGGGAGTGAGGACCACTTACATATAGGTCAGAAGATTCTGTTCTCAACATATGACTGGAAAGTAGAGTCTGGGAAGATGAGAGAGACCAGTGATGGGATGCTATGGAGAGTATTCTTTTTTTTATTTTTTAAATTAAATTTATTTATTTTATTATGTTATGACATAGCTCATTAGACTGTGGTATTTTCTTTCCCTACCTTACCAAGAGCTCACTCTCCTTAACATACAGATATCCCCTGTATCATTACAACAGTAAAATCCTTCATAAACAGTCATAACTCCATCATTCTGCCATTTAAATGCATCCTGACATTGTAATAATAGATGATGATAGATTGCTTTAATATGGTATGAACTTAAGGAGCATACCGCAACTCCCCAAACCGTCTTTTCTTCATGCATTAAATGGAAGTGATAATGCTGATCTGATATTGACTGAGAAATTAAATGAGTTACTGTATATAAGATGGTCAGCATAGTGTTTGCAAAAATATTAATTTCCTACCTCTTCTAGCAAGTAAGGAAGTTTAAATAGCTCATGCATTCTTTCATTTAGAATCTTTCCTTTTATTATCTGCCTATGTAGGAAAAATATGAAAACTCCCCTTCATTCAAGGTCAAGAGAGACAGGGTGAATTCACTTCGTTGATAAAAGTAAGATTTCTCCAACTATTTTAATATGCAGATAGGTGTGTTGGATAATAAACTTTATTCAACGAATGATTTTTTTGGTAATCCCAAATAGTAAAATGGCTTATTCACTGTTACCACTTTGTGTTATTTAAAAGGTGCTCTTCTAAGAAATAGAAAAACGTCCAAATGTTTGGATATATCACAGGACTCAGTGTATGCCAAACGCCTATTCAGGACAAAGCTAGTGTATATGTTAGCAAGCATCTATTCACCGTTTTGTTTAATGTAACTGGCCCTGTGGTTGAAGACAACCCAAAGTCATGTATTTGGAGCTGAGATTCATAGGTTGCAGATTATTAGTGTATACTTCTTATCAAAGTACCATGCTGACAGATTTATTAAAAGCTGCTAGCTTTGCTGACTGTTGCTTTTCTTGAAAGAAAAGAAACTTACTTATGACAGATCCTTAGTTCAAAGCTAACACAGAATGACAAATAATATGAGGACTTACATGTTCTCTTTGACATACAAATAAGTATTTGGATACTTTTTGTGGTTGCCTTAAAGTAGTTCAATTAAAGGTGTCATTCTATTACTGAATGTTAAAATACATTTCAGATACAGGTACAATTACATTGCAGCAAAATTTAGCACACCCAGAATGATGGGGAAAGATATTTTAATTGATCTTTCTGGTAGAGAGCTGAGCAGAAAGTCCATTTACATTTTGAAACTTATTATTTTCTAAATCTATAAGGTATTTCTCTTTATATTATGAAGCCTATTAGAGTAGCTATGCTTTAGAATATTTTTCCTACACGTGTATTTCCATACTAAGTCGTGTTTAGAACTTCAGTAACAGTTGCACATTGAGAAATGATTGGTCATAGCCTTGTTTCTTTGACAAGTTTTGTTTATTTTTTCTTAACTAAATACTGTATACCTTTTTAGCTTTTAATTTTTCTTTGTTTTTATATAATTAATTCTAAGTTTGATTTTAGATCAAATCGACTATAAAAAGATATTACTTGATATGTACTTCAGTAGTAATCTCAATATTTATCTCAAATTACTAAAAATTTAATGAACATATTGAGTGAGCGAATGTGTGATAAGTACTAATCCCCGTATTATGTAATAACTCCAGTATAGCCAGAGAGAAAGAGCCTTGGTCTTGCCTCTCCTTGTCATCATGTTTATTAACTGTAAAATCTATTTATAGATTAATTTATAACTGCTAGATCAAGGAATTCACCTATCAATAATATTTGTTGAACACCAACTTTTTATAGACAAAATTTTAGAAGTTGAGACTCTGTCAGTGGAATAAACCATATTCATAAACAATGGCTGAATTAGAAACAAAAGTACTTTATGCTTTCCATTTGTATGAGTGTCCTCTAGTAATTGCTTCAGATACTTATATATTTGTGTACAGATACTCTGAATGGATTATTTTAATTCCTTGGAAATCCCAACAGGTGTGTCTACCTGTGATATTTTTTCAAATATATTCATTCATTCATTTATTTATTTGAAAAGCATAGGGCCAAAAGGAGAGAGAGAGAGAGAGAGAGAGAGAGAGATGAGCTACCTTTAGTTCATTTCCCAAATGGCCACAATAGCAAATGACAGGACAGGCTGAAGCTGGAGACAGTAACTTCTTCCATGTCTCCCCAGAAGTTGGGGAGGGATCCAAGTACTTTGGCCTTCATCTGATGTTTTTCCAGGTACATTAGCAAAAAGCTAGATTGGAAGTGGAGCATTGAGAACTCAACCACTTATCCCATATGGGGTGCTAGTATCACAGGGGTGATTTAACCTATGTGCTAGAATGCCAGCCTTATGCTTTTCATTATGTGCTAAGTTATAATAAGCGTCAGTCTAAAGAACTAGAATAACAGTCTGAAAATTGATGAACTACACTATTAGACAGATTGGTCATTTCTGATTAAAAAAAAAAAACCTTTCTTATCAATGCAGATATCAAATTAGCTTTGCCTCTCTGAGATCTGGGAAACAAAAGATGACATTGAGTAGGAGTTTTTATCCGATGGACTGTATTGTGCATTCTCAAGATGACTGGATTATATTAAAATCGAGAGATTTTGTGTGTTCTTGGAATGCTTAGAATTCTACTACGAAAGCACACAAGTAAGGGTGTGTGTGTGTGTGTGTGTGTGAACACACACTCACATGCGTGCGTGCTTGTGTGTGGAGCCTTATTGCCTTCTCTCTCTGCATATGCCACTTATTTTTTATAATCTTGGTTTAGCTTGCAACTTCACATGACAACCATAGAATGACACTCCTCACCAGCCTCCGCTTCCCCCAACCCATGTTGTCCTGGAGCATCTTAAGATGTGCTTTGCTTGATGAACCAGAGTTTAACCCAAACAGGCAGTAAAACCATGGGTTCTTTATTTCTCATTCTTGTCATTCCAGAGTAATCATGATGATTACTGCAAGTACATGTTTTTGAAATGCACATTATCAGAAAATTTGGGAGTTTTGCTTATTTCCTCCCTATACAGATACTGTCATCGCAAATTTTTAATTCCTTGGGGAAAAAAAAGTAATGGTCCCCTGAATATTTTAAGACATTTAGATGTTGAACTTTTTCGCAGTAAAGCATCTCAATACTATCAGTGATTTTATCTTCAAATCATGGCAAAGCAAGAGTAAGTTGTGCATTTTAGCAGATTTTCTTGATATTCCTGGCATCATTATCTTCTGTAGGCTGTATTTAATTGAATAGCAGTTTGAATTTTTTATCCTGGACTTTAAGTAATGTGTAGCTCTAAGAAATGGACTTTGTTTCTTCAATGGCTGCAGAAATGTTGTGAACCGATATCATCTGCAACATACAGAGAGATCTGTCACTCGCATCTTAGATAATTATACTGTTATAGAAGCTAATTTGTTCCCAAGTAATATGGAATAAAATAGCATATCATGAATAGCAAGTGGTAATGTTTATTCACTAATTACTTAATACAACCGATTGCATAACAAGTACAGTTTCTCCATGATCTTGTTTTAACTCTGTGGACCAAGTACATTCTGGATCACCAACATGGCTCTGATCCTTTAATCCAGCGAGACTGCATTTTTCACTGAGTTTTTTCTTGGTTTGAAGTTGCTATAAAGTCCATGGTAGTGTCTAATCGAGCATATTTAGGCTTGTATAGGCTTACACCTCTGCTTCACAGCAGGTATGTTCTTTATCCCTGCACCACATGGCCTGCATCCTTTGATTAGGCCATAGTAAGCAGTCTACATATGTTTTACCAACTTATTACCTATGCAATATTTTAACAATATTTTGCTGATGATCTCATTATAGCCAAAATGACATATAGAGCAATGAGTAGTCGCAGTTTGGATCACTATAGGAATGTCCTGTGAGTTCAAGTAAAAATCAGTTTTTGTTACCTTAAACTAGACTTCAAAAACCATGCCGTGAGCAAACAGAAATGAAGTTTTGAGCCTGGCATGATAGTTCAATGATTTAATCCTCACCTTGCATGCATTGGGATCCCACATAGGCACTGGTTCTGATCCTGGCTGCCCCACTTCCCATACAGGTCCCTGCTTGTGGCCTGGAAAAGCAGTAGAGGATGGCCCAAAACCTTGGGACCCTGCACCTGTGTGGGAGACAAGGAAGAAGCTCTTGGCTTTGGATCAGCTCAGTTCTGGCTGTTGCAGCCATTTGGGGAATGAACCAATGGATGGAAAATCTTTCTCTTTGTTCCTCTGTAAATGTGATCTGTCTTTCCAATAAAAGTGAATAAATTTAAAAATAAATGAAGTTCCAAAATTTCTTATTTAGCTATCCATGGGAAGAGGCAAGAAATGCATTGAAGATAATTATTTAAATCATATTAATAAACCTTTTTGCTTATACAGGTGATGTGTTATAATAAGCAAGAAAATAGAATATATACATAAGCACAAATATTAAGAGCTACCAAATAGATGAATAGACTATATTTCCATGTCTCTCTCTATCTCTTTGTCTGTGTCTATCTGTGTTTATAATATCTATATCTATAATATCTGTATCTATCTATATCTGTATCTGTCTATCTCATATTCGAGGAGAAAGAGAAGGATAGGGAGAGATACCATCCACTGGTCTGCTCTTCAAATGTCTGCAATAGCTGAGACTGGGACAGTGCCAGAGCAGAGCGGGGATGTGATTCAGGTCTTCAACTTGGATGTACTGGGAGCTGGGGAACCAACTATTTAAGCCATACTCAGCTGTGTCCTAAGGTGTACTCAGTAGGGAGATGGTATCAGATAGGACTGGAACTTAGGATCTCTGGTATGGGAAATGGGCTTCTTAGCCGGTAGGCATCCAAGCTGGTGGGTTCAACACTAAGCTAAATAAAAATATGAAATTTTACTTAATGAAAATCTCTTATTAGTCTTAAGGACATCCTAACAAATAACCCAGCCTGAGAAGCTTAAACAATATGAGGATATTTCTTCCAGATCTGGAGAGTGGAAAATCCAAGTTAAAGGTGTCAGTGGCCTGAGGGCTCCCTTGGGCTCACACTGTTGCATTCTTACTTGTTCTCACGTGACTTTATTCCTCTGTGCATAATTGTGTAGAGGAAAGACTGGATTTGGCTAGTTATTAATTTCCCATTTAGCATTGAATTTAAAATTTCAGTCTATCCTCTTTTATGCTAGAAGACCAGACACTTACATGATTACTTTTAATGTTCCAATTTACTGAGAAAAAAAAATGTTATTGATATTTAGTTGAATGAAAATAAGCTTTAGACTTTAGGAGCTTTCATTTGTTCTTTTCCTTGACATTATTCTTACGTCTATCCTACATTTTTTTTTTTTTTGCTAAGTTGGAATATTCCAAGTCCAAGACTTGTATGAATATATTATGCCTTCTTTTTAGTTAAAGCAAGTTCTTTGATACTAGTATAAATTAAAATAGGCCTATTTACTTTTAAAGACTGATAACTGTATTAGTTTCTTGACCAACTCTTCATACCATCACATATGGATTATATGTGAATTTGTTTCTGGGATTTGAGGAACAACAGTGGTGGGCATAGGTGAGTGGTCCATAGTCCCCACACAGCTCTTAATGATGCAACTGCATGAGATATCACATCACTCTAAAAGGCTCAGACCCTGAGTTTGACGGAAGAGTCTAGGGCAAAGAGATTTTGAACCTGTAAATGATTACTGTGTTCTAAGTCATAGCAACCCTTTTACTTCTACCCTGCCACCTCCAGCCATTAAGGTGCTGTTATACAACATCACTGAGTTTATTTGTAGCCAGATTTCCAAACTGATAAGCTGTGATGATCCTGAATTGTGTTTGTGGTTTTTTCCCCCCACATAACTGTAGATTTATGCCTATGTCTTTGAAAACATCAAGTCTGTCCGACTGGAAGCTCTACTTTTATCCTTACTGAGCATTGTGGTACTCGTTCTTGTTAAAGAGCTGAATGAACAATTTAAAAGGAAAATTAAAGTTGTTCTTCCCGTCGATTTAGTTTTGGTAAGTATGAAATCAACATGTAACTTTCTGTGATACAGAGTTTGCCAATTGTTGGGCTAATCTGCAAATGCTTACTACAGATGCGATCTATAGTAACCCAAAGCTACTCCTGTCTCTCATTAAAATGGGGCTAATTTGTGTGGCTATACATTAATGTAAGAACAGGAAACATTTTGAGTCAATAATTTTTAAAAGGAGATGGACCTGTTTTCAATTTATGCAGCATTTCTCATATGCTTTAAGTTTTTTTTTTTTTAATATATATCACTAAGATCACATATAGCCTAAGATCTTCATAAGGAGAGATTTTAAAGGATGAGACTCATGGCATGATCTATAAAGTAACAAAAGGACAAACCATGTCATTCATGAGATACACATGGAAATACTGTCCATTATAAATAGCTGTTCATGATTTATAGATTTGTCGATACTTGTGTTAGTTTTGCTTTATTGAAATGATGCTTATAATTTTCTTTAACCAAGACTAGTTCCTTAAATTACTCTTTGTTATTGTACTTGGAAAACCAATACAAGCATTAAAACCTCTACTTGGAGCCCTTCATTTAAAAAGTATTGATCTGAAATGTTGAAGCAATCAGTATATAAGCTTATTGGTTAGCTGTAACGTTTTTCAAAAATGATCTTTGGGCTTTACGTTGATGTAACATGCAGTTTCAAATTAATTTCTTCTATTAACATACATCTCTGTATAATTCAAATAGTGTTGGTTTATGAACATTTATAGGTCTGCAAAATTGGAAAGTTTTTGAAAAAGCTGAGGCTCATTTCTATAGAACTAAGAAGGGAGGAAGGCATAGACCATGTCTGATTTTATACTATTGATAATTTTGTTGAGTTACATGTAACAGGTGATCTATGTTACATGATTGTGTGTGTCAAACAGCAAAAGTTAAGAGTATCATGACTGTTACTTTCTATAATAATGGTTATGAAATTTACCAAGTTATCACAAAATAATACATATTATATCTCAGAAAGCCATATGCATCAGTCTCATAAAACTAAAAAATGGGAAGAAAAAACTAAGGGAGAACGACCTCTGAACAAATAAAAAATAATTGTTTTTCTCAGAAAACTAGCAAGAATTATTCTTATAATAAAAGTCAATAATATAGCGTTCCCCCTAATATTTGTAAAATCCAATGGAAAAGTAACAACGTAAACCCACATACTTAAATCAAAATGTGAAATGAATGTTATGTTTGCCTACCTTGGCTAATACATCTCAGTGATGACCTTGAAAGGCAGGTCAGAGGACAGAACTTCCCTACTCCATTTGAGTTCTGCCAGAGCATGGCAGCCTGAGTGAGACCCATCTCTTGACCTGTTCCTTTTCTGTCCACTGCAGCTCTCTGCTGCTCACAGAGGACTTCATGGTTGTATGTGTGGATCCCCCTGCCTTGGTGGTCGTATTCAGATTACATCCCCACTCCAGCACCGTGACAGTCCCTTGGGCTTCCCTGAGTTAACTTTGAAAGAAATGCCTGGTGGGGTGGCAGGGCTGGGGGTCATGTGGGCAGGGAACAATTCCTGGGAATCCAGGTTGTAGGTCAACAAGGTGGATATGTGTTTAGGTTGGGATCCTGCCCCCCCCAAAACTCCCATTCTAAAGCAAAGCTAAAATTGCAGGAGGTTTTTTAGATGAGAATTCCCCAAATCACCGGGCTTAAACTGGCCACAATCCCCTTTGTATCCTTATATACTCGTAAGAGGTTTAAATGACATTGAAGAGAAATCAGTGAGTCAGATGGTGAAGAAGGTCAAATATGGAAAAGACAGTGAAGAAGTATGGCACTGCAACATTAATTCGATGGCCCAACTTCCTCAGCCATGAGAGTTAACTAAATATCACATGGTTCTCCATTTTCAATGGGGATCCAGTGTCTAGCGGCTGTGGTGTTTATCCTCTGCAGGCTAGAATAATTTCTGATATGTTATAAATGTGTCATGATGACTGTGGCGTTTAAACTTTGTCAGTTATCTTGGAGGCCTGAATATGTTAAGTTGTTAATTTTAAATTAATAGGTGGAATCGTTAGATGTAACTTTTTTTTTAAAGAAACTATTACTACTATGTCTTTCTATTTACTTATTTATTTATTTAAAAGATTTATTTATTAGTTTTATTGGAAAGTCAGGTATACAGAGAGGAGGAGAGACAGAGAGGAAGATCTTCCATTTGCTGATTCATTCCCCAAGTGGCTACAATTGCCAGAACTGAGCCGATCTGAAGCCAGGGACCTAGAGTTTCTTTTAGATCTCCCACATGGGTGCAGGATTCCAAGACCTTGGGCTGTCCTATACTGCTTTTCCAGGCTACAAGCTGGGAGTTAGATGGAAAGAGGAGCTGCTGAGACATGAACCAGTGCTCATATGAGATCCTGGCAAATGCAAAACGAGGACTTTAGATACCAGGCTAACCAATTGGGCCCTACTATGTCATTATACTTAAAAAGAATAAGCAATGCCTGGCACCATAGTGTAGCAGCTAAAAGTTCTTGCCTTGAATGCACTGGCATCCCATATGGGAGCTGGTTCTAATCTTCCCATCCAGCTCCCTGCTTGTGGCCTGGGAAAGCAGTTGAGGATGGCGCAAAGCCTTGGGACCCTGCACCCACATGGGAAACCCAGAAGAATCTCCTGGCTCCTGGCTTCGGATTGGCTAAGCTCCAGCCGTTGGGGTCACTTGGGGAGTGAACCATCGGATGGAAGATCTTCCTCTCTGTCTCTCTTCCCATCTGTATATCTGCCTTTCCAATAAAAATAAATAAATCTTTTTTCTTTTTACAAAAAAAAAGAATAAGCATGATCTGTGCAGTTTTGTTGCTTTTATTCTTTTCACAATTCCTGAGTGTTTTGCTTTTTAAAACCTATTCAGTATGTTTTACGATTTTGCAAATTCAATTAAATATCCTCACAGAGAAATACACTGATAAAAAAACATAAAAATGATGTTATTGGACATTAGCTTTTATATTCCTTATTTTGCTAGTGTGATTTTGCTACATGTTTCTTATGACCATAAACATTGTACATTTGTACTTCATTTAATTAATTGATGTGTCTCTTTTAATAAGATAACTAGTTCAAACTGATACCATAACCATGAGAAATTCCCCAGTATTTGTGAAAATGATTAGAATAATGAAGGGAGAATGTAAAAATAGAAAGCCGTAGGGCAGTATGACAGATAGGATAAGTTCTGCCCTGGGTACTGCTGCTTAGCTAAGGAGGCTGTTGGTCTGTGTACGTGGAGGACAGGTGACATTGTCCAGATGGTTGCTCTAGCAAGGAGAAGGCAGCTGGACGCCATACACGTCATTTGAAAAGAATTGAGCCCCAACTGGCCATGAACTAACACTTTTCACAGAACAGGAGAGGCCAAAACTCAGAAATATCTAAGGCAACTGTAACTTATTTAATACTACCAAACATAGGTTAGTAATATTGAGGTAATGTTCCAAAGTTCTGAGAGCTTCTATTATAGAGGAAAAATATAATGTGTTATAAAATATCCTTTTATGATGGGGGACTAACTCTCTGGTTGAATTCTGGTGTTTGTATGCATACTCACATCTATATTCTGTATTGTGCTTACAGATTATTGCAAAAGTCATTTTACTAGGATATGATTTTGAAACTGTAAAATGTTTTTAAACCTCAGAAGTAATTCTTGTTTTTTTAAAATTTTGTTCAAGTTTTAATATTTTAAAAATATGTATTTATTTAAATTTACCTTATTTCTAAAAAGTGGATATATTTCCTGTATGGCATAAAACAGCTTTAGAAGCATGGTGATACTCCTTGCTCTATCTTCTCTCTCCCGGCCACAATCATTTTTTTAATTTTTATTTTTGAAATTTATCGTTAAATTCTGTATGGTCTGGGATTCCCCTCCCCCAAATATCCACCCCCTCGACTGATTTTTCCCATAATGTCACAACTCTTCGTAAGCAGTTGCAATTCCATCAGTCTGCTGGCCACAAGCACTTTTAACAAGCTGTGCAAGTGCTTCAGAACTATGGAAAATCATACAGACGACACACAAATGATGTTTCTTTTAGCTTTTATATTAATAAAGATAAAAAGTAAAATCAATGTCCTGGAGGTATTTCAGAGGTCAAAATAAGAGATAAATTTTTGTATTTCCAAATGCAACCTACAGGTTATTGCTGCATCCTTTGCTTGTTACTGTACCAACATGGAGAGCACGTATGGATTGGAAGTACTCGGTCATATTCCAAGAGGGTAACGTAGATCTTTCACATTGTACTTGTTTTTTGATGGCAGGGTTACTGGGGTTGTAGAAGGATTTATTTTGTTCCTGTATGGAATCAAATTATAATTTGCTTTTAAAGGAGAGAAACAAACACTACAGATGTGTTAAAAAAAAAAAAGTAATTCATTAATTCCACAGGGGGTGGAAGAGGAGAACCAATGAATGTTTAATTTCTAGCTGGCATAGTGCCTCCCTTTGAACACTAAAAGAAAAAAAAGAGATATTTAAGCTAAAGGGGAAAGGATTGTAGGTTTAAAGAAATAGGTTCACAGAGAACAAAGAAGAGGTGTGTGCCTCCTCGGCTATTCTTTTTGGATGGGATGCTTTTCCTGAACGCCAGTCTATATTTTGGGGGAGGGGAGGCACAGTGGAAATGGTTGGATTAATCTAGGTTAGTATTTACCGGTCCAAAGGTTTTGTTTCTAAATACACAGAAGAAAAGTAAATAGTAAAATAGAAGAACAGTGGCAAACTTCTTACTAACTAGAAATAAAATTTTAAAATCTTTCATCTTTAGCCTATGTAGATATAAACTGGTTAACTGAATCAATTGGGTTACCTGGATTCAATCAATCCTTACTATTTTTCTGAAAGACTTTTTGTTTTCTATCTTCTAAAGTCAGTTTACTATTTTTTGATCAGTTTTCCATTTGTAATCCCACATACCCTCATACTTTGAAACAAAATGATGATGAAACAAAACCTCACACTTTGAAATGGAACTGTTTTTGTATGCTGTATGTCTTAGGGTCATTAAACAGGTACCTATCAGCTTGGTCTGAGGGCAAAGCTTAGTAGACGGATTGAAAGAAATCTCCATCTTGGAGAGACTTTTTCAGATCTGTTCTATAAAATGAGCATGGCTTTGGAGTTAAGATTGAATTCCAACTCTGTTAATCACTTGGTGACTTCACATGAATTTTTTTAACCTTTCTCAAAATGCTTTCTTCCTGATAAATTGGTTGTACTGATGTTTGATGTGGAAATCATTAGAATAGCTAAATGAAATAGGGACTATGAACAGACCAGACATTTCACACAGTTACTAGCAGTCAATCAACAAGAATTTCTCTTTTTGTTGTACTTTTGCCCAAGTGATTTTTTTGTAGGTCTCCCCAAGAATCATCATGAGTAAATGAATTACGATACTTCTGATAACATGATTTCCAAAGGACAAGAAGATAATGTCTGATATTATTTAATGGAGATAACTTTAAGTAATTCTCTGAAATGAGGAAAAGGTTATCTGTGGTCCTAAATGTTGCAACAAGTAAGACGGGAGCTTTCTGCACATTCTTTTTTCTTAAACTTACATAAGGAAGAGTTACTAGTTTTGTGAAACTGTTGAGTTAAAACTTTAATCATGATTATGTACTCACTAGCAAATTTTAAGTCCAGGCGTCAAGGATTATACATCATAGTAGACTAGTGTTTGCATATCACGTTATAGTATTCAAACAAGGAACTACAGTCACCAATAGCAGCTAAATACACACTTGGAAAGGAAGGCATGCAAGAACATTCCAGGTTTGCCTTTGCATATAATATGTGACCTTCTCTTGGGGGTCTTGGGGTTGTCTAGAGTCTCAGAGGATGGATGTCTCAAGAGGCATACAGTTCTGCTTGGACTGTTCTTGGCAGTTCGGCTCATCTGGTCAATAATGGCGAACACCAAAGACTTCTCAGGGCAAAGCTGTTTGGGTTTCTCACAAGTGTTTTGCGTGTTCTACGTTAACGTCAGAGTCACCATCACATTTGACTTGATTGCCAACTACTTCAGGAATTACCCCAAAACTGATGACTTCAGTATGATCTTCTGTTTTCACAGAATTCCTCCTCCCAGAGCTCCCCCAGTGAACATGCTCTCCGCGGTCATCACTGAAGCCTTTGGCGTGGCTCTGGTAGGCTATGCGGCCTCCCTGGCTCTAGCTCAAGGATCTGCCAAAAAATTCAAATATTCAGTCGATGACAACCAGGTGAAGTGTGCCCCCGGCCCTTTGCATGCCTGTTATTTCATTGTATTGTGTACTCTCAGAGCCTGAGACGCAGGAATCTATGAAACATACAATCTCGTGAGTGTATACCAAGAGTGGGTAGAACAAAAGAAAAATCTCTAAATCATTCACAGAAAGGTAAAAAGCTCATGGTTCACAATTTTGAAAGAAAAAAACTCTTTAAAGTATTTATTTTTATTTGAAAGGCAAGTTAACAGAGAAAAGGAGATACAGAGAGAAAGATCTTCCATCTGCTTGTTCACTCTCCAAAGGGCTGAAACAGAAGAGCTGAGCTGATAAGAGGCCAGAAGCCAAGAGCTTCTTCACGGTCTCCCACGTGGGTGCAGGGGTCCAAGGACTGATTTCCTGGTCTGTAAGCAGGGAGCTGATTGGCAGTGGAGCAGCTGAAACTAGAACCCTTGCCCATGTGGGATACTGTCACTGCAGGTGGAAGATTAGCCCACTATACCACAGTGCTGGCTCTGATAGAAGGACTGAAAAAAAATCTTCAAATATATTCATTTTGTTTTTAGAGGAGAATCGAAATGTGTCTGTCTCCATATCTGCGGCCCAACTTTTAAACATTGTGGATTTCAAAGTATGAAACATTAACTTTCCTTTTCTTAGCAAGAAATGATGCAGTGGTCTATTCTTAAATTGACAGAGAATGCAGGCTACACTCCCGTTGTTCCTGAGCACCTGTGTGCCTGTGTCTCGGTCTCCCAGTCCCACAGAGGGACATGGGTGTGTGCAGAGGCTGCAGCGTAGTTGTTACAAATGCTACCACACTATAACAATCTTCCTGACACTGTGGGATTCTAACCTGTATTGTGTCATGGTTTTCTCATCTGTAAAAATTAGACTTACTCATTCTACAGATGTGTACAGAGCTGCAGTGTGTACTGGGCACTGGTCTAGGCCAAATCAATGGGGAACAACACAGACCTTCTCTTTCTTCTGCTTAAAATCCCCGGCTGGCTTCCCATCATACTAGGGTTAACAACCTTTTTACCATTGCTCAGTAAACTAGACATGACTTGTCCAAATCCTCATTTCCTTCTGATGGTCTATTACTTTCACCTTAGGGCACTTCACTTGCTGTTTCTTCTTCCAGGCATTCTACTCCCAGTCCTTCCCATAGACTTTATGTAGCAATCCAAGTCTTACATTTCAGGAGTGAGGATTTAGCACAGTAGTTGAGATCCAGTTGAAATAAACACATCCCACAGTGGAGTGCCTGAGATTGAAACTTGGTCTGCTTCCCACTGAATTTCTGCTCCCACATAAACTGTGAGGCATCAGCAGCTGACAAAAGTGCCTAGGTTTCTGCTCCCTACCTGGGAGTTCTGCATGCTTGGCTTCAGCCGCTGCAGGCATTTAGGGGAATGAGTTAGCACAGGCATCATCTCTCCGTCTCTTTCTATATATCTGCTTTTCTGTCTCTGTCTCTATGCCTTTCACAGAAATATACACAAAGAATAAAGTGCATAAAAATAATTAGCATCTTAAACTCCAGGTCCCAACAGACTCCTTTTTTTCTCCTCATATTTACTTGGTTTACGTTCAGCATTGCCTCACGAGAAGCACAGTTTTATGAGGTTTATCTGGACTACTGACAACAAAAGAGACAGGAAACTTTGGGGATAAATGAGAAGAGGATGGACTCTGGATCTCAATCCAGATGGCAGCTGGGAAAAGTGGTGGTGGTGGTGGGGGGGGGGAGGGAGCCAACAGGAACTGTAAAGCTTTGACCTAAATAATCAGACCTTAAGATGGAGAAGAATGTGGAAGGGCCAGATTGCTGTGGCAGATTGCAGCTGCTGTGAGCAAGCTCCGGGAGAAGCACGGGTACTTCGAGTCTGAAGTTCAAAGGAGTGGGTGAAGCTGTAGGCAAGAATTTGAGAGCTGCCAGCATGCATATTGACTAGCTAAAAGAGAGAGAGAGAGATGAGAAAGCAATCCAATATTTGCAGGTGTTAAGATGAGAGGGAACCGAAAGGAAAACAGAAGTGGGGCGGCAAGGGAGGGAAACAGAGACCAGGAGGTCCCAGAAGGCATGTGAAGTAAGCCTCTAGGGAAGAATCCAGCAACTGTGTAAAACGCCCCCTTTTGGCCAGATAACAGAAGAATTCACCATTGAATTCAGGGTTTAGAATAATGACAGAGTAATTGGGAAGAAAAAGCCTGCTTTTGGTGACTAAAATGATAGAAAAGGAATTGGTGATGGAGAGCGTGACTAAGTAGCATTTCCCTATCAGGTTGCGAAGAGCACTGCATGAGTCAACGTTGAGAACAGTTTCTGGCTCATTATCAGCATCCGATAAATGTTAATTATTTTTATTACAATTGTGAAATCCCAACTGGTAAGGGGAATGGAAGTTGAATACAAACAAGATTCATTCTTTGACAAACTGGGATCATGGCTTCCCAAATCTGACGTAAGCAGTGATATAATCTCTCACTGTCCATTTTGCAGGAGTTCTTGGCCCATGGACTCAGCAATGTGATTTCTTCGTTTTTCTTCTGCATCCCGAGCGCTGCTGCCATGGGAAGGACTGCCGCTCTGTACAGCACAGGAGCGAAGACACAGGTAACAGGTGGTCCTCAGGGACTTCAGGACCATGAAACTGCAGTTCCTATTCGTGGAGAGTGGGAAGAGCGAGCTTCCTTCGAAGTCCTGAAAGTACTGTGTCTCAGATTTTCCTAATTAGCTTCCAAGAAGCCTTTTTCTTCTCTTCACTGAGAGGGGCCCTTCAGGGAATTGAGTGGGTCTTTAGCGAACTGAAACATCCTGCACAGTTAACGTTGGCGACCTTTGAAACCATGGCTCCCTCTAGCGGTGCTTCTGATTTCTACTTGCTAACCAGTCAACCTAGAATTTCCAAATTTTCTTCAAGTAAAATAAAAAATCAGTTATATACAAAACCATTCATTGACATTAAAGCTCCTTTTACGTAGATGTACAAGTGTGTAGATGTAGCATCATATGCCTTAACACATTTTAGGTTAAAGAAACAATGATCATATTTTTTTTTTTTTAGGAAATCAAATAAACACAACATTTATTGGGAGCCTGCTTTGTGCCTGGCTTTATGAAATGTACTAGCAAGGAAATGATGATGACGGTGATGGTAATGGTGGTGGTGTCATTGAAAACAACACTGAATTATGTGCCAGGCATTGCACATCCTAATTTGTAAAGGAATGGATTCATTTAGTCCTTTAAGCAACTTTGTGAAGGAGGTACAATGATCATCTTCAGTTTTGTTGAGTTAAAGAGCTTGAAGTAACTTGTTAAGGTCATAAATTCTAAGTGACAGTGTTGAGATTTGAACCCAGATGGATTTACTCTGTCTGATTCTTTCCCCTCTTAACCCCTGTACCATGGAAGGAAATTTCATATGTATCTTTTGTTTTTGTTTTTCAAGAAAAATATGTATTATTTTTGTGAAGGAGAATGACAGAGAAGGGGGAAGACAGAGAGCTGGAGACATCTGCCAGTTGCTCTTCACTCCCCAAATACCTGCTATTGGCATGACTGGGCCAGGCTGAAGCCAAAGAGCCAGGGACTCCATCTGGGTCTTCCAGATAAATGGCAGGGACCCAACTACTTGGGCCATCTTCCACTGCTTTTCCAAGTGCATCAGCGGGAGCAGTCAGGACCCAAACTGACACTCTGATATATGATCGTTGTTTTGCTGGTTTAACTGTATAAGCTACAACACCAGGTCTCAACTATATTTTGATATAAGAAATTAACATAAGCAGCTGAAAAATGAACAGTTCACCTTTTAAAAAGGAACACTTTGGTGTCAATTCAAGCATTTATTATTTATCAATTCTATATTAAACGGCTTTTTTTTTTTTAAAGTTATAGCAGAGTAAAATTTAAAGGTTCTTGATCTTGGGGCAAGGGACAACAGCAATACAGGTAGACATAGTAAATACAGCATGAAGCTAATAAAACTATTGACATTGCACCATAGGCAAAAGGAAACTCAACAATCGACTGTGAATGAATTACAATTTGGCAAATTGCCACCGCTCGTCAGCTAGCCAGTGATGTCCTCCAGGCTCCTTGCTGCACCAGAGCTCAAGTACTCTCATGAACTTTTACATAGGTGGTGCTTCTGGATCTGGCGCATCGTGTCCACTAGCATAAACATTTCTGTAAGAGGCGTTTTCAAACAATCCGCAATCTAAATTTAGACAATTGAAACTCTGAGGACTCTCCTACCAACATAATTCTAGAGTTTTGTATGATTATGTAGTTTTCTTCACAAAGTGAGTCCATTACGTTTCTTCTGTTTATGCGATGGCTAGGTAAATCCAGTGAGGGATTAAGGGCCTGCATTCCAAAGCCTGCACTGGTTTCCTAGCTCCACCACACATGGTTGGGCGACCGTGCACAAGTAGCTCAACCTCTCTAGACTAAGTGGCCTTGGCTATTCAAGGAGTTTTTGTAAGAATTGGTTGAGTTACTGTATACTTACTTAGCAAAATTTCTGAGCTCCTGGTCTCTGTTCTTTAAATGTGAATAATTACACTGATTTTATAATAAATGTTTAATAAAATATTTTCAGAATCTGTAGTTTAATATTCTATGTAAGAACACCATGGTTTGGTAGGGAGGTAGCAAAGAAGGTTTTTTTAGTCCACGTTGACCCTCTGACTTGCTGGGGAATCTTGGGCAACCTAGCATCTTCACTGATCATGGACAGGGAAGGTCAAAGTAGAACCCCTGACTGTTTCCTTTTTGAATGGATTCTGTAACTGGAATTTCCTTTGGCATGACTGTAGTTCTCTAAGTAGTAGTAGTAGCAGCAATGAAACCATCTGGTTAAATTGCTGTCGCTTTTAGCATTGAATGTCTGAAAGAGAGAATGTTTTTGAGAAAGCATGTGCTATTTGAATGTCTGGCTACATCTTTTGTTCACTTAAATTGAGCATACATTTATTTGACTGTGGGTAAGATTCGAAGCATGCCCTTTCTTTTTCTTTTTTGTCCTTCAGGGCACATGTTTCTAAAGACCCTATTTTGTAGGGTTGTGTGTTTTTCCCCCTTCTATTCAGCATTCTATCCACCGGACCTCAAAGCCCATGAGAGCAATCTAATAAAACGCTAGTTGAAGGCAGCAGAGCTCGGTGGAAGAATGTTTTCATGGTGCTCCTCCTGTCGAGATGAGTGCTGACTCTCCCAACATGGCACTTTAAGTCATACAGGGACACAGGGAAAGAATCTGACCTAATGTGGGGATAATTTCCCAGGGTAGTCATTTTTAGACTTTCACACTCACACTCTAACTCTGTGGGTTATGTGGGTCTAGCTGATAACTGATGGAAGAATGTGTTTGCTTCACCGAATCTGCAGGGTTTTTTTTCTAATAGGCTACTTGTGAATGCAGTTTTTATGTGACATGATCTCACAAAGCAAACTCTTAAATGGTTCTCCCTCTCTCGGGGTCTAGATTTATAGTCAGTAAATTAATCTGGAAGATGGAGATGTCCTTCAACTTTTAGGCTAATGGTAATCTGTTAAAGGCACTTACATTTGTTACTTGCAAAGTGACTTAAATTCAAAAACATTTTTCAGAATTTTTGCAGAAAACAGTCACAGAGTATTTCTGTTGAAAGTTAGCTCTTAAAAATGCACGGCTGGTCATGTTCTTCCTTCTTCAGGTTCCAGACAGGCTTAGTGGAGATCCCGAGTTCAGTGTATCTCTGCATGCAGGACTCTGAGTCCTTCCATGCCTCATCTTGCACTGCTCTTCACCAGCTTTCCAGCTTTCTAAGAATACTGTCCTTTGTCCCTATGGGTTCTGGTGTTGCTGTCTTCTCCTCTGAAGTCAGATCGTTTGCTGTTTCTGGGTCGGTCATGTTCTTCTCCTGTTGGGTCTTGAGCGCTGTTTGATGACATTCAACATTTATGAGCGTGGTTATGTGATTGATGTCTGCCTTATTCCTTTGACTTACAGTTCCCTGGATCCTCTGTGGCTAGTTCAGGTCCTGATCTGTATTAACAACTCTAAGAGGAAAGAATGAAGAATCCACTCATTCAATTTTGCTGACTTAGAAGGGTTAGGCCAGGTCAGGCAGTTTTTTTTGGTCAAATAAAACTAAAATCACTAAAAATCAGGCTTAGAATGCTATACTTTAAAGTAGCACTATTCAGTAGAAATAATATGAGCTATTTAGATGATTGAAATTTCCTGGTAACAAATTAGAAGCCAATGATATTAATTCTTTACATCTACTTATACTTACCCAGTAGAGTCCAAATGTCTTTTTTTTTTTAAATTTTAAAAGTAATTGGACAGGGTAAGAGATGGAGAATAATCACCTGCTGGTTCATTCCACAAATATTCATAATACTCAAATACTCAGATACTCGTAAGATGGGAGCTGGAAATGGAAACATGTCTCTCCTTGTGGGTGGTAGGGACTTCATGATTTCAATCACTGCCTGCTGGCCCCCGGAGTGTGTATTGGAAGGAAACAGAATCAATAGCAAAGCTGGGATCCAAACCCATGCACCACAGTATTGGAAGTGGCTGTCCCAGTCTGGGGTTTAACCACCATGCTGCTTCAATATGGAATTGGCCTGAAGATTATGAGTGCTATTTTCGTGTTATTTTTCTTTCATGCTAAGGCTTTGTAATCTGATGTGGGTTTTGTATTTGTAGCACATCTCAATCAAGAGGGGTCATCAGCTCTATAGCCACTTGTGGCTGTATTGGACAGTAAATTTAGGAGCATGTTATATAGAAACGAGTTGATAAATCCATTCGGTGCTTTAGAGAATAAAATTAAGATGTTTTCATTGGAAATACAAAAAAAGCATTCATCCTTTAATTTCATGTGTCGTAGTGATAACAGTGGCAACTTTCGATTCTCTACTTGTAGAAACTTTTTTTTTTTCCCTTTTGATCCCTTTTGATTGAAAGCCAAAGTATGTGTACCTAACACACTTTGGAAAGCAAGGAAATCTTAGTACTTCTTCAGAAGATGTTATGAGACAGTGTTGTGACATAGGTTTTTATGCTGCTGCTTGCGAGATTAGCATCCCAACCG
The DNA here is from genome assembly GCF_030435755.1 of Ochotona princeps. Classification (NCBI taxonomy): domain Eukaryota; kingdom Metazoa; phylum Chordata; class Mammalia; order Lagomorpha; family Ochotonidae; genus Ochotona; species Ochotona princeps. The sequence continues at coordinate 75,098,164 of NC_080840.1, read as the reverse complement.
GGCCCTGGTTTGAATCCTGATTGTCCCACTTTCTCTTCAGCTCCCTGCTAATATGCCCAGGAAAAGGACAGGCGATGTCCTAAGGATTTGGGCCACTTCATCGGTGTGAGACACCTGGAAGAAGCCTCTGGTTCCTGGATTTGGCCTGGCCCAGCCCTGGTAGCTGTAGGCATCTCTTAGGTGAACCAGCAACAATCTTGCTTTCTCTGTCTCTGCAAATCACTTTCTGTGATTCAGTGCGTGAGATAACATTTCAAAAAATAAAAAATAGCACAAATAAATGGTGCTGTTATTCCTTTCCTTCTGACCTCTAAATAGTGTTGACCACTGAGCGAGATCAGCGTGTCCCTGTCTCTCAACCTGGCAGGCTTCTTGAGAGTTTCTGGAAGCTTTCAGAGATAGTAGGAGGCACTGAGCAATGTGAGATGGTACATACAGCAGTGGCAGCTGAGTCGCAACTGCAGACGAGCGCTGCCCTGTCTTTCTGCAATGTGAAAACTGGCCATGGAGTCCAAGTGGCCAAACGTCTCTCTCTCGTGAACATTGGGCTCATTGCTTTCATTTAATCCTTCCCAATCTAGCCTTCATGATCCCAAATCCTCTGTGTCTTTTGCTTCCATTCCTTTTTGCAATCCACCGCTTCCCACAAAGTTATCCATATGGTGGGCTCTAGGCCTACTTTGCATTCTTCAACAATGGCTGCCACCTCCCTCTTCCTTCAACACATACTGAAGTGTGGATACTGTTTATGTGTGATTGTTACCCATGTAAATGGCCTATCACATGGGTAGTATTTGGAGACACAACAAGAATATGAGTTATTTCATTATCTTTTATGTAAAATTAACTTTTAAATATGAGTAGCTATGATTTTAAACAGAAATTACCTTTGGATATTCAGTTAGCATGACATTGAAAAAGCTGAAGAGCAAAGTACTTACACAGAGTTTGTTCCATGGCTAATTAAGAGTATTAGTGTTGTTCTCTTTGCTAATTACTACTTAATTCAACCTGGAACTTAGTAATACAGAGCTACTTAAATGTTGTTTTCTGAGATTAAATGCAAAAGGAACATGTTTATTTCTCTTGTCCTGATTGTAACTTGTTTGCAAAAACTGTTTCTTACGGTAGTTCAGAGTAATTTTGGAAAGTATTTTCTTATGTGCAGACACTCACAGTAATCAGAAAGTGCTTGTTATGTAGAAATATAGCTAGTGAATTACGACAGAAACCTCAGCTTAGAGAATAATAATATAGCATTGCAAGTATTTCTTTTTAAAATTAATTTCTTTTTTAAATCATTAAGTTGGCTGATGATGGAATTGGGGACTGAATATTTCAGACTTAAAAATCCGAACTTCAGTGTCTGAGTTTCTTACTTATGAAGTGAAAATATATCAATATTTTGTGAGTTTTGAAAGTAGGCACTGTTATATTGTTCATTTACATTTTGTGGGGATGGATACAGTGGGGATAATAGTTAGGATTAGGTTCATTTGTCTGTTGACATGACGCATCCATAAAAATCAAGCAGGTTGCTAACATGAGGTATTTGCTTATGTGATCTATTTCATTATATGACATGATAAGGTTTAAAATTGCTTGTAACTTTTGCCAAATAAATTTGTTAAAGTTCTAACTTGCTTTGACTACAAGACTGAATTGCAGTTTGGTGAATGAGTTGTTGTGTATGTATAAAACATTATGTAAATAAAAGATAAATTGAATATTGTTCGGGATAAAAGTCCAACGTACTTGGGACTTATTAGGCTTAGGTAAATTTACTAAGTTGGGTTGTAACTTCTGTAACAACTTCACTGCATTATAGTGTACCTAGGAAGCTTAAAGCACGTCTGGCTTTTGTGGCTCCCAGAACAGCAGCTCTTCCATTCTGCCTTCACGTCTTCTAATTCCCTTGCTTTGTGATCTTGACCAGGTCGTTTTTGGCTCTGTGACTCAGATTCATCCAAGGATTTTTGACTGTGGTTGTCCAATGCCTAAAGTTTTAGAGTTTTGTTCTCAGATACACTATAAATATAAGAAGATAAAAGTCCTGCGAAAGGGGTGCATGCCATTGTCATTTGTCTCACAGTAGCTCTTAGTAGTTGGTGTCTTTTTCTTTCCTTATAAACGTGTGTCCACTGAGTGACTTACTGGACTTTCTAAATCGATTCTGTGGTCTGTAGCTTGACACACAGCTGTTTAGAGTCTAACAGAATAGCTGCCATTTTATTGTTTCAGAAACCTTTACTTTATAAAATCAGCAATGACTCCTAAATAATGAGTATAGTGATGACCCGATACACACTGGCATTTTTCAAGCAATCTTAATTTCCTAGTGAATTTTCACATGATGATTATTTTCCCTTTTATTTTCTGATGAGTTCCACTAACTACGGACAGAACAGCAGGATTCCTCTGACTGTCCGCACAGGCTAGTCCCCACACTGTCTGAAGGACCGTTTGATTAGCTGCATATTTATAACTGCTTCCATCCCTTTCCTCCTTCCCACAATCTGCTTTTTAGTAGGACCAGGTCCAGGATAAGCACTGACATTGTGCTGAGTCTGGGTCATGTAAGCAATTGTTAGAAATCCCTCCCCCTTGGGCCCAGCGGCATGGCCTAGCGGCTGAGGTCCTCACCTTGAAATCCCCGGGATCCCATGTGGGTGCCGGTTCTAATCCCAGCAGCTCCACTTCCCATCCAGCTCCCTACTTGTGGCCTGGGAAGGCAGTCGAGGATGGCCCAATGCGTTGGGACCCTGCACCCGCGTGGGAGACCTGGAAGAGGTTCCAGGTTCCTGGCTTCGGATCGGCGCACACCTGCCCTTTGCGGCTCACTTGGAGAGTGAATCATGGATGGAAGATCTTCCTCTCTGTCTCTCCTCTCTGTGTATATCTGGCTGTAATAAAATGAATAAATCTTTAAAAAAAAAAAGAAATCCCTCCCCCAACTTCCTTTCTTAAAAATTTAGGTTTATGGAAGTATAGTTCCAATGTAGTAAAATCCCTTCTGTTCAGTCATTTGAAAAAGCACATTGCTGTGTATCCACACACAAAATCATGATTTCGAGTATTTCTGTCACCCCAGCAAGTTTCTACAAATTGTGTTGTGACAGTTTCTTTGATCTCCAAGTCTAACTTCTAGCATTCCACAACTATTCTTTTCTTTTTTTTTTTTTTCAGAATGTTCTGGATATGAAATCTCAAGCAATGTAGCCATCTGTATATAGTCTGGCTAACTTCCGCAGCTTACTGGCGTTGGGTTTTAGCTGTGTATGTTTTTGTTTTTTTAATGCAAGAATTTATTTTGTTTTAATTGAAAGGCAGAGTTACAAAGAGAAAGAGACAAAGAGACAAAGATTCAATCTGCTAATTTACTCCCCAATTAGCCACAGTGCCTGAGACTGGACCAGGAGCTTCTTGTTGGTCTCCCACAAGGGTGGAGAAGCCCAAGTACTTACATCATCTTCTGCTGCTTTCCCAGACACATTAGCAGGAAGCTGGTTTGCAAGTGGAGCAACCAGACTCCACCCAGTACCCATATGGATATTGGCAGTGCAGACAGTGGTTTTACTTGCTATGCCACTACCCTCTTTTTGATTGCTGGGTAGGATTGTATTGTATGGGTGTGCCACAATTTATCCATCTATTTTTAGATATTTCAGATATTTCCAGTTCTAAGTGTTTGTGAAGCTTTCTATCAATACATGTAGATATTCATCTGGGAACATGTTTTCATTTCTCCCAGGCAGTCCTGCCTGGGTCATCTAATGTATACTTAACTTCATAAGGAACAGCAAAACTGTCGCATCACATTTTCACCAGCAATGCCTGGGAACTCAAGTTGATCAGTTCATGCCAACCTTTAATATTGGTTGTTTATTTAAATGTCTAACTCAAGATTTTCTAATCCACATTTTCTTTTATATCTCCTTATTGGTATTCTAGACATCTTAACGGTCTTGAGAAATCCCTCCTTTCTTGTTAGAATGACAGTTTGACCAAATATTTTTATTACGTCAGAACGTTTGCTCTGTGAAAATAAAGTTCACCATTCATTGGAGACTAGATGTGTCCTGCAGATGTTTTGAGGTGACTTTTGTCAGCTGAGTGGCTTAGAACATGACGCTGTTGACTTTTCAGGATTAGTAATATTAAGTCCTTTTCACTACCAGAGAGGGCCTCTGGAATCTCACATATCCCTTACGAACAAAGAACTCCAAACAAGAGGCTAAATGCTCCACGGAAATTTATCATCAGCACAGTAAAACCCTAAGCTGCATTTTCATTTGTTGCTCAGACAGCCCCCTACAAAATAAGGAGGAGAGTCAGGCTAAACAACAGACTACAGAACTTTTAATTGAAATGTCACTTACACTATTAAGCAAAAAAGCCATTGCTGTGATGTGTGATAAAAGTTGATGGTGTCCTATTTCTTGGTGTGAAATTGCTTTTCTCTCTACACTGACTTAATTTGATTGCGCTAGTTTGTCAGCTGTCACATTTGGAGTCCCTCAGCTGCAAAACATAGATAATGACAGTCTATGCAGTTTAACAATTATTGCCTATGTCTTGTTTCTTCTAATCAAGAAGAACTAAGGGAATACCCCCCTCTCATAACTTTGGAATAATAAGAAGTTCAAGGTTTCTCTCCCTTTTTTTCTGTCTTGTGTTTTACAGGTGGCTTGTCTAATATCTTGCGTTGTCGTCCTAGTAGTCATCTATGCGATAGGACCTTTGCTTTACTGGCTACCCATGGTACAGTAGTTTTTTTTTCCCTAGCTATATCATAACTCATTTTGATGAGAATCACTGCATACCAAATTTCTTAGACATGTATTCTTCATAACCCTAAATCCAAGAGCCATGTTACTAAGTCAAATTTAAATGGAAGAAAGGTGAAATGGTAGCATGTTTGATGAGGCAGGAATGGTTGGACACCACGACTATGTCCTAATTTTTGACTTTCGTTTGAAAAACGACATTGTGAAATAAAATTTATTCTGTGCTCATCTGGAGGTAGAATTAGACATTCTATTTAATACGAAGTAGGCTTTAGAAGAATATTGTCAAAATTTAGAAAATGTGTTCTGGGTCAACAGGGTAGAGAACGAGATGTATCTTCCCCTCCCTTGGTTCTGCCTTATGCGAAGGGACCAGGAGCAGTTCAGGATCCCTCCAAAGCCTGAGGTACCAAAGTGACACAAAGAGGAGCCTGTTGCATTGTTTCTAAATATCCGTTTGTTTAATGACAGTTAATCATTTCCAGTAATGAAATCCAGCTTCCAGATGATTGGATTAATAACTTTAGGTGAAACAAGATAATTTATACTTAAGGAAATTACAAACATATGTGAAATATAGTTATATGTATATATCTTATTTATTTATTTATTTATTTTTGTAACCAATACATTTCAAGCAAATAGCAGTGAATAATTGTAATTCAGGGCACATTCAGCTTTGCAACATTCGCCCTTAGAATTCCCAGGATTGGTTTCTTTTTCTTACCTTAGTTTTTAGAATGGCATAAGTTTATTCTATGAAATACTGGGACTTAAACTACATTTGTAAAGTACAATACTAGATTAGTTGTAAATCGCATGTCATTTTAGTCTTCTGATTGATAATTGGTTTCTCTAGTACTTTAGAACCAAGCAAATAAAAATCATTTGGATTACTTAAATTGAGAATAAAATTTTATCTCGCTTCTTCATCAACTTTGTTTTTATTTGTAGTGTGTTCTTGCAAGTATTATTGTTGTGGGACTGAAAGGAATGCTAATACAGTTTCGAGATTTAAAGAAGTATTGGAATGTGGATAAAATTGACTGGGTAAGTAAAAATTTGACCTTAACGTTTCTTCTTTGGCTTAAGTCCAAATGTAATATAGAAAGTAGATTTAGCTATTTGAGGTCTTTAAGCTTTTTCAATTACTTCTTCAAAATCTAAATAAAAACATTAAAACATAAATTGTCTTTATAAGCAATAAAAATGAAATTTTGCCAAATTTGATGATCATGTAGTTTGAACTCTTTTGATGAAATGCTAGCTAACTTGGGTGTTTTGGGGAAGCCCAATTTATCTGATGATTTTTTTCTGGAAGCATAATCAGGAAGTACCCTGACATACAATTATTGGTAACAGTTTCCTATGTGAAAACACTCTAAGGTAATGAGGACATAGGGCTCTAAATGCAGTTCTGACAGCGTTAAGTTCGAGTAATTGAGCAGTGAGAAGAGCATTCAATACACAAAAATCTAATTATATGACTTTGTTTTAAAAATGTAGTCAGGGAGTGGTGATTCTGTGGCTACTAAACTGTGCTTGACACTGATACATTTTCCACAAGAAGCAAGCATTTATATGTTTAGCATCAGCTTTGGGGTTATTTTGTGATTGCAGGCTGTAAGTGCAAAATTAGAAAAAAGCGCGAGAAAACACATGCTAAAAAAATGGCTAACCAATTCTTGATAACTATGATACCAGCATTTGGGTTTTTAATAGGAATTTTTGAAGAATGCCATTGGAACATACTCTAACCAAGGGAACTATTTACTGGTCTATGTTATTAATTTCCATTTGATATTTTTTCAAAGCTGTAAGAGTAGCCCCAAGGCCTTACTAAACATTCAGAGCACAGCTCATAATTGATGATGTTGTGGGAGAGTAAATATGCTTTAAAAATAGAACCAGATGGTCCCAAAATGTTGGGTTGCTCTGATGAATCCTGGCCTGCGGGCTCTGTGGTTATAAGTGGCAGGGAGCAGGATCTTTAGTTTGCTATGCCATTTTGAATGATGAAAGTTGATCATAAGGAACTAGACCTAAAAGGTTTCTGGTGGGGGTGTTGTTCTGTCTCACTCAAATTCAGTTAGAATTATGGGTTAAGTAAAATTCATGGTGATCATGAAAAGGTGGATTAACAATCAAAAACATCAAACCTTATTTTGTACATGATTGAATACCATGTAATACATTAGGAAGAAAACTTGTGCCAACTACAAAAAGACTGGATTATCCAAATAATGGAACATCTCTGTCTTATCCTATGACATGATAGAGTGGACATAATGTCATAATAAACAACTTAGCATGACATTTTCAGGTGCATCTTAACGTGAGAATCATTTTAAGTGTATTTTCTGCTTCATTGCAGACTTGCTTGTTTTTCCTACATTTAAGTAGTTTTACAGAAACAAACCCTTTGATTTGCTTCAAAGGTCTCAGATTTTCAAAAAAGTCTGTTAAGAATCTCTCTTGTGCTGTAGATAGATAATACAAACACAATAAAAGGATTTCAAGTAAAAAAAATTTACAAATAGTTTTCTAATTCATCCCAGTTCCCTCACCTCCAAAGATTCTATGCTATTTTTCTATTGTAGAGCAGTTTCAGTTTTCTTCCATTTGTGTGTGGAATTGAATTGTGGTGGGTATTTTTGTATTTATTTTTTAGTTCAAATCCAGAGTACAGAGGAAGACAGAGAGACGGAAACAGAGATCTTCCATCTACTGGTTCACTCCCCAGATGGCTGCTAGGGTCAGCACTAGGCCAGGCCACAGCCAGAAACCAGGAGCTTCATCCGAATGTTCCATGTGGGTGTGTTGGCCCCATATGAGCCATCTTTGGCTACTTTTCTTAGGCCATTATCCAGGAGCTGCATTAGAAGTGGAGCAAGTAGGACTCAAGCCAGCACCCATGTGGGATGCCAACATTTCAAGCGATAGTTTTGCATGCTATGCTACAGCACTAGTCCCTTGAATTATTCTTTAAAGTAATAACACAGTTGTTGAGTCAGAAGGAAATCAACTTAGGATTGTAAGCATAGAAAAAATGATGTAGGCTATTTTGGGGAAAGAGTGACTGAAAATTTTGTGTCTACTATTTGACAAGTGCTGGATTTTGTGTTTAGAAAGCATAACTTTCCGGATTTCACAAATTATCTGGCTTTTAAGGTTATTCTTTTTTTCAGTCCTAACTCTAGAAATGCCAATTCTAATATATTGTTATGTTGCAAATTATAAATTGCAGTGGGTGAGCAAACTACATTAACCTTAGAATTCCAAATAAAAGAAACGGTTTCTTGAAAATTTTTTATGATATCAAGGATTCTATAGGCTTTGATTTTGTAGCTTTCACAAGAAATAACCCCTTGTAAAAAATGATCTTTATAGTAACTGAGGTTGTTGTAATATTGTAATGATAATAACTCATGTTATCTGATTCAGTCATATGGACTATGTTAGTTATTTTGACAGTAATCTTAGAAATCCAAATATGGTCAGAGATAAAAAAGCAAGTAATTATATTATATTCAATAAGATAGCAATGGGAAATTATGGCATTCTTTTGGAAACAAAACAGATTCATTGTATTGATTTGAAAAGTAGAGCGAGAGCGAGAGAGAGAAAGATAGAATGAGGAGAGAGAGAGAAAAAAAATCTCCTATCAGCTAAATAACTCCCCATAAGGGCAAAATATCCCTAGTGGGGTCAGTTCGAAATGAGAGTCAGAGGCTTGTTCCAGGTATCCTAAGTAGGTATAAAGGCCTAAGGACTTGGGCTGGCTTCTGCCGCTGTTCCAACCATGTAGTAGGGAGCTCGATCTAAAGTGGAGCAGCCAGGATTTGAACTGGAGTCCACATGGATGCTGCTGTTGCAGGAGGCTATGCCACAATGTCTGTCCTTATGGCATACTTTAGTCTCAAACACAACATCTGTTAACTCCTTACAGATTTAAATATCTTGTTTACTGGGGACTAAAGATTACAGCAATTAGAAATAAAAATATGAGCATTTTCCTACCTCTGCGCTGAGATTTTGATGGAGCCAGAATTTATTTCTTAGCTCCTGTTTCTTCATCAGCTGGAAACCTGTGAAAGAACTGGAGACAATAATACTGTAGGATAATATTGTGAGGACCTTAATAATTGCAAACAAAGCGAGGCCATCATCTTCTGCTTGCTTGCTTTTTCCAGGGCATCTGGATTAGCACATACGTGTTTACAATATGCTTTGCTGCCAACGTGGGACTGCTGTTTGGTGTTATTTGTACTATAGCTATAGTGATAGGACGCTTCCCAAGGTAAGATCTGACTTTAAAAAAAAAAGATGTATTTCCTTTTACCTGAAAGGCAGAGTTATAGATACAGAGAGAAAGAGATCTTCCATCCTATGGTTCACTCCTCAAATGGCTGCAGGAGCTGGGATGATCTGGAGGCAACAGCCAGGAGTTTGTTGAGATGTGCAGAGGTTCAAGGACTTGATCCTTCTCCACTGCCTTCCCAGGCCATCAGCAGGGATCTGGTTCGAAGTAGAGCAGCCAGAACTTGACCTGAGCTCATACAGGACGCTGGTACAGCAGGAGGAGGCTTAGCCTGATGTGTCATAATGCCAGCCCAAGAGCTGATTATTTTATTTAAAGATTTTATTGACACAGATGAACAAATCTCATGTATTTAAGAAAATAATTGTACTTCCTACCCTATCTTTTCCTGCCTATGCTCCCACCATCCGTCTTTCTTTCTTATTTTTTCTTTGAATTTTTATAATAACATACTTCTGTCTGCTTTTATTTCAGGACAAAGACCATAAGTGTAAAAAATATGAAAGAAATGGAATTTAAAGTGAATACAGAAGTGGAAGAAGTAAGTTTAATTTTTCCTTTGTGAAATTGTTAATAATTTTTGTGGATGAGAAAGATTGAAGCTATTATAAGAAGCAGGCATTATGACATTTAGAAGGTGAAAATTTGATTTTTCACTCATATGACATTCCCACAGCTGTATGAGAGGACTAAATATCTGGAGATGGATGTACAAAAATTCAGTACAACACAAGAAAATCTCCTTGTAATGAGTGTTCAGATAAGACCATATCATGGTTGCTGGAAACTTTTCATTGTAGAATCATGGCCCAGGCTAGCTCCGGCCTTTGGATAGCCCTTTTCATGAATGCATTGCAATCAAGCCAAGCTGGTTGACTCTTGTGGCTTACAGACTGGAGGAAAACAGAAGATTAGGCAAAGTTGATTCACTCTACTGTTGTTATTGCGGATGCATTTCTCTTTAAAACTCAATGTGACTGTTTTTAGTAGGGGATAATTTTGTCTGGATTCTTTTACAATGGACACCTTACTTTATATATAATTAACATTTTTAGTTGAAAGAGATAAAGAGAAAGAGAATGAAAAAGAAAGAGAAAGTAGAGACAGAGCAAGCTCTATCTTTGGTTGGTTCATCCTCCAACCACGTTCAACAGGCAGTGCCTGGGGGCTGGAACTCAGGCTGGACCTCCCCTGTGGATTGCAAGGATCCAGGTTCCTGAGCACTGACCTGCTTGCTGCCATGGTTCCGTGAGCACTGAAGCTGCAATAGGAAGCAGTGAGGACTGGAACACACGTTCTACAACAAGGGATGCCAGCACCTCGAGGCTGGTTTTAATCACTTTGCCAAATGTCCATCCTAGGGCGTCTTTCTATGAAAATCGCTTCCATAAATTGTTTTTGCTCCGTCCATGCTTAGAAAGCATAATTTATAGTCTCTGAATACTAGACTCTTGCTTGAAGGAATAGCCAAAATGATTTTTCGAAAAGGGAAGGAAATATTGGTTTTAATAATTTTTTTCTGATTAAAACAATTGCTATTTTTTTAAACTCAGAGTTACTTCATGGGCTCCTAAAGTCCTCTGCATATTTATACTACATGTACACTTGCTATAACCTTGACTATTTTTAACTAACAAATCACAAGTTAAATTTTGCATAAGCCTTAATCTCGTGTGTTTAACATGTGGGGATGTGAATTAGGTAGTTTGTAAGAATGTGAAAGTGCTAGAGTTTTCTGTGTGTAAATCTTGATTTTACTTTCAGTCTAGTTACCCACCTGAATAATAGCTGTTACACGGAAATCTCAATGTTAGCATATTCTACACTTCACTAGTTATTTAATATTTTCTGTCAAAAAGAAAAGGACAAAAAGCTAAGGGCAAAATTTGAATATGGACTGTTACATGAAATCTTTACCTAACTTAAAATGAAAACATCATTATTTTATGTGTCTACTGAATGTACTCTCGAATTTTTCTTCTGATAGAATACCTGTCTCCCATTCAGGAGATCTTTTCTTCCTCAGTGAATTCAACTTTATTACAGATTTCTCCTCATGAACACTTCGAACCTCTCTCTACATATCTGTATCTATCTACATTAGATGTATCTATATCTGTTTTTCAAATGATTTTAAATGAACATATTAACACCATCCTGTGATGTGATTAGTCAGCAATTTTAAGATTTTATGATTTTGGTATATAAATATGAGTGGACCAAGGATTAGTGGCGTATTAAGGCTCCTTAGGAGTTTTTCTCTTCATTAAACATTAGTTTGCAACTTAGTCTGTGTTTGCTTAATTGTTGCAAATATCTTCACTTTCTAGTGCTTCATTTTCCAATTATAGAAACATGTATATGGACAAATTTAAATATAAAGCTTATAAATCTTTAACTTGAAAAAAAAATGAAATAAAAAAAAATCCTGATTTGAACAAATGAAGAACCTGAGAGGGTTAAATGAATTGTCCACATCACTTATCTAATACTTTCTTTCACCTTTATTTTCTCTCCCGTATGTGTCCCTCTTCTCCACATCTCCTTCTCTATGTGAGTGCTAAAGTCTGAAGGAACCTTATTGCTTAGCTGGTAAGCAGTTGTCATGTCATATAACTTACCACCTGTCAATTTCAAGATCAACCGCTTGTTCCAAAGGTCATAGAGAAGATGGTTTAGTTGCTCAGCAGCAAGTGAGGCTGGCAATAACTGACCAAGTGGCCAAAGTAGGCACTTTTCTGTGCAGACTTTTCCTACTCACTTTCTGCATCCCTCATCTGTCAGTTCAGCATAACCTGGAACTGCACACAAGGAAATTTAAGTTCCTGATGCTACTGCTTGTCTTTCTTCTGGTTAGGTCCATCTCTCACTTCTAAAGTCACATTTCAGCTGAAGAAATGCTGTTATATCATGAGCTAAATGGCAGATAACTGACACTTCATGATATTTTCTTGTTTCAAAAATGCTGATGGCCAAGTCAATCTTTTTAAACTAGAAGGTTCAATGGAAGAGGTGTTTAGGGAAGACAGATCTCTCTGCAATCTGAATATTCCAGTCTGTGGAGTCACCAAAACCCAGCTAGCAGAGATGAGAGCCATGCTCAAAAAAGGTGTGGCTCCTGGATAACCAGTGCTTCTTGGTAAAGAGGAAATCCATCTTTTTCCTGAGAAGTATGCTAGTACATGAAGCTCTATAAATAAATGATGATTATGAATATGGTAGTCAAGATCATTTCCATGACCAACTGACAATTGAATTTGTAGAACCTTAGCCCCACTGAATGAAGTTGTTACATATTCTATTGAACTCAGAGTTCTGAATCTGTTCCTTTTGCTCCTATGAAAGGAAATGCCGCCACGGTTGAAAATTATCTCAATAAACAACCCACTTGTGTTCCTGAATTCTAAGAAATTTCGCACTGATGTCATGAACATCATCCAAAAGCAATATGCCAACAACCTGGCAGTGGATGATACCAGCAAGGTAAGATTGGTGGTTTCAAGATCAGGGTGTCTTACTACAGGTCATTAGAAAAGAAACTATGTAGAACTAGCAATTCATTCTACAATTATTTGGTGATTACCCCTCCCTGCAATACCCGGTATTTTATCATTTGTTTGATTTCATTCCCATCTTTTACATACTAGTTTTTCTTCTTTATTCACTGATACATTTGATACATATCTAATGGGAATATATGCTAGGCACCATAGCCTTGAGAAGAAAAAGTAATGAAATTTAAATGACTTAAAGGACCCAAAACTGTGTTAAATAAAGCCCAGGAGATACATAATGATTTAATAAGATATTTTCATCGTTATCGTAATATGAGTATAAATTTCGCATTTGTTATTTTCTTAAATCATGGTGGTTAGTAGATTTTCAATCAAAATGCATTTGTATGATTTAGTACAAGTGGCCCATCAGTCACCATTTGAATTATTAAGCCCACCGCAATATTAAGATCACAAAGTCAGTAGTTAATCTGCTTGAGTTTGTTGCTTATCAACTCTGGAATCTTACCTGTGTTACTGAAGTTTTGTTCTTCAGTTTCCTCATCTGTAACTCAGGGTTACAGATAAATAGGCAGGATGTAAATTTAAAATGTTGGGTCACTGTTTGAGAGTTATTAGTTGTTTCAAGATGATGATGGCATAGTGGTAAGCCAAATGGGAGACCCCTCTAAGAATGAGGCCATGAATGAGCGCACAGCTTGCAAGCTTAATAATGTCCCCGATTATATCTGTCATTGGACCTCAATCATTGCTGTTCATACCTTTTTTAAAAGATTTATTTGAAAGACTGAGTTATTGAAAGGAAAAACAGAAAGGGAAAGAGAGGGAGAGAGAGAGGGAGAAGCAGGAAGAAAGAGACAGACAGAGAATATCTTCCATTTGTTGGTTCATTTGAAGCCAGCAGCCAAGAATTTCTTCTGGGTCTTTCACGTGGGTGGCAGGGGCCAAAACACTTGGGTCATCTTCTACTGCTTTCTCAAGTCATTTGCAGGGAGCTGGATCAGAAGTGGAATATCTAGATCTTGAACCAGTACTTATATTGTAGCTGATTAAGGTTTTAATTTGAACACATGTTGAGAATCACTACCAGTAGTTACGGGTTGAGAAGAATTTCCTCTGTTGCCAAACTGGGAAGCATAGTCTTAATTGCTCAGTTTGGATACTATGCATGTTTTTTCTTTTTTTTTTTAATTAATTGCATTTCATTTTATGACACAGTTTCATAGGCTTTGAGGTTCCCCCAACCCCTCCCCGTACCCTCCCCCCATGGTGGATTCCCCCACCTTATTGCAGAATTACAGTTCAAATTCAGTCAAGATTCTTTTATTGCAAGCATGTACCAAGCATAGAGTCCCAGCATCTTATTGTCCAGATCAATTCTACGGTTTCTTGGGGAGACCATCTCTGGTCTGAAGGCAGAGCTGGCAGAATATCACCCCATCCAATGAAAAACCACAAGATAACATCAACAACAATTTACAACATTATGGAGTTAATTGACATGGTATTGAGTAACCAATATGTTAGAAAATGCAAGTTCTTAACCATATCCTGTGACTACTTCATTGATATTTCAATTTTAATTTATGTACAACCAGCTTCTATCCACCTTAAAATGGCTATAGGGTACTATTCATCTGTCTCATATCTATTTTCATTTTAGTATTTAGCAGTTTATAGTGTTGAAGCATAATTTTTACTGAACACTCTGATTTTAGGATAGTCTAAACTGGTTTATAACTCTAACAAGGCATTTGTCTACAGTTGAGGTACAGAACAGTTTTAGGAGGGGTGTGCAGAGAAATCTTCAGTGCCTTAGTGAGGAGTATCTAATCTTTGTGTCCTACCTAGTAAGGTATATGTGAGTCTCCGCTGACCATTTCCTGTCTGGTTCTAAGCTTTCCTTGTTCTCTATCTATTCTAATTTTTTTTTTGTTATTTTGGGGTGGGGGGCCCTCCGGAGCAACCCTGATGGTCATTACAAGAGAGGGTGGGGATCCAAAGTTGGAACTAAGTAAGGACCAGAGAAAGCTCCCGAGTCCTGAAGGAAGTTTACTATTCTTCTGTTTCTGAGGTCTGCTCAGGGCTCCCGGCTATTGTTCTGATGATATTAGATCTTGTGAGGAAAGATCTGGCCATCTTCCATCCCATGTTGGAGATCTGAGAGGTAGTAGATGACCTCAGAGTTCTTGGCCTCCGAAGGCACTCCAATTCCCTGTGGTCTCCTTGGCAGTTGGGATGTAGTCCTTGGCGTCCATACTGATAGTCCTTGGTGAGGATCCGGGAGTCTCCAGGGTTGGGATACAAACCTCCTCCTGTCTGCCTGTTCCACTCTGGGGTCGTGCATTTGACTTCCTGTTAAAAGGTTGTCAGGATCACTCTTGATTCCCCCTGTATGTCTTTATGGTTTGCTAATGTCTAGTGCTGATTCGAGTCCGTTATCTATAAATTACCTATTATATGCTTGATAGGTTATAATTAATGTGTGTGTTTCTTTCACAAATGCAGTTTGGATGTTACAGCAATTATCCAAGTTCTTGTGGACTGAAGTAAAACCATAGCTACAAATACAAGTTTCTGGTTTAAGTTCCAAATAGTCTAACTGAACCACAATGTATGTGGTTTTGAAGCTGCAAATTTATTTCTTGAAATTATGTACTACTCTGGGCTTTTTTAGATGTAGCACAAAGATGCTTTCAACTAATCATTAACTGAACATTAATAGTTTCTATTTAGGATGTTGTCCTGCAAGGTCAGGTTTACCCCAAATTATTTTAGGAAGTTGAAAATTAAAATTAAGATGTGTTAATTTTGGGCCTGGCACAGTAGTGTAGCAGCTAAAGTCCTCACCTTGCACGTGTCAGCATCCCTTATGGATGCTGGTTTGTGTCCCAGCAGCTGTGCTTCCCATCCAGCTCCCTGCCTGTGGCCTGGGAAAACAGAAGAGGATGACCCAAAGCCTTGGAACCCTGCACCCATATGGGAGACCCGGAAGAAACTCCTGGCTCCTGGCTTCAGATCAGTGCAGCTCTGGCCACTGAGTCCACTTGGGGAGTGAATCAGTGGATGAAAGATCCTCCTCTCTGTCTCTCTTCTGCTCTGTATATCTGACTTTCCAATAAAAATAAATAAATCGTTTTTAAAAAAATGTTATTATTTTGTAGCAAGTCAAATCAGAAACAAATCTCATCAATAACATTTTCAGCCAAGAAATATCACATTTATGATTGTACCTTCATGAGAGTTCTGAAATATGATCTCATACTGAAATGGAATTTTTTGAATTTACATGATAGGTAGATAATGAAAGCAAAGGGGATTATTTAACTCAGAGCTTCTCAATGCTGTAATATCTGTTAACACACTTCTAGATGAGAATAATGCAAATATTATGGACATATAATAACTTTTAAGGGATACATAAAACTTCAGAAGGCCATCTGGAAGGCTGCTGCCTGAAAAATGGGATAAATCTTCATGCACCATGGTTACACGGGTTGGCTGGAATTACATCCCCTGTTATTCTCATCATGTGCTCTCTGTCAGGAATATATGTGGTTTGGGTTCCAGGCCTCTGCATTTATTTCAGAATCAGTTTCAGATCTCAGTGGCATCCTTCCCCGATGTTGTCAAGCTGAGCACAAGGCTATGCAGATCTGTCTTGAACCTCTGTGCTTCTCTGATACCTGTGTCCTCTCTGCTGTCATGGTGGTATTTTCCACAGATACTGGTAACAGAAGGACCGTTTGAAATACCCCAGAGTAGGAAAACCAGAGACAATTCAAAATATAAACGGAGAGGACGATCCACTGTTTTGTTATGCTCTGGCGATATGTCCCAAATACAAAAGCTTAGGAGTTCTCAGAATGATAATATTTGATGGATTCTTACGTATTACTGTAAAGGCTATAGATACTCACAAAATAATATTAATCATCATTATGTGGCTCTACAAGAAAAGATTTAATGTGCTATTTACTTTTTCAGATCTTTTTCTTGCTCAGATATACTTTTATAAGTATATTTTAGTTTTTGAAAGTTTTATTTGATGAAAAATTGAGAACTTGAGATATAGACTATATGCACCCTCTACATCATACCAAGTTTTAATTATTATCATAATGTGTTACTGTGACCTATTTATTACAATTTATAAGTTGGTTATCATGAGTGAAAAGACCATGTTTCATTCCTGTTTTCTTATTTTTATCTCATGTCCTTTCAGAAAAAAAGATTTATTTATTTCATTGGAAATGTAGATTTCAAAGAGAAGGAGAGACAGACAGAAAGATCTTCCATCCACTGATTCATTCCCCAAGTGGACAATAGTCAGAGCCGAGCTGATGCAAAGCCAGGAGCCAGGAGCTTCTTTTGGGTCTCCCACATGGGTGCATGTTTCCAAGGCTTTGGATCACCCTCGACTGCTTTCCACAAGCAGGAAGCTGGTTGGGAAGTGGAGCAACTGGGATACGAACTGGCACCCATATGGGATCCCCGGGGCATGCAAGGTGAGGACTTTAGCTGCTAGACTACCACCACACTGGGCCATGGCTCATATCCTTTTGTCTGTCTGTCTTTCTGTCTTTCTTTCTTTCTTTCTTTCTTTCTTTCTTTCTTTCTTTCTTTCTTTCTTTCTTTCTTTCTTTCTTTCCTTCTTTCCTTCTTTCCTTCTTTCTTTCTTTCCTTCTTTCTTTCTTTATGTTCTAGAACATTATGTTTCTTTTACTTGTATAGCTCTTCATGCTTCTCATGACTGTCACAGTTTCCCAAATTTCTTTTTCGTTTCTTTTATTTTTTTTGGTAACTTCAGTACATAGCATTTATATATTGATGGAGCACCATGTGATGTTTCAACCTATGTAAAAATTGTGCAGTGTCTATATTTAATGTTTCTGCATGGTGAAAGCACATTCGCCTTTTGGTGTTACTGTGCAATAGAACGCCAGAACTTCCAGCTAACTATACTCAGGACTCATTAATCTGCATTCTCTATCCTTGCTTTTTACTTTCTTTTAATTCTTAAACTTTTAGCTTCATGAAATCAATTTTTTTGGATTCCAAATAAGAGGAGCATGTGATACTTTCGGTTTTCTGTGCTTGGTTTGTTTCACTTAATAAAATGGCTTCTAGTTCTATCCATGTTTATTTCATTGCATATATGCACAACTTTTTCTTTTTCTCTTTTTTTAAATCTATTTTATTGTATTGTTGTTGACAATCTTTACATAGTTAATTACAGTTAAAGAAAAAAAAAGGTTCAAGGGGATAGGGAAGTGGGTAATACTATTATGTCCATATTGTTTCCATCATGTATCTGAGGTAAAGGGGGATATTGAGGGAGAAGCCCTACCCGGTTTCCCGCCCACCCGAGTCCCGGATGTGGGGCATGCTCTGAGATATGTGCTCGAGTGGTGTTAATAGTTCTCCAGTTATGAATCGCTGCCAGTTTCGCTCGATGAGGTCATCCACTGATTGATATGGTCCATCATGAAGTCTCCGTTTGCCCCATATTTCGCTGCCAACATATAGCTGAGATGAATGATTGATCTGCTCTGTCTTCTGTCTTTTCTTGATTAGAGTTCTGAGTCCAGCAGTTCGCTTGGGGAGATCTCCAAAGAAATTTTGTGGTATTCCCAGACTAGTTTCTTGTATGTTCCAGCAAGCACAGGGCCCGGCACAGTCCATCACCCCGATCAGCTGGTGGTTTCAATTGCGGGGTTGGTTCTGTTTTCGGTCCCGAGTTGCACTGGAACCAATGGGTGTTGCAGTCCAGTCTGGTTCGGCCCTTACATTAACCAGTGGGAGCTGCAGCCTAGTTGGGGCGACCCACAATAACCCCCACCAGGCCCGCCCCCTGCCCTGGTTTGCCAGTATGTGTAGCAGAAGACCAGTCTGTCCCCCATCCCATTTGGCTCTTGTACTTGTCAATGGGTATTAAAGCTTAGTTCTATCTAACCAACTCAACCATCCAGCCCTCACAGATGTTGTTGAGTGCCTCTCTATCTAGCCATTCCAGCCCCCGTCCTAGTTTTCATGCCCTCCCACGGGAATAGTGACCCAAGAAGGGGGAACCCACTTTTTCCCTCCCAGGTCTCTCTGTCCCCATTTATGCACTCTTTATGTGGTTCTGTGATTTGACTTGACAGAATTAGTCCCCAGTGCCAGCTTTTGCGGCTATGCCCATACATCCCTCACCCACTCTAGTTTATGCTTGCACCAGCAGGAACAATCAGCCCAGTCTGGCTTTTCCCTGGTCTAATCCACATGCAGGGCACAGGTGATGTAGCCTTGCTTAGTCTGGTCTGTCTCTATCCCAGCCCATGCTCTCCAGTGGGAGTAGCTGTCCAGCGAGGGGACCAGCCCCTTAATCCCCCTGCCGGTTCTACCCCTCCCTTCCTGGATCTCACGTGTGCTGGTTGGGTGCTGCATTCATATCCAGTACAGGCAACCACGCCCTGGCATTCCATAATGTGTACTGGTTTTGTCGCGACCAAACCCGGCTCATCCCACACTCTGTTCTGGTGTTCGGATTTGCCAGTGGATGATCTGAACTGATTCAGCCTGGTCTGCTCCCGACCCATACCAAATGTGTGCCAGTGGGAAACTTTCCATGGCCTATTCTGGGCTGTTTCCTATCATGCTTCTTGCGCTAACCTGCAGGGACTGTGTCCTGCCAGAGGAGTTGCCCAGGCTCCTCCATCAGAACCCCTCCCAGTGCCAGATTTTGCGCATGCCAGGGGGTCCATGAGCCAACCCTACCTAGTTCACCTCCTGTCCTAGCAGGAACAGTGGCTTTTCCTGGCTGGCTTTCACCCCATTCTGGTTCTTGTTGTTGGATGTTTCAGCCCGGCTATGGTTCGTCCATACCCACGTACAGCTCACGCATGGCTCAAGAGGGGATTGGGACCCAGCCTAATCAGTCCCACATCTACCCTCTGGTTCGTCATGACACCAGATGGTGTAGGGATCTGAACTGGCCTGGTGCATCCAATCCCAGCCCACACTAGTGCCTCGGGTGACTACAACTGTTTCCTAGATAGAATGAAGCCCCCATTCCAGCACATGCACCCCTTGGTGGGAACCTCAACCCACTTAAGGTGTCCCCATGCCTCCCCAACTGAGCCTG
This sequence comes from Ochotona princeps, assembly GCF_030435755.1. Lineage (NCBI taxonomy): Eukaryota > Metazoa > Chordata > Mammalia > Lagomorpha > Ochotonidae > Ochotona > Ochotona princeps. The sequence goes on along the minus strand of NC_080840.1, from coordinate 75,078,415 downwards.
TTCCTAGCCGTAGATCATGCGCCTGCCAGTGGTTGCTCTGACTCAGCTTATCTGAGTCCCTCACTTTTCCTGGCCTCTGCTTTTGTCAGTGTGACTTAGCGTCCTTGACTCAACTAGCTACCTAAGCAGCGATTCAGACAGTCAATACCCCAGAGCTCCCTGGCCGGGCGGCCAGCAGGCGAAGCCTGGCACCACATGGTACACTGGCCGCCCTGGGGGAGGCCGAGGACTCGTTCACTGCCTTGCAGCAGTGTCTTTGGCTTGAGCCCCCAGCATTGGGTCCGACCCAGCAGGGGCACCCCCCACAGCTGCCACACTGTGAGGAGCGGCACTTGCCCCCGAATCCCAAGGCCCGAACCTCCACAACTTTTTCTTAACATATTTATCAGTGAATGGGTATTTGGGCTATTTCCTTTTCTTGGCTGCTGTGAATAATGCTACAGTAAATGTGGGGGTGCAGGAGGTTCTTTGACACACTGATTGTATTTTCTCATGACCCTGACAGTTTAGACTTGTACTCTCTGGTTCTTCTCTTCTGGAATCAAGAGTTTTTCTAACAGTAACAATGGGATTCTGATTTTGGGGAGGGAGATTGTACAGTTATAGTACCCTTGCTATGATGGTAAGAGTATCAGATCCAAAAGAACAAATAGTACATATTTTCTTTGATTTTTGGTGGCTAATATGTAGAATACAAAAAAAATCCACTGCATATTATTGGAATTAACATCTCAATATTTGGTTACTGCTTTTAGCCCTTTCTGTACTCGTGCAGAACAATGATCTTTCTATTTTCTATGTGTTTAGCTCTTTATTTAGAGGTGTCTATGGCCTGTCATTCTAAAGCACATTGAAAGTATGTTCTCACAAGACTTAGAAGGAAGTAAAAAAGAAAGAAATGCAGGCGGAGTAAGGGGAGAAGCATTGGGAGTATATATGTGCTTAAAATTCTCTGTATAAAATCTGTTCTCTTTGCATAAATGGATTTTTGAGGAGTTGATATCATCATCTTGACCTATTCTCCTTATTTGGATATCTAGCAGCTTGAGCCAGTGCTAGCAAGTTTCCCCACTGCACAATTACTCTGATCTTCGACTGTTAATGTTGTTCTTTATGGAACAGAGTCCCTGTGTGCAGCCCACACTGAAGGGATATGAAGTTATGTGGAGGATCTGTGCAAATTGTATGACATTATTCTGTCCAGAAAGTATCAGATAAAATACATTTAAGAGAAGGGAAAGCGAACCCACATTTGTTGAGTGTCTCTTGGACTGAATCACCAAGTGCTCAGTGTTACATGGAAGGAAGGATGAGACTTAGAAATGTGGAATAACCTAGTGGAAATCATAAGGCTGGCAACTGTCAAGAAGTCTTAAACTGTATGTGGTGCACCATTGTCCGCCAAGAAATTCTCTAGGGCACCTTTTGATGAAAACATAAATTCATGAGGGAGGCACTGAATGCAGTCGGTGGGAACAGAAAGGTTTGGGATCAGACAAGTGTGTGTTTGGTTCTAGCCAGGACCTTTATTAGCTTTGTAACTCTTCAAGTTTCTTAACGTTTCTAATTGTTAATTCTCTGGTGTAGACAATGTGGTTAGGACCATCACAGGACTGTTGTGAGGATTCAGTGTTAACACAAAGTCCATGAAGGACAGTGAATTCTGAAGAAACGCCCTTGTTATCATCATCATTATCCTTAGCAAAAATAATGACCCGTTACTTGGGAATTAGATAGCATAATATTACATCAGAGACGTCAGTGCTGATCACAGAAGCCTAATTGTGAGATTAAGAGCCATTTGTATTTCTAGTACAACCACAAATGGGAATCTTTCTCAGAACTTTCGCAGAGCCATAGATGAACATTTCACTTTTGTGTAGTGTAAAATACATAATCAAGGCCTCTGCCTCTAAGTATGTTGTGCTAATGAAGTAAACTTCTGATTAGAAGTGTTATGTTAAAAATACATATAAATATTTAATTTCTGATCTAAGATCAACGCAAATATAGTCTTTTTGAAAATGTATTTATTTTATTATTTTATGATACAGTTGCATATGCTCTGGGATCAGCACCGTCAAAATGTCCATATGACCCAAAGTCATATACAGATTCAATGTAATCCCAATCAAAATCCTAATAGTGTCAGAAATAGAAAAGGTGATACAAAACATCATGTGGAAATACAAGAGAACACGAATAGCCAAAACTATCCCGAAGAAGGAACAAAACGTTGGAAGAGTCACTATTGCAGACCTCAAGACATACTACAGAGCAATGATCATCGAAACAGTCAGGTACTGATACAGAAACAGAGAAGATCAATGTAACACAATATATACACCAGAAGGGAGCCCATGTATCTGCAGCCAACTAATCTTTGACAGGAGAACTGAAAATACCCCAGGGAAACATCTAGTCTCTTTAGCAAATGCTGTTGCTACATTTTTATAGCAGGCTGCAGAGGTAAGAAGTAAGAATGACACTCTTTATCCTATACAAAAAAATCTGCTTTAAATGATCAAGAACCTAAATCTGCATCCAGAAGCCATCAAACTATTAGAGGAAAACATAGGAAGTATTCCCTAAGAAATAGGAGTAGGGAAAGACAGAAAAGTCACCAAAAGCACAGGAAGTCAAAGAAAAGGGACAACATCAAACTAAGAAGCTTCTGAACAGCAAAGAAAATAGTCAACAAAGTGAAGAAACAACCAATGGAATAGGAGAAAATATTTGCACACTACACAACTGATAGGGGACTGATCAGGATTTACAAAGAGCTTCAGAAACTCAGTAACAGCAAACGGCCTTGTGAAGAAATGGGTGAAGGAAATGAAAAGTAACTTTTTGAAAGAACAAAATCAAATGGCTAATAGTCATATGAAGCATGGTTGTCAGGGAAATACTAATGAAAGCCACATTGAGGTTTCACCTAACTCCAGTGAGGTTGGACTACATTCAGAACTCTATTAATAACACCTGCTGGCGTGGATGTGGGAAGGTACCCTACTCCACTGCTGGTGGAAGTGTAAACTAGTACAACCACTATGTGAGTAAGTATGGAGAGTGCTAAGAGAAATGAAAATTGATCTGCCATGTTACCCGGCTACCCCACTTCTGGGAACATAGCGAAAGGAAATGAAATCTGCATATGAGAAGGGGATCTGTAATTCTATATTTGCAGCAGCACAATCTACAATAGTAAAGACCCGAAAACAATCCAGATGCCTGCCCCAAGAGGAGTAGATAAAGAAACTGGTACATTTATTTTGTGGAATACTACTCAACCACTAAAAGGAATGAAATTATACCATTTGCAACTAGATGGTCTCAACTAGAGCCCACTATGCTCAGTGAAACAAGTCAATCCCAAAAGCAAAAATATCATATGTTGTCTGATTCAAGGCAACCTTCATGTAAAATACAAGATCAATAGCCCTTCCGATATGCCTTTTGCTGCATCTCATGGGTTTTGATTTTTTTATTTTAATTTCTTCAAGGAAGTTTTTTTTTTTTTTTTTCATATTAACTTGCCCACTGACTCATAGGTCACATAGTAGCATCTTTTGGGTCAAGAAAGTTTTAGATTTTTATTTTCATTTCATGAGCAATACGTAGGTCGTTTAGTAGCATGTTATTCCTGTCATTGATTTTGTTTTATGACTTTTCGTTTAAGAGAATGTATAGTAACTGTGTACTAGAGAACATCACATCCAAATGTCAGGATGCAATGCAGTATGCATCTCTACTTCCAAATCAAATACAGTTTTACAGAAAATATTCTAAAGGACACAGTCTGACTTGATGACAGAATTTACTAATATACAATTATACCATGAAATAATTTCATTGTATCAAGGAATGCTGTGTGCATCACTCTGAAAACAAGGCAGTAAACAACAGTTGAGACTAAGTTTGCCTTTTTATGGAGAAAGCAAGGATTTGTACTTCAAAGCATAAATGAATTTTGATAAAATTTACTTTTCTTCACATTTGCTTTTGTTTCAGTGTGAACAAAACACATTGCTCAATTCTCTGTCTAATGGCAACTGCAATGGTAAGTTACATTTAAAGAAAAAATGAATAGTGTGCTTACTTGAATATAGAGTGGAGAATAGAATCTTCCTGTCTTGGTCCCTTCTCAGTTCTCTCTGTACTCGTCTGCGCTTTTCTCCTCCTCCTTATTTTTCTTCTCTCTTCCTCCTCTCTTCTCTGTTCTTTCCTTCCCTCCTCTCCTCTTTCTTCTCTTCCTTTCTTTTCCTTCTCTTACTCTCCTCCTTCCTTTACCTTCCCCTACATCTATGCTTTCCTTCTGTCTCCCTCCTCTGCCATTTTTATATTTAGTTAAAATAAATGTTCAAGCACAGAATGAAATTTGATATTGTATTTTAATATCAGTTGTATTTAATATTAATGTGGATCACATTTTTTTTTCCTCAAATATCATCTTTTTGACTTGCGATTTTCCCCCTCTCAAAAAAAATCAATTTAAAGCAATTACAAGTTTGGGTAATATAAACAAATGTTTTGATATGGAGATGCCTATTAAGTTATTTGCATCTACATTTATTCTCTAAAGTTTAATTACTCTTCTGTTGAAACTCATGAATTGACATGATTTTGTCTCAGTATAGAAAAATTTAAGGACAAAAAGGCTAAACTGCTCTGAAGTGAGTGAAAAACAATAGGATAATAGAGAAATAAATGATAAAATAATTTGAGTGGGATTTTGAAAACTTGCACTATTATCTTTTAATTTGATATTTATTAAAATTAAAACATTAGCAATTGTTAAATTGTGGCTGTTGTTCATGTCAAGAGTTATACAAAATTCTCTTATTTTTATTATATGATATATTTGGGCAATTATTTCTTCATGGAATTGTTTCATTTGAATCCTTTGAGAACTATGCTTTTTGAAGTTATTAAATAGTATTCATTTATCTGAAAAGTAGAGAGGAAGAGAGAGAGAGAATCTTCCATCTGCCAATACTGGTTTACTCTCCAAAGCAACACAGTTGGAGTTGTTCCAGGCAGAAACCTGGAGTCAACCATTCTATACAGATCTTGCATGTGAGTAGCAGAGGCCCAAGCCCTTGAGCTATGACATGATTTATAAAAGAGAAAATTAAATATTTAAATATTATAATTAAATACTTCTGTTATTAGGTCACAACTGTGAGTAAACATGACTAGAGTTACATTTAGAGTAAAATGGTTGACTTTTCAAAATTTTGATTTTTTCCCCCTTTTCAGAGTATACTATTCTTATAAATATTCATGAGCTATGGTGTGATAAATTGATACAAGTATGCATGTTCGGAAAAAGTAAATGGTGTTTCCATTTTAAATATTGACTTTTAAAATATAACATTAATTGAAATTCGTTACTCATGAAATCATAACAAGATGATGTCTCACCTCTCAATCTTGACTCTCCTGCTTTTTATTGAGTATTTTTATCTTATGTCTCACTTAATTTGTGATTTGTTTTCTTTTGGCTGTATTATGAGTAACAAAAAATAATAGATGGACAATTATGAGGTGATGCAAGAAGCAAGAGCGAGACAGTGAGTGAGCAGGTTAAAATGCCTTTGAAGTAGCTGGGATCAAGTCCCAACTCTCCCAGTTCCAGCTGCCTGCTAATGCATGCCCTGAAAGGCAACAGGAGATGAATCAAATATGGGAGCCCTTGTGATCCACCTGGGAGACCCTGATGGAATTCCTAGTCCCTGCTTTCCTTCAGTACGGCACAGTTCTGGTTGTTGTGGGAATTCAAAGTAGATGCGATCTCTCTCTCTTTCTCTGTCTTCTGCCTCTCTTTTTCAAATAATTCAGTTTAAACAAAAAAAGCCCAGATGGTTAAACTAATGATATCAAATCAATATCTGACAACTAAAGGGGAAAAGTACATTCTAAATAAAATGATGCTTATCAAAACTTGGAATGATGCAATTATGTAAAATGAAAATTTTACATAATAAACTGTATATATTAGGAATGAAAGCAAAAAGTAATAATTTCATTATCCATATAAAGTTTAGATAATGCAAAATTAATCTAATACAAGTAAAAACGGGGAAATATTAAAGACCAACACAGAAACTGAACAGATGCAGAACATATACAGGATTAACTGGTTCAAGAAGCCCCTAAGTAGTGATGGCCAAGTAGCAGTGCACACGGCACTCGTGCAGTGGGGCTAAACTGAAATTCGAGCTCCTGAACTGGCTTGATTCAACCCCCACCACTGGATGCATTTCGGAAATGAAACAGAAGTTGGGGGAGTTTGCTTTCTCTCTGCCTGGAACACACACAAAGAAAGAGAGACTAGTTTGTAACTAACCAAACATGGACAAAAATTGCATGTTAAGCATAAGGAGCAAGTGTGGAAAAATTATTATTCATACAGTTGATTTTACAATACATGCAACACTATATTAAGTCATGAGAATTGAATTAATCTGATAAGCATAATGTCAATAATTGAAGTAAGACAATGGAACACATATTCTAGTCTCATTTATACTTAAAAAACGTTAATTTTTCTGCACTATTGAAGACAATAAAGAGAAATCTCTAAGTATTTGTATCTGGAAATATATATAAAATTCTTCATAGAATTTTGTTTTAATCTTGCCAAAGTTAGAAATAACTAAAGTTATAGTACAATGGATAAATAATATGTAGAATCTTTATGTAAGGGGAAATGGAAACCTAGTAACATCAATTGCATTATAGTGTGTAATATATTCTAAATAAAAATATAACATAGAATAGAATTGACTGGAAATATTTGAATTAATATCTGCATTGACCTACATAAATGGATGTAGCTCAAATGTCAATCTTTTTTTTAAGATTTATTTTTTATTTATTTGAAAGTCAAAGTTAGAGAGAGAGATTTGTCCACTGGCTCACTCCATCCTCCCAGGTCTGCCACATGGTTGCAGGGCCCAATGGCGCGGGCCATCTTGCACTACTTTCCTGGGTGTATTAGTCGGGAGCTGGCTTAGAAATGTAGGCGCCTGAACTTGAACTGGCACACAAATAGAATGCTAACACCACAGGTGGTGGCTGTACCTGCTGTGCTACAATGCCAACCCCCTTCTAATCTTTCCTAACCTCATGTAGAACATTTCTGTAATGCTGGTATAGTACTTATTTTATTTTGATTTTTTGTACATATTAGTGGCATAATCACCTTCCCATTCACCAAACCAACCTAGTTGTATAAATTACCATTGTTTCTGTGATTGAAAATACAGGTTTAATAGTTTTGGGTGATTAAAGGCTATAACACATCTTTTGGATGTTAAACTTGAAATTTTGGAAGGCAGGGGTATATTCATTGTAAAAGATCTAGAAGAATTTCTGGGGCTCTTCTGAATTTCTTGTCTATGGCTCCATTCCTCATATACAAACCAGCAGTAGGACATCTTATCTTTTTCTGATACCTGTTTTTGATAGCACTTCTTTCCTGATTCTGAATTTTCTGTTTGCCTCATTGAGACCATGTGATTAATCTAGTATAAACCCTCTATCTATCTATCTATCTATCTATCTATCTATCTATCTATCTATCTATCTATCTTTATTTTAACCAAGCCTGCAAACTTCCTTTTGCCATGAAAGTAAAATGTTTCTGGGCTCTGGGGATTAAGATGTGGAAATCTTTGTAAGGTCATTATTTTATCATACTAAGTTGCGCATGCCTCCTTAGCTCTGTCCGCACACCTGCTCCAACCCTTGCAATACTTCAAATGATTAGTTTACTTAACATATTTCCCTGTTTGGTTGTATTTTCAAGAAAGATGCCATTATTCTCTTGTTCTACTTATTCCCAGGAGTAAATCAATCTCTCTCTCTCTCTCTTTCTCTCTCTCTCTCTCTTTTTCTTTCTAGAATTTATCTATTTTTATTGGAAAGTCAGATGTACAGTGAGAATGAAAGACAGAGAGGAAGATCTTCTGTCCACTGATTCATTCCTCCGAGCTGCCACAATGGCCAGCCCTGTGCTGATCTGAAGCCAACAGTCAGGAGCTTCCTCTGGGTCTCCCACATGGGTACAGGGTCCTGAGGCCTTGGGCCATCCTGGACTGCTTTCCCAGGCCACAAGCAGGGAGCTGGATAGAAAGCGGGGTCGCCGGGACTAAAACCTGCGCCCATATGGGATCTTGGTGCGTGCAAGGCAAGGACTTTAGCCACTAGGCTACCATGCTGCCCCCTCACCACCCGGGGTAATTCTTGAAGTAGGCACTGAATGCATATTTATTAAAAGGCTGTGTGAATGAATGAAGCATTCCTCATGTGCTTTGCAAAGGTAGTGTTACAGTTTGCCCAAAATGTTTATTGCACCCTTATTTCCTAAGAAATTAAAGATCTGAATCAGCTTCTCAACAGTTAATTAATACCAACAGAAAATAGTTTCTTTAAAAAAGATTATGAGTGACTCACAGACTGTCAGAATGTTTTGAAGTATTTGAAAGCTCTCCTAAATTATGTAACTATGAATACTTTTTAATTAAAGGAGTTAATGAATATTCCTCAGGAAAGAGCTGGCTTCCACCGTCTGGAGTTAATTGCAAACCCACACCTGATGGTTAATTTCTTTCTGAAATGTTGTTTTTTTGTAGATAAAGCCCATCATTTACCACATTCCACATGGGTGTAGATTAGCCGTCTCCATTGCACATGCTCCGAGCCTACCTCACTTTGCTTAAGGCAGGGCATTAGCTGTGCATTCACTTCCTCTTTTCTGGGGTGATGTGATTTTTATTACACTGTTTGATTTACTCAGAAACTTAGAACACAAGGTTATAGCCATAAAATCAGGACAATGGCAGAACTAAATGGATCATGTGTAATGTGAAGCTTCTCTTACGAATGCTTTCAGAAATGTCTGTTCTGTTTACAAGTTTGTGTGAGTCAATTGGTAACTTTACCATTAAGGATGTCTTTTTCATTTGGAAAAGAGAATCGTGAGTTGTTTCTCTTAAAAGAGCTGACTTAAATTATTATTTGCCATTAAATGGCAGGGCTCTTTTCCGTTATTTTATTTTGTTCAACTTCTTTCTGAAATTATACACATATTTGATGAAAGTAATAGCAAAAGGAACTCAGTTGTAAAAAATAAAGAGCAAAGCAAGACACAGCATGAATGCATTCTGTAACAACAAAATTGTATCCGCTAGCAACACTCCAAGCTTTTCTTAATCAAACATCCATCAACACTTAAAGTATTTAAAGAATCATGAGAAAATAAGGCAAATAGAATTTAGAAGTTATGAATATGACAGGCTAGAGAAGATAAATCACTTTTTTCTTAAAGAATTTTAATTACCTTTTAAAAAATTTTTTTAAAGATTTATTTATTTTTATTGGAGAGGCATATATATACAGAAAGGAGGGGAGACAGAGAGGAAGTTCCTCCGTCCGATGATTCACTTCTCAAGTGAGTGCAATGGCTGGAGCTGCGCCAATCCGAAGCCAGGAGCCAGGAGCTCCTCTGGGTCTCCTACATGGGTGCAGGGTCCCAAGGATCTGGGCCGTCCTCAACTGCTTTCCCAGGGCACAAGCAGGGAGCTGGATGGGAAGCGGGGCCGCTGGGATTGGAACCGGCGACCATATGGGATCCTGATGCGTGCAAGGCAAGGACTTTAAGCATACACTATTGTGCCGGGCCCAAAGAATTTTAAATACCTTTTATTTACCACTTTCTAATCATTTGGAGATAAATCTCTGGATTACATAGAAGTGGATTCTTTCGCGCTGCAATATTTCTAAATTCAAAATATCTGTTAAGTTTCCTGTGATCTAGCAGTGATAACTTCAACTATTGAGCTGAGAAAAAAATGCAAAGGTCTTGTTTTATTTCACTGGGAAAATGTACCATAATCAAATGTCTGTGCCTGTCCAGTTAAGTTGTTATCATTAGTTTTTTATGTGATGCAATTTACCATCTTAGGTCAATGGAAGCACGGCTTCAATCTCATTGTTTAGCCTCCCTTCCCCAGAGGAAACAGAAAGCACCCGTGGGGTGCCTGTCACATAGCTGGCCCTCAGTCATTGCTGGTGGAATAGGAGGAGGCGGAGTTGGAGATCCTACTCTCTCATTAGTGTCTAATTAGGAGTGTCCATATGGCTGGGATATTTATAACTCTGTATTATTTGTGACCTGTGGAATCTTACACCTTTTTCAAACCTACTCTTTCTTCCATAAAACATTTGCAGATTATTCCAACAATACTTCTTTGTAATAGCCCAACTCTTTCTCATTTTATCATTTTTAATCTGTCATTTACACTCCAGTGCTGCCCCTGGCACCCAAGGATATTATAAGCTCCTCGATAAAGGAAATAGAATCTCACCCATGTTTATTACCACCCACTGAATCTAAAAATTTTTCTAAGACATAGTATGTACTCTGTAGTAATTTTTCCAGACAACAGACATTAATTTGGACCTAAAGGTTAAACTTGCAGGGAATATTCCATACTTTAACATCACTTTTCAAAGCCCTTAAAATTAATGTGTAGTCTCTCTATTTTTACTGTTAACACCCTTATAAGATTATCAAGAACAATTTTGTGATTTTCGCTTGATTACTTTTATATCTAGATAGTAGCCATTTGCATATATATATGCTGTATTTTCTCTTCTTTTCAAACTGTGAAACAACCATAGGTATACTATTCAATAGCCAACATAAGGAATATATATATATATATATACAGCATATACATATATATATATGTGCTGTATTTTCTTCTTTCCAAATGAGAAACAACCATTGGTATACTATTCAATAGCCAACATAAGGGAAAAGACTGAGAATTTTGAGTGGCAAAATTATTCCCGTTAATATTTTCAGGTTATTTCCTACTAGCTAATAAGTTTGTTTATTTGGTAGAATATGTCTACTATTGCCGTAAGACCGTGTGGCTTGTTACTCATGAGAAACATTGTCATCTCTCACTCGAAAACTGTGGCATACAGACAGTAAACCAAAATGACAAAATGGGCTTTTTTTTTTTTAGAGATTTTATTTTAGTTTTATTGGAAAGTCAGATATACAGAGAGGAGGAGAGACAGAGAGAAAGATCTTCCTTCCAATGATTCACTCCCCAAGCGAGCGCAACGGCCGGTGCTGTGCCAATCTGAAGCCAGGAGCCAGGAACTTCTTCCAGGTCTCCCACACGGGTGCAGAGTCCCAAGTCTTGGGGTTGTCATGGACAGATTTCCCAGGGCACAAGCATGGAGCTGGATGGGAAGTGGGGCTGCTGGGATTAGAACCGGTGCCCATATGGGATCCCGGTTCTTTCAAGGTGACAATTTTAGCCGCTAGGCAACGCCGCCGGGCCCCGACAAAATGGACTCTTAAGAAAAGTGTTTGGTTTATACACAACATATAACATACATAAAGCTCTTCTATTTCTGGTCTTTGGTCTGTCCTATGGGTTTGGGAACAAGACTTTGGCCTTTAAAAAAAAAAAATGTTTGGGGGAAGTGAAGGAGGCTACTGTGTCAGGTGAATTCAGAAGCAGTTTGACTATGAACCAAATGACGCTTAATTTTCCAGTCCCTTACGCAGAGCCTTACAAGGACAAGTGTCAGCAAGACAACTTTTTCTAAAGTATGGCTCCTTCACATTGTGTAAATTTCAGTTATTATCAAGCAAAACTCTGCCACTGGAAGCACTCTTGAAAGAAGCTGATAATTGTGGAAAGCACACTATTTGTAAATTTTTAATTTATTATTTAAAATATATTCCGATTGATTTTATTCTTATTATAAAGTCAGATATATAGAGAGAAGGGTCTTTCATCCGCTGATTAACTCCCCAAGTAGAAGCAACAGCCAGGGATGCACTGATCCGAAGCCAGGAGCACAGAGCCTTTTCTGGGTCTGCCATAGGATGCAAGATCCCAGGGCATTGGAACTACCTCCACTGCTTTCCCAGACCACTAGCAGGGAGCAGGATGAGAAGCAGGGCTGCTGGGGTTAGAACCGGTGCCCATCTGGGATGTTGGCATGTGCAATGCAATGACTGCAGCCGCTAGCATACCACACTGGGCCAGAAAAGCACAATATTGAGAATGTCTCAAGGCCTAAGTTTTTGTTGGTAATGAGTGCTAACTTGCAAGATGTTCTTTTCAAAGCACGTGATCTTACTAAGTCTCAGGGTTGCTTATCTGGCAACTAGCTCATCCTGTTTTTGTCTGTTTTTGTCTCTGATTTATGATAACATCCTGAAATAAATCTCTAGTAATCAAAACGCAAAGTTCAGGAGCAATTAGTAGTTAACTAAAAAGTGTAAGAAATAAGAAATATTCAGATTTAATCAGCATTTATTTCTTTGAAAGTTAGAGTTGAGAGAGAGAGAGAGAGAGAGAGAGAGAGAGAGAGAGAGAGAGAGAGAAATTCCATCTGCTGGTTCATTCCTCAAATGGATGCAATGACCAGGACTGGGTGGAAGGCAGGAGGCAGGAGCTTCATCCAGGTTTTGTACACACATGGCAGGGGTCCAAACACTTGGGCTATCCTCTGTTGCTTTCTCAGGCTCAACAGCATAGAGTTAAATTTTAGGCGGAGAAGCCAGAACTTCAGCGAGCACCTATGTGTGATTCTCACATTGCCTGCTACACCACAATGCCAGCCCCAAAGTGTTCAAATTTAGTGGTGATATGCATTAGGCAGTGTTGTCTTCCTGCCAATCAGCAAATTCAGCAGCAGCAATTGCCAGGCATTCTCCCTAACGCTGATCTCTGTTCTTCCTACAGAAGAAACTTTGCAGCCCTTCCCTACTGAGAAGTGTTCACTGATCCTGGACTGCAGCGGATTGACGTTCTTTGACTCTTCTGCAGTCTCTGTGCTGGTTGAGGTATTTTCACAACCTGGGTTTGGACTGAGACCTTGAGGTCCCTTCAGTAACCAGGATTTCACCTGCCCCTCTCAGCTCAGCGTCTTGAGCCTGCTTATTTCCACACTCATCTTTTCCTCTTCTTAGCCAAGGACGTGGACTTTTTTTCTTTTTTAAGACATTTATTTTTATTGGCAAGGCAGATTTACAGAGTGAACGAAAGACAGAGAGAAATAACTTTCTATTGGCTGGTTCACTCCTCAAATGGCCACAATGGCCAGAACTGAGCTGATCCAAGGCCAGGAGCCAGATGCTTCCTCCAGGTTTCTCATGCAGGTGCAGGTTCCCAGGGCTTTAGGCCATCTTCAACTGCTTTCCCAGGCCACAAGCAGGGAGCAGGATGGGAAGTGGAGCAGCTTGGACATGAACTGGCATCCACAGGCAATCCTGGTGCTTGAAGGTAGAGGACCAGGCAATTGAGCCATCACACCATGTCTCCCCGCCCCTCCCCTCTTCGCCACCAAGGGCATAGGTTTTATGCTTCAGGTCTGTGTAGGCTTGTTTTCAGACAAATTTTCCAGTTTTACACGCATGTGGGTATCAGAAGTCAAGGTATTTATTCACAATCCTTGAGCTTGACATATCACTAAGCCCAGTGTCGTTTCCACTCTTTGCAGGGCCCAACACAAGGACTTGTCTCTGTCTCCTTGGGTGACATTGCCACCTTCTATGGTCTCCATGATTTATGTGTGCAAAACATACAATTCCATTGGATTGTTTCTTTAAAACTGATGTAGCTCGCAAACCCATTTCCCACAAATTAGAAAACCACTTCTTGTTGCCAATTCAGAGAAAGCTGCCCTGCCCTTGGATTGTATTCTATGTCAGGAAGGAATGGACTCTCTTCTTCCTTTCTGTCCTTTCCCTGAATGACCGCATTGACTGGGGAGGAAAATGGCATTCTAAGCATCTTCCAGGCCTGGTGTCCTGGGTCCTCTGCCCACTTATGTGTATGCCACTCGGCTCCCTGTCTTCTACCAAAGCTTTCTTACCTTGCCTGGCCTCCTACAGCATCCACCCTTAACCAAAACCTCTGTTAAAACTCTGTGAAATTAGAGCTCTTCCAAGGCCCATCTCTTTTACTGTCCTCTACAAATGTTCCTTTCAGTAGACTCCCCGAATGCCCGTTTACTCACAGCTCAGTGAAGCTGCTGTGTTTGTGTGGGTCCCTCTCATCACATTATGACCCTGGAAGGCTTTGTGGCAGGTCGGAGGACCACCCTCATTTGTTCTGCTTCTCCCAAAGATTTCAATTCTGGGCTGTGTGATACCGCTTGTCTGAACTTAGTCACTCTCATATTTTTGCCCAGTTTACTTGTAATAGATGGGGTTGCCTTGTATTAGCAACTTTTCATTGATAGAAATAAAAATCCAACATTGCCCTTTCAGGAGTTGAGATCAGAAGTCCTAGAATGGTATCTTCACAGAATGGAATTTGGCATTTTCTTGCAGTGTTGCACACCTTCTATCTCTATTCATTCTTGGTTTAGATGTAGAAATTTCTGCCTTTCAAGTCCAACGTAATGCATAGGTCAACGCTGGGAAATTAGGACAGCTTGTATACTTAAGTCCAAGGGTGAAGTCTCAGTCCAGGGGGCTGGAGAAATCATCTCACATGTGTGGATTTGGGTTTATTCATTTGTGAAAATGAGGGGCTGATTTGTTTCAGGATTATCAGGTATTTGGAAAGCAAATAACGATGTGAAACGATTGATGTTAAAATATCTTCCATCTTGTATCCAGTGACTATTTTTAATGAGTTAACATTTTCCCCATATACTATACTCTTATTTCCTTCTTGGTTTCTTCAAAATCTTTCCAAAAGTGGGCATATTATTCCATTCCAACTCTTACTTCCTCACCACTAAACATGGGTTGTATGTACGTAGGCCCTTGCCACTGCATGGCTGCTTGGGTTGGGCATTCGAGTTTACTCTGTGCTACAAACATGTATAACCCGAGTGCCTGTTGGAGCTGTGCATTTAAATGCGCCCTCCCTGTCTCAAGTCTCCCTCAGGATCATCATTTTAAACAATTGCAGGTAAATTTGATGCAGATAGTCTAAAGCTCACGTTTTGAGGAAGGTTAAACCAGGATTTCCTGCTAGCGCATGTTTTTGGTCAATTTCATTAAATTTTTTTTTTGTCTGAAGTTATTATCTGCCCTCTCTGGGAGAGTGAAAAATAAGACTCTAAGTTATTAAAGAGAAGAAAATGATTTCCTATTCCCGATGAGTTTAGGATTGATGGTCAATTTATGGACCTAGACTTGTTGGGAAAGACTGTTTGTGTTGTTTTTAAGCTCTCATTCTAGTGATGACAAAATTGAAAACAATGAAGTAAACAAAGAAGGTAAATTGTTTCCATTTATTTTTAATTAAAAAAATGACATCTGTTTGTGAGCATTTTTCAAATTTGTGCCTACAAAACAAGGACTTTTGAATTAATTTTCTTACATATGAATTTTTGATTTTTTAAAGACTTATTTATTTTTATTGGGAAATCAGATATACAGAGAGAAGGAGAGACAGAGAGGAAGATCTTCCATCGCTGATTCACTCCCCAAGTGATCACAATGGCCAGAAGTGAACTGGTCCAAAGCCAGGAGCCAGGAGCCTCCTCTGGGTCTTTCATGTGGGTGCAGGGTCCCAAGGCTGTGGGCCGTCTTCCACTGCTTTCCCAGGCTATAGCAGGGAGCTGGATGGGAAGTAGAGCAGCTGGAAATGAATTGACACCCATATGGGATCCTGATGCATGCAAGGTGAGGAATTTAGCCACTAGGCTACAGTACCTGGCCCATAATGTCCTTAATTCACTTTGCTTCATATTTGTTGTAATAACATGATGACACATACTAAGTGTATAGAGTTTAAGGAGAGATTCACCCTGGATCTGAATATTAGCTGTCCACATCTTAATGTGCATATAATGCCACAACAGTTTGTTTTAAGGCTTGACCACTGGGACAACAGTCCGAGGACTCCTCGGCTATGCATGTCTCCCTACCTCCTCACCGTACCTCCTGTGCTGTTTTATTAGTTGTTATAACACAGGGAACGTTTCTCCTGCGAGACACAAGTTGAAGAAGGGGCAGCGACTTCCATTTATTTTTTGACATGGGACACTGGAAAGGTCAGTGAACTGGAGATTATGCTTATCAGCGTCCACAAGCCATGCATAGCAATGTGTTTGTACTTCATTGAGCTTAAGGAAAAGTCAAACGCTGAGAGGTCACCTTGAATTAGCTGTTGTATTCTACAGAGCCAGGAACCATTTATTCAAGGCCTGATTCCCAGTCAATGCATTTTTTTAAAGATTTATTTATTTTTGTTACAAAGTCAAATATACAGAGAGGAGAGAGACAGAGAGGAAGCTCTTCCGTCCAATGATTCACTCCCCAAGTGAGCTCAACGGCCAGTGCTGTGCCGATCTGAAGCCGGGAACCTGGAACCTCTTCCAGGTCTCCCACACGGGTGCAGGGTCCCAAATCTTTGAGCCGTCCTCGACTGCTTTCCCAGGCCACAAGCAGGGAGCTGGATGGGAAGCAGGACTGCTGGGATTAGAACCAGTGCCCATATGGGATCCCGGGGCTTTCAAGGCGAGGACTTTAGCCGCTAGGCCATGCCGCCGGGCCCACATTTTTTAAAATCGTTGTTTGCTTGTTCATTTATGCCCAAAGTAATACACAGTTCTTCACAATTCTCACAGAGAAAGAATTGCTCACTGCTGGAGGAATATGAGAGAAATGTTGGATGTATCACGCATTCTGTTAGACTGCATCATATACAGCTTTTAATATTTTGTGTGTAAGACGTATCACTTCCGAGTAGCCAAATCGACCCTACTGTAACTAATATTTCTGGATTTACTTTCACTGAATTTCATGTATTGACTTTTGGTGAATTTCTACTGAAGATTTTCTGGACCTTAAGGAGGCAGGATTCTCAAGTATGCCAAGCTAATTAGTGAGGATGTTTCTCCTGATGGATCTTTAGCAAAGGAAGTGGGGTGACGAAACTTGCTTGAGAACTAGTTAAGTTCTCGGCTGACCATTCATAGATGCTATCCTATGGAGTCCGGAATAAGCTGAAATCATTATGCAATACTGAAATAAGTTGGCAACGGTCATTACTTTGCACAGATGATCTTCGACTTCTCATTCTAACAGGGATGGGGAGAGGGTGCTTTTACCTTGCAGGATAAAGTGGAAAATGTAAGCAGCCAAATTCAGTGACAGTAAAGATCCTGTGTGTTCCCTGCTGTGTTGATCTTGGCCTTCTCAGTGCTGGCCAAGGTATGCCCAACAGTGTAACAATGCCTCCCTCTGGTGGTTTGACTTCAGAAGCATGGTCTCTTAACTAAACACATCTTTTCTGATGTTCTTATTAGCTCTTGCTGCCAGTTATCCTACATTAGTTGTTGCTATACTTAACGCAGGATAACCAACTCATACTTAAAATATCTTTGCAGGTCTACATGGACTGTCAGACCAGGAGTGTGGATATATCATTAGCCAATTGCACAGGTAATGCAGAGTCCTTGGCTGTCGTTAAGCACAATTCTGCCATTCTGTGTTTTGATAAACAACATGTCCTTTCTTGTAGCTTCCTTGACAAAAGCAATGGAGTACTATGGAAACCTAGATTCGGAAAAACCAATTTTCTTTGAATCGGTGTCTGCTGCAATAAGAAGCAGCTATTTAAATAAGGTGAGTGGATAAAATTGGCTTTTAGGAATGATAAGAGAAGTAAGAATACAGAACCATGGGTTTTGCGGGCCTTTTAAAAATAAGACGCTCTCCTTCTGCCATCTAAAAAATCTGTCAAAGTGAGTCTTTGCCACAGATTTACCTGCTATAAGTGAAGAGTTCTGTTCCTTCCTTTCTTGGACTAGTTATGAACTTTTAAAGATAATTTGGATTCTTTAACAATGTTCCAAGATGTGTGTGTGGTGGGGAGACATCTGGTCTGTAGGCTATATAAGGCCCATAAAATGGCTTGGCCTGTCCCTGTCAAGGCATCCTTAGGTGGGGCTCAAAATTTAATTTAGATAATGTATTGCAGGCCAATTTTAAGTTAATTTTAAAAACCAAATTTATTACTATGTGTTGTAAAAGCAGGGTTAGACACAGACTTAGAGAGGGAGATAGAGAGGAACAAGGAGATATCTTTTATTCACTATCCAAATGGCTTCAGTAGCCAGAGTTGGGCCAGGATGAAACCAGTAGCATGGAATTCCATCCATGTCTCCCACATGAATGCGGGGGCCAAGTCTCATTTTCTGCTGCCTTCCTTGGTGCATTAGCTGGATCATAATGAAGCAGCTGGGACTTAAAACGCCTGTAACCAGACGTTCTGCATCCCTGCAGCAACATTGGTAAAACTACATGCATGTCGCACAACAGATGGAAGTGTAACCCACAACACCACAATGCTAGCCCCCTTATGTTTATAACTTTGAATGCCCTGCAAATGACTCTTGGCAGATGAGTGATTCTCTGTCTGGAGAATTTGGTGATCATCTATGAACAGTGAACTGTTTGCCTTCATACTTCGTGCAGGATTTGCTGCCCTACAAATCTGAATCCAATACGCAGATTTTCCCCCTGATTTGATGCCCTTGTCTCTAAGCTTAGTTTGATTGCCTTCATCAGAAGCATTATTTATGGAGTCTACTGCTCATATGATCAGAAATGTTAAACTTAGCCCCCGAATGCTTGGATTTAAGGTTTGGTTTTATGACTGTTCCTAGAACTCTGATTTCCTATAATTTTTGGTTTAACTTTTAAATTCTTGTCCTTTCCTCATCCCTGGAGAAACATTTGGTGTCAGCAAGGTTAGCATTATTACATTCGATGAGAACCTCATGTATTTATGAACTAATAACAGTATGGTTATGAAGATCAGCATGATGATGATTATGATTTAAGTAGCATGAACTAAGTGCTCAGTATGTTAAAGGATTTTCTCGTATAATTAGCTAAATCGGGCCACAGTGTTATATCACAGGTAATATTATTGAACCCATTTTTAGAAATGGGAGACTAAATGAAGTCACACCATTTCAAAGTGATGCAACGAGTCTCCAAGTTAACATGTTGGCCTTGGACGTGGACTGTTAAATCACTCCTTTTTGTGACCTCATAGAACACCCCTTTTCTCAGCTTGACTGGGCAGCTTGCTTTAGCTGACTGATTTCACTGTGGTACTGATGTAGGAGTGGAGTGAGTAGCATATGCTTATTTCTTTCTCTTCCATTTCAGAATTTGAACAAGGTCAATGACCACAGCGAAGTGTGAGGCCATTTTGTTGCAGCACATCTGTTATCTTCTGCAGGTGCCTGAGGAGGCCAAATACTGGCATCTAGCACATTCTTTTGTTTATATCTTACCGATAACCTCTACTATGAAGCAGGATGTGACTTAACATTAGTACCTGCACATCCATCGACTGAGATATGCCAATAGATTTTCTTAGCCTTTATGAGTAAGCAGGTTCACTGTTTATGTAAAATCAGTATGCATGTAATTTTGATGTACTTATGGGTAAACGTGATTTTATTTCCTATGGCTGCAGTACGCTGTGTAGTTTTATGTCTGTTTTGCCATAAGTTGATTGTAAAAATGACACACACTTTAGTCATGAGATTCGAAACATTTATAAGCCATTTGTAAAAATTGAGGATCATCTGTAACATAAAACAACTCACCAAATATAAAATTTTCTGTTCCCTCACCCCCCCAAAACACTGAAATATCAATCAGGCTAACTATTATCTTATATAACAGAAAAATAAAATTACCAAGAAAACAAACAAATGACACACCAGAAATTATGTATTTTTATTGAAATAAGTCCATTCTTGAGGTATTCATGGGGACTTCCACATTTGCCAGAAAAGTGGTATAGTGATAAGAAAAAAATATTGATCTAAGTAAATTTTGTTATGAAGAATGGAAATGCTTGGGATATTCATTCCAGATAAATCTAAACTCTCTCATCTCCACATCCCCCACACCCATCTCCCCAACATAAGTGTCTTTATTTTCTGCTTGAGTTTTTTCGGAGCCAGAAATATGAAAATTGCCTGTTTTGTATTTTTTACATGCACCTTTTTAGATTAGGAAATACCAATAGGCTAGCTTTATGCTATTCCGACATAAGATTAACTGTAGTAGTTTTGAACTTTCTGATTTCAGAGAGACAGCAATAAAATGTAGCATACTTATCCATCTGCATTGCTGTGTAGTTTTTTTATTAAAGGAGAGCTTGATATGATTATGTGTAAGCTCATTCGTATGACAGGATAATTAACAAATAGGTACCTAAATCAGGAAGGATTCTACAAGGCATGGTTTTCATGCTTGTATATATTTTCAGTCATATACAGGTACATAAAGTTTTATACTTTAACAAATTGATTTACCTAGGAGGAAATCTTCCCTTCAAAAATGCACATGTACAAGCAATTATTCTTACATAAGCAATTATTTTTCAGTCTTCATTATATTTCACTGTTCTGCAAATTACCAGAGTAAGAGAAAGCAAGGTACTTTAAAGTGAGTTTGATACAAGCACTGACAATAAATTAAAGATTGGTCATGTAGGTGCTTTGAGGACTTCTATAACAATAAATTCTAAGGCCTGCCCACTGACAGACTATACTGGTCCCTAGCAAAGAGGTGGTAAGCATTCATACGGCTCTTAATTTTTACCTTACTTCCTACATGGAAAAATATAGTAAAATGGAAGGGGAAAGTTTGCCTGTAACTTGTTCAGCCATTTAGAATACTCTATTACAAACATATTTTCAACACCTCCATTGCTAATTTGGATAGAAACAAATGAGGACAAATCCCTTTCTGTAAAACACTGTTCCAGGGAAATGTGTACAAAATAATTGGAGGCAACATTTTCTTAGAGAAAGAAATTTTGCTATGCTTTGTCCAATTAACTTACTCAATTGGAAGATGGTGATAATATTCACCATCCCTAATCCATTGGTCACTGGCAGACAAACATGAATCAAAGAGTGTCAAGAAAAGAAAATATCTTTTTCCAAATATAAATTGATATTTTGATATGCATCTTTGACCTATAATTGAATTGATGCATTGCAGGCATTTTCTAATTTGTTGGAGATTGTGGACCATGGATGACATTAAAATCATTGTGGTTATTCTATTTTTGCGTCAGAGCTAAGAGAGTTTTTCTAAGTAGTTGTAATTGAATTAATTTCAGTGCTCATAGTAGAAATTTAATGGTTAAAATTTTCAAGCCAGTAATTTGAGTGTCAAATGTTAATGCTGTATTCAGTGGAAAACCAAGCAGTAGGTTGTATACAATCCTTTGTGCTAAGACTTCTTTTGCACAACAAAAGCAAAGTCCCTAGAATTGACTTCTGAGAGTTCACAAGCTGAACATGAAGATGTAATTTTTTAATGTGAATTGACAACACAAAGATTCTATATGTTGTTATAGCTGAAGTGTTTTTAAAGACACATCAAATTATTTTTTAAGCCCCCTTATTTTAACATATGATAAACTATGTCCATATTATTTACTATGGTAAAATTAAATTGGAAAAGTTTAAAACTGGCTTATAAGAGTGCTAAAGACCTGGTAGAGTGGCATAAATAAATTAAGCATAAAATATATAACCCAGGAAAAGACGGTTAACATTACATTTATGCAAATTAAAATTCCCTTAAATTTCACCATTTGTCTTTCATTTTAAAGGTTATTTGCCCCCGATTATAAAACGCAAGTGTTGTGAGGTTTAGCTGAAACTTCTTTGCAGTAATTTATTTGACAGGTTTCAATTCTATAAATGTGTAATGTAAGGAGAAGAGAGATCCTTCTTTTTTAATGAAAACATTAATGTGTTAATGCCCTGTTTGACATTTAGTGGTTACCAAAACACATTAGTATGTTGTTGAACATACGCATGCCTTAGAATCGTGCATTCTCTCTTGTGTGGAATGATGTTCTAATTTTGTGTAGAATATGCTTTTTGGCAAAGAGTTTGTTGCCAGATTTCAAATAGGAAGTTAAGTGGTGTTTTCACAGTCCAAAGATTTTTAGTTAAGAAGTCTTGTAGTCTAATACGCTGTACTTGTTCTTTTGTACTTTTCAACGCCTCTAATTATCTTTTCTATGATTCTTTTTACTAACAGCATGTAACAACCAATTTATGTGGAAATAAATTGAAATATGATAAGTATTATACCTGTCTATTATTTTGAACTATTTACTCTCCTACAAAACAAATAATATATCTTATTTTCTGGACTGACCTTAGAGTATTGTATGTTGAGAACTCCTGGAAGTGCATATTCTGCTTAGTAATTTGTGTTTAGATAATTTCGTCTACGGCCATACCACCCTGAACACGCCCGATCTCGTCGGATAATTTCATTCTAGCACTGTGAAGAGCTGTATCTTAAGTTAGAGATGGCTGATAAGGGGACTTTTTTGCTTCAAAAAGTACACAATGCTTTTTCATCAGGCTCACAACCTTTCTGTGAGAATTCTAATTAATGCATGCCCTTTTATTTTCAGTATGGTTCAGCTCTTCATGATATGCTGTTGTTTATTTGTACTTCCTGTATTTCTGCATTGGGTTCCATGTTTTTCAGTATTTTAAAAGTTACAGTTCCCAGAGCAAAAAAGATAAAGGGCTCATCTGGAGGTTGAAAATATAGCAGTAAATAAAACAAAACCCCTACTCTTTGGGAGCCTACAGTCTAGAAAGGGAAAAGAGAAAATAAGCAAGATCGATCTACTATATATTTATTGTGAACTAAGTAATGATATGGGCCAAAAAGACAAAAACAAAAGCATTAAGAAGACAGGAAGGACGGCAGAGGGTGACTTGCATCCCCAAATAGGGTGGCACTAATGTGACTAACGGAAGTGTCGTAGTCAGCTCACGCAGATCACACAGAAGGCCAGAGGCTGAGAGATATGAACAACACAAATTCAGTTTTCACAGCTCTGGAGACTGAGAAATCCAAAATTAAGCTTCTGGTTTATTCGGTTTCTGGTAAAAGTTATCTTCTTGACTTTCAGTTGGCTGCCTTCTTAATGTATGCTTGTATCCTATTGGTGACAGGGTGGGTTGGGGAAAGCGAGAGTTCTAACTCTTTTTTCTTTTTCACCTTAATTTACTCTCAATGGCTCTATGTTCAAATACAGGCACATCAGTGGTTTGGGCTTAGGTGTGAATTTGGGGAGGATACAATTTGTTCTGTAGCCTGTCTCATCTACCCTTCCCTGACTTACGCCCTTAACGTGTGCAAAACACATTGATTACCCGGCAATTCCCAAAGGTCTTCATTTATTCTTGCATCAATTCTTAAGTCTTTCATTTAAGTGAGACTGTTGTAGCTGGCTAAAAGTTTGGCCACACCTTCCAGTGGGTGGCATAAGAAGTGCCCAGCCATTCCCTAACTGGTTAACAGACCATCAAAGGGGAACGTTTTATCTGCAAGTTCTTGGCCAACGAGGAGAGGTTCATGCTTAAAATCCCAAGACCCTTCCTCAAACCTTCAGTGTCTCTTCCTCTTTCCTTTCACGGCACCTCCCTGACGTCTCCTGGGAGTGGCTTTCCCCTTTCCTCTTCTTTCTATGTTCACCTGCTCACTTAGCAAATAAAACTTCTCTGCAACCGCTTTCCAGATTTTTTATTTCTGTACTAAGCCAAGGTAAGAACCCGCTGAGCTTTTCTGGTAGCATAAAAGTTATCTAAATCATACATGAGTGGGAAAAAAGGCATGATTCACCCTCAGCCAGATTCCTTTTTAGCTGTGCTCCTGTGAATTAAGACTAACTATACATTTCTGGATGTATACAATGGTAGGTTAGGAGTAGAAACAACATTCCCATTCCAAAGTCAGAGAAGTAAGAACTAAGGAAGGAGTGACTGTTTCCGAACAAACTTAAACCAAATTCCGTTAGATTCATCAACGCCTGAGACCCTGCCATCCTGGACCCAACGCCACTTCCTCTTCCTCACAGCTGACGAAATTCCCGGTCCAGTCATCCACCAATCAGATGTAACTTGGCATCTTACCTGAGAATGCTACATCCCCAATCTCTGCCTTCCACAACCCCATCCATTTACCAATCACCTTTAGGCAATCACCTGTAATGATCTTGGGCAACAAGTCCCTGGGCCCAACCTCAATCCCTCCCAATCCCCCCACACGTTGCTGGGCTCACCTGAATGACATAGAGGTGCCCACCAGGTGCCCCCGCCTCTCTTGCTTCCTCTTCACTCTCCCGTCAAGCCCATCCTGTTCCTACCCTGCTGGAATAAAAGCTCCTAAAGTACCTCGTTGTGTCTGGTGTTTTCTGCTTAAGGTAAAAGGACTTGGCGGTGGGAAAATTCTGTGCATAAGAACTTTGACAACTTTAAGTGCGCTTAAAACCTAACACAAAGTCCGTCTTAATCTGGATTGCTATAACAGTACATGTGCTTCTCAGTTTACAAGGAGATTACATCCTGATTAATTCATTGTAAATTGGAAATAACATACGTTGAAATACAGATTTAATAAAGCTAAGCTATCAAATACTGTAGCTTTACCCACCTTCCCTTAAATATGTTCCTAACGCTTAGTTAGCCTGGATACTGAAAGAAGGAATCATACTGTGTATTGTTCAAGGAAAAGATCAAAATTCAAAATTGGAAGTATAGATCATTTACTGTATCATTTGTTAAAGTTGCTTAAACATGGGATATGTATTTTTCACATATCCAGAAGCCAGAAATGCTGAAAATTAAGCTGCTAGACATTTTCCCCCACTAATAGCTTCCTTCCTGGTTTGCAGGTAGATGCATTCTCTTTGTGTTCTCATTGAAACAGAAAGGGTTAAGTTGTCCATTGTTTCTTTGTACAGACACTAATCCAAGATCAAGATCTCCTTACAGTCTCATGATTTTTAATTACTCACACACAGGTTTTATCTTCAAATGGTCACGCCAGAGGCTGAGGCTTCTACAAATGAATTTTATACAGCAACACAATTTAGTGCATATCATGGAGTCATACCTTTCCCAGTCATGTAAAACAGTGCCAGGCTGCATATGACAATTGGATTTTTTTATTGTTCATTGGAATTTTTATTTCTGTCTGCTGTATGTTATACTTTTGAATTAAAACAAAACATAATTGATCTGGAACTTTCTGATTGCAGAGCAAGCTTCCATTGAAATGCTGCTACAGAGAGTAAGTTTGCATACATATGACTAGACATACTTGGGTATTTGAATAGGGTTATGGGCTGAAAGTGAAGTGGTCAAGAATGGGCTTGATATTAATGGCCATTCAGAACCTAAGACATACATTTCGGTGACAATGACTAATGATTACCTAGCTACTTAAAAGACAGAATTGAATTAGCTAGATTCTCCAAGATTCTGCATTTTTTTAAACAAAAATAATGAGATGCTTAATTTTATCAATTGTCCCAAGACAAATGAGTCCTGCCATCTTTCCACTTTGGGTTTTTATCGATTTCTTTTTGTGTTGATTGGCCTTTGTTTTCTATTTTCTTTTTAATCTGTTGTTTTAAGAAGGGGAAAAAGGCTGAGTTACTGCAAGTTGTTTAAGTGCTCTAAGACATCTTTCCCACAACACTGATGATATGCAAAATCATCACTCATTTTCTATCAAGCCAGCTACAAGAAATTAATTTTGATCAAATTTCTCTTTTAGGTCCTAAATAATAAAAGCTATTTTCTATTTTATATATAGGATGGTTTTTAGGTTTTTTTCCTTTTGGAGGTCCCTTATTTTAAGGTCATATTTAGCAATTAGCTAATTTATCATTACTGCAAGATATCATAGTTATCATGTCAAAAAAAATTAATATGTTTCAGGAACATTTAGCCTAATAGTTGAAATACCCATGTCCAGGGCCCAGCATAGTAGCCTAGTGGCTAAAATCCTTGCCTTGCATGGGCTGCGATACCATACAGGCATTGGTTCATATCCCAGTGGCCCTGCTTTCCATGCAGCTCCCTGCTAATTCCCTGGGAAAGCAGTTGAGGGCAGCCCAGAGCCTCGGGATCCTGTACACACATAGGAGATCTGCAAGAAGCTCCTGGCTCAGCTCCAGTCTTAGCGGCCTCTTCAAGAGTGAGCCAGCACACAGAAAGCCTTTATCTCTGTCCCTCCTTCTCTCTGCTTTTCCAAATAAATAAATCTTAACAACAAACAAGCAAGCAAACAAACAAAAAACATGCTCAATGTTGAAGTGCCTTGGTTTGATTCCTGGTTCTGCCTCCAGAATCCAGGTGCCTGTCAAGGCACAGCCATTTGGTGGCTCTCATTACTGGCTTGCTGTCACCAAGTGGGACACAAAGACTGATTTTTTGTCTTCCAGCTTTGGCGCAGGCACAGTCTTAACTTTTATAGTATGTGAAGAGTGAACAAGCAGATGGGAATTTTGTCTTTCTCATTCTCCCCATCTCCCACTTGTCTCTTACCAACTAAATAAAAAATATTGAATTCCCCAATGATTAAATAAATAGAAACAAAATTTGAATTCCACCTTTATTTTCCTTTGAGCGATAGCTCTTTCTTTAGCTTCTTGATTTTCAAGGAAGTTTTGGTCTTGTGACTAGAAAAGTTAGGAATCCCCGAATCAACTTCTAGATTTAACACCCTTCTTCCTACACTTCAAACCTTAATTTATAGATTACCCAAATGCCCTAATTTAAAACATTTGCAGTGGGAGAACCTACTGTTTAAATTTGGCATTTGGCCTACTAAAGTCTGAGTGAGCACAGGAAAAAGAAATACGAGGATGAGGGCAGCTTTACAGAGGATCTTTCAAGATAAAGCTGGTTGGCACGATTGAGCCTTATAGTGGCATGATCTCAGGAGTGGCTAAATGTTCCTTGATTTCAAATCTCTATCAGGCTTTCAAGAGTTAGAAATATTCATCATTAGCCCATTATGGAGTGAGCCGGATATTTCACTATAGCAAGCCAAAACAGAAGCCATGTGATATATTGTGTTTGCCTTGAGAAACATGAGTTCATTTAGCCAGCCTATAAGACATTGTCACCAGTGACCCTGTACTGCGTATCATACAATGCATGTCTGATGAGAAGGGGTGATTCAAATTATCTTGAGTGCTGCTGAAGATAGAGCCTGAGGTAGTTTGGTACTGGAGGCAGGCGCGGACGGTGAGGATAGGAATAATTGTGGAGGTAAGCTAAGTCATGCGTCCTGGGTATTCTTGGATGAACAAATTATTCTCTTATTCTCATTTGCAGTGGCACATACAGACACAGTGGAACTGAGACCCATGAAATCAAAGACAGTTTTTCCCACTAAACAGATTTTCCTCATGCTTAGACCTATGTCTTTTACTTTGGCTCAGGAATTAAAATTTGAGTACAACAGTGAGCCTGCCAAAAATGGGACTGACATGCAATTCTTATCTCGCATAATTCCTTTTAAAATTTCAGTTGCTCCTTTTCATATTGTCACTAAAGTTACTGAAATAACAAGTGCTTGTCATAATAGTTTAAATATTTAATTAATTAGCATCAAACCAATGATGGTACCAGCATGTCTCTCAATCCTTTTTGAAATGTGATCCCTAAATCATCCAAATCACAATCGCCACAGATGTTTCATGAATATGAAGACCCAAGTAGGCAACACAAGACCTTGTGGAACAAGTTTCTTTGGGAATGAGTTTGGGAATAAGAATTTCAAAGTAATCATTCCTTTTAGCTTTGTACCCTACAGTTTATAATCAGTCCCAAAAGTATGTTTAACCTAGTGTTGAAAGAAGCCCTGTTCGCACCGACATTTTTATTACTTTCTTTCAGCTGATGTATCAGTTGTGATATATGATACATATGCAGTATGCCCATAGTATTATTCTGATAAGTACTGGGTAAATATTTAGATCACAGTGCAAAGAACAATCACATTTTTAAAAATAGGACTTCTTTGACCCAAAGTGTCTGAAACGCTTTATCCCCATTCATACTTGGGTGGATTATATAGCATTCCTAAAACTTAGTTTATATTTGATATCTTACACCATGAAAATTTTAAATCTCCTCCTTGTTTTACAAATTTATTCTGTTCTCAGCAAACATTGATGCTGTCATATAAGAAAATGGTCCCACACTCCAGGTTGCTTTTCACACGTACCCCACCCCCACACACACACACTACACATTGTAAAAGAGAGAAATTTCCATTGCAGCCCAAGGGTGCATGCATAGTTATTTCTTTCAATATCTTCATTAAAATTCCTTGTGTAATACTACCAGAGTGAATTATAGTTAAACCTTAATTCTGCACATATGGAGTTGGAAAACAAAAAAGATGGTGCCAGCATTATTACTCAGCTACTTTCAGTTTTAGGATTGAGGCTGATGTAAACTATCATAACTAGAGAGAAAGCTATATTCAATTATGAGTCACTGCCAGATGTATGAATGCCTGTCTTCGGGTTTTATTTCTTGTAAGATGCCTACTTAATGTATTTATTACCTCCTTCCTAAGAATACTGGATATAATTCATTTAAATTTTTCAAAGGATGCAAAAATTGATAAAAATACAAATTTGTAGTCTATCTCACAAGACAAAAAAAAATTGCTCTTAAACCGATGTCACATAATAATGTTCTGCAGAGGGACCTCATTATGCATTCTCCCATACCACATTTGCTAGAGTTCTTCACCGTCCAGCAGCAAGGGGACTTGGTACAAGTAGCTGATATTTACACACACGGACTACTGACTGATGGTCATCGAAGTTAATTAACAGCTAAAGACTGTTAAAGACTGACGTCACATTAAGCATAATGGGGGAGGATAAATCTACATGCACCCATGCAAGGGAAGTCAGGCAGCGAACAATGTGTTTTTCTTGCTGACTACTAATAATTAGACAGCATATACATGAAAGAAACTAGAAACAAAATACCTCACCTTGATATATTACCAAAGTGTGAGGATCAGGGAGTTCCTACACCCCTGTTTTCCTATTTCAATCACCTCAAGACCTTTGCCTTGAGTTCCCAGAGCTTTCTCGTGGAATTACAGCTGGTTGCAGTTTGATGCCCATGAGGTTTTCCGTCTTCCTACATATTCCTGTCATCCTACAGATCTCTGTCTTCCTACAAGGGTAAACTACCAAGACAATGATAATGGGAAGGAAAGAGAGAATAAAGTAAAACTAAGCATAATAATTGCAAACAAAATCATTGGCAGCTTGACAATGACATGGATTGGCATATGATATTTATGATCCTGGAGTCTGGATTCCAACTGCTGAAACACATTCTATCTAATATTTTTTTTTAGTAGCCAAATAAAGTGACTTAGATGACTACCACATTTCTGTTTACTGGTGTCATGGAAACCTCCTGGTCTCTTCCATCAGGGTGGCCTTCACTATAATCTGAATACTTTCCATTCCATGTTGAGTGTTGTCATTCTTATTTGCATCTTTCATTTCAATTCTAATCCTATTCAAGGGCTTTCATAGAGAATCTTGTGTTCTCTTTTTGCTAACTTTCCTGTTGATTCTCTGGCCACCTAAAGCTATACATATCCGTATTCACACATGCCTGCACTATTTGAGAATCACTGGTTCAATTGCTCTTCCAATCAAGGTCCAGTAAGCTACCTGGAGATCCCCAGGCTTTGTTTGTAGGCTTTCAATGTTAGTTTTTTATTACTAAAGCAAAACACATAGGTGAGCTGACTTTATACAGAAAAAAAGCTCAATTTCAGATCACAGTTTAGGAATGCTAAATCAAGGGTGCAATGGTAGTGTTACCTTGGCATCTGTTCAAAAAATGGTGGATGCATGAGGGTGGAGCACAGCAGGGAGTGTTTCCATGGTCAGCAGGACACAGGGAAAGAAGCTGAGTATGGCTGAGGCTTTCATAGTCAACCGTCTCATGATAACTTCCTGCTAAGGGCACACCCCTAGTGCCTTGAGGACTCCCAATAGGTCCTGTGACTAATCACAGTGGCTGTGTCCATCCTCTTGGTGTGGTTAACTTACGACTTGAAAATTTCATGTCCAAATGAGTTGGAGAGTCAGATCAAAACTAAATGGTCTCATTTTTTAAAACACATTCTTTCTTGTATTTCTATGCACTACACTGTTAGTTAATTTGTCTTTTTTCCAGTGTCTTTGATCTTACCAGACCAGATAGCTATAGATTAGAAATTACTTAAATTTCTCATCCCTTTCCTCAAAACAAAACACACAAAAACCCCTTTCCATTTGGCAGTGCTTCATTTCTGTTTTTCATCTCTGTTATTATTTTCAGTGTCTCTTAAATTTCTGTTCATTTCAATGAGAGAATGAAGCAATGTTTTGTGCCTCTAGTTGCTAGTCTGGCCTTTGGGGGCTGCATTTTGCCTCTAAAACATTTTTAAAGTGTTCTGTATGCGTGACCATTTGCTTCCACTTTTCCAAACTCAATGGCTGCTTCTCAGTTTTCTTGTGGATATTTTCTGCTTTTGTAGTCTTGACAACTCTTTCTTGTGTAAAGTCATACCCCTTAGGGTCCAAGAAACTAGGCATGTGTTGAAAGAAACTGCATGCGTCTCTCATGTGCCAGGTACTATGCTGGTTGATATGGTTACAAGAATGAGTCATTTCTCACCCTTAAGGATCTTAAACACTTATGTGCAAAATCTATAGGTCAAAAGTACTTCACACTAGCTACTCAGTATCGTTATGCCACTCAGATGCCATCCCAGCCCCCACTGTGATCAGATTTGCCCGTGTGTGGGTGGTGCTCTTTCAAGGCAACAGTGATGCCTCCCACCATCAATTGTATTTAAGAAGGATGATGTGCTAAGCAAGCACCAAGAGTGTGTGAAAATGTTTCTAAATTATATAATTTGACTTTCTGGGAAGAGCAAAAGTTGTTCCAAAAATTACTTCAGAGAACAAAGAATGGAAAATAGCTTGAGTTTATTTCTTTAAAGAGTTATTTTATTTTTATTGGAAAGTCAGATATACAGAGAGGAGGAGAGACAGAGAGAAAAATCATCCATCCATTGATTCACTCCCCAAGTGGCTTCAATGACTGGAATTGTGCTGATCCGAAGCCAGGATACAGGAGCCTCTTCTAGGTCTCCCACACAGGGGCAGGGCCCCAAGGCTTTGGGCCGTCCTCGACTGCTTTCCCAGGCCACAGGCAGGGAGCTGGATGGGAAGCTGGGCTGCCGGGATTAGAACCGGCATCCATATGGGATGTTGGCACATGCAAGGCCAGGACATTTAGCCACTAGGCTACCGTGTGGGGCCCAGAGCTTGAGCTTTTTATGATGGTTAAGGAGCATGGTTCCCAAAGTGCTTTGGATTTCCCACATCAAAGAGCAGAAACACCCAAACTTTTTTATCAGCCTGCCCAGATATCTGCCAAAAGGGAGATGTGAGGCTTGAAAGCTGTCAGTCACAGTCAAAAGTTTTAAAACAGGAGAGATTACATATTTTATTATGATTAACTCAAATTTGGGTGAGATGAACACTTGTGTTCTACTAATATCCTTTTCTTCTAATGTTATCACGGACCGCATTTTATGACAATTATTCACTTATAAGCTTCTAAACACTTTGACTATCTAACAAATATGATCGTATTCCTAACTCATTAAATATTATTTACGTTGCATTGCTGGAGGAATTAATAAAATAGCTAATCAAAGTTAAATAAAATTAAATTAAAAAAAAAAACTAGGCATCTACTAAAGGAAAGAGGTTGACATCCCTAACAGCTCAGATCGGCATGATTAGCACAGAGTAAGCAGGGTTGATGCGGTGAGGTGCACCTGAGTAGGCAAATAGGCTTTACTTATGAAGTCTCTACTATCCCTCTGAGCAATTTTAACTTGCTAATTTTTTAAATGACAATTGTTTTGCAGTTTCTTGACCTGGAATGAATCAATCTCTGCTTCCAGATGGTATACACAGACATTTCTGAAATGCTATATAAGGGGACATAAGAAGCTTTCATTCTCCAAATATTTAGCCAATTTGTGACAGCTTTCAGAATTGCTACTGATGAAGTTCTCTCATGTGTATATACCCATTAATGCCATTTGTCTTTACTGGAGATGCTATATATGATAAAGTGCAATCAAGCTTCTAATTCACTATAGTAGTGAACTATATAATATTGCCTACCAGGATCCCTGACTTGGGTAGATGACATTTATAGGAAAGTAGTTTTAGATGAATAGAAAGATGATTATTGTGGTAGTCCATTCTAGTGTGTTAAATATACATCCCTTCTTAACAAACTACTCTAAATCCCAGTGCTGTGTTATTTCTTACGGTTATGGGGTTTTCTGGGTTTGTTGGTCTGCTCTAGTCTAATTTACATTGTGGCTTTCAGCAGGGAGCTGGGCTAATCTGGGACAGCACAGATTGCTTAAACTCTGTATCATGTGGTCTGTCACATAGACACCTTCACAAGCCTGGGAGACAAGATTCCAGGAGAATTAATACAGTACCTACAAAGGTTCTTGAAACTCAAACTCCAGAACTCATGAATTGTCATTTCTGCTACAAGGCTAGAAAGGTTCCCATCTCAGAATGAAAGGAAAAACAGTAACTTTGCAGAAATGTGCACATAATGGGACCACCAATCAGTATATTAGAGTTTACCTTTGTGCCCACAGATTATTAGCATTCTCTGTACATGCAAAGCTAACTCAACCCCATCTCCGAATTTCAAAGTCTCACCCAGTGACAGCAGTAGGGTTACATGAACAGCACCTGGATGAATTCTGGGGAGCAGGTGCAGCTCCTCTTAACAGCAAACCATGTGATCCAGTAATACAAATGACCTTTAAGTCACGGTCTGGGCAGGGATAAGACAGGTGTAATAGCCACAGTAGAGACTCCTTTAAAAAAAAAGAAGAATGACATTCTAAATCCTACGGTTTGATTTTTAGGAGTGTCACCCAACAAGAAGAACCAGGTCTTCTTGGAGAAATGACTGCTTTTAGGCATTTAAGTAATTCAGTATTAAAAATAAATAGAACAAAAAAAAATTGGTGGGGGCAAGTATCTTCCAATCTTCAATTTGTCTTCAAAGTGTCTGGCCAACACACATCAAAAATGTTATAAGAATGTCAAATGCAAAAACAAAAAAGAAAACACAAAATAATATACGGAAACAGGGGTCATGGTGCAGCTGATTAATTTCCCACTCCACATTGGAGTGCCTATGGTCATGCCCCATCTGAACTTTCAGTCATGCTATCTGCCAGTACATACCCTGGGAAACAGCAAATGATGTCCCGACTACTTTGCCTGGTTGGGTTCATGGCTCCTGGTTTAAGCTTCACACAGTTATGACTGATGTGGACTTTGGGGAGTGAACTCGCATATAGCGGATCTCTCTCTCTCTCTCTCTGTCTCTGTCTCTCTCTCTCTCTCTCTCTCTTTCATCTCTCTCTGTGCCACCTTGCCTCTCCAATAAATACACCTTAAATAATTTCTGTTAACTTTACAAACCAATGAGATATTATCTCAGACCCAATAAGGCAAAGCAGAATTGATGTGATGAGTAAATGATGCAATGTCCTACAGGAAAAGGACATTAGGGAGAATGTAGTGAGATCCAAACACTGTGGAGTTCAGTTAACTGTGAAGTACTAATGCTGATTTTTTTGTCATGAAACAATGCTTCATTATTCTGTAAAAAATTAATAGGGGAACTTGAATGAAGCATTTATACAAATTGTCTGAATTATATTTACAGCTTTGCAGTAAATATAAAACTAGTATAATATTGAAAAGAAAATTAGAAGAAAAAAGTACATTGTAATCTTGGTTTGCGGCAATTCTGAAAAGCACTGAGTCACAAGTCACTCATCTTCCATACCCTGGAGAATGGGCTGTTTCTTGTTTAATGTTCAGTTATGCAACCTGGGAGTGGCTCCTGAATTCATAGCCTTGGATGTTGGTCTTCCCTCTGGCCTTCTGATCATGCCCTCCAAGACATTTTCATTTTTTGATCAGGAAAAACTGCTGTTTGTGACTGACTCTCAGCTAGCCTATTTTTCATAGAAAGAGGAAGGCCAAAGGCTTTGTTTTTTCCCTGTTCCTGCTCCCTTTGGCTGGAAAGGAAGTACTTGTGTCAGTACCATTCTCTTAAAATTGTGAAACTTAGATTGATGCCATATCCCCAAATTGACATCCATAATTCTTTGGGAACTGTTCTCTATTTGGAGTCACGAAACCTGCTGTAGGACAACATATTGTTTACTCAAAAGGCTTTTCCAATCTGTGCCCACTGGCCAATTATCACTTCCAAGATAGTGAAGAGTTTTGTAACCAAACAGTTACATAGACACTATCCGAAGACCCTAAGTTTCAAGGGTTAGAATCATCTTTAGGGTAGAAATGTGGATAATTTTTTTCCATATAGTTACTCACATACTTATTCTAAATTCTACTTTCAAGCCTAATTGTTTTCCCTTCAGTTAATGTTTCCTTACCTTCAGCTTATCAGATTCAAATGAAACACAATGCCAAAAACACCCCCCCACCCCGCAAAATACACAAAACCAATGGCATTTTTAATGGTATGCAACCCTCTCCTGAGCCAAATCCTCAAATTCGTTACCTTTATTTCAAATTGCTACAGTCAATATTTTCTCTGTTGTTCCAACACCGTACCCCTGAATACTGATAAAAATACAAGTTTTTGTATCACTTATCTATTCCTGTTTAATAAGCCACCCCCAAAATTAGTAACTTGAATCTTCATATTTTATCTTTCAAAATTCTTCAGGTTGACAGAGTAGGTATACCATGATCTTAGAAAACCCATTCTTATTGGACGCACAGCTGAGAGCTTAGTTGGCTAGGATGGCTAAGATTTCTGGAATGTTCTCCCATGCTGCCTACTATCTTAGGCTATTTATCTATTTGTGGCACAGGAGAACGAGGAGAAGGGCTCAGGACCAGCCCCTGGGATTCACACAGTGTCGCCAGTGCAAAGCCAGTGGACGAAGCCAGTCACGCTCAACCTGGTTATCTGAGGCAGTATAGCTGGGTTCCTGCTCTGGGTGGGAGGGGCTGTAAGATCACACTTTAAGGGGACATGCATGAATGTTGGAGTGATACCATGCCTGTTTTGAGTCTGCTGTAGATCTAAAGTGGAAGGAAATATTTGGTGAAGGATAGGTCTTGTGGTAAGAGTCCTCTCTCCCACAGCTCCAGAAAAAAAAATGCCATAACTAAGATGAACGTTTATTTCTCAATAATAATAATAATAA
Organism: Ochotona princeps; assembly: GCF_030435755.1. Lineage (NCBI taxonomy): Eukaryota > Metazoa > Chordata > Mammalia > Lagomorpha > Ochotonidae > Ochotona > Ochotona princeps. The sequence continues at coordinate 75,043,191 of NC_080840.1, read as the reverse complement.
ATACCAGCCCAGAACTGTGTGATATCTCTTTGTACAGAGATCAGTCTGGCTCACTTTCCTTCTTCAGTCAGGTTTCTGTTGTCACCTGCCAGACGATCCTGTATCCAAATCATATCCAAGCTTTCTGTACCCATTTTCTTGATGCTTTTTAGTGGTTTTGCTACATAATACTGTTAATGACATATTTTATGGTTCTCTATCTATCATTTCTCATGATCATCATTATTTATTTATTTCTACTACCTATCTTTGTACCGTAATCTGTGTATATCTATCATCCTTCTATCTTTACCATTTGTTTCATAACGAAAAATAAGTTTTATGAAGACCAGTCTGCTTTGGTCAATGCTTTATTGCATGCTTCTGAGTTGGATTTAATGGAATGTAGCCAGGGGTTATTCGTGTTAAGTGGATGGATGATATATTCCTGACTTACAGGTAGGCAAACAAAACATGACATGAAGGGTACATTTAACAATGATAAAACATCTTATTCTTGGCGCTTTATGAAAAGAGAGGAGAGCATCACAAGATTTAGAATAGTATTTGAAATATACAGGTGTTCAGTCAACACTGTGTAGTATTGCCTTTATTTATGTTAACAGAACTAACACATTATTATTTTCTATGAATCAAGGCGTTCTTCGCATATCTCTGTGTGGTATGGCTTTGTTCCCTCTCTGTCCTTGTTGTGCCTTTGTGCCTCTTGCTAGGGTCTTGTTTTTAAGGTTTATATATTTTTATTGGAAAGGCAGTTATACAGAGAGGAGGAGAGAAAGATCTTCCATCCGATAGTTCAATCCCCAAGTGGCCGCAACAGCTGGAGCTGAGCCAATCTGAAGCCAGGAGCCAGGAACTTCTTTTCGGATCTTCCACATGGCTGCAGGGTCCCAAGGCTTTGGGCCGTCCTCGACTGCTTTCCCAGGCCACAAGCAGGGAGCTGGATGGGAAGCTGGCCCGCCAGGATTAGAACCGACATCCATATGGGAACCCGGCACTTGCAAGGTGAAGACTTTAACCACTACACTATCGTGCTGGGCCCCCTAGGGCTTTTGATTATCTATGTTACGCTATGTTCTGTACTGAATATTCCACGCACATTGGAGTTCCTTTGGAATATTTGTCTCATGGATCCTGGTGTGGCAGCCTAGTGGCTAAAAGTCCTCACCTTGCACGCACCGGGCTCCTATATGGACACTGGTTCTTATCTTAGCAACACCATTTCTAATCTAGCTCCCTGCTTGTGGCCAGGGAAAGCAGTGGAGGACAGCCCAAAGCCTTGGGACCCTGAATCTGCATGGAGACCCAGAAGAGGATCCAGGCTCCTGGCTTTGGATCGGCACAGCTTCAGCCATGGTGGCCACTGGGGGAGTGAATCAGTGGATTCAAGATCTTCCTCTTTATCTCTCTTCCTCTCTGTATATCTGACTTTCCAACCAAAATAAAATAAATCTTTAAAAAAAGAATATTTGTCTCATTAATCCATTTACATCATTAACTTTAACCAAAGATTTGTATTTGTTTTAGTTTATAAAAATATTTTAAAAAGAGAGATGACCGAGCAAAATCATTGAAAATTAGGCAAGTCTGAGAAAACACCCAATGTCTGCTATGGACGTCAGTCAGCTTCACAGTGATGATCTGAAAAAATGCAGAGGTTGCTCTCTCCTGAGTAGGGTTCAGGAATCTCCCGCAAATGCTGATCTTACTTCCGTCCACAAAGGGCCTTTTACGCCCCACAACTGACCATCCATATGTCATTTGAGATTGTGGACTCTTTAGGACTCCCAAGTAACACAAGGCAGGCAGGCTCCGAGCCTTGGTGGCATTTTGTCAGTGCTATGATGTGATTCTAATGGTTTGTGTGTGAGAGAGAATTAACAGTAAATTCATTATGAAAACCCATTTACCACAGGGTTAACACCAGCAAAAGCCTCAGGCACCGCAGGGAATTCTGGGACACAACATCTGTTTCAGTGAACATAACTCAGACATTCCAAATGCATGCCCATTCGTGGGTACATAATTGCTTCTTGCAAAGTTCCTTTTTTCCTCAGGACATACACATTCACACACAGAAGATCATAAAGGTCAAATGTCTTTTTCAGTCCTTCCAGGTTTAGCTAGTCAAGAGGAAATTGGCCAGAATCAGAGCGATTGTCCATGAGAAAGGAAAATAGCAACGGCAGGAGCAGTAATAACAGCAAATAGAAGGAAAAGAAAGAGGCTAGTTTGCTGATGTAGCTGTAGATACTGTTTTCTTGATTTTACTTTTGGTGTTAGAATTTCGCACGGTATTTTAAATAGTCTGTGCAACTCAGGCATACCTACTTGGCTATGATGCATTGTTAATTATGTTGCTGAAGTGTAAATGGCCTCACATACTAATTGACTGTGCTTCCTGTGACATATGCAAAGTGACTGAGAAACTAACATATGCTGTTATTACTCATAATAGATAAGCTTTGTCTGAAATATTTGTGCCCAAAATTACCACTTGGCAAGTCTTCAAATTCAAATGCACCTTCTGCCCCTAGATGAAACTCAAGGATTTGTTTTCTGTTTTATACATTTGAGAGAGGCTGCTTTCACTGCTACAATAAGGAGTGTTCCGTGTTTACATGACAATGACTATTTATGGGGGTTTAATATGTTGCTTGTTGCAAATTGCATCCGACAGAAACTTGGCTCAGTGGCACAGAGATGTGGGATCCTATTCAACTATATTTCACGTCATATCAGGCAGTTGATCTTTTGAAAATCTATGGTGTTAACTTGTGTTTAGCATAATCTTCCATACTGCCTTTTATATTTTGCTTTGTAGAAGTTAAAAATGGTACTGAGTCTTACATAATTTTGCAAACAGAAGTGTTTTCCGATCATCAACCACCTGCTAACACTCAGGTCCACAGGACAAGGAAGAAATTCAAATTCAACATGTAGAGGCACTACTATTTCGTAGGTCACTACTATATTCTTGTTTTGCTTTACAAGTACATCCTCCTGTGGATGAGTAGAATATGCAGGCAAACACTAACCTGAGGATGCTAAACAGTAACAACAATCACCAATCTGAAACAGTTCATTAATGTAATAGAAACATTTAATATAATCTTGCTCCTGGTTGAAATATGGGCTAAATTATAAGGGCTGGTTAGCCTATCTCTAAACAGGAAGGAGAAAAAGATGCTTCTTTCTTATTTTGAAAAATCTGATTTGCAAAGAGGTGAAATGCTCTACAATTTGGAGAAAAGATTAAATCAGAATGAGAATACATAAGTAAAAGCATCTGCACTTATCTCTTCATCTCAAGAGAAGATTTTTGTTTATTGAAAAGCGCATGGCTGAAGGAAGCTATGAAACAAGGTCTCTGAAGAACCCTGCACATTCTTGTTGTACAAATTGCACTAAGCAGTTGCATCCTCACAGGGCTGCTACAGGGTCAGGGTGACCATGATGTGTCTGCCATGTGACTCATGCCCTGGTACAGGAGGACTGCTCTGCTTGCTGCTTGCTCAGTAACACAGTTCCTGGGTTCTTCAGGTGCAATTCCTGCAGTTCATTGCATGTGCAACTTCCGTCTGGAACTCAGGGGCTGGGATCCCACACCTCCAGGCTCATATTCCTGCTGACTGTTACACTATGAATGACAAACGGTCTTGTTTGTGCTTGCTGTTTATCGGATTGCAGTTTATTTTTCCCCTCCTCTGTAAAAATAGGGATGTTTTCTGGGAACCAGACTTGAAATGGAAAAAAAATTGATCACATCACTTAAAAATTCTGGATTAGAGGGTCACCTGCGGTGCTGGCATTGCATATTGGTGCCAGTCCACATCCTGACTGATTCACTTCTGATCCAGCCGCCTGCTGACAGCCTGGGGAAGCAGCAGAGAATTGATGGCTCAAGTGCTTGGGACCCTGCAACAACTTAAGAGAAATGGAGCAGGCTCCTGGTTCCTGCCTCCTGGATTCAGATCACTTCGGCTCTGCTGGTTGTGTGAACCAGCAGAAGAAAGACCTCTCTGTATTTCTTTCTTTCTGAAACTCTGCATTTCAAAATAAAACTGGCTCTGCCCTCAAACCTGAGAGGGCCTCCCTAAGAGGCCGTTGAACTTGACTGGACAAGTGGGATGCTGGACTCTGTATGGTGTGAGCTTTTAATTAGGGAGTCTCGGCGGAACTTGGGCTGTGGTTATGCATCAAGGTGGGGGGACTCACCATGGGGGAGGGGTTTGGGGTGAAGGGGGAGAATCCCAGTACCTATGAAATTGTGTCATGTAATACACTGTAATTAATGAATAAATGAATAGAAAAAAAACAAAAATAAAACAAAAATAAAATAAAAATAAAACTAAAATAAATTTTAAAAATTTGTGGAATAGTGATCATAGTAATAAAAAATATATATGCATAATATACATATATATATGACACATTATAGATGTTGAAAATAGAATCAATCTTTTGGCATCGATTATACCAAATTGTCTCACTTATTGTTTTTTTAGCTTTATGAGCTAATATTTTACATTGTTTTTGCACGTGAGAAGACTTAGATTTAGCTACTTAGCTGACAAGCTAGTTAGGCTTAGCTAGTTCAATAACTAGTTCATACCAGATGGCTTTTGGATTTATGTCTGCATGACAGTAGATCTAGTGATCACAATATCTAAATTTAACTGCTTAAGATCAAAGATTGATTTAAATTTATTCTGATTTTTGTTTTGTCATATTTATTTAGGATAACATTTGTTCTTGGAGTATTACCTTCTACATACAGATATGCTTTACTAGCCCTTTCATTCGTCTTTTTTAAAATTTATTTATTCATTTGTTTTTATTTGAAAGGCAGATTTACACTGAGAGAAAGATCTTCCATCTGCTACTTCATTCCCCTAAATGCCACAATGGCTTGTGTTGAGCCCCTCCAAAGCCAGGAGCCAAGAGCTGCTTCTGAGTCACTTAGAAGGGTTAAGGGACCCAAGGACTCAGCCCATCCTCCACTGCCTCCCCAGGTCATAAGCAGGAAGCTGGATCGGAAGTGAGGCATACAGAATACGAACTAATGCGGAATGCCAGCTAGTGCTAGTCTTCTCATGCTACCACATGAAGCTTTTCTATATATATTTCATCATTACTATTAAAAATAGATTTAATGTTTTTCAAAGATACAAATACAGGAGCATTATCTTTTTTTTTTTAAAAGATTTATTTTATTTTTATTACAAAGTCAGATATACTGAGAGGAGGAGAGACAGAGAGGAAGTGGAGCCGCCGGGATTAGAACCAGCGGACATATGGGATCAAGGCGAGGACCTTAGCCACTAGGCCATGCTGCCAAGCCCCCAGGAGCATTATCTTTTATAAACAATAATTCGTATAGTTTGAATACAATCAGGATTTTAAGCCAGGATTTGAGGCTTGCTTAAATATCAAGGGAAACGGGATTTTCCCCATTAAATAAAGTAAGGCATTTCAAATGAACTTCACTATTCAGAGAACAAGACAACTAGATAGTTCTTCCAAATTCATGCTGGATTTACTTTATTTCCCTGATTTATAGATAGTCTTCTTCAGATTATTTGACACTACAGATACCTAAGTAGAATCTAGGCCGAATGAAGTACAGATGACCTGAGATGGACGGAGTACAAGTCTTGTTGGGAGCATTTTGTATCTTAGGGGTTTAGTTTTGTGTTGGTTCTCATACTGCTACCTAGTTCTGCTATTATAACAGTTACAGGGAGTAAAGCAAAACCAGCTGATTTACCATAAGTCTGATCTAATTTATGACACATTATTGTCAAGTTTTTAAATGCTTGCACATAATTGACACATGAATGAGCATCTACTGAGGCTCGGCAGTATGTAAGCAAAATCCTTCCAAAACAAAAACAGACTCTAAAATGCACTGTGGAAAATAGAAGGAGTCTCTCACATTTACCCTGAAGAATCATTAACTTTTGTATTGAAGGTTGGGAGGCTTGGAAACCACTTCATTTCCTTCCCAAGCCAGTTCCCAAAACAATGGGTGGCAGTTCAGATTAAACAAGATAAATCCTGACCCTGTGCAAAAAGCAGCAGTCAGGCCAGCCTCGCTAATTGCACCTAAAGAGTTCTTGTATTTCTAGGGGAAAACACTGATCCAACTCTGGAATCTGGAGCCTGATGCACTTGGGAATATTCCCTTTAGTTCAGAAAATGTTGTAAGTTAATTAGAAGAAGGCATGTTTGTTTAGTCTGAATAGAAGTATCACAAAAATCATGTTTGAAAAGCTGTGAAACACCACAAAAATCTACAAAATATAAAAATATACTTACAATTAACTTCCGGATTTGGGGGTCTCAAGACGGGGTGTCTCATGCCTGGATCCCAGACACCTGCCACAATATGCACGTGGTGAGCTGTCCTCGGGCGGCCAGTGCACGATTTGGTGCCAGGCTCTTCTGCTGGCCACCAGGCCTGGACCTCTGGGGTTTTGGTTCTTTGAATTGCTGCTTAGGTAGCTCCAGGTTGAACCTACTATGCTTCTAGGATGTGAATCAGTCATAAAGACAGTAACTCTTCCTTTATAGAACCTGTAATCACTGAATAATGCTGACCATCAAATATCAGTCCATGCAAAAGCTATAGCTCGGGGCTTGTCCATCAGAAGCATATCCTGTTACCTGACATGATGATGAATCAGCAGACGGGTCACATTAGGCAGGGCCATTACATTAACTAGTACTCAAGAACCATATCCGGGGGTAGATTCTGTGAGGGATGTGTGGGCCACACCCTGTGGAAATTCTAGCCGCAGAGGTTAGTTCAGGAGTTGGGGTGGTGATGGACTAAGCTAGGTGTGACCAATGAGCCTGCCAATAATGACAGGTAAAGGAACCCACAACAGTCTGGACTGGTCAAGGCAGCAGCACCCGAATGTGCATCCTGAATAGGGTATGGGGTGGGCCGAGCTGCAACATTCACCAGCTCATACAAGGCCAAATGGAAGGCCAGACTTTGCTGGAACCTGGCCTAAACCCAATGGCATGTATGAGAACTGGGTCTGGGAGTGGATTAAGTGGAGGAACTTGGGAAACTCCCTCGGCGAGCCATAACTCCCGCTGGTGAACATGTGGTCCAGACCTGGGGGTCGGACGAGCTGGGCAAAATAGCTCCAACAGTTGGCTAATGTGTAAATTGGTAAAGGAACGGGATGTACTGGGCAGGACTGAGCAAACCTTAGCCTACAAGCAAAACTAGAGACCAGGATGGAGCACAAGTCATGCCGAGCTAGGCTCTTGCACCTACTGGTCTGCATGAGCCAGGAACGCTAAGCCACAGTGTCTAAGGCAGAGGTCGGGACAGGTGAGGGGCTGAGCCAAGGTGAGTCAGAGCAACCACTGGCATGCGCGTGATCTATGGCTGGGAACAGGCCCGGTTGGCAGCTAAGGGGACAACCCTAGCTGGGTGGAGGTTCCCACCAAGGGGCGTGTAGGCTGTAATTGAGGCTGCGTTCTGATTAGGAAACAGTTGTAGTCTCCCTTGGCACAAGTGTGGACTGGGACTGGATGCACCAAGTCGGGCCAGACTCCAACACCCTCTGGTATCCTGGAGGACCAGGATAGATGTTGGACGGGCTAGGCTAGGTCTCAACCCCTACTGAGCCATATGTGAGCCATACGTGGGTGTGGATGAGCCATGGCTGGGCTGAAACATCCAACAGCAAGAACCAGAATGGGTTGAAGGCCAGTCAGGAAAAGCCACTGTTCCTGCTAGGACAGGAGGTGAACTGAGTAGGGCTGGCTCATGGACCCCCTGGTAATGCGCAAAATCTGCCATTGGGAGGAGTTCTGATGGAGGAGCCTGGGCAACTCCTCTGGCAGGACACAGATCCAGTAGGCAAGCGCAAGAAGCATGATAGGAAACAGCCCAGAATAGGCCATGGAAAGTTTCCCACTGGCACACATTTGGTATGGGTCAGGGGTAGACCAGGCTGAATCAGTTCAGATCATCTACTGGCAAATCCGAACACCAGAACAGTGTGGGTTGAGCTGGGTTTGGTCACAACAAAACCCAGCGCACAATATTGAATGCCAAGGTGAGGTTGCCTGTACAGATGTGACCACAGGGACCAACCAGCATGTGCGAGAACCAGGAATGGATTGGGTGGAGCCAGCAGGGGAAATATGGGGGGGTTCCCTTGCTGGATAGCTACTCCCACTGGAGAGCGTGGGCTGGGATGGGGACAGACCAGACTAAGCAGGGCTGCAACACCTGTGTGCCTCATGTGGACTAGATCAGGCAAAAGCCAGGCTGGGCGGATTATTCCTATTCGTGCAAACAAAATTAGAGTGGGTGAGGGTTGTTTGGGCTTAGCCACAGCATCAGCTGGCAGAAGCTGGCACTGCGGGCTAACTCTGTCTGTCAAGTCAAACCACAGAACTACCTGGAGAGTGCACAATCCGGGAGTGGGAGAGGCTGGGATGGAAACAGTGGGCTCTTCCCTCTTGGGTTACCACTTCCATGGGAGGGCATGAAAACTAGGAAAAGGGTGGCTAGACAGACACCCAACAGCATCTGTGTGGGCTGCATAGTGGAGCTGGTTAGAGGGAACAAAGCTTTAATACGCATTGACATGTACGGGAGCCGAATGGGGTGTGGGACAGACTGGACTACTGTTACACATACTGGCAAACCAGGATAGGGGGTGGCCTGGTGGGGGTTATTGTGGGTCGCTCCAACTAGGCTGCAGTTCCTATTGGTTTATGCGAGGGCTGAGTATGGGCTGGGCAGAAGCAGGCTGGACTGCAACACCCATTGGTTCCAGTGGAAGTCGGGGCTGAAAACAGTACCAACCCAGCGACTGCAACCACCAGCTGATCCGGGTGATGGACTGTGCTGGGCCCTGTACTTGCTAGTACATACAAGAATCTGGTCTGGGAACACTTCAGACAGAGTTTCTTTGGCGAGCTCCCCAATCGAAATGCTGGACTCAGAACCCTAACCAAGAAAAGACAGAAGACAGAACAGGTCAATCAACCATCTCAGCTATATGTTTGCAGCGAAATACTGGGAAAATGGAGACTCTGTGATGGACTATGTCAACCACTGGATTCTTCAGTGACCTCATCGTGCTTGGAGTGGCAAGATTGGCAGCGATTCATAACTGGTGAACTACCAAAACCACTTGAGCAAGAACCTCCCAGCATGTCCCACATCCGGGACCTGGGGAGGGTGGGAAATTGGGTGACCTTCTCCCTAAATATCCCCCTTTAAACATGAAGGAAACAATATTGAAATAATATTTCTTACCCACTTTCCTATAGCCTTTGAACCTTTTTACCCTAATTAACTATGTAAAGATTGTCAAAAACGTAATAAAAAGTAAAAAAAAAAAAAAAGAAAAAAAATAACTTCCGGATTTGCTTTCATAATCTTTTCTTTTTTAAGATTCATTTTTATTGGAAAGGCAGATTAATGGAGAGAAGGATAGACAAAGACGAAAGATCTTCCATTCACTGGTTTACTGCCCAAATGTCTACAGTGGCTGAGGCTGAGCTGATCTGGAGCCAGGAGCCAGGATCTTGCAGGTCTCCCAAGCGGGTGGAGGATCCCAAGGCTTTGGACCATCCTTCACTACTTTCCCAGGCAATAAGCAGGGAGGTGGATGGGAAATGGAACAGCCAAGATACAATCCAGAACCTATGTGGGATACTAGCACTCACAGATACAGGATTGCCCAGCTGAGCCATTGCACTAGCACATAATAGTCTTTTAAATGCCTTTTCTCGGGCCCGGCAGCGTGGCCTAGCGGCTAAAGTCCTTGCCTTGAAAGCCCCGGGATTCCCATATGGACGCCGGTTCTAATCCCGGCAGCTCCACTTCCCATCCAGCTTCCTGCTTGTGGCCTGGGAAAGCAGTCGAGGACGGCCCAAGGCTTTGGGACCCTGCACCCGCATGGGAGACCCGGAAGAGGTTCCTGGTTCCCGGCATCGGATGGGCATGCATCGGCCCGTTGCGGCTCACTTGGGAAGTGGATCATCGGACGGAAGATCTTCCTCTCTGTCTCTCCTCCTCTCTGTATATCTGACTTTGTAATAAAATAAATAAAAAAAAAAATTAAATGCCTTTTCTCTATTGAATCATCTTTTCCTGGTGCAACAATTGTAATGTCTTGAAAGAAAGGGTAGAAAGAAAAGTTGATTTTTTTCTTTTATTATGGATGTATAAAATAGGGATTTTCATGCTGGTTAATTTTAAAATCTTGATTGATAATTATTATTAAAGCGATGTGAACATTTAGGATAGTTTTCAAGCATGTGAAACCTCTTTCAAAATTTCTTTCACATATTAACTAAGTCTTTGTTGATTATTTTCTTGTGTAATGACTATTCTTAAGAGCATTTTGAATTAACCACTGATTTCAACCAATTTATTGGTGACATCTCTGGTGTACCACAGTATTCTGAGTATTTTGTCTTCTATGCCACTATTATGATCTAATGAGCAAGTAACGTAATTATTTAATTGAATTATAAAAAGTTATTTTCTACAATGTGCTAACATGACTTATGCCTTTTTTTTACTAAATGGAATTCTCAAGTTTTCTGACTTTTGTTATGCCACAACTTATTTGTCATAGTAAAAGTTTATTTCTTGATTTATTTTATTCAATCTACTACCCTAGTTTTTACCTGAATTTTAAATATACATATGTTTAATTTAAAATTATGTTTGATAAATCTTAAGAGATAAAATGTTAATTCAAATCAGTTATCTGAACTTTCCATATGTTTTATTAAGGCTTCTCAAAACTTCCTGGAAATTTTAATTTGCCATAGTCTGTTTCTACATGAACAGTCATGCAGAAATCTGCTACAGAAGGTAAAATGTTCAGAAAGGGAAAGAAACACCAGTCTGAACCAACTGGTAAAACATCTTGCTTTCATAAAAATCATTAATATGGCGGGATAGGCATTGTGTTCTAGCAGCTACAACCACCACTCCCCTGTGGATGACAGTTCTAATAAAACTCTGTATTAATGTTCCTGGGAAAGCAGCAGAAAATGATCAACATCCTTGAGTCCCTGAAGCCACATGGGAGATATGGTTGAAGTCCCTGGCTCCTGGCTTCAAGATGATGCAGCATTGGCATTCATTTGGAGAGCAAACCTGCACATGAAAGATCTTTCTCTGTTCCCTTCTCTCTGGAACTTGAACTTTCACATAAAATAATTAACAAAAAATAAATCAGCAAGCAACAACAGAAAAAATGTTATGGAAATGCTCTATTCTGTGAACACACTGTTGCGGGTTTTCTCAAGCACTTCGGAAGGACTGGAGTAAGAGAGGGGCCACGGAACCCTAGCTGCCAAAGCTACCTGGGATATTAGCCTTTGTGCCCACCTGATGGCTATGCAGTCGCTATGAGCCCCAGACACTTGCGAGCTCTGAAACTGCAGACAGCTTGCATAGTAATCTATTCTAGATCTTTGGCTTGCAGGAATCCAGAAAGGGGCTAGAGGAGGTTAAGTCAGGTCATTTAACTCAAAATTGTTTCAGATGGACAAGAATGGTGGCTAGCTCCAATTGAAGGTTCCTTCCCCTGCTGTTAATTACTGAGAAAGCAAATCCACAGTGCAATGAAATAACAATGCTAGTCAAGTACTGGACTTGGGTACCCACTGCTCCATTACTTCCCTACTGAAGCATAACAGAGGAGATTATTTGGGTGAGAGTCAGCTGAGATCCCCAGAGGAGCACATTCACCGTGCCTTTTGCACCGCAGGGATGATCCAGTGCCTGGCTGATTCTCTGCATCCATGCTGCCTCCAAACAAGGGATTCAATTAACATTTGTTCCTCGCCTTTTTGACGAATATATTTACTTCCATATTAAAGAACTTATGAATACTTTAGATTTTCAGACTCACAGCACATATATGATAATTACTACAAAGTAATTCTCTTAGTAATGTGATAATACAGATTCAATGTAGTTGGTGGATTCAATTCTGAGAATATACTGCCTTTCATGCCTTCTTCTTTATTTCCTTCCTTTGTCTCTTTTCTTTTTCCTTTTTAAAGGGTATTTGAAATAACATTTTAAATTGACATTGTAGTCAAAGGTTTAATGATCCGTCAAATAAAAAATTCAGCAAGGCAAAAGTCCAAAGTCCATAATTCAGAAGAAATATAATCAAGGACTAGGAACAATAAATAACCGATAAGTCAATTTCACTCATATACATTAACTTGTAAAATAATCACAGATGATTAAAATTACAGCACTGTATCATCCTTAACCATCAGTTTGATAAAGATAAAAAGGTGCCTTTCAAAACTACATTGATGTGTTAGTGAATTTCTTTGTTCAGTTTTTTTTTAATTAGCTCCCACATATAAGAGAGAACATGAAGTATTTGCTTTTCTGTGACCTGCTTATTTTGCTAAACATGATGACCTTTACTTGCTTTGGTTTTGATGCAAATGGTAGTATTCCATTCATTTATAGCTGAATAATATTTTATCGTATCAACACACCTTTTTTTCTGCTGATGGATGCTTTTGGTTGGTTCTGTATTTTGACTTTTGGGAACAGTGCTGTTAGAAACATGGTGGAGCATGTATCTCTTTGCTACAGTAGACTCACGTCTTTGGGAATATACCCAATATTGTCATTACTGAATCATATGGCAAGTCTATTACCAGATTTAAAATCTATACAAGATTTACTAGTAATGGGAATATGTAAGTGTTCACCTTTCTCTACATCCTTGTCAGCATTTGTTAATTTCTGTCTTTTGAATAATAGCCATCTGACAAGGGTGGCATGACATTTCATTGTGTGTTTGACTTGCATTTTCCTGATGGTGAGTGATGTTGAGCTTTTTTTTAATTTCCATGTGCTTGCTGGCCATTTGTACTTCTTTAGTGAGAACTGTCCCCTGAGGTCCTTAGCCCATTTCTTAGCTAGATTTTTTTCACTGTGTTTCTTGAGTTGCTGATACATTCTGGATATTAATCCTTTGTTAGATAGGTGGCTTGCAAATATGCTTTCTCATTCTATTGGATACCTCTTTGCACTGTTGATTGTGTCCTTTGCTATGCAGAAACTTCTGGGTTTGACATAACCCCATTCATGAAGTGTGCTTTTATTGCCGTTTGTTTGTGGGTGTTATCCAAGAAGTCATCACTAATACCAATATCATGAAGGGTTTCCCCCTACAGTAATTTCAGAATCTCTCTCTCTCTCTCTCTTTCTCTCTCTCTCTCTCTCTCTTTTCCCCTAGCTTTTCCAGCATCATTTTTTCAGACTATCTTTTCTCCAATGCATGGTCTGAAAATTTTAGTCCAAAAGTTAGTGTGAGTATCTGGATTGATTTCTGGACTCTGTTCTGTTCCATTGATCTATATATCAAGTTCTGTTTAGCATTATTTTTCATGCCAGTACCATGCTGTTTCAACATAAAAACTTCATAGCATGCCTTGAAGGCAGGTGCTGTGATACCTCCAGCTTGATTCTGCTCTCCCCATAAGATGTGGTCTCCACAATTCTATATGAATTGTAGCGGTCTTTTATGATTCCATGTGAATTTTAATGAGCTGGTATTCTTGCCTTACCAAACACAGCAGCGTTCATATGGGCAAAAAATTCAAGTCCCAGCTGTTCCACTTCTGATCCAGCTCCCTACCACTGTATCTGTAAAAGCAGTGGGAGATGGCCTAAGGGTTTGGGTCCCTACTACCCAGGTTGGAGACACAGGTGAAACTCTTAGTTTCAGCCTGACCCAGCCCAAACCATGGTGAACATCTGGGAATTGAAACAGTAGATGGAAGATATTTTTCTCTCTGTGTTTCTCGTCTGCTTTCTCTGTAACACTGTCTTTCAAATAGATAAATCACTAAAATAATAAACATATGATCTTTATGATTGTTTTTGCTAATTTTGTAAATACTGTCATTGGTGTGTTGTTAGGGATTGCATTGAGTCTGTAGACTACTTTAGGTAACATAGATATTTTAACACTAATTCTTCTAATCCATGTTGTTCAGTCTCTTATATCCCTTCTCTCCTGTTCTTCCCGAGTCTAGAAAGCACTATTCTAAGTTCAGATAGACTTTTTAAACTTGGATGAAACATGTGATGCATGTATTTGTCTTTCTATATTTGCCATATTTCACTTAACATAATGATCTTTGTCTCCATCAATTTCGGTGTAAATGTCAAAATTTCAGTCTTTTTTTGTGGCTGGTATAACATTATGTATAACATGCAATATTTCTTTATTCACATATATGTGAGCTTAAATATTCATCATTTGGTGAATATTCCATAATAGACACCAAAACACAGTTGAATAGAAAGAAGTTCCAGTGTTTTTAGAGTGGCGGGGAGAAGGTAACACAAAACGATGTGTTGGAAAAGAGGAACCGGTAGACCCTAGAGATAAAGAAGGAAATTCAAACACCAATTGCTGATTTGAACATCATACACACGTTTTGAAATATACTCTACGCCATGAAATTCACAAGTATTCTATGCTACTCAAAAAATTATAAAAATAAAAGTAATGATTTCTTAATCTTTAAGCAGATAAATTGATGAACTGTTGACAGACCTGTTCTTCAAGTTTCCTCATTATCATAGGTACAGTAAACCATCTTGGGATCTTTGAGAAAACCAAAATTTTAGAAAATAAGGTAAACATTCAAAGTTTATGAAAATAGCCCAAGCGGTCATCATGATGGTGCCATGGATGACAATGCTGTCCGCAGAGCCAGCGTCAGATACGGGCACAGGTTCAGGCCCTGACGGCTTCACTTTTGCTCCAGCTCACTCCTAATGCTCCTGCGAGAGCAGGGATGATGACCAAAGCCGTTTGGCTCTTGCACCCTCATGAAAGACCAGAAGATGCTCCCAGGTTATGGCTTTGACCTGTTGCAGCCAAGACATAGTCATTATTTGGTGAAGGAACCAGAGGATGGAAGATCTCTCTATGTCTCTTCTCTCTGTGTGTAACTCTAACTTTCAAATAAGTAAACACTAAAAAAGAAACTAGCTTGTAAGTCAAACTATCTTTTGTTGTCATACTTTGACAAAATAAAAGATTGTGTAATGCTATTGCACAAACTTGAAGCTGAGGAGTACACGAGCAATTCAGAACATTCATGGGAAATGCATATTATGTAGCAATTACAAACAGATTTCAAAAAATTTTTTCACAAAAAATACTATATTTCTCAGTTTTTGAGGTATAAGCATGTGTTTGGTTGAAATTCTTGCAACTGTCCTATGGACTATAAAAGCAGCAATATTTGCTGTGTGAATGGTTGGTTTGTGGGACATTAGTTGAAGTAGCAGAAGTTTAAAATGTGAAAACTCACCAACTATCTTGCAATTTTTTAATGTTTTCCTTCCTGAATGTAGGAAAAAACAAAAGCTTTGCTGTGTGCAGTATCCTCTGTGTTTTTTCCCCCTGAGGACATTTCAGGACATATAACATTTTCTTCAGAGAAAAAATGCAAGCATTCTAAATAAATTCCAGTTATCTGCTTTATTGTTGACCAATTTTGGCACACCATGTGGCAAATCTCAGACTAAAATTCTATGATGGAGTGTTTTGTAATCCACAAAATCCTCTTGGAGAAAGGAAAAAAGCATGAAGAAATATCTCAAGGCATAACATGCAAAACCACTTTTCCCTAATCAAAGAATCATTGCAAACTTGGCTGATACTCTGGTAATAAATGACCTGTATTGTTACTCAGAAACTATATGCTCTGTGAATACAGCACATTTCACATTATCTGAAACTCAGAGTTGAGGTTGCTGTTAGCCAGACAAGGGAATGAAGGATGACTTTTCACTTAATTCCCATGCCCTGGAAAATGCCCCTAGTGAAATTGTTGACCTTTCTCTGTTTATATTCATAGAATTGAAACCCTAACCTGATTAATAGGGATGCAAAAAGAATTAGCTTGAGCTTGTGATTAATTCAGCTGCATCAGCCTACTTTGCATATACTAACAAACCAGAGAAATTTTGATAGCCTGATCTATATATTTCATTTAATGCAAGATTTCTAAGATATGTGTACACTTGAATTTTATTATAAAGAGTTGGGAAATCCATCCATAATCCTAGTTAACACCATGAAACCACTGTCTCCACTGTTACTTTTAAACACGTAAAAAGAAATTTTCTTGTCTGTAGTCATGGTATTCAAGAAAGCTCATTCAGCAAATGGATTATGGCTTTCTAAATTTCCATTTATTTCAAAGGTAGGGAGATAGCAGCAAGGACTTAGATCTTTTTAAATATATGGAAGAAACAGAGTCTAGCTGGACCAAAGTCAGGAGGCGGGAGCTCCTTGTGGTTCTCTCACGTGTGGTATGGACCGAAGCCTCTGGCCTATCACTTTCTCCCTCTATGATTGTATATTAGTAGGAAACTAGACTGGAAGTCCCGAAAAAGCTACTCACGAGAACATGGAGCAAATAATCGACAACTGCTTTCATTTGTGTAAGGCAAAATTTACAAGAGCAAGTATTGTAAAATTTATAAGTCAATCATCATCCATAAGATGCAAGCTTCAGCAAACATTTCCAGGTGATCCTAACTCTTTGTTACGTGACTGTCACAAACTTCCAAAATCCACATAAGTTGGAGGTGGTGCTATCATGCCCTATATCAGTTTTAACTCTCTTCTTCAATATAAAGCTGTGAGAGCAATGTGTTGAGGCAATCAAACCATAACTCTTTTCTTGGTCGTGGTGGTGAAGGAATTGCCTTTGTAAAGTAAGGAAAGTGTCAGAAAAATATGTTCAATAGAGATTAATAATATTTAGACCCTGTTTCATTGATCCTTTAGCTTTATTCAGTTCTTCTTTAAAAGGAAGAAACTTGAAAATATAAAATATAGAGAGAATAATACAGAATAAAAAGATATTTAGGGCCCAGCATGACAGCATAGCAGTTAAAGTCCTTGCCTTGAATGTTCCAAGATCCCATGTAGTCGCCGGTTCCAATCCTGGCAGCCCTGCTTCCCATCCAGCTCCCTGCTTGTGGCCTGGGAAAGCAGTCAAGGAAGGCCCAAAGCTTTGAGACCCTGTACCCATGTGGGAGACCTGGCAGGGGCTCCTGGTTTCGGATTGGCTCAGCTCCAGCTATTGCGGCTCACCTGGGGAGTGAAGCATCGGACAGAAGACCTTCCTCTCTGTCTCTTCTCCTCTCTGTATATCTGCCTTTCCAATAAAAATAAATAAATCTTTAAAAAAAGATATTTAAAGATATTGGCTAGCTCTGCTTTCAGTTAATAAACAAACATTAAGCAACAAGGAACCACCTGAAAGAATAGAGGCATTCTCCAGGAGCTCACAAGTTGCTACTAAGAGATCCCCCAGGGCAGGAAATTGGAGGGGAAGATATTAAGCCCAGGAGTCCCATTTCTTTTATAGTCCAAGATAATTTGATTGTGGAGAAAAAAAGCACATGATCAATATATTTTCCAGAATACTACTATATTAGTTAATTTACAATTAAATCTTAAAGAGAAATCAACATGTTCAAATTTTGATGAATGAATTATCCCTATAATACCAAATCTTATCTGTGATGTCAAATTATATTTAGAATGGTACGTGGGGAACTGAAAATCTGAACAAATGGGAGGAAGTATTTTTGAGAGCATGTTTATCCATTTTGTTTCATGTCATAAAATTGTCTTCAGTTTCACAGTATCAATTATCAAGTTCTTGGACAATGTTAGAAGAATCTATGCTATATATATATATATATATATATATATATATATATATATATATATATCACATATACATTCAAATGACTTTCCACAAAGGTACAAATATTATAAATGGTTATAATAAGATCTATTCAACCAATTTCCAAACAAAAGAATGAATTTGGACACATATCTTAGAGCATAAACAAAAATTTACTCAACATGAATTCAAGACCTAAAAGAAAAAGTTGAAATCATAAAATTCCTAGAAGGAATCAGAGGGAGAAAATTTATAATCCTAAAAGCACAAACATCAAAATCAAAAAAAAATACATTGAATTACATTGAACTTAAAAACTTTTGCACAGCAAAGGAGACAAAAGAATAAAAAGGCAACCTACAGGATGGGACAAAACATTTTTAAATGATTTGTCTGATAAGGAAATATTATCCTGAATAAATAAAGAACACCTACAATTCAATAAACAATATGAAAATGAATGGGGCTTGCATTCTGACATAGTAGGTAAAGATGTTGCCTGTGATGCTAGCATTCCATAAGGGCGCTGGTATGTGTCCTGGCTGCTCCACATCCTATCCAGTTCCTGACTAGTGCGTCTGGAAAGGCAGCATAAAAAGGCCAGTTACCTGGGCTCCTGTTCCGCTCCACGTGAAGTGTGCAAAGCTCCTGACTTCGGGTAGGCCTAACTCGGGCCCTTGCTCCCATCTGGGGAGTAAATCCAATGGATGGAAGACATCTCTCTCTCTCTCTCTTTCTCTCTCTCTCTTTCTCTCTTTCTCTCTCTCTCATTCCTTTTCATTTTGTAAATTCTGCCTTTCAAATCAATGAATAAATTTTAAAAAAAAAGGAAATGAAAAAAATGTTGGATACTTATTTCTCCAAGAACTGTGTTCCAGCAGCCAAAAAAAGCATATAAAAATGCAAGAATGCTCAGTATCACTAATTATCAGAGAAGTGAAACAGTCAGGTGTGGTTGATTAATTGTGACAAATACAAAAAAAAAATTTTTTTTTCAAAAACTTAAACCCACAATGAGATAATGTTCAATATTCTTTGTGATAACCATCATAACACAACCTCCTCAAATGGGAAATAATGAGAGTCACCAATGATGTGCAAAACTTGGAACCCCTGTACACTATTGCTGTGGAAAGCAGCATGGAAGTTTTTAAACAAACAAACAAAAAAATAGAATTACTGTATAATGTAGCAATTTCACTTTGGGGTTTATTTCCAAGAGGACTTAAACCAAATTTCATATAGATATTTGCACACTCATATTCAGTAAAACATTATTTAGAGTAGCAAGCAGTGGAAGTCATCCAAGCGAATACCAACTTAGGGAAACCACAGATAAAGGAAATATGATATTTATCATATAGACTATAGCATTTTCCAGTGCTAACAGTAAAGGAAGTTACAGGCTGCAAGATGGTTGAACCTTGAAAGACATCATGCAAAGTGAAATGTCTTATTTCGTGAATTATTTTATGAATGTTTTACATGCATGAAAAGACAAATACTAGCTTTCTACTTTTATAGAAAGATATGCATTCTCTTTTAGAAGACTTAAACAGAGCCTACTTTAGTAGTTTTTCCCTGGAAATTGTCACTTTTGCCAGGAGGGGAAAAAAAAATCCTTTTTCTGTGTTGGTGAGTGGTAGTGTACCTCTCGGTGGTCATGCTCTTTTCCCTGAAGAGAAAATCCTTGTGTAGCAAAAACAAACGACGGCAAGCTACAGAAACAAAACAATAAAGCAGTGATTAGCAGTGGTGAGCAGTTAGAGGAATGAGTTCCAACAGAGCGTCTCTTTGGCTACTTCTGTCATTTTGTAGCTTTTTCTTTTCTTTTGTGTCTTTAAGTTCCTGTGAGCTGTATTGCTGTTATTTGTAACCAAAGAAGTCCTGATTCATACAATCTCCACAAACAGTTTCAACAGTGGCCATAGCACATCACATTGTGTACAGAGGGTCCCTTCCCAGGCTTCTCTGGATGAGTCCAATTGCTTTGTGATACTATTTAAGTATCACCTCTCACTGAGTCATTTTGTGATAGTTTCACTTTAAGACAACCACTACAGGGCCTGCTCTGGTAGTCTAGCAGCTAAAGTCCTTGCCTCGCATGCATCAGGATCCCATATGGGCACCAGCTCTAATGCCAGTGGCCCCATTTCCCATCCAGCTCTTTGCTATGGTCTGGGAAAGCAGTGGAGGATGTTCCAAAGCCTTGAGACCCTGCATCCACGTGGGAGACCTGGAAGAAGCTCCTGACTTTGGATCAGCTCAGCTCCAGTCATAGCGACCACTTGGGGAGGGAACCAGTGGATGGAAGATCTTTCTGTCTCTCCTTCTCTGTGTATATCTCCCTGTCCAAACAATCAATCAATCAATCAATCTTTGAGAAAAAAATGATGACCACTACATTTTGGGTGTGTCACCATAGTTACATTATTTACCATTTTGTATTCATGTATTTGCCCTAGGATAAAATTCTGAGAAATTATTCCTTTTGTATATCAGTGACCAATGCTTGACACAGAGATATAATTAGGATTTGTAAATTTGTTGATTGGATCTCACCACTTATACTTGCTATCTTTGAGGGGCATGATTCTTGTGTTCAGGAGAATGTAGTCATTTTCAAAATCGCTTGCTGAAGGTCTACGTCATCATGTCAGTTACACTTTCTGAATATGTGAAAAAAAGAAAGCAGCAGGTGTCCTTACGCAGCACAGGTGACTCAACTTTCGGGATTTGTTAAAAAATGTGTTAATGAAAGAAATGAGAATCAAATGGATAAGAGTTCTTTAGGATTTAGGTTTATGTCTGTTGTAAAGCAAACTTGATACAAACGAATGTGAAACAATGAAGTGGATATTTTGGCAAAATTTTCAGAGGAAATAATCTGGTGATGCTTGACTTTGAACTTGGTGTGTGTAACTGTCTGAGGGTGAAGCTTCACATTTCTAGAAATATTAACATTAATATATCCAATTATTTACATATAATTACTCAAAGAAAGCTCTGCAACTTCGTAACTTGGATGTTTTCTAATACCCAACACAAAATGAAGCTGCCCCAGACATCCTTTGTATTTGATTTTCAAAGTCGGCAGTTGAACCAAAAAGATGACTTAGTGATTTAACAGTAGTTTAGTGTACTTGAGATATGTTTACATTTCTAAATGGATTAATGCCTGTATATATTCCCAGCTGATTATATTGGGTTACAGTAATCGTAAACAGTGTTTCCATTTTAAAAACAAACCTCTTGCATGGTTTTAGCATGCCTTAGATATTTTCCCCTTGTAATATAATAAAACATGAGTTCAATTAAAATGTAATAGAAAATTTTCTTCATTGACCACACAAAAACCAGAAAGCCAACTAGTATTTAATCTCATCTGCACTTAGCTACCACATCACTACCCTTTTCTTTTTAGTAGTTTCCAGCCATGAAAATGATTTCAAGTTCATCTGATTCTTTTTTTTTTTAAGATTTATTTATTTTATTACAAAGTCAGATATACAGAGAGGAGGAGAGACAGAGAGGAAGATCTTCCGTCCGATGTTTCATTCCCCAAGTGAGCTGCAACGGGCCGGTGCTGGGCCGGTGCTGTGCCGATCCGAAGCCGGGAACCAGGAACCTCTTCCGGGTCTCCCATTTGGGTACAGGGTCCCAAAGCTTTGGGCTGTCCTTGACTGCTTTCCCAGGCCACAAGCAGGGAGCTGGATGGGGAGTGGAGCTGCTGGGATTAGAACCGGTGCCCATATGGGATCCCGGCACGTTCAAGGCGAGGCCTTTAGCCACTAGGCCACGCCGCTGGGCCCGAGTTCATCTGATTCTAATCCCATAGGCAAAGAATAATTGATTCTTGTAGGAAAGATGAAAATGTGGTGGGCAAATCCTCTGTAAATTTTGAAGGAACAATTTTTCCTTTCTGATCATGCCTCTTACCAACTCAGTGTCTCCAAGAAAGCATTTCAGGGGTAAGTGGGATATTAGAGAAATTTTCTTCTTCTTAATAAGTAGTGTTTCATCTTTAATTACTTTTTATTCCCCTCCATTTCCTGCACGCCCTGCTTCTTCCTTTTCTTCTTTATCTTCTCTTTTTTTCATCATCATTATTATTATTGTTGAATGTGCGAGAGTGGAAACACCAGTGAGCTCAAAAGGGTTAAGTGAAGACAATTTATTCCTAACCTGCTATTATTGCCTTGGGCCTAGCAGCCCTATTTCTCTCCTTTGGGAAGTTCAGAAGGGGTAGATGAAGAACAGTGATCCAAATTAAAGAACCCTTAGGAAGAAAACAAGTCCAAATCTCTTTCCCTCTTAGATGTTTTCTAGCAGTAAGAAAATCACAAGAAAAATAGATATTAGGAATAATTTAATTCAAGTATGGCCATAAAACACTAAAATAAAAAGAAACACCAAAATATTACAATATTACAATATTACATTTGGGAGACATGCAAATTTAGTTCTTGTTGTAAGATGAAAACAAAATAGGGTTGCAAAGAATTTGTAAGCTGTTCGCTGTCCAGCAGCAGAGGACTTGTGCATACAGCCAATAAGCACACATGTGGCCTACTGACTGATGCTCAATAGTCAACATTTATTAGTGGCCAGGCTTTTATAGACTGAAGGTCACATAAAATAAGGGAGGAAGGTTTCAAGCCTTTACGTATCAACAAGAGGGAGTTGACTTGAGACTTATATCCCTGTAAGTCATCTATAGAGTCCATCAATTGTTTCTACAGCCTTGCCTGGAAGTATCTCTCTTTGCTTTGCATATCCAATCAATTGTCTTTTAACAACTATCCAATCAGTTGTCGACTAGAGTAAGCTGATAGAGGTCTTAGTTTTGTGTTCACCTCTCTCAAGTTGCTTTGGTGGCCTAATGTGTCCTTTAGATGATTGTCGAATGCACATGCTGGTCCCTTCTGCCTGGAACCATGGAGGGTACTCAAGATGAAGGCTCCCTTGTGCCATACACTCTTAACAAACAGGTTAGCATTTCACAGAGCTGAAGATCAAGCTCCCAAGAAAGAAATTTTCCTAAAAGGTGCTTCGAAAGGCTGGGGGAAGCTTGTCTGTGAAGAAGCTAAGCACTACAGCAAGGAATACAAATAGAAACCCAGAACTGAAGTTTAGGTGGTGAGGTTGGCAAGATCTGGTGACTTTTATGTACCCACAGGCCCAAATTGGCATTTGTTAGTGGGATTCCTGTTATCAATGGTACAAGCCTCAAAGTCCCCAAAGTGCTGTAGCTTCCTTGCCTTTACCACACATTTATGGGGCCTTTATTAGTTCAACAAGGTTGCAATTAAAATGCTGCTGGTGTCCAAATCTGAAGTCAGTCAACGAACTCATTTTTAAATGTGGCTATGACCAAATCAGCAAGAATTGACTTGCCTTGACAGACACTGATTGCCCATTCTCTTGGCAATTACAAGGCCATCTGCATGGAGAACCTAATTCATGACATCTATTCTGCTGAAAACAACTGAAGGAAGCAGATAACTTCCTGTGGCCTTTTGACTTCTCTTCCTTTCAAGGAGGGATGAAAGACCACCATTTTGTAGAGGATGTTGATGCTGACAGCAAGATGTACTCCATCAACAGACTTATTAGAATGATGCACTAAGGGGGCTGCTGTGGTGTTTTTGTAATCTGGTCAGAGAATAAGCAATGATTACATGCAATTTGAAAACAACATGTGCATTTTGTAAGTACTCAATAACTGTGTTCAATGCTTTCTGCAGGAAGCCAGAAATTGTAACCATTTTCACATAAAATTTTTTTCTAAATTTAAATAGAGAACTGAATAAATGAAGCAGAAATGTAATTATTTTATTATAATTAATATCTACTGAATACCATTAATTTGCATGTCGTTATAATGTGGATTCATTACTAGACAGATATTTCTCTGTGATAAGAACACTTTCTCAAGACTTAATTTGTTAAGAATCAAATGAATCACCTATTTGATTAGCAAACTCATGTTATCAGGTATCTAAAATTTGAAGACAAATGACGTTCTATTTTTGGCAGCTGGTTATTTTGCTTGCAAAGCAGGCATATTCTAACAATATAAACACGTGAAAAATACTTCACCTTTCAGAAATAGTTTCACTTTGATTAGTACTAAACAGACAATGCAACATTTTCTATACAGTTTTCCATTCTAAAATGAAATCACCAAATGTTTAAATTTCCAATTTTAGTCGATGACTAATATCAAATGTCAAATCCTAAATTTTAGGGGACAGTAATGGTGGATCAGATGTATACTAATGTTATTGTTCTTTAATGTCTGAAATGAACTGGAGAAATTGGAAAGATCCTCAAGCCAATCAGTGCCTGTGGATCTCAGCGTAAATGATCAGAGTGAGTACACCCTAACCAGCTAATTGCAGACGTACAGATCTTTGAACGTTGAGCAATATAAAATAAGGGAAAAAATTAAGAACAGGCCACGGCATATACTCTCCGCATATAAAGAAGTTTTTGTTTTGTCTATGTAATCAAATGTTCTTAAACTCTGATTAAGAGAGAATATGGGAAAGTATATAGACCATGCAGAATGCTATTATTGCCTTGTAAGGTGAAATCAAAGGAACAGCCAAGACATTTATTTATTTTTTTTTCTTTAATATTCATTTATTCATTAATTACATTGCATTACATGACACAATTTCATAGGTACTGGGATTCCCCCCCCTTCACCCCAAACCCTTCCCCCATCATGAATTCCTTCACCTTGATGCATAACCACAGCTCAAGTTCCGTTGAGATTCCCTAATTAAAAGTTTACACCATACAGAGTCCAGCATCCCACTTGTCCAGTTCAAGTTCAACGGCCTCTTAGGGAGGCCCTCTCAGGTTTGTAGGCAGAGCCAGCAGAGCGTCACCTCGATCAATTAGAAGCTCCAACATATCATCAGCAACAATCCAGGTATGATGAGACTGGTGCAGAGTCCACTGATTGACATAGTCCGTCTTAGGGTTTCCCCTTGTCCAGTTTTCCGCTGCAAGCATAAAGCTGAGGTGGTTGATTCATCTACTCCATTTTCCATCTTTTTTTGATTAATGCTTTGATTCCTCCATTTTGTTCAGGGGAATCCCCCTAAAAAAAACTTTGAGGCATTCCCAGTCCAGGCTCCTACATGTACAACTAGTAAGCACAGTGCCCGCCACAGTCCATCACTCCGATCAGCTGCTGGTTTTAACCCCTGGATTGGTTCTCTTCTGAGCCCCGACCTCTATTGGAACCAATGAGTATCGCATCTCTCCCCGGCTCTGCCCATCACACTCTCGTCCTTCACGTAAACCAGTGGGAGGAGTGCTGGTCGGGTGTTGCATTCCCTGCTAGCACAGGCCATTTCACCTTGGCATTTTGTGTTTTGTACTTTTTTTTTTTTTTTTTTAATTGCAACCAAACCCGGCCAGGCCCCCACACAGTTTCAGCACTTGGGCTTGCCAGTGGATGACGTGAACCGACTCAGCCTGGTCTGCCCCAACCCGAGCCAAGTGTATTCCAGTGGGTCACATTCCAAAGCCTCTTCTGGGTTATTTACCTCCATGCTTCTTGCGTTTATTTGTAGAGTCAGTGTCCTGTCAGAGGATCTGTTCAGGTTCCTCCCTCCGACTCCTTCATGGTGTCGGGCTTCACGCATTCCAGCAGGTCCTTCGGCCAGCTCCGCTCTTCAATCCATTCTGGTTCCTGCTGTTGAGAGTTTCAGCCCAGCCACGGCTCGTCCATACCCACGCGTATCTCATATATGGCTCAGATGGGGTTGAGGCCTAGCCGAGCCCGTCCTCCGGAGCACCAAACTGTGCTGTGGTCTAATCCGGCATGGTGCGTCAAAGCCGAATTGATATTTGTGCCAAGGGATTACAACTGTGACCCGACCAGAACTCAGCCTCCCTCCAGTTCCTGTGCCCCTTAGTGGTAGGCTCCACGCAGCCAAGGCCTCCACCACGCTCTCCAACCAGGCCTGTTGCCAGCCACTGTTAACTATGCCAGAGGTTGCTCTGGTCAGCCCAGAGCGTCCTATAGACTGTCATGCCTCCTGCATAGACTCCACCGGCCCTTCTAAACCGTCCAATGGGGTCAGAGTGTCAGGGGATTGGTCCACGCATGCCTCACACATTATAGCCCCGAGTATGGTTCTTGAATGCCAGTCAGTGTCATAGTAATGCCTTCTGTGTCCACTCTGCTGATCCCTCATCCTATCAGGTAATGGGGCATCCTGCTGGACAAGCCCGGAATTTTGCCTTTTAAGTGAGCTGATGTTGGCGATCGGCACTATAAAGTGACTACAGGTTCTTCAGAGGAAGATTAAATGCCTTTGAAAAGCTTAAGGACTAATACATATTCTCAGAGTACTGTGGGTTCAGCACGGAGCGTCTCATGCAGCATATCAGAAAGCAAATTCCAGAACTTCCTGGCCGGGCGGCCAGCAGGCGAAGCCTGGCGCCAAATGGCCCACTGGCCGCCCGAGAGCCTCGCACCCCATGTACCTGCGCAGGTGGTGGAAAGCTTGGCTGTGTTAGGCTGGAATCGTGGCAGGGACCCTCACACCCGGGCCGCATGGCGGCCCGGGGCCAAGCTGCTTGGGCCCCCGCCTGGATCGTGCTAGCTCCTCCCCCACTCCAGCCCCTGGCATGGCGGCTCAGAGGCGTTCCCAATCCGCTTCTCAGGGTCCTAGGACAACCTTCCCGGCCCAAATGGAGGCCATCAGACCAGGACCCCGGCAAATCGGAAAGCTGCCCGAGAGCCTCGCACCCCATGTACCTGCGCAGGTGGTGGAAAGCTTGGCTGTGTTAGGCTGGAATCGTGGCAGGGACCCTCACACCCGGGCCGCATGGAGGCCCGGGGCCAAGCTCAGGACATTTATTGAGATGAAGTGTTTTGTTTCAACGCAGTCTGCATTGATGTTCTGTTATCACAATTTTATTTGTACTGTACCAAATGATGGATGAAGATGCAGTTCCTGGTGTGATGGATATGGCATTAAAAAAGGCACATTGCTCTGTTCTTTCCTATTGAATAATTCAGATTGCACTTTCCTCAGAGAGCAGCTATATACTGCTTTTGTAACTAGTCTAGTATCTTTCATATTTCTACTCAATTGGAAACACAATCATGATAATCATCAAAATAAAATTTTTCTATGATTGATCATAGTTGAATGTTACAATTTAGTCAATAACTTGTTTATGATGATGTTATTACTACAAAATGTATGAATTGAAGCCCTACCCGCAGCATGATATATTTGGAAACAGGAACTTTATAGTGGCTTAGAATTGTGTGAGATTAAAGAAAAGGGGCCTTAGAAGAGGGAGAGATAGCATGAATACGCATGTGCAGACAAAGGCAGTCTGCTGAAGTTCAGGGAGAAAAGTTGCAACCAAAATGATTCCTCCTAGCAGCTAACTTTGGCCTTTCAACCTCCAGCACTGTGAGAAAATATATCTTTGTCTTTTAGACTACCCAGTATGTGATATTCTATTGTGGTAACTTTGGAGGATAATATAAAATCTTGTAGGATAGCAGATTCAGAATGCTAGGCTACAGCTTCAACGCTGTGTAGTTCCATAATGACTGTCACAAACATGTTAAGATGCTTTGAAACTCTTTTTTTTCCTGATGGTTTCAAGTTGAATTAACAAGTTCCATGTTTGCTACTCATTTTAAAATGTATTGATTTTAAAAAATTTTAAAGTAAAAAAAAAGTGTTTATATGATAGGATTGATGTCACAGAAAATGTAACATTTTAACCACATTTAAATGCATAGTCTAGTGTTGGATAACAACACCATCATCTTCAGTATTTTTTCATTTGCTTTAACTGAGACTTTATGTCCATTCAGTAATATTATCCCATTCCTTGTCCAACTAACCTATGGCAATTACTCTTCTGTCTTTATTAATTTGACTAATTTTTGTTTTTTATATATAAGAAATAACAAATAGAATATTTTTTATTTTGTAACTGGTTTACTTCTGCTAGCACAGTGTCTTCAAGGTTTATCCAAACTGTAGTGTGTGTGACTCCCCTTCCTTTTGTAGGGCTGAATAATATTTGAAGCCATGTATATATCACATCATACTTTCCATTTATCCTCTAGCAGATGGTTGGCTTGCTTCCAACAACGACTATGGCAAATAATGGTACGAGGAACATGGGTGTGCAGGTATCTCTTCACGTCTCTTTTCAGTTCTTTTGGACATATACTCAAAAGTGAGTTTGTAAACTAGCTGGTAATTCTCAGCTTTGTAGTTTAGGATCTGCCAGACTGTTTTTGACCATGGTCACACTCGTTTACATTCCAATCAACAATGTACAAAGGTTCCAATCATTCCACATCATTCTCAATAACATTTGTTACTTTCTTTTTAGTTTTATAGAAGCCATATTAATACCATATGAGGTGGCATCTCACCGTGGTTTCCTTTCCATCTTTCTGCGGATTAGTGATGTTAGGCACCTAGTCAGCTGTACATATTTTCTCTGGAGAAATCTCTTTTCAAGGTTTTGTTGTTTTAAAGCTGATTATTTTGAGGTATAGAAATCTTACATAATCTGAGTATTAACCCTTGCCAGATAAATGATTTGAAAATATTTTCCAATTGTATTAGAAATTGTTTTCACTTTTGATGATTACTTCCTTTGCTGTGCAAGTTTTTTTTAAAAATAATTACTTTTATTGCAAAGACAGAGAGAAAGATCTTTCGTCCGATAATTCACTCCCAAAGTGACCACAACGGCTGGTGCTGAGCCGATTTGAAGCCAGGAGCCAGAAACTTCTCTTCTGGGTCTCCCACATGGGTCCCAAGGCTTTGGGCCAGAGGACTTTAGCCATTAGGCCACGGCGCCAGGCCCCTCTGGGTAAATGTTTAATATAATTCCAATAGGCTGACCAATCTGTCTTTTTGCTTCTTTTGCTGCCTATGTCTTCAGTGTTTTATCCAAGATGTCATCTTCAAGCAGAACATCGTAAGTCTCACTGTTCTTGGGCACAAGGTTCATGGTTTTATGTTTTACTTGTATAAATTTAGTCAATGTTGAATTAATTTTTACAAGATGTAAGGTTACAGTGTCTTCATTCCTTTGCATGAAGGTATACATTTTTTTCCAGAACCATTTATAGAAATGACTTTCATTTATCTCATGGAACGACTGTAGCACTTGTGTTGAAAATCACTTGACCAAACAAGTGAATATTTATTTCTGAGTTCTCAATTCTAGTTAATTGGTTTGTGTGTCTGTCTTCATGCCAGAACCATACTGTTGGTTACCATAGCTTTATAGTATTTTTTTCAAGCACAAAGTTTGAGATTTTCTACTTCATTCTCTTTAAAAATCATCTCTTAATTTTATACATGAATTTTAGGATGGAATTATCTATTTCTTAAAAAAATATGCATCAAAATTTTGGTAGGAAATACAGTGAATCTGTAGATCCCTTTGGTTAACACTAACTAGCCAATAAGTCTTTCAATAAATGAACAAAGGATTTTCTTTCTTTTTTTTTTTCTTTTCATTAGTTTATGTCAGTAGTGCTATGGCATCTTTTAATGTGCAAATCTTATGCCTCTTCCTTTACATTTATTCCCAAGTATTTTATTCTTTCTGATGATATTACAAGTGAAAATATTTTAATTTTATTTTTGAATTACTAATTGTTTGTTATACAGAAAAATGAGCTTACACGTTATTTTATTTTTAATGTATTTGAAGAAGACACAATTCAATTTATTTGAAAAAGAAAGAGAGAAATAGATAAATATCTTCTATTCACTGATTTACTCCCCAAGGCCCTCAGTAGTCAGGACTGGGAACTCAGTCCTGATCTCCAATGTGGGTGGAAGGGATTTAAGTACTTGAGTTTCCAATGCTGAATCCAAGGGTGTGCATTGGCAAGAGGCTGGCATTGGCAGTAAATGCCAAGTGCTCATCTCCATGAATAAACTGGGGTTGTTGGTTACCCTACAGCTTACTGAATTCATTTGCTAATTCAGCTTTTGAGGAAAGAATCTTCAAGACTTTCTACATATATGTGCAACCAGATTTTTTGTTCCTTTTTCATCCCCCCCAATGGGAATGACTTTCTGACTCAAGACTTTCAGTACTGTGTGGCCAAAACAGATATGCATGTCTTTGTGATTTTACATTGCTCAGTTGTTCACCATTAAATGTGATGTTAGCTCTAGATTTTCAGCACATAGCCTCATTATGCTGAGACCGCATCCCTCTATTTTGGGTTTATTAAATTCTATTACTAAAGAAGGGACAAGTTTATTCAAGCTTTTTTTCTGTGCTGATGTCATCATATGAGTTCTTCACTTTGATGTCAAGTGTGGCTCAGGGGTTGAGTTTTATAATGTGCAACCATCCTTGCATTCTAGAAACAAATTCAATCTACTTGATTGTTACGTATAATTATTTCAATATACTAGTGCATTTTTTGCTTCTATTTTTTAGGATTTTTAATCAATATTCATAAAGTATATTGGTCTGCAGTTTTGCATGCTTTTTAAAAAAGATTTATCTATTTTATTGCAAAGTCAGATATATAGAAAGGAGGAGACACAGAGAGGAAGATTTTCCGTCCAATGGTTCAGTCCCCAAGTGACCTCAACTTCCCAACTGACCACAATAGCTAGAGCTGAGCTGATCCGAAGCCAGCAGCCAGAAACCTCTCTTCTGGGTCTCCCACAGGGGTGCAGCGTCACAAGGCTCCTGACCGTCCTCGACTGCTTTTCCAGGCCACAAGCAGGGAGCTGGATAGAAAGCAGGGCTGCTGAAATTAGAACCAGTACCCATATAGGATCCTGGCATATTCAAGGCGAGGACTTTAGCCACTAGGCCACCTCACTGGGCCTAGTTTTGCATTCCTATGTATCACAATATTGTTGACCCATAGCATGAAATAGGAAATGATCTTTCTTTTTTAATTCTTTGGAAGAATTTGAGAAATATTAGTGTTAATTCTTCTTGAGATGTATGGCAATGTTAATCTAGGCTTAAGCTTTCCTTTTTCTGTTTTTTTTTTAAGAGTTATTGATTGATTGATATCGGAAAAGCAGATCAGATTTACTGAAAGAAGGAGAGACAGAGAGATGATCTTCTGCCTGCTGGTTCACTCCCCAAATCACAGCAATAGTTGAAGTTGAGCCCAGCTAAAGCCAGGAACCAGGAACTTCTTCTGGGTCTCCCATGTGAGTGCAGGGTCCCAAGGACCTAGGCCATTCTCTATTGCTTTCCCAGGTAATAAGAAGGGAACTGGTGGGAAGTGGAGCAGCTGGGACACGAACCAGTGCCCATATGGGATCCTAGCACTCATAATGTGAGGATTTAGCCATTCAGTCATTGTGCTAGGTCCATAAATCCTCCATTTTTAGTATAGATGAGCATGCCAGTACTTAGTACTTTGTTTAAGTGCAATAATCATCACAAGCATTATGTCAGTTAGCTATTAAAGCCCTTAATTTTAATTATTATATCTCTACATATATTGGAGAGGCAATAAAGATAAAAATTGTGTGAGCCTGCTGTAAAATTTGCACCAAGGATGAATTGCTATGAGTCACTAATATCACCCATGGAAATTTGGTTCTTTACATTTGAAGAAGATCAGAATGTCTTCAATGTATATAACTTAGGCTATCCCCCAAAATGTTGTTCCACCAGTGGCCTTCAAAGTCAGAGCAACTTTTTACATGATATTTCAGAATAAGTTTTAAAACTACCTATCCAAATTACCCATATAAAAACCAATACATTAATCTTATCTGACTTTCTCAGAATTTGCAGTGTTTTATTTCTAGCCTATGTTCTCTTTAGGGGATAAAAGTAAGTAGAAGACCTTCAGATGTCACTGAATCTATCAGCTGCTGAATTGCTTGATTAAATGCCCCTCTGTTGTAGTTAATGTGAAGTTTGTGCTAATTCAAAGGCGAGAGTTGCTGGTCAACACTTTGTCTTTCCTGTAATAAAGAGGAATACATTTTGTGAATGTAACACAGCACATATCTGTGGGTCTCTTAAAAAGGCAAGGTCGGAGGATAAGACTTTCAGAAACTGAGTCCAGAGCAATACTATCTGGGGTAAGTGGCTCTGGTACCTTCTGTGACTTAGCAATGGCAATGATAAGGAGAGAAAAAACCATAGTTGGGCTGTAAGTCCCTAGAACAACTTTTCATAATGAATGTGAAAGTGCTGGCATTACAGAAGTGGGCAGAACGAAGCCCTGGAGTTGTGTAAGTCCTCTGTAGAGAGCTCCCTTTACAAGTTGGGCATTTCAGACAGATGTTGCTGTACATCCCTAGTTTTAGAATTTACCCTGACAAAAATGACAAATGGAGGAGAGTAAAACATGAAGAGGGGGTTATAGTAGAGTTGTCAGGAAATATTCAGTGACTGGTACGAAGTTTGATGGATTCAGGGAGAGGCCCAAGAAAGCCCAGCTGTGACCAATTCTGTGTCACTCCTACCTGAGGACTTCATTATTACCAGAGTAAGCTAGCACTAGGGTTCAGGGACTGCATTCAGATTGCCCTGAGATTGGATCTCTAACATGATTTTAAAGCAGTAGCATCGCAATTTTGGCTTTAAAATAAAGGTTATTCGAACTGATCATGTCTTGCTGTCGTATCTATAAAATGAGATGATGACAATGTTTCATCACCCAGGTCATGTCATCAAAGATCTTGATTTTCTATACATATCCTTACAGCTGTAGAATTCCCATGCTCAATCTTAGAAACGTCATTTTCCCATACTTGCATAGTGGAACTCATGGCTTTTTCTCTCTAAATAAGTCAAGGAGATACTTGAAAGAAGAGACATAGGCTCTCCTTTCTCTCAGCTAAAAGGAAACAATATAAAAAGAAGCTTCTTTATGATGCAATTCTTATATTTTACATAAAGTACCTAGAATTGTACTGTCACATGTTGAGTGTTAAATAAATGCTAATGATCATATTTGGTTGTTTCCATTTTTTATTGCTCTTTAAGAAACAATGCGTACGGGTTGATTGATGTGGGTTTATCCTTGTCTTCATAAAGTTCAGACCTCAAAATCAGCTTCAGGTATTTTCAGGATATATTTTCACAGCTGCCAGCTCCAAACCAATGATTACACTTGACACTACAGCATTTTTGGATCTGGCCAGGTGAGTAATGTCCCTCACCAATTGCTGCAGAAAGAACCTCATAGCCTTCCCAGTTGAGCTGCATCGTATGCCAGCAGGACCACAGGGACTGGGATTCATGCACCTTGCCTTCGAGATGCAGTTACGCCATGCATATTTCACTTTATGGCTCTCAATTTCATTTTCCATCTCCTTATTACATTGGTGGTGAAAAAATTCTTTTTATGGTTTCTAGAATATTGAAAGATTACAGGCTTTGCATTCCCCAGCAAGCATCATTTCACTCATCCACGTTAGGCTTTCATTTCTTCCAGGATTGACTATTTTAATTTGTTCCTGGTGGCATTCCAGATTGTTTGCTAAACTGGCTGCAGATGGTTCTGAGTGTTGCTGCTGCCAGCGTTGTTACTAGGACTTGATCTATGGATCATATTTCTCCCATCTTACAATCTCTATCTTGGCTGCCTCTGAGACAGCATATGGCTTTTCAAATCCTTTTAATGACCTACAAAGCTCTCAATAGCCATGATTCTGTTTACCTTTCTGACCTTTTAACTTTTTTACACTCCAACACAGACTCTTTAGTTATCCAATATGATGTTGTCTCACAGAGCCTAACTGACGCGAGTGGATGGGTAATTGAGTTACAATGCAGGCTGGCGTCTGCGTTTTCCAGGCATCAGAAACCAGAATGAAGAAAAGATTATACACAGCAGAAATTCTGTGGCTAACAATTTTAGGTGTATTTAAGGACTGAGCAATTTTTTTATCCCTCTTTCCTCACCTCCTTGAGAGGTCTTTAGTTATTTCCTAATTTTTTTTCTTATGTTCCAGCCAAAGCAGTCAAGGCCAAAAGCTCCCTAAAATGTGTCTAAACTGGCAAGATTTAGTGCAGCCAGTGAATAAAAGTGTTAGAAGAAGCTTAGTTGATTTATGAAATAAAACACCATAACACACACAAGCACGTACAGGCTGTAAAAGCACAGACAAAAGCAAACCATCTTCAGTGAACCATCTGACTTCGTGGTTGCATCAGCCAGGTGTTCTTCTTGCAGCCGAAGGATAAAAAGATGTAACTAATTTTACTTCCCATCTCAACAGCCATAGCAAGTAGGATTTCTCCATATTTTTCTCTCCTTTTTCATTTACTATCTACCCTTTCAAAATTTCTCATACAAATTCAGCCTGGAATTAAAGAGAAAAATATCCTTAAAATAGTTTCTGTTGTGTCCTTTTGGGAGAGATGGGAGTGTACTGGTGAAATAGATAATTTTTCATTTTCCCTAGTTGGACAGCAATTGAGATACTAGACTTCAAAAGCAGAGAGCAGAAGGTAAATATCAAATTTGGTTTTGATCGATTGAGCTAAAATCAGCTTGGTAATGCTGTCTTTTTGTGCCTAGGCTGCAGAGCAATCCACTGGAAGGCAAGTCTGGCCTTCAAAGCCTCAGTTGCATGCACCAGGAATCACTGCCTCATGCTGAGCCAAGGCTAGGAAGGACCGAACATATCCTCTGCCTCTCTGTGAGGTTCGAAGAGATTGGCTGGAACAAGTTCTTCTTCCGGACAATGTCTGTTAGATAGTGTGGATTACTGCTTCTTTTTGAAAGCAGAAAGACATAGCATTAAATAGGACTAAATATTAAAAAGGTGAGTGGATTGCAAAATCATATGAGCCTCTCATTAGAATGGAGAGAATCAGGGTAGAAGGAACAGAAAATGGCTAAAAGCCCAAATTTTCATCTTTGCTTTTCAAAAATCTTTTCTACAGTTATTTTATTTTTTATTTGTGCAATGGGGTGCTGCTGGGTGATATTGCACCCAATAGCAGAAAGCAGGTATAACCTCATTTTGGTTCATTGACTAAGTTTCAGACATAGCTCACTGTACCTATCTGCTTATGTAGACAGGCTTGGTAGCTAATTGGGTTAAGGTGCGGTCTGAACTTAAGTTCAATGGATATTTTGTGTTACCCATCACTTAAGTTACCTCAATACTTAACAAACTTAACAAACCCTGACTTCTGCCTTTTGGCCAAATGGTTCCTGGAGTGTCTGAAGAGGTATCATTGCGAAGCTTGGCTAATAAAAACTCCTTTTTACACCCTACACTTGTGCCCCACAAGACATCGCTCATTCTCCATAACATTTGAAGGGCAGAGAAACAGAAGGGGTGGGACAAACCACTAATTGCTGGTTCAGTCCCAAATGTCCACAGCATCCAGAGCTGAGTTAGGTGCCAGCGAGGATTTGAGAATGGCAGTTGGAGCTCGACACAGGTGGCAGCAATTCAAATCCCTACTACTGCCTGCCATGGTTCACCTTGGCAGGAAGCTGAATCCAAAGCAGAGCTGTACTTGAACCCAAGGTGTCCAAGTAATATGATCCAGGCATCCCAAGGGGTGACTTAACTGCTATGGTAAATGCCTACCTCTTTTCTATAGCTTATTAGAGATTTTCTCCCACATTCAACCAAGACTCAAGTGAAGAGGTTAGGAAAACTTACAATTATAGCTAATGTTCCTTTTTTTTTTTTTTCAGGATAAATTTGTCAAAATTTGTGAAATGACATCAGAAGGGTACATTCATCTTAGGCTCTCAGGGATCTCTGTGTTAAGTTTCAAAACTTACAGCATCCATCAATCTGCCCAGGATAAATAAACACAAAGATGTAAGGCAATATCAATGAGAAATAGCAGAGATGATAGACAAGAGACATAGATTTTGGATATTAGAATTATTCAGAAGTTACAAAACATGTGGCTTACTTGTTATAAATGAAAATAATTAATAGGAAACTCTCATTAAGAGTTATTCCAAAGGTATTTAACAAAATGAAAATTACTTTGGATGAAAGACTTGAGATGTGAAAGCATTAAGAGGGAAAAGTTTGATGACAATGGTAAATATAGCTATACAACAAGGTTTTAGGGGATAACAAGGTTTAGGAGAGTTAGATGTTACTGAGTCAAAATAACTCGAAAAAATATAAATAGCAGTCAAAAGAAGAGGGTAATTCCAGAAAAGTGGTGTAGTGGGATAGGCATCCCATGTGGGCACCAGTTTGTGTCCTGCCAGCTCTGCTTTTGATCCAGATTCCTGCTTGAGGCCTGGGAAAGCGGAAAAGGATGATCCAGGTACTTGAGCCCCTGCGCTTACGAGAGAACCAGGGTGACCTCTGGTTCCTAAATTTCAATTGGCACACCTTGGGCCATTGCAGCCATGTGGGGAGTGAATCAGCAAATGGAGGACTTGTCTCTGTCTCTACTTCTCCCTATGACTTCCCTTCAAATAAAAATAAAATAAAATAAATTTTTAAAATAATCACATTTTAAACATAAAATCCAAGCACCTGAGAAAGCATATATATATATCATATATATATATTTTTTAAAGATTTATTTTTATTACAAAGTCAGATATACAGAGTGGAGGAGAGACAGAGAGGAAGATCTTCGGTCCGATGATTCACTCCCCAAGTGAGCCGCAACGGGCCGATGCGCGCCAATCCGATACCGGGAACCAGGAACCTCTTCCAGGTCTCCCACCCTGCTGCAGGGTCCCAATGCATTGGGCGGTCCTCGACTGCTTTCCCAGGCCACAAGCAGGGAGCTGGATGGGAAATGGAGCTGCCGGGATTAGAACCAGCGCCCTTATGGGATCCCGGGGCATTCAAGGCGAGGACTTTAGCCGCTAGGCCAAGAAAGCATATATTTTATTAACTTTGTTTACCTATGTTTGACTTTTTCCAATCACAGGGAATGATCTAAGACAGGTAGAGAGAGGTCTAATCTGGAACTCTACATTCCAGTGTAGTAATAGCAAGTGTAGCAACAGGCTAGCGCGCTGGAAACTGCCCCACGGAGCAAGCATTTCAAATGAGCCCTCACGAGCATGGCCTGCTGGCAGAGGAACTTGTTCAAGTGCAACAGTTCAGCATGCAAATGGAAGTACCTGACAAGGTGCCAGTGGAACTCCCCAAGAGCCCTTTCCAGTGCCTTGGAATTAACTGGAAGCTATTCACTAGATGCCACCCAAACTGACCAACAGTCATTGTCATTGGGTGCTGCGGTTGCTGCTGACAGCCACAAGCTGCAGGAATAAAAACAGAACAGAACAAAAATGCTAGGACTAGTGAGAAACACTCCCCCGTTCTTGTCCAGCGCTCTTTGCTGAGATAACTTAATGTGTGCTTGTTGGCAAAGAAGAAACACGCATGTCGTCCAGCTGTAGTCTTATTCAGCAAGGGCAAGAGAGAGAGAAAGAGAAAATCAATGACTGGTTCACATGGAATATAACATTTTAATAAAATTAAATGGGGCAAGGCATTTAGTCTGTCAGTTAGATCACTGGTTAACACACTTGTGTTCCACACAGGGGTATCTTGATTTAAATGCCTGGCACTGGCTCCTGACTCCAATTATTTGCTAAGGCTGATGCTCTAAGGCAGCAGTAATGGCTCAAGTATTCGGCAGGATAGCTCCTGCAGCCCAGACAGGAGACCTGAATCGAGCTGTTTTGTCTTGACTTTGGTCTGATTCAGCCCCGGTGTTGCGGGCATTTGGGGACTGAACAAGCAGGTGAGAGCGCTCTTTCTGCAAACTGTTGGAAGATCACTTACAGGTAACATTTCCAAATATTTTACACAACGCAAACTTCTTTTAATTCCATTTCTCACAAACGTCTGAAACCTGTTTGAATAACACTTTCTGAAAGAGGCACATTGCTGAAGGATGTGTACACTTAAATTCGGTTTTGCACAAAATTGGGAAACAACAGCAGCAAACATTCAAAGTATCAACAGAACTAGCCTGGGAGGAAAAACACTGCGCTTAGTAACAGATGTGTACTGTGCTTCAGCTGGACTGACCTTCAAAGGGTGTACTTTGTGAATATTCTTGTTGGCTTACATATGTACGTTTAATAGTGCTACAATTATATCACTTTCCTATTAGTTTTTGGTCGGGGCATCTTTTCCCATTGCATGCTCAACCATCTCGAGTATTGAGCTGTGATCCATCCCTTTCTGGAGAGCTCAGGGATTCCCAACGGTACTTGGTGTTGTACAAAGGGTAGTTTCTAAGGACAACTTTTGATTTCTTATTTCAGATGTCATGATCTGAGCAGATGAATCTCTGAGTGCTGGTACCCAACCCTACATTGTTTAAATCACCTGTTATATACATGAATAAAATGCAACTTGGTGAGCTCAAATTCATAGAAGGTCTCCTGATTTTCAGTTTATTATTCTAAGATATTTATCCATCACATATATTGAAAGAACTCATCGCTGAATCAACCAGCGACTTGGGGAAAGTGTTGACCCTATACAAAATAATTTATCTGTTCAGCAATCCCAGTTGAATAAGTTACAAAGGCACTTGCTATTTTGATCACCTTTCAAGATTTCAGTCAAAAACTATGCAAAAGAAATTGGCAATTCTTTGGGGGAAAAAACAGTGTTTTCTACTTTTTAAAATCTTTCCCTGTACAGTAACTAATATGATATGGAATATGAGTAGTAGTTTCCATAGTATTTATCTATAGAAAACCATGCACATAGTATGTAAGATCCACTTAAAACATTTCTACATGATCTTTTATCTGTAATCTGAAAACTGGTTGCATTCTTAAGATGTGTAGTTGTAAACAAGCTGGTATCTTCTTCCATCATACCCATGAACCATGTACCTCTGACATGGCCTATGATTTCCAACTCCTTTAGTTCTGAAGGCTAGTCTGGAGCTGTATATTCAAAGGGGTTATTTTGTTTGAAAATGTCAAAAAGTTACCTCCTGCCAATTTGAGTTAAATAGTACTTACTGTCTCAGGGTACTTAAAACCCTAGAAATCAAGCCAGTTTCTGACATAGCTACATCCTGGTAATCAGATGTTATCACTGGAGCCCTCTAATTTTTCTGCTTGTCTGTGCTTGATTTAATTCTGCACATAGACTCCATATGGCCATCAAGATGGCTTTCTACGATGCAAACACATGTTCTCCAGGAGTCCCCATTAGGTCAAGGAAAAGCCTCAGAAGATACTCTGGCCCTAGCACAAGTCTGTGAACATATTACAATGGCCCACTAGCAGTCATAGTGTTTAGCTGTGGTGGAATGTATTTTAGTCTGCATAAAAGCATGCTATGATTGGAAGAAATGAGAATGGTATGTTTTCAAAAAAAAGAAACAGATTCTGATAAAGGGTAAACCAGGAGTAGAAGGCTTGTTGTGATGGCTAGCATCGGCTTCTGCTTTCCGTTACGGGGTCAGGGTCATTGTACTAGAAAAAATGTATCAGTAATAATGATTTAGAAAGTCATGTCATATTACTCACAAAATTTGTACATTTCTTTGAAAATACATTGGGATCCTTGGTGTTGTTTAATAGTTCACATAAAAATTTAAATTTGAGTAATGTTTATTTGTGTGTGTGTGTGTGTGTGTGTGTGTGTGTGATTTTTATTTGGAAGTTAGATCTACAGAAAGAGAGAGAAAGAAAGATTTTTCCATGTGCAGGCTCATTCCCCAAGTGGCCACAACAACCACAACTGAGCTGATACAAACCCAGGAGCCAAAAACCTCCACTGGGTCTGCCACACAGGTGCAGGGTCCCAGGGCTTTGGGCCATCCTCAACTGCTCTCCCAGGCTGCAAGCAGGGAGCAGGATGGGAAATGGAACAACCAGGATTAGAACTGGCACCCATGAGATCCTGGCGCATGCAAGGCGAGTACCTTAACCAGTAGGCTACTGTGCCGGGTCCATCTGTAATGATTTTTAAAACAAAGCTTTTGCCTTTGTGTATCCAAAAGACTTAAAAAATATTTCAGATTTGTACAACATCTAGGTATTTAACCTAAAGAAACAATCAAAGTTGAAAGAAAAGATGATGTATCAGAATGGTAGTCATGGAAAATTAAACTGGATGGAATAGGAACAGATTAAATGTCCTACAATAAAAGAATTATTTTAAAAATGTTCAAATACTGGAATATTAGGCAACCATTGCATTATTAATCTAATGGAAAGTACTCAAAGAAAACAGATTCCAAACTAAATACTTGTTGCAATTTGTATCTCATGTTTATAATTAATTATATTTAAACAAAAACTTTAGCAGTTTTTCCCCCTAAGAAGTAAAATTACATGTGTTTCTATGTTGATATTTAAGTTACTCTAATAGAAGGTGATAATATAGTGTTATAAAAATGTCAGAAAAATCATTATCTCCTGAAGAGTATATTCTGGTTACCTTTAGTGATGCATTGAGACAGTATTAACAAAAGGTTCTAGGTGCCTTGCTGGTAGTTCACTGTAGTGACAACAGAACTAGCGTCTCCCAGAGCTCAGTGAAAACTTGAGCATCTGAAGAATTGCCCACACATATTGCTGGTCACAATATGACCAGCCTGGGTGTCTGTGGAAGGATTGGATAAATTTAGGACCATGCCCTAGGATACTAAAATCCCATCTATAAAATAATATAGTGTTGACATATATGAATATGCTTCTGCATAGCTTAAGCCGTTTCTAGATTAGCTTCAGTATCTCATACATTGTAAATGTTATATAAATAGTCCTTAACTGTATTGATTAGGGCATAATTATAGTGTGTGTGTATGGGGGTGGAAGAGTTCATAGAAATCCAATGCAAATGCAATTTGAGCTTTCCAAATATTTTAGATTCCTGGTTTCAGTTAGGCATGGATACAGAACTCATGAGTGTGTAGGGCCACGGTGTGCTTGTAGGCAAGCAGAGTGTTGCTTTGACACCTGGAATGAGACAGCAGAACTCAAGTGATTAAAGAGGTTCAGAGCCAGAGAGCCTGGCTTGGTGAGGAGAGGCATTAATACACTGTGCCTGGCAGTACCTGTCATGCCGTGGGTGCTCACTACACGGATACAGCCAATGTATCTCACTTTTTTTTTTTAACTTTGTAAAGGAACAACTCCATTAACTGTAAGAAAGTGTTACAAAAACATCTCCTCGATTAATACCTCCATCGTGAAATGTTAAAATGTTGGCATGTGAATAGAAACTTGTCAGTATTGCTAAAGGGACAAAGAATCGCATTCTGTGAAGGCTACAGCTTCTCCAGATCCTTCCGGTCCTTTCCAGAAGGAAATGCTACAAAATGATTGTCATGCAAATGATCCTGGGACAATCACTGAGCAATACCCACATGAAACAAAAGCACCCCTGAAAGTTCTGACAAACCAGACATAATTGGCCAGGTTCAGGTGAGACGCTCCTGTCAGCCTTTGCAGGTTCTTCCATTTGGCTATAAATCCCGTGAAGGAACCATGTTGGCAGTCTGAGCGGTGGCTGAACTCTGGTGATTTGATGCATGATGCTGCAAAATAGAACAAAAATGCTCCCCCTGTTTTCAGTACAT
Organism: Ochotona princeps; assembly: GCF_030435755.1. Lineage (NCBI taxonomy): Eukaryota > Metazoa > Chordata > Mammalia > Lagomorpha > Ochotonidae > Ochotona > Ochotona princeps. The sequence goes on along the minus strand of NC_080840.1, from coordinate 75,001,872 downwards.
GCAGGGATTCTTGGCAATCTGTATGGACTAAATGGAGTTGACCTAAACCTACTTTTCATCAACTTTTACCCTTGCATTTGCTTCTAGTAAGAAGCTGGAACTGACTAAAGGAGGCAAATAAATCTATGTTGACTATGTAGTCATGTAGCTGTTTGGAAAAGGTTAGGCATATTGAGTGACCAGCAAAGGAAAACAACCTTGGTACCCACAGAACAAAAGATTGAAAATGCGTTTGCTATAGCATTCACTCAAATGCCTCCTAGTAGAGCAAGTATTGTGTGGGACAAGGTTATGGTGGTGTGCCCTAGGCATATTTTGTAAATATGACAAATAAAGGAAATTTCACCACACCCCTCTTGGACTAAAGCCCAATATCCGCTCTCTGTGTTTTATAGATTCTTAGTGGGGATGACCAATTTAAGATGTCTCAGCCACTGTGCACCAGGGAAACATTACCTAGAGCTTTGAAATGAATTTGAGAGTGGGATTATTTGAAACCAACAGTGTACAAAGAAAGCTGAGCAGTATAGCTCCCAGCGGCATGCTACTCATTGCATGACCCACATTGAAATAGCAGCGTCCTGCTGAAGTCAGACCATAAAAGGATGCCTAAAAAGAATCCTGAACAGCAAGGGGACGGAAGGTGGGAAAGACATGAATGTATAAGGTTGGGAGTCAACAAATTCATTTGCTTCTAAGACTCATTACCATTGGGCAGAATAATGAAGGCTGAGGCTAAAGCTTGAAGTTACTTTCCCAGGTAATGCCGTTGGATTGGGGAAATGCCTAACACTTTTCCTACAGCAATACTGAAATGAAAGAGAACATCTGAGGACGTCTGACAGACACTTGTTTTTACTGCACTTGAACGCACAGTGGATGTTAATCCCATGACAGGTAAGAAGGCAGACTGAGCAGAAGTGAGCCAGTGAGCATGCTCAGTGGCGTTCATGAGTTTTTCTTGCTGTGTTTTGAATAATTCCACTGAATTCTTTGAACGTTTCTTTCCTTGGAAGATCTAAGTAGAACCTTCATGGTAGAGGTTCTGGGATGTCATCACAGTAATCTCAAAGGATCGTTCAAAAAAGTTTCTGATTTCGGTAGGTGTTCTGTGCCACCTGAAAACTTGCATTTCAAGGTCACGGAGAATGCGAATGCTGGTGGTCTGGAAATTAAGCCCTGAAAGCACTCTCCGCAGCACCCCAGGGCTAGAGGCAATTTTGACTCAGTGGAACTTGATGTTATTTGTTCCTAAACTATCAATTTCATGAAATGGCTAAGGGAAAAAAAGGTAAATAAAATGTAAATATAGTGAAATTTAGTAATTCCTTGGAGCATGACAACTGACAGCTTTCCTTGTCATTTAGTCTGTTCTTGGGTTTCATTCGTCCATAGGGAGTTTGGACCTCGACACTCTACTCCTCTTCCCCTATCTGTTGTAACAGTCTTCCTTTCCCTCAAACTCACATGGCAGGACAGGTTACATAAAAGCCTTTGGTTGTTGACTCAAGCCCTGCACCTCGCTTCAGCAGTACTCCATGCCACCAGGGCAGTAAGGCAAATGCAAAGTGAACGACTGGCAAAGATTATATGGTTCTCTGGAGACTCTGATGCCTTTTTTGCACAACCAGCTTAATTAAGAATCCTCGGCAATATATTAGCCACAAGCTTATGGATCTCAATATGCCAATCAAACATAATGAGATGAATGCAAATGTCAAAGCACAGACTCTTTGCCTAGGAATATCAAAAGGCTTAAAGCTGTATCCACAGTCAGTTGCCAGAAAGCGGTGGGAATAGTTGGGCCCAGGGAAGGTAAGACTTGCCCATTGCAATTTAATCCATGACAAGACCTCCAGGACTGAGCTCTCCCATATCCAGGTGGGATTTCAGGGTATGCAAATGGGCTAAAAATCTTCAGCTTACAACCTCACACTAAGGTAATAATAACAGCAACATATACGAAGATACATACCCACTTCTAAAGAACAGGGATGAAAGGGAACCAAACTCAGGGTCTGCATCCCGAGTCCAATAACCAATAACCAGCTGGGATGTTCTCTTTGAACATCTAGTCAACTAGAAAGGATCACAGTTCTTCATTTTGTGGTAATGCGTGCCAGAGAAAAAAGTAATGAATTTAACTAATCGAATTTATCTTGTTTTTAAAAAGAGATTTACTTATTTTTTATTGGAAGGCAGAGATACAGAGAGGAGGGATAGAGAGAAAATTCTTCTGTTCACTGGTTCGCGCGCAAGTGGCCACAACGACCACAGCTGAGTCAATCCAAAGCCAGGAACCAGGAGTTTCCTCTAGGTCTCCCACATAGGTGCAGACTCAAGGCTTTGGCCCATCCTCAACTGTTTTCCTAGGCCACAAGCAGGGGGCTGGATGGGAAGTGGAGTCACAGGGATTCTGGTGGTCTCAAGGCGAGGATTTAGCCACTAAGCACTGCGCTGGAGCCTGAATTTATGTTCTAATGACTACATTGAAATGATTAAAGTGGAGAACTTCATCTTCTGGGTGTATCTGGCTCTGAGCCTAATTCAATGAACTTATAAGAGTTGAACAACTTGCAACTCAAAACTGGTTAACAGATGGCTGCTCACTTAAAACGTGTGTTCTGGTGGCTGAAGGGTTCGGCCTTGTTATGCTTTGTGTTGCTCGACTTTCCCTCACAACCTGAACGAGGATAGAGTTATCAAAGTCGAGTGCCACAAAGTTGGAAGACAGAGCTAATATCTTCTGAGAGCAAATCAAGGGCCAATTAGATTTTCTTTTCAGTTTGTAAAGTGGCTTAAATAAAACATACTTCAACTAGAGACAAACAGAAAATCTATCACCAAGATTAGTGAAAATAGACACCAAAAACAAGTGTCATACGATGGTTGATTTGAAAGTCATATAGACAGAAAAATTTATTTATAATGGAAGGCATTTGTGAATCATATTTTAAGAAGCCATGCTTTTCTGTGAATGTATTAGAGCATATAGAATAAGAGAAGCGATACCATCTAATTATAAATTAATCAGATTATAGCTGGAATATCATACTTGGTTCTGGATATCACTCAACAAATGCAAAGGAAAACAATTAGTTGGGACAGGAAAAGACTTCAAGTGAGGTAAGGTTATATAAGCTGGGAGCATTTGGCTTTTAAATATGAAAACTAAGTAAGGGAATTTCCTTTGCTTCTCAGCATTTTAGCTTAGCGCAGGGAAACCTTAATTTACCTCACAGAGAGTCATAGTAAAGAAAAAAATATTACTTTTATTCTTTAGAGTCCCTAATATTTTTTTTTTATTATGTGGAGCCCTTTAGAATGAAAGGCAGGGTAATCGATTTTAGGTTCTTTTAAGAAAAAAATATCTCTTTAAAAAAGTTTTGTTAAGATTTTTTTATATATATAATTTGTGAATATATATAAATATATACATGCTTTCACTAAAGATAATGCCCCAAAGTTTGTAATTAAAATCTACAGTTTGTAATTAAAATGCCCCAAAGTTTGTAATTAAAATCTACAGTTTGTAATTAAAATCTACAGTTGGATTAACATTTAGCTTAATGATTGAGACACTGCCTAAGATGAATGGGTGCCATAGCAAACCCCATGGGATGGGTACCAGATCCAATTTCTGGCCGTGTCTTCTCACATAAGCAGATCCTAGGAGGCAGTGATGATGGTTCCAATGTTTGATTCCCCGTCACCATGTGAGGGACCTCCAGGCTCCTGACTGGTCCTGCTCCATCTCTGGATGCTTCAGGCATTTGGAGAGCGAACCAATAGCTGGAAGAGCTCTGTCTCTCACATGAAGAGATACATAACTCTTTCAAAAACTAAGCTGTCTTCCTCTCCCCTCAGTAACCCTTGCTTGGTAAAACAAATTCCAGAAAATGTTTTTTTTTTTTTTTTTGCCCATTCCTTCTTGCATTTTTTTCCTTTATTTTCTCGATAATGTGAAAATTCTTTTTCTTCTGTTTAAAAACAGCATTCCCAAACTTATGTATTGGTAAGTTTTCCACTCGTCTTTATTCAGAGTCCTTTTAGTGTTGCTTGATTCGATGCCCTTGCTTAGCTCTTGTAGACTGTCAGAGGACGGAGCAGCAACTAGCGCGAAACTACCATTTTTGTATGGTAAATGCTAGAGATTTTAGAGCCCTCTGCGTCTATACATGTCATTTCCTCTTGTTTCTTTTTCCATGTTTGAGCAGAATGGAGGAGATGCTTTGTGAAAGGCATGCTTACTGGAAGAAGTTGTTACTGCCAGAAAGCTCAAATTATTCCTTTAAAAAAATTAGCCCTGGGCCCCATGCAGGAGCTTAGTGGCTAAAATCCTCACCTTGCACATGCTGGGATCCCATATGGGCGCTTGTTCTAATCCTGGCAGCCCTGTTTCCCATCCCGCTCCCTGCCTGTGGCCTGGGAAAGCAGTTGAGGATGACCCAAAGCCTTGGAATCCTCACCCGTGTGGAAGAAGCTCCTGGCTCCTGGCTTTGGATTGGCTCAAGCTGCGGCCATTGTGGTCACTTGGGAGTGAGCCAGTGGTTGGAAGATCTTCCTCTCTGTCTCTCCTCTCTGTATATCTGATTTTCCAATAAAAATAAAATAAATCTTTTTCTTTTTTAAATTAGCTCTTAGAACTACTATAGAAAATGTAAGTTTGATTTCTGTCACCCTTCCCCGTCCTTTGTCCATTCTCCCAATCTGATTGAAAAATTATTTCTGATTAAATCAGTATGAAGAATACGCAATATGTAAAAAGTTTATGATTGAATCACATCAATTATTTTAATCATATTCGCTATCTTATTTGATGTTTTATTTTTTCACAATTATGGATTTCCTGGTTTTGTTTGCTTTTTCTCCTTGGTAATTTTGTCAGTTCCTTCTGAAAAGAGTTCACATCAGTCTCTCAACATTTTTCTCAACATTTTTCTCTCCAACTCTTCAGCTCACTGACTCCCATCTATCGTAGCTGCACAACTTACAATACCCATTACCTCTTTTTAGAAGCTTACGTTTTTGTTCTAGCCTCCCATTTTGACCATTTTCTCCAGCTTGTTTCCACAGAAAAGCTGTATGAGAAATGCAATTCTTACAAGGTGATCATCCATTTTCTCCTAATTGGTGATCCTAGATTGGAAATTTTGCTTCTAAATGTTGACGGCATTGATTACTGCATTGTTTTCTAGCATCTAAGGTTGTGGCTAAGAGGCTCGAGAAATCCAAGTCTGCATAAATGCTGCATTTGTTTACGTATTTGCTTGTTTCCCTTCTGGGAAGATTTAGTAACTTCCTCTGTTTTTCTTCTTGTTGGTCTGAAATTTCTCAATGACTAGAGTTAGGGTTGAATGTTTTTATTCATTTTCTAGGGTACTTTGGCAAACTCTAAGCTTTCCGTTCCAAGAAAATTTTTCATGTTCTTTATTAGCTTTTTGAAAACAAATTTTGTCCTTCCATTATTTTTGGTTTCCTTTCTGAAATTTCTATTAGTCACATGTGGCACCTCTGGGGACTTTTATGTCTTCACACTCTCATGTTCACCGTCATTTTGTATTTGGTTGTAACATTCTGGCAAATTTTTAGTTTTATCTTTTAGTCTATTAAAAATTAATTTTTGCTACTGAATTTTGGATTTCCAAGAGTTCTTATTTTCTCAGAATTATATTTCATAGCCTCCTGCTTTTATTTTATAAATGTTATATTTTCTTGTTTCAAATGATTGGCACTGATACTTGGCAATATTTGCCTCCCTCTGGTTTTCTTTTTCCTTCCATGTATCAATCAGGATGTAATCTCTTGTGTTGAAAGCTTTTCTTTTATTTTTTAAGAAGATTTATTATTTTCATTATCAATTTAGAGTTGAACATCTTTATGAGGTGACCAATCTGCTTCTTGGCCTGGTTAGGAAGGATGGTTTTCTAGGTGCTGAAGAACTTGCCTGTCCAACTTCTTTCAAGAAGCTCTTTCATTTTCACATCATACTCTAGATTTTTCTGAGACTTCTTATGGTTCAACCTTTCCCTTGTAACATTGGTTTAAATTTTTCTACTCTACCCACTTAGCCTCCACAATTGTATTGATGTTTTTTGAGGTCTTAGAAGATTTTGAATAATTCTTTACTTGTTACTGGATTTGGGAGATGGAGAAGATATAAATAAATGAATTATTTAGGCTCCTGTGATTGACTTAAAGCTCCAATAGTGAGAGTCTAAGGGGCTGTCTTAACAGGTAGTAGATTCTTAAGCACCAAATATGTGCAAGTAGCACACAGTCAAAATAGTTCCTGTCTCAGATTTGAACAAGGAGCTAGTTTCATCCAATTTTGGACATCATGGTTCTGTAAGAGAAAGGGCTTTGCATCCAAAAGAGAAAAATTCGAAGTGAAAGAACAAGAGTGCACATAGCACAACTTCATTATTTGATATGGGCTTAATGTTTGACATCTTTATATGTTTTAACATTTAAGAGAGAGGCAGGGAGAGTTAATGCACAAGGAGGGGAGAGAGAAAACTAGAGACAGGGTATAGAGCGGGGAGGTGGGGGCTCCAATCTACTATTCATTCTTCAGATTCCAGTGAAGACCAGGATTGGGCCAGGCTGAAGTCGGGAGCCGGGAAATCAATGTTGTCTCTTACACAGGTGAAAGGACCCAAGTACTTGAGTTTATCTCTGTCACCTGGGGTGTACTTTGGTAGGAAACAGGAACTGGAGCCAGAAATTGAACCTCGATGCTAAGATATTGGAGGCAGGAGTCTTACACCAAACCCTCAAGTTCCTTTTTGAGTCAGTATGTTTACCACTGTGCTTCAAACTCACAAACCTCTGCAAACACACTTTTGAATGCCATTATACAGATTTTTTTTCAGTTAAGATTTATTTTATTTTGTTGGAAAGGCAGATATACAGAGAGAAGAAGATATATAGAGAATGCTTTTCCGTCCTCTGATTCACTCCCCAAGTGGCCACAATTGCTAGAACCTAACATATCCAAAGCCAAAAGCTTTTTCAGGTCTTCCACGTGAGCACAGGATCCCAAGCTTTGGGCCATCCTCTACTGACTTCCCAGACCACAAGCAGGGAGCTGGATGGGAAGTGGAGCATGCTGGACACGAACCAGAGCCCATATGGGATCCTGGCACATGCAAGGCGAGGATTTAACTACTAGGCCATTGCATCAGGCCCATTGTAGAGATTTTTTTAAAAATATATTTATTTATTTTTATTGGAAAGATAGATAGACAGAGAGAAAGATCTTCCCTCCGCTGGCTCACTCTACAGTGGCTGAAATGGCAAGAGCTGAGTCAATCCAAAAGCAGGAGCCAAGAACCTCTCCAGGTGTCTCATGTTGGTGCAGGATCCCAAGGCTTTGAGTCATTCTCCACTGTCTTTCCAGGATATAAGCAGAGCGTTGGGTGGGAATTGGAGCAGTTAGGGCATGAACAGGTACCCACATGTGACGCCAGGACTTGAAGGTGGAGGATTACAGTTGAGTTCTGCCTCCCCTTTATACAGAACTTATGCCTCCACCCATTATACAGGATTTCTGACATCTTCTCTTTTGCACATACTCTTCATGCCTAGAATGTTCTCCCTTCTCTGTGAAGCCTACTAATCATTGACCAAAAACTTACCTGCGGAGTCACCTCTTACATAAAAACCCGCCCCCGCCACCATTTTCCAACCTTATATCACTGCTTCTCGTTCCTGTTTTCTTCACCAGTCTGGAAGTACCTGGATCACAGGGAACATGTCATAAGCACTTTCGTGCTCTGGCCAGTGCTTAGCAAATGGAAGGGGTGCAGGAACTCATTGTTGGAGGAAAGCATGGGTGACACATGGAGAGGAAACACACTCTGAGGACGTTTGAATGACTGGACCAGTAATGCATAATTGGTTAGTTACACGTGGGAATATGAAAAGTTTTTATTCAATTTTCAGTGAAGTTTGTTTTCAATTTTGCATGTGGACAAGTTTATATAAGAAGGCATGAAATGATCAGTCTCTCGGTTCTCCATGTATTCTCTACTTTCTTTCTTTATCCTTCATTCGGTAAATATTCAGAACATTCATTTGGCAAATCGGAATACAAATGCAAATTCTTCTTTTCTGTCTCTGATCTCATGTTTTAGTTATCGATCTACAGGCTTGTCAAAGTTTAACATATTTGGAAACTTCTAGATTTGTCTATTTACTCAAAGTTAACTGCTTTTCATTGTTATTGTTTCCATCCTGTTTTTCTCTTCCTGGATCTTCTTTCCATTAGAGAGAACCCATCCTTAGGTGTCATGTTGTAGTTGTTGTTTTAAGATCTATTTATTTTATTGGAAAGTCAGATATACAGAGAGGAGGAGAGACAGAGAAGAAGATCTTCCATCCAATGATTCACTCCCTAAGTGGCTGCAACAGCTGGGGCTGAGCCGACACAAAGCCAGGAGCCTGAAGCTTCCCCAGCTCTCCCATGCAGGTGCATGGCTTTGGGCCATCCTTGACTGCTTTCCCAGGCCACAAGCATGGTGCTGGATGGGAAGCAAGGCAGCCAGGATGGAACCGGCACCCATATGGGATCATGGTGCTCAAGGCGAGGACTTTAGCCACCAGGCTACCATGCTGGGCCCAGGGTGTCTCCTGCTTTTGAAGCCATGTCTGCCTGATGGAAAGGACTACCACAGGAGCACTGCAGTCTTTGATAAGGCTGTTGCCTCTTGATATTTCCTTGCTTTGTCTTACACACTTTCATGTTGGCTCTAAAAAAAAGAGTTTCTTGGAATCCTACTACCTTGCGACATTTTAAAAAAGATTAATTTATTTTAAAGGCAAGTTTATACATAAAGAGGGAGAGGCATAGAGAGAAAAAGCTATTCCCTATGCTAGTTTACTCCCCAAATGGCTACAATGGTGAGAGCTAAGGTAGAAACTAGAGAATCCATCCGTGTCTCCTACATGGGTCCTGTGGCCCAAGCTCTCGAGCCATCCTCTGCTGCTTTCCCAGGCATGTTAGCTGACAACTGGATCTGAAGTGAGCAGCCAGGACTCAAAGAAACACCAAAATGGGATGTCTTACTTTGTTTTATTTTGTTTTTGTTTTAAGATTTTATTTGTTTCACTTGAAAGTCAGAGTTACAGAGAGAGAGAGAGAGAGAGAGAAAGACAAAGTGACACACAGAGAGATCTTCCATCTACTGGTTCTCTCCCAGATGGGAGTAATGGGCAAAGGTGGGCTGATCTGAAGCTAGGGGTCAGGCATTTTCTCCAGGTCTCCCACGTGGGTGCAGGGTCCCAAGGCCTTGGGCTATTCTGCACTGCTTTCCCAGGCGTCAAGCAGGGAGCTGGATTGCATGTGGAACAGCTGGAACTAGAATGGGTGCCTTATGAGACCCTGGGATGGCTAGTTGAGGATTAGCTTGTCATGGCACTACATTGGCCTAGTGGAATTATTATGAATTATTATACATTACTGACCATATACTGTGCTTCCCAAGATTCAAAAACTCATACAGAAATCTAAAAGAGGTGGGCCACAGTAAACTCCACTTGTCCCTTTTGAAAAACCATGCTTCATGATAAGGCAACTTTGTTTGTGAAAACCTCCTTTCTCTTAGGATGAGTTATTTCCTAAAAAAATTTCAAATTCCTTGTTCAAATAGGCTTAAGCTGGGCCTGATTTTCTATTGGTTAGAAATACTTTCCATGTCTGACTCCCAGTGTTAAGAGTAACTCAGGCTCAAGCAGAGGTAGTATCTGCGTAAGAAGGAAAAATGAATTATATATTTTGGTTGAGTATACATATATTCACAAACAAGCTGGAGTGACCAGCCATCATGAAATAATTAAGTATGAAAATGGTCTCTTCTGGGCACTTAATGCTTTAGCAGAAAACCTTGGGTCGATGTTCCCCATTCATACCCTCCAAGGGTACTTTGTTCTTTACATTTTCTGTATAAGTTTATTTTTAGACAATATATCCTGAGGATGAATGTTTCTGCAGCCTTTGCCTGTGCCAAGCAGTGGTCTAAAAGCTTTACAGGCATTAGCACACTTAATCCTCATTATAGAGCCATATGAAGTAAGATAACATTTTATCCCCACTTCACAAGTGATGGAACTGGGTCACAGGGAAATTAAGTAACTCACCCAAATCATGCAGTTGACTTGATTCACCTTAGTACTGGCAGGTCATGAGCGCTGCAAATGGGCCACATTCCAGGACATATAAGAAAATTAATAATCATGGAAACTTAACAGGCCTGATACGCGGCTTCAGGCTAGCCTTCCAGTCCATACTGCTATGTATGCCCATTTGTGTCTCAATGTATACATTCATACATAATTTCATTTAAAATTTATATGTTACACAGAAAGTTCATGCAAGTCGGGGCATGTCCTCTTGAGCAATGCTAAACCCAATAACATATTTTTTCTCATTTTGTCTGACTCACAGGTTCTGTATATATATACATATATACATGTATTTACATATGCATGCACATTTATGTAGCTCTGAATGCAGCATATCGCTTGCTAATTTCAGTTTATATTTTCCAGTGACTACAATGGTGAAAAATTGAAATCTTTGTAGTTCTTTTTACAGAACTTCTGCTCTGCTAATTTATTAAAGAATCTCTGGCTTTTTATTGAAAAGAGAGAATAAATGACCAATATTAGCACCATCAAGTAAACTCATGATAGATAGTAGGCGCTGGTTCTATCACACAAGCACAAAAGTTCATCTGTTCTCATGGGAGAGAATATATACTGTAACCTCTTATTTTGAGAGAATAGAAATGTTCATTAGATGTTGGGATAAAACAGGTGATTCCACAAGATGTCACTCTTTCCCTTTTAGTGGAAATGATTTGCCATCAACTTTTCTAATATCTTATATAAACACAGACATGTACATTTGTTTATTTTAAAGTTTTTTATTTATTTGAAAAGCAAAGAGATAGAGAGAAAGAAAGAAAAAAATCTTGTATTGTCTGGTTCATTTACCAAATGTCTTCACCAGCTAGGGTTGGACCAGATCAGAGTTATGAGCTGAGAATTTTATCTGGATGTCCTACATGGGTGGCAAGAACCCAAGTTTTAGATCACCACCTGTTGTTTTTCACGGTGTGTATTAGCAAGAAGCTGTTATCGGAAGTGGAGCCAAGGCTTGAATATCTATATCCCAAGCAGTCCTTCAACTACTGTGGCAAATACCTACCCCTCCAAGATAGTTTCAATGAATAGAAGTGGAATGGATCATTTCTGTTTCTGTGTGTGCGCTAGTTAATCAGCACAGCATACTCTTTACAAGGGGACACCTTTTGATATGCAACCTGGTCCTAAATGGTATATTTGATCTTAATGTAGTATAACCTTCTTAGTACTGGGCCTAAAGAGTATGATGTTGATGCTTATTTTTTAAAAAAGCTAAAAAACAGGGATTCAAGTACAATTCTGTGATCTACTTAGCTAAGGAAAATGTTGATTGATTAACAGCCACTAAATTCAATGGACATTTTCCTATTAAAAACAAGGGTTCTAGCTATAGTCTACAAAGCCTCACAATCACTTTAGTATTGGCTTTTCTCTTCTTGGCGTCATTGAGTCTTCTCAACTTCATTGCTTCAAGTCCAGAAGATAGAGTTAAAAACACCATAAACTGGATTGAGAGGCATATACAGGCCCCTACTTATTTCAGAATTTGATCACAAACCAAAGACTCAATTTAAGCTGGCATAGATTAAATGTGAAGGTCAGTTTTATCTCAAACTGTTTTCACGCTCCTCTCATGTTCTATTTCATTGTTCTTGGTCAAATTGTGCTGTGATGAAAAGATACAATAGACTGAGTGCTTGAAACAATAGACTTATCTTGCAGAGTTCTAGGCATTGGTAGGCGGCAGATCTGATGCCTAGTGAGGGCCTTCTATTTGATTTTAAGGTGTCTGTGTTTTTACAGTATTCTCACATGTGAAAGGATACAGGAGAGTGAGAGAAAGAGAGAGACTGCGTGAAAGAGAGAGAGAGAGAGAGAAACACCCTTGTCTCTCTTCAATGAAGAGCACAGGGTCTTACCCATGGGGGCTCCACCCACGTTTGCTGAAGGCCACGCCTCCGAGTGTCATCATTGTAGAAGGTAGGCTTCCATATCCTGACCTGGGGGAGCTGAAACATTCAGCCCAAAGCACCTGCTAAATTACCTTTGCCATGAGTCCTTAAGAACATATTCACAAGATAGTGATGGAGTGCAGAACACTGATAATCAATCACCTTACATTTTTCAAACAAGATCTGGTGTTATCAAAGTGGTACAGCGATAGATACGCCTTGCAGGCTTCAGAGGGCAGCCTTCATTCGGCCACACATGTGTAAAGATGTGTTTCTATTGACTCGATTTTTTTTAAGGTAGCTTGTTGTTCGGAATGGAAGATACAGATAAATAATTCAGACCGGTTTTTGAGCTTTGTTTTCACTGTTTGGATAGAAAGTGCAGATCTGGAAACGTAAGGGAGGAGGCAGCAATCCTGAGGGAGCTTGTGTCCCAGTGAGGAGAAACAAAACTGTCCCACTACTCAGCTCTGCACACATTTTTAACATATACAATAAATAGATTAAATATAAAGCACACAAATTTGCACATCGAAGAGACTAACTTCAAGCTGTTGTTTTACTCGGGCATATGTAAGTTTAAGTTTTCATTCATTTATATATTTTAAAGGTAAAGTTTCAGAGAAAATGAGAGAGAGCGATTCAGTGGCTCATTGCTCACATGCCTTCAACTTCTGGGGTTGGGCCAGGACAACGTCAGGGGCCAGGAACTCTAGCTGGCTTTCTCCCACACAGGTGGTTGAAATTCAAGTTCTTTAGTCACTGCTGCCTCCCAGTGCACAGTCAGGAAGCTTGACTGGAGACACCACCTCCTGCATTTTGCTAATAAATCTATTTGTTGAAGATTCATTTATCTTTACTTGAAAGGCAGATTTTACAGAAAGAGAAGGAGAGACAGAGATTCTCCTTCAGGTTGTCCATTCTCCAATGGCCACAATGGCCAGAGCTCAGCTCATCTCAAACTCAGGAGTGTCTTCTCAGTTTCCCACAGGAGCACAGGGGCCTAAGGACCTCTTCCATCTGGCCCCCTTTTTGCCTCGTTTCCCCAGGCCACAAACAGGGAGCTGAATCAGGAATGGAGCAGTCGGAACATGAACAAGCCCCCATATGTGATGCCAGTGCTTGAAAGTGGAGGATTAGCATGCTATGCCACTGCACTGACTCCATAAATAAGTTTATTATAATGTTTTCCTAGTAAACTCTTACTGAAAAACCCAGCTTGAGATAAGGAATCCATGATTCTCTGTTCTCTACCTTCAGTAGGGAATAGAATGTTTCCAGAATGTTTCCCTGGGGAAACAAAATTGTGGGATACAAGAGTACACTAAGACTCCTTTTTGTTTGTGGACACCTAATAAACTTCAATACACAGTTCAGATCATTGGCCACCTCACTGAACTTGCATGCTGGTTGCTGGCACAGGTTCACTACCTTCCCTGAGCAATGCTGAGCTCCAGTGCCTCACCAGGGGGAGGGTAAAGGGAGGGCAAGCTGGATTTTAGTTTGGCTGCACTGATAAGTGTACATTAGTGTCTTCCTTTGATGTTTTGATAGTTTCAAAAATTGATAGAAATATCTGAAGACTACTGGATTAGTTACAAAAACAGTAAATGAGGAGAAGGGATGTAGGAGGAAGACAAATATTGACTCATAATGATAGCATAAATTATAGGGTACATACAGAACCGGGTGTCATGCTAACCTAAAAAGGATGTTGTGAAAGATTAGGTAAACGGTAAATGGGTATATTTACAGTATTCTTAAAATGAAAAAAAAAAAAACTAACCTGGGTATGCTAAATCCAGATTTATTCTGAAAATGCTTTAAAAAATATAATAAAGTTTGTTTGGAAGGGAGAAATTGATTACTCCCATCTACTGATTTGTATGATTATAATGGGTAGTATGGGCTGGAACCAGAGTTAGTTGCCAGGAGCACCACCCAGGTCTCTCCTGTGGATGACAGGAACTCAGTGACTTGAGTGTCACTAGCTGGTTCCCAGGATCTGCACTGCCGTAAGCTGGGGGCAGGAGCTGCAACCGTAAGGGAGTCCATGCGCTCTGATGGGCACAATGTCTACTCCCTGAACTTGTTTCTTTTCCAAAATCTATGCACAGGAGGATTTGCTAATCTGTATTTTAATTTTGAAAGATAACTTGTAATTTATTTGTAGTAAGAAAAAAGGTAGCACATATGTATGTGTGTGTGTGTATATATATATATATATACACACACACACACACATACATATATATATATATATATATATATACACACACACACATACATATGCATTTGTTTTTCCTTTTTCCCTTTAGGAAATAATTTTTCTTTCATCTCTATGATTTTTTACTCTTATTATTTTTTTAAAAAAATTCATCCTAGACTCTTTCCATGGAGATAAAAATTGTATTTCAGAAGTATTTATTAACTGCTTTTACCTTATTTACTAATTGTCAAGGTTGATCCCATGGAAAAGAGAATTCACTGAGACTTCAAATTACCCAACTTGGACTCTGGATTCAAAATCACTTCCTATTGAACAGTTCAGATTCAGAATGCCAACTCCTCCTGTAAAGATTTTCCTGATGTTCTTGCAGTTTAATTTTTTAACATGAACTAATAATCTAGTCCCACAGAGTGTTTTAAAATCAGTTTGTGGAACATGACAGAATCTCTTTACTTCTTGCCAAACTGTCCTTTCAACCTCAAAATTTTCCTTACTGCTTACTTGGCTGGACTGTTACTCCAAGTTTAAATGCGTTATTCCTTCCTTCTCGGATCCTCTAAATTCACAGCATAGTCTCAAAACCTTGCAGAAAGAGCTCCTTCAATGTGGGCATGTTTTTCTGCTCCTGTTTGGGAGTCTGGTCTCTGTCCACACTGGCTGACAGGACAGAGGGGACTCTGCAAGAGTGGGAGTAGGAGACAGAGAAGAAAGTCTTTTCAAAATCCCTCTTCCTTCACACTCCATCACACATGGGGAAGTCTCTTGGTAGCCAGATAAGCAGACATTACAGAAGGGATACTTTAGAGGTGGGCTAATTAGAAAAGCAAAGTAAATTTCCAGTTTGGTTTTCTTAGAAATAAAGCATATCAGATGTAAAGTACTTGGTGTTTCAAAATAAGTTTTTAAAAAATTTCTGTCCATGTTTGATTTCTTTCACAGAATATTCATCATCATGCCACTAATTCCCCTTTATTGAAGCATCTCTTTTTTTCAGTCCTCTAGCCAATGTTTTAAGATGATCTTTTTTTATTATTTTCTTTTCCAATAGGCCATCACGTTTTATACTATAACGAGTCATGTTTTTCTTTACTTGTGACCTTGTTGCAGAGTCCCTTGTCAGTTTTTCTATAAATCCTTGGCTGAGAGCTCATCTTAGCCAACAGAGGACTTTGAGCACCTCATCAAAAGACAGAAAGCAGAACAAGATGAACAACACCCCAGGTCAAGCTCTACAACAGGCACGTAGGCCTGTGCACACGCTGAGGTAGGCATGCTCAGCCAACACAGCTTAGGTGTGACAGAATTTCTCACCTCTGATGTATTAAAGCAGAGAACTTCTTAGAACAATCCAAACCACTCAACAGCACCCTTACAACTTCTGCCTCAGTTGGGATCTCCAAGACCACACCAAAGGACTGTCTCAGGCCCTGAGCACTGTAATTGACAGCAAGGCGTGGCACACTCCCCCACCCCTGTCTGGAACACAGGAGAAAAGACTAAAATATTTTTCTCATGCACCTTCCCTCACAAGCCTAACCCTTTCATATGAGTCTACAATCCCCTTCCTCATGTAATCAGTGTTAAAATAATAATAATAATAATAATAATAATAATAATAATAATAATATCATCTTGGTTTTGGGCTCTCCAGGCCTGAGTCATTGGGAGTGTCCTGGTACAGCACCCTTGGATATCATATTACTATTCTTGTGAACAGCAGTCACTGTATCCAGGTTATGTGTTTTCCTGTTCCCTGACATCATCACTTGTTTTGCTGGAGGACACCCTTAAGTAACTCCTTACAAAAGAGCATGTAACAGGGCCTGGTGCGATAACCTAGGGAGGAAAGGGCTTGCCTTGAATGTGCCAGGATCCCATATGGGCGTCAATGCTAATCCTGGTGGCCCTGCTTCCCATCCAGCCCCCAGCTGGTGGCCTGGGAAAGCAGTCGAGGATGGCCCCAAGACTTGGGACCCGGCACCTGCAACGGAGAGCTGAAGGAAGAGGCTCTGGGCTCCTGGCTCCGATCGGCTTAGCCCCAGCCGCTGTGGCCACTTGGGGAGTGAATCATTGGATGCAAGATCTTCCTCTCTGTCTCTCCTCCTCTCTGTATATCTGCCTTTCCAATAATCATAAATAAATCTTTAAAAGAAAAAAAGAAAGAACATGTAGCAGATACATATTTCGAGACAATACTTCTCTGCAAATGTTTCTTTCTGTGACCTGATGAACAAGGAATTAGCTAGGTATCAAATTCGAAGTTAAATGTTACTTGTTCCTTTAATTTGAGAATTTTCTTTAGAAGTTTCTTGTCTTGAGACTCAACTGTTCAAATAATGCATGCCATAGCCCCTTTATGGGTAGTATTTGTTTTGTCTGAGTCTTGTCATGGCTGTCCCTCACTGCTCAGCGACACTTTGGAGGTACATGCCTCAGGGAAATTCTATTTTCAGCGGCTGCACCAAACATTAGATGATCCCTTCCTACAAGTCAGTGGCAGAATGATGCCTCTATGAGGAATTACATAGAATGACAAAGGATATGGGTTTCAGAGTTTTGAAACCTAGTGACAATGGGGACATCTAGAAATCTTTCCTGTTCCTCAGCTCTGCAAGTTGGAATAATGATGTAATCTACTTCATGGAAGTTCTCTGGATTACTTAACACAGGGTATCCAAAGCTGTTGAAATAATGGTAACCGTCCATTCTTATTTTAGACACGAATTTGAACAAAATGGGCTGTGTCTTTCAAGGGAGACATTATAATTTGCTAAGGAGACATTAAACATGACAAATGAAAGAGATACAGAATACGCAATGAAAAACTTGAATAAAGGAAATGACGAATCAGTTGCAGTTTTTATTTCCTAAGTTTTATTAAGATACACAGTGTTAGACTTAACCAGTATCTACTGAGTAGAGGAGGCCTAACCTTCCAAATCTAGGCTGCTTTATCAATACATTTTACAGGAACTACTCAGGAAACAAGAGGCTTTGTGCAGTTACGTTTACCTGAAGCCACGTTTATCCATCTGCCACTTACCACCTGGCCCTCATAGTCATTGCAGCTGCACAGAAACCTTTCCAGGTAGTGTCACGGAACCTTTTGATGAAAGTCTCTTTTGATGCTTGGTTAAAGAGGAATCCTCACTTTGCATAAAAATTTCACACTTCTTATAGCCATGCCTGAGGAAAAAAACATAAAATCCATCACTGCAGGATTTGTGACTCTCTCTGCAGGCCAGGTGCTCATAAAACAATGAACTGATCAGATCCATTGAAGTGTGGAGTTTTTCATTTATGACAGATGTAATATTGATAATATCCTTCATTTTAAAAGTCATTCAAGTATAACTCAGTGTAAGTTTCTGATATAAATTACCAGCCATATTCATCTTGCCTGACTGTTTTATAACAGCAAAAGGGGTTTGCACGACTGTGTAAGACTTCCACACTGAAATAGAGAAGGAAAGTTGCTTGTGCAGCAACACTGGTTAGCCTGTTTTTGAGAAGTGGCTCATGTCTGGACTCCCACCAATATCAGGTCATTGAAACCCAACTCAGTGTGGCGGCTAGTGACTTAAAGCTAGACAGGTGACCGTGGGGAAAGGAAGGAATTCATTCAAAACCCTTCATCAAATCTGTCTAAATCTTCTTCCTCTTCCTCTTCCTTTTCTCCTCCTTTTTTTTTTTAATCACCACACAGCTCTTCCTACTGTTTTCCTCTAAAATGAATTTCTGCCCTTTCTATGTCGTTATGATGCAGAACACAGACAATCAAGACTATTGGTTTTAGAGCATGAGGTGCCTGTGAACTAACAGGTCACCTGAGAACAGCAGGGAAACCGGATAGTAACAGATCAAAGACCAAATTAACATGTTAATGAGATTGTCAAATCTAGAGTTAACAGATTAGTTATGCGGATATAATAATGGTAGTGGGGGAAATTCTTTGTGACAGACAGGATATGACCCACTGTATTTATTTCCATGCTTCTCTATTTAACCGTTGCAAAGTGACTCCACATTGCTAGTAGCATCAGGTCTTCTGAAGTCACCATGGCATCAAGAGCCAAACGTATTTTTCCAAAGTTCTAGCTTGATCTGTTGCATTTTACTTAAGCAATCAAAATCATCATCTTGGAACATCATCTTCTTTGGTTCCTAAGATACTGTGCTTTTTTTAAACCTGCTGCATTTAAATCTTCTGTTTTCCTGAATTCTCATTTTGCTACTGTCGCAGCCTTTCCTCCATGTCCAGATAAACATGGGCATGAGTGCACAAGTCCTTGTTCTGTTCCATTCACACTTTTCTCACTATCGTCACAACATGAGAATCACTAGTGTCTTTCTCAAAGCATCCACAGTGATTTAAAAATCTGCATGTCTGCCTCTTGTTTAAAATAGCTGAACTCAGACATGGCTCCCAGGCCTGACCCTTAGTGGTGAGACTTCAATTTTTTTTTTTTAAGATTTATTTATATTTATTGGAAAGTCAGATATACAGAGAGGAGGAGAGACAGAGAGGAAGATCTTCCGTCCGATGATTCACTCCCCAAGTGAGCTGCAACAGCAGGTGCACGCCGATCCAAAGCCAGGATCCAGGAACTTCTTCCGGGTCTCCCACACGGGTGCAGAGTCCCAAGGCTTTGGACTGTCCTCGACTGCTTTCCCCAGGCCACAAGCAGGGAGCTGGATGGGAAGTGGAGCTGCCGGGATTAGAACCGGCGCCCATATGGGATCCCGGGGCTTTCAAGGCGAGGACTTTAGTGGCTAGGCCATGCTGCCAGATCCCGAGACTTCAAACTTATTAAACAACCTTAAACAACCTGTAAGAACTATTGTGATGATTACATTCATTAACATTTATAAAAATCTCCTGTCTGGAAAGAGCTGGCATGGACTGGCTCATGCCTCGCTGGGTGGGACACGAAGATTAGTCACTCCTCACCATGGTGTTGGGGACTTTCCTGCACACCACCCCCCCACCAAAAAAAAAAAAAATGTTCTGCACCTTAATTGTTGACAAATGTCTTGTTAGAGTTACAAGCCAGTCTAGATTATCCTAAAATCTGCCAAGATCAGCAAAATTATACTTCAACACAACAAATGGCTAAATACTAAAATGAAATAGACACGAGACAGCTGAATGGTACCTTATAGCTATTTTAAGGTATATAGCAGCCGGTCCTGTATACAAACTAAAATTGAAATGTCAATGAGCAAATCATAGGTTGTGGTTAAGAACTTGGTTTTTTTTTTTCTTGTTTTTGTTTTTGTTTTTGTTTTTTTTAACATACTGGTTACTCAAAACCATGTCAATTCCATAATGTTACAAATTGCTGTTGGTGCTATATTGGGACTCTTAATTGACTGGGATGATATTCTACCAGCTCTAACTTTGGACCAGAAATGGTCTCCCCAAGAAACTGTTCAACCCATCTGGACAATAAGTAGCTGGACTCTATGCTTGGTATATGTTTGCAAGGAAAGAATCTTGATTGAATTTGAACTGTAATACTGCATCAAGGTGGAGGAATCCACCAGGGGGGAGGCGCGTGGGGAGGGGTGGGAGGATTCCCAGAGCCTATGAAACTGTCACATAATGCATAATAATTAATAAAAAAAAAAACCTCCTGTCTTTGGTCTTAGCCTAGCAGGCTTATTTTCTAATCTGCCCTTCTGAATGAGATACTATGACATGAAGGTTTTCTTGGGTAATATGCTATATCCAAACACTCTAGGGACCGATGCAGTAGCATAACAAGCTAATCCTCCACCTGCAGTGCCAGCATCCCATATGAGTACCTGTTCATGTCCTGGTTGCCCTATGTCTGATACAGCTCTCAGCTTATGGTCTGAGCAGTGGTGGAGAATGGCCTTGGGTCTCTGCACTCACATGGGAGGTCTTGAAGTAGATCAAGACTTCCTTGGATCGGATCAGCTCCAGCTGTTGCAGCCATTTGGGAAGTGAACAGGCAGAAGAAAGATTTCTCTCTCTCCGTGTGTGTTTCCTCTCTGTAAGTGTGCATTTCAAATAATAAATAAATCTTTTTTTAAAAAATAAACTATATTTTACAAATATATAATCTAAAATCTAATGTACAGTAATTTACTCAAGTTCCTAGTGGTATCACTTCTCCTAGTTTCCTCACCTGGAATTCAGTTATCCGACTTTTCGTAAGTATTTCTTCTGAAAAGCTTCTAAAAGTGATTGACTTTTCTGTCTTGCTATTCGCAAGCCCGCTCCAACCTCGACCTGAAATTTTTTTCTTTTTTCAAAAAGATATTTATGTGGGCTACGACAGGTAGTTATATTAGGGTCAGGGGCTGGAAGCCACACCTCCCCGTTTCATGTAACCTTATTCAGCTACCTGTCAGTTAGAGGACTGCCCTCCTTTGGCCTGGGGTGATACTACTTAAGCACTCCCCTTTTCAGGCTCCTAAGCAGCCCAGCAATGAGGATGGGTCCCCTCTTTCATCCTGTAGGTACAGGGTAGAAACACCTCTCTCTCTTTTTCCTCTGTTTACCTTCCCTACCCACTCAGTTCCTGTACATGGTTGTGTGTGTGTGTGCAATTTTCTTACCTTTTATATAGCTATCACTTCACACATTAAATTGCCCTATACTTCAAATGGTTTTCAAGGTAAGAATCAAGAGCCTGCAACACGGAGTTTGAAACTTTATCCCAAAACAGTATTCTTCTGACCTTCCATCCAATATTCAGCTCTGAACCTGAAATCACCTCTCTAGTTAATAAAACATTTGATACAATTATCTTTGTTATTCACTGCCAAAACGTTACTGGTTTTATAATTCTATATTGCTACTTAAGCCCCAAATCTTGTTTTTCATTGCTGTCCAGTGGAGAAGTATCACACTATTTTCTTTCAAGACTTAAAGATATTTTCTAATTCGATCATACCTTCCTGAACAGTTGTGTCTTACTGTACGCCTCTGTTCTGCCTCTCACCCACTCATGCTACTACTTATGTCCCCTGTCCCCTCCATTGTTCTTAGGCTGATTCGCAGTGTTGACAGCTCCTTCCACTTCTTGCTGCCCATTCTGCAGGAATCAGACTTGAGAGATTTTAAATAAGAAAACTGTGTGTTACATGATGAAAAATGAGTGTGTATTGGGCTGAGTCTGTTTATATGGTCTCTGAGTTCTTCTAATGAACACAGGAAGGGTGTGGACTCTTCTGGCTGGCCCTACGTTGACATAGTCTATTAACCTCATAGAGAATTGCTGCTGACACAGATTTGCTCATGAGCCAATTACCCCTGTCAAAGGAATGATATGGTTTACTGTGAATGACCAGACCTGGTCAGTATATTCCTCCTTTGGTGGTGGGCAATGAATTTTATGGCTGTAATTGTTAGGTAGCAAGGTCAAATGAACCTATGTGTGTAAGAAGAACCAAAGAGAAGCAAAGCTTTACATGGTTGAATGAGAAAAAAAACATATGTAGAAGCTCTCCCTTATGAGCGGAGCAGCAATTATCTATCTACAATCTTGTCCTTGCTTGATGACCTTTGTAGGTGGGTTTCAGCCCTTTCCCTGGGAGGAGGCGGGCAGCTTAGAGGAAATGCCCCCATCTTACACAAAGAGAGATATTAGGTCCAAGGTGATAATGAAATTCTGGGGGAAATTCCAGGGATTCCACACCCCTGAATCCCTCTATCCAGCAATAGTGCAGAAAATGAGGGGGAAGAAAGGACAGGGATTTGCCCACATATTTAAAACCTCTGAACACAGTCTGGGTTCTCAGTTCCCTCCTAAAATGCCAACCGGATATGTCAGGTGCATTCTATTCATGAAACTTGATTAGCACATTTACTGTTACTCTCTGTTACACACCTGAAAGTCTTTTCCTACAGGAAGACAAGAACCTCCGAGCTGCTGTCTCCTGTACCATAATCAAGCCACGGAGAAAATGTGACTAGAAGTGGGAAAGAATATTGTAAACTGAAACAGCTATCTAAGTACTTTAAAGATTCAATTTATATAACATATCTGTCCCCAGTATATGGTCATTCACCCGATGACAATAATATCTCTCCCTGAAGACGAAAGTCCAGCAATTGGGAATTGTAACAAATTACCTGGCTATTTAGTAAATACCCAGCCTCCTCTTGGAAGAAACTGTGTTTTCTAAGTTGATGCTTTCATCTTACTGTGTTTCCCACAATGCTTATAAGTACATGGCACCAGGAGATTCTCTTGAAGGTGAGTAGGGGTAGATCACTTCCAAATAAAACTGATAAAGAAATAGCTGTGTAGCTTCTGTAAATTGGCTTTGCCTTATCCTTAAGTGGAAGCGAAAGATCACGGGGCCTTTGGTGTTGTTGAAACCATAGTTTCTTCATGCTAAGTCACCATGTAATTTATTCACATTTAAATACTGTCCTTTCATGGCTACAGTCTCCCCTGGCATGAGTGGGGACTTGGTCTGGGGAACACCAAGCTGGGCTAGACTCCAGCACCCATTGGTGCTCATGAGAGCCAGGGTGGGTGTAGAACGGGCTGGGGTAGGTCTCATCTCCCACTGAACCACATGAGGTGTGTGTGTCTGGGTGTGGATCAGGTGTGGCTAGGCTGCAACACCCAACAATACTGATGCGATTACTAACATGTAATAGGCACTCAACCAGCATTTCTTCACTCAAGACATTATTAGGTTTTTACCATGGCTTCACTAATTATCACCAACTTAGAGGCCTACATAACACACACCGATTACGTGCGTTTCTGGGAATCCAGTGTGAGAATGACCCTTGTGGCAGTACTCTTCAGTCAGGACCTCACGGGATCAGAATCGCCGAAACAGGGTCTCCTGTGAAACTTGGTCACCTCTTCTAAGCTCACATGGCTATTGGAAGAATTAATTTTCCTTTCATAATAGAATTTATGCTGGTTTGCTTCTGTAAAGAAAAGAGTTTTTGACCTCTAGGGTCTCAGAGAAGTAAACTTATTAACTTGGGTCCACACGGTCAACCGGTTATACAACCTCAATTATATCTGAAAAATCCATTCACTCTTGTCATAAAATGTACGTTAATGAAAGCAGTGACTAACTCATTATCATATCCATAGTCATTTGAATAAAAGCAAGTTCTGGGTTACTGCTCGATAGCCTAGCGGCTAAAGTCCTCGCCTTGCACACACTGTGATCTTATATGGGCACTGGTTCGTGTCCTGGTGGCCCTGTTTCCCATCTAGCTCCCTGCTTGTGGCCTGGGAAAGTAGCTGAAGACAGCCCAGAGTCTTGGGATCCTGCAACCCACGCGGGAGACCCGGAAGAGGTTCCGGACTCCTGGCTTTGGATCGGCGCATCTCCAGCTGTTGTGGCTGCGTTAGCAGTGAACCAGCAGAGAGACACCTAGACTGAGTACAGGGCTCCCAGATTCAGCCTGATCTAGAAGACTTCTCTCTTTCTCTCCCCGTTTCTCTCTCTCACTCTTGCTCTCAGTCTCTCTTCTGTCTGTGTCTTTCTTTCTCTCTGTAACTCTACCTATCAAATAAAGCACATCATAAAATAACATCATCTTAAAAGATTATTAATACTGGTGTCCCCAAAATTACTATTAGTAATAGCAGTAATGAAAAATAATGATGTCGGGCCCAGTGCAATACCGTAGCAGCTAAAGTCCTCACCTTGAACGCGCCCCGGGATCCCCTATGGACACCGGTTCTAATTCCAGCAGCCCCGCTTCCCATCCAGCTCCCTGCCTGTGGCCTGGGGAAGCAGTCGAGCACGGCTCAAAGCTTTGACACCCTGCATCCATGTGGGAGACCCGGAGGAAACTCCTGGCTCCTGGTTTCAGATAGGCACAGCCCCAGCTGTTGCGGCTGCTTGGGGAGTGAACCATTGGACAGAAGATCTTCCTCTCTGTCTCTCCTCCTCTCTGTATATCTGCCTTTTCAATAGAAATAGATGAATTTAAAAAAAAAAAAAAAGTAAAAGTAAAATAATGATGTCAGAGTCATCCTGGGTAATTGCATCTACTTTGCTGAAAACTTTTTAAAGGTTGATAGAGGGATGAGAGTTTGGTACAAGTGGTTAAGGCTGCCTGAGACACCTGCATCCTATATTGGAGTTCACTTGGTAGCTTTGTTTCTAATTCTTGTTTCCTACTAATGCCCTCCTTGGATGGCAGCAGAAGTTGACTCAAACACTTGAGTGCCTTCCACCTCCAGGAGACTCAGATGGAGTCCTTGGCTCTTGATATTGGGGTGGCTCAACTCCACCTATTGCAAACACTTGCCGAAGCTCCACACCCATCTCACTCTTTCTTTCAATGTTAAATTGTTATTAGAATTTTACTCCCGCACATTCTAAGGTGCAATGTTCTGTTCTCTCATTTCTTCTGCCTTTTCTTCTTGAGAAAACACTGAAATCGTAGCCGTAACGCCCATGTAGATGCTTGGGATGTAAACAGTCAATGTTCTCTTTGGTGACTGATTTTTTTAGTTAGACTGATCTTTGCTAGCATTATTGATATTTCATTCGTTCTTAAGGGATGCACACATTTGTGAGATTTCCTATGAAAGCATTTCTCACAAAATATTGCAAACAGTTTCTAAAGCTTTGTCTAATTCCTACCTTCTTGTCTCCATTGTGGCTCTCCAGGGAGGAGCATTGTACGCATTGGGCAGAAGTGTGCACAGGTGGTTCATGTTTTGGAATTGTCCTGAAAGGATCCTCCAGTGAGGCCGATGCCTGTGGGTAGGGATGGAGTTTTCTATGACAAGAATTCGTGATCACTGTGACTCTCACTGGGGAAGAGGCCAGTCAGGCACAGAGGCTTGATTGGAAATTGATGAAGAAGTTGAAACCTCCTGGAGGAGTCAGAAGGAAGGAAAAGCTATTTCCTTCCTCTCATCTCAGGGATTTGCTGTCTAGACTGCAGAAGAGGTATAGCTCAGAAGCTCTCCTTGCATGTTAACTGGGAACTGAGAGATACTCAGTAAAATGAAGAAGACAGAAGATGGCAAGGGTGATGCTTGATGTTAACCATATTGACGCAAGTTGTGATGTGAAAAAAAAAAAAAGATGTCAGGGAACAACCCACTTGTCGTTCTGGAAAGTTCATCCTAAAAACAGCCACAAGCAGTTTGAAGATTTCTGTGTTACAGCTCCTGTTTCTTGTTTCGTGCAGAAGTTTTGTTAAACATTACGTAGTCCAGTTGTATTTGGAGAATTAAAGGGTAAACTTACCCTTATATCTGGGATGAAGTTAAAGAAAGGTAAGAAGTGTGTGTCACCCTGGGACATTGATGAAACAAAGTTTCCACTCAGAATTGGAGAGCACAGTTTGGCATTGAGTGAGTACCAGAATGCATTTCAATAATTTAAAATAAGTATCTTTAGGAGTCCCAAAGACACTTAGGAGAAAGGAACCTAATAAAAGATGAGTGTACGTAATTCAAACAGGATGAGAGCCCATTCAAACAAATTGGTATCAAAATAAATTAGTAAAAAAGAAAATTTAAACAGGAAGTGTTACTTTAGTTCAAAGTTACAAACACTGCCTGGAGTGGATGCATTAAAACAGTTTTCCCAACTTTTCTTGGTTTTATTTTTGTCCAATTTCTAACAAAATGAATGTGCTAAGTTTTTCACCTGTAAATAGAAACAGTTCTAGCTGTATTTTTCCGACTAGAGTCTTGATTATATTTGAAAAGAAAGCTCAAGTTAAAGAACAATGATTCGACACATAAAAATGTTAGGAACTTAAAACTGAAAGCAAATTATTTTTATGGATTACTATCAATACATCTTATTATTTTTAACGTTAACTTCATACAAAAGGCAAACTCAACTATACGTATGTAAAGATTTGTTTATGTGAAAGGCAGAGCAGGTGAGAGAGAGAGACAGATCTTCCAACTTCTGATTCACTCCCTCCCCAAAGGCCAAATAGCCAGAGCTGATCCAGGTTGAATCTAAGAGCAAGTAATTACATCCAGGACTCCCATGTGGATGGCAGGGACCCAAGTACTTGAGTCATTATTCATTGCTTTCCTGGGTGCATAATCAGTCAGATTGGAAGCAGTCAAGACTGGAACTGGCACTCTCATATCGGATACAGTTATCCCCAAAGCAGCTTAACGTACTGCAGCACAGTGTCTGTCTCCCCCAGCAGACTCTTAATACATCGACATGGTTTCAAAATCTCCAACATAGTAAAGCTATGAAAGTAACTGGTACAGGGGCAGACGTTGGGTGTAGCAGTTCCTATGTTAACTTGGGATACTTGCGTCTTGCAGTGTCCAAGTAGGAGTCCCACCTTCGCTCTTGATTCTAGCATCCTGCTGATGTGCAACCTGGGACGCAGTCTGCGTCCCTCTACTTCTCTCCACCTTCCTGAACCCCAACAAGGGAGATGACAGTTGAGTTTCCAACTTCTGTTTTTGTCTTGGCCTAGTTTTGGCTATTGTGGCTGTTCAGGGAACAAACCAACAGATGGAAGAACTCTCACTCTCTCCTTGACTTTCACATAAGTATTTTAAAGAAATAGCTGCCAAAATAATTAATTAAAAACTTTTCATGGAAATATGAATATTTTCCCAAACAAATGAAATATAGCTGATTTAGGAATATATATCACTAGATTGAGACTATTTTTTGAAATACCTAGGTTTTTTTAAATGCTAATAAGCAGTCAAGAGCTGTTTCTTATTCTACTTCTTTCTCCTACTGCTAAAAGAGTCTTTTACATTTCATAACTACAGGTTGGCATCACATTTTGTTACTGCTTTCACAAATAAGTCAGAATAATCCTTGGCGGAATAAACTAATCATGCTACTTCTCTAAGGGATGAGTATGAGAGGTTGCAGCAGTGGTCTAGCATGCTAATTCTCTGTGTTGCCAGTATTCCAGATGAGCACTGGTTCAAGTTCCAACTGCTCTACTTCTTATCCAGCTCCCTGCTAATGGCCTGCAAAAGGAGCAAAAGACGGCTCAAAGCCTTGGAACCCTGAATCCATGTGGGAGACTTGGAAGAAACTCCTGGCTCCCAGCTTCAGCTGAGCCCAGTTCTGGCTGCTACTGTCATTTGGGGAGCGACACAGTGGATGAGAGATCTCTGTTTGTCTCTCTCATCTCTTCTCTCTCTTTGTAATTCTTTAGGTAAAATAAATAAACCTTTTAAAAAAAAAAGGAATGATTGTGAGGCCAGCTGATACATAATAGCAGAGAAGAAAACTAAATGTTTGTATAATTTGTGGGGATACAGCATTTTTAAACTTTCTTCCAGCATTTAATGTTCTATAAATTTGTTAGTATTGTCTTCTGTTGTATGTTGAATTACACTGGAACAGGTTTTGGTCGTACCTCACGCGATTTCCATCTGCTTGATACTCCGTTTCATGTATATTTGACCAATTGCAAATACATTTACATAGCTTTTTTCTACACACTATTAATATTTGGAGAAAAATGAATAATCAAGGTAAAGATATGCTCGATTCAACTTGCTACTAAACATTCACAGAAAGGATGGCGTTGTGCACACCTCTATGCCTGGAAGAACTGATGGAGTTTGAGCAGAATGTTGACTAAGTGAGAGGATGTGGCAGTTTGACATTCAGTCTCAGGACAAACATAGCAAGAGCAAAAAAAGTTAGTGATCCAGGCTGCCAATTATTGAGCTACTTGCTTTTCTCTTTTTATAGTCTAAATTAATACCCATTAAATTTCATTGCTAAAACTAGTAGTGGTAATTTCATGTTACATAGATAAAGCAAACAGCCCAGGTTGATAGAATAGGTGAATGGGAATTGGTTAATGAGGAAACAGACACTTGAATCCAAGTCTTAGACTGCTGGAATTTGAAATATTAGGAAATGCAAGGAAATAATCATGGTGCAATTAGAATAATGCAGTCTATAACTTACGATTGCTTGGTTAGAACTATTTTCTATATCCTTAAGCAAAGGGAAATTGCTAAATGGTGGCCTTCACTGATCAGAGTTGGCTGTTTCCTTCTCTCAATCAATTTGCCATGCTTTCGGTATCACAATCATTTTCAGCTGAGCTTTTATTTGTAAAGGGAGACGCTTCTTGAGACCATTTATTTCTGAGGTCGATAAACCGTCTCCCTCTCCTCCACGCAGGCTTGCCGCTGACCCAACAGTGACAAAAACCACGTCACCTGCTCCAGGAGTTCCCCGCAGTGCTTATAATGGGACAAGATGCCTTCTGACAGAGACAAAATGTCTGATCAGGCTTCCCCTATTCCACTTAAAAAAATCAGTTATCTATACAAATGAAGCAGGCTGATGTTTTCCCCCACATGTCCTTGGGCTGTAATGGTAAGTGTTTTCTCATTGTATAGATATTAACATTGTCTTCATGATACCAAAATGGCTTGTTGATGAGTGGAGAATTCAGATAACCTAGTCACCTTATGATTTGTAGCACACAGACTTAATTTTTCTGGTGGAAACTATTATGTAATTTTTCTGAAACAGTAACATTATATAGTGCTTTATAATTTGCTTCTTATGGACTTAAATTTGAGGCTATTATTCTTCATTTCTGAAGTAGTCAGGCTTATTAAGAGTCTATTCATCCATTTAAGCAGATAATCTAAAAATTGCTTCCTTGCTAAGGGCTTCAACTTGAAAGTAACACTTCTCTATACAATTACATTATGTTGACCAATACAGGGTCATATGAAGACAATGGGTAAAATATACAGATACACCACCTTCCTATACATATAACCATGTGGTCACATAATGAAGTAATAGAATTCTGGTGCCTACTATTTTGTGTATATGAGTAAAGTGGGAAACAGATTTACAGAGTAACTATCTGGTTTACTTAGAGATATTGCAATGGATTTTATGCACATAGAAAGATGAATCATTTGTAAGATGCTCAGCAGTTAAAGGGGCTGTGAGGAACACTTGGTTGAAAGAAAAATAGTATTTGTTAAACAATGTTGAAAAATGTAACAGCATGCAAGCACTAAAATGTACATTCTGTAATTGCTTTAGGTGTTCCAAGGAAGGGAAGATGGATGAAGGGCCTGTTAAGGGGTAGCACTCCAGCTGCGCCTTAAAGCAAAGGTCAAGTCTGAATTGATGGAGGTGAAAAAGGAAGGCATTGCAGATGGGAAAGGCAGCACTGGGGGAATCCTGAGGTGAAGGCAAACGGTGCATTTTCATTTCAGTTGTGAAAAAAACAGCAACACTGAATGCTTTAATCCAATGGCTGTGGTTCTCAGAAATGTCTTGAATTTCCATCCCCTTACAGCTTTTCCAAGATTTCCCTTGGTTGACTTGTTTGACCATTCATGACAGTGATGTTTATTCAACCATAATGCTATAAGTTTATATCTCAATAATTTCTTTATCATTTAGCTTGTCTAATCTACATGTGTGTTCTCCAGCATTGACTTATATCAAAACAAACCACCAGCCTTGAGTGCAGCAGTCCTTAACTTATCACTTAACTAGTAATTGGCAAATACAACAACGAAGAGACTGGAATGACTTCTAGATTGTGGAAAATGATCTAATTCGATCACATTTAGAGGCAGGGTTGGAAGAAAAAGCTGTGAAACAGCAGTTTCAAGACTGATTATGATATTGAACACTTACTGTTTGCTAGACTTCTTGAGACAAAATTTTTATTTATACAGCTAGTGAGCAACCCCAAACATATGGCTCATAAAAATCTATTTAAATTAATGAAAAAGTGAATGTTGTTGCTTAAGTAGTACAGGAAAATTACAACATTTTGGTATCATGAAAACAGTATCTGAATTACTGAAGTTTAAATATAGTGCTCTATTATGCGGGACCATAAGACCTGTGCTTTGGAAAGCATTCTCAAGGGACAATAAATGAAGAAAGAAGGAAAGAAGGAAAGAAGGAAAGAAGGAAAGAAGGAAAGAAAGAAAGAAAGAAAGAAAGAAAGAAAGAAAGAAAGAAAGAAAAGGAAGAAAAAGGAAGAAATAGGGTGTGATATAAACTATTAGTTATCAGTAAGGAACACTGGAAAAACATTATCAAAGAAGTAAATAAACACTAAGTTGGAGATACCTTGCACAAAGTTAAATATCTGAAACATCTTGCTAAACTTAGCAGGGCAGAAAAACTCCTGACTTTTAAGGCTCAAGAACAGAAATACTTTCCAGATGGCCTGAACTACTAGATATTTTTGATTGTTAAAACACCAAATGTCTAGAAGCAAATGGGACTCATTTGGGTCAGAAAACTCTGTCTTAATTTTTCTTTCCTCTGGCAGTAATACAGTGTGGATATTTCTTGTGCCACCATCTACAATCTAGATAATTATGTAACTCTCAAGGGACCATATACTCTTTCACCTATAACGCTGAAAACAGTTTACTCTTGCTTCTAACAGCAAATGCGAAATTCTGTTTTTTCCCCCTGGACTTGAATTTAAATACTGAATATCTGAATTATGATGTTACTATAAAACTATCTATTAGTACAACTACTTCCCCATGGAAAATTTAGAAATTAAGATATTTAATAGAGCAATTTCTGCAAATATTAATTTTAAAGCTATAAATGTCTATCTGGCTTTAAAAAGTAAGTTTAGTTTGGGCTTCATCATTAGTAGGTACATAGTAGTTCCAGCTTTAATGCTGAAATTTCAATTTACTTATTTATTTTTGTTTTTTGGAATTGCTAGGGAAATGTGGTTTTATTTTTTAAAAAATCGATTAACTTGTTCAGCTCATAAGTCAAGACAGCAAAATTCCTTGTTATCTCCTTTTGTTGGTGAGCCTAATATACAGTCCATTTTTCATAGAGATTAAAGTTCTTCAAGAATCCTGGATTCTAGAATCCAAGATTTCAATGTCCATTCTTTTGGATCCTAAGGATTTTTCGTCCTTTCCCTAATGGCCATTAATTTTTTTTTTAATTTTTAAAAATCTTTTATTATGATTATGATTATGATTATTATCATCATCATTATTTTATGATACAGTTCCATAGGCCCCTGGGATTTCCCTTATCTCCTTTTCAATCCCCTCACACCAAGTTCCCTTATATCATTACCAAAGTCATATACACCTTCCTGGTGTGTGTATAAAAATTATCCATTGTCAAGTAAAAAATATAGCCAGCAGGAAGTGAAACCACATCTGTTGGAAGTAGCGGGGAGTTTTTACAGCAATTCTGATTAGTATATTCATCAATTTATGGGAATGTATTCTATGTATAAAATTGAGGGGTATAAATAGAAGGGTGGAAAACGGGAAAGAGTTAATTGAAAATATGTAACATGAAAAATGTGACAACAGAGACAAATGCAGACACTCCTGAAGATGGGGTGATGATCCAATAAACCCAGTGAACTTCTAACATTTAGGTAGAAGAGCCGAGTGCAGTAGCCTAGTGGCTGAATCCTTTTTTTGCACACGCCAGAATCTTATATGGGTGTCGGTTCATATCCCGGCTGTTCCATTCCCCATCTATCTCCCTTCTTGTAGCCTGGGAAAGCAGTTAAGGACGGCCCAAAGCCTTGGGACCCTGCACCCATGTGGAAGACCCAGAAGAAGCTCCTGGTTTCTGGCTTCAGAATGGCTCAGCTCCAGCCAGTTTTGCCATTTGGGGAGTGGACCAACAGATGAGAGATCTTTCTTTCTTTCTTTCTTTCAAGATTTATTTATTTTTATTGTGTAGTCCGTTATATAGAGAGAAGGAGAGACAGAGAAGAACTTCCATCCGATGATTCACTCCTCAACGGTCCAAAGCTAGGAGCCAGGAGTTCTTCCTGGTCACCCATTCTGGTACAGGGTCCCAAGGCTTTGGACCGTCCTCAACTGCTTTTTTCCCCAGGCCAAAAGCAGGGAGCTGGATAGGAAGCAGAGCCGCCCATAAGGTATCCTGCTGCGTTCAAGGCAAGGACTTTAGCTACTAGACGATAACACTGGGCCCAGTGGGAGATCTTTCTATCTCCTCTCTTTAAATCTGCCTTTCCAATAAAATAAATAAATCTTTAAAAATGCACTGCAGTTTGACAATGCACCAGATATCACACTAGAGCAACACACTGGGATTCAGTGGTCCACTAGAGACTGTGTGATCTCACATGACAAGGGAGCACTCAAATGAAAGGAATGATTTCTGCTGAACATGTATTAATTTTATAGCATCAATGAGTTGAAAAATAACAAATTGAAGTATTCTAAGTCAGGGATCATCTGTAATTTCTTTGAATAATTCATTTATCAGCCTACTAGAGAAAAGAAACAATGAAGTTAGAGATAAGTCCACTGAAATGATTTGGCTTGAAATACACAGCGACATAAGAAAGAAAACAGAACAACCGGGCTGCAGTGCAGGTCTTGCTGGGCTGGGCTGTCATGCCTATGGGGTTGCATGAGCCAGGGATCGGAGCAGGCTGAGCAGGGCCAAGTTGCATCACCTGCCAGTGAGAGTTGGGACTGGGGGCCGACCAGGCCAGGACAGGCTGTAGCATCCCAAGGCAAAGGTCAAGACAGGGGAGGAACTATGCCAAGCTGGGTCAGAGCAACCACTGGTATCTGTGTCTCCCGTCCCGCGGAAGAAATCACCTGATACTGGAGAGCGTTTCAGAGGCACTTTTATTCCAACCTTCAGTTCCTTCTTTGGGGCAGAAGCCTCTGGCTTATATATCCCTCCTGTCCGTTAAATCCGTTACCCAGAAGCCTTCAGTTAAGTCAGTTAAGTCCGTTATTTCCGTTACACAGAGAACCTCCTCACCCCTCCCCCAAGGCCCCTGGCTATCTCTCAATCCTCCAATCAGCTTACACGCCTGAGGCAAGCAGTAAAGGGCCAACCACAGAGCACTTCCTGAAACCTGTCTCCAAGAGGAAGTAGGGTCCAGGCTCTCCTTAGGGCAGGGCACAGGTGCAGTGCTCCCAACAACTCCCCCTTTTTGTTTTATTAAGCAAGGGACTGTGCCTGTCTTAGGTGTTCCGAGTCCAGGCTCTCCTTACCCGTCATGGGCAAACCGCGTGGCTAGGAACGTGGCGCCTGTCTTAGGTTGGTAAAGCCTTTTCGGATACTTACCCGTCTCTGACTACCAGTCCAACATGCCTAGCCAGATTTCTGGGGATTTTCTGTTGTGAAGGGCAAGCACAGCTTGCACTAGCAGCCGCTGTATGAAGCGTCCGCTGACCCCAAAGAAATAATAAGATAAGGCCCAGGCCTACTATACCGGCCCATTGGCGTGCAAAGGAAAGACCCTTTAGTATCCAATTTGTCCATTGCTCTACCGTGGCAATCTCTACTTTGGTGCTATTTATAGCGGATGACTTTCTGGGCAAATTCAATGCTCGGGACCCATTGGTGACAATAGAAGGAGTAACACACAATCCAGGTAAATGGAGCTTGTACACATACATAAATAGCATTATAGATAACATCACAACTGCAATTAACTTTAAAATCTTCCCATATTCTAGAACTATTACTACTATAATTACAATTTTTTATCACTACCTTATCAATAAATGCAAAAGCTGATATATCTGAACACCTACCCCTACTGGTGCACAATATCCAAGCATTCCAGGGCAGGGCAGATACAGATTGAATAGGATTACCATATGTATAATTATATCAAACTGAACATCCCAAGTCCCATACAAATAAACCGTGTAAATTATCAAACTAAACATCTCAAGTCCCATTCAAATAAACTGAAAGGCTTCTAAATAGATTAGCTGCAAGTTGGAAACTGAGAGGACCTCAGATAACATGTCCACCTGTTCTTAAGTCAAGTTCACTCATCAGCTTATGATTAGCAAGCCAGTCCAAACATGTTGGTTAAACTGCTCCTGTGTCTGAAGAACCACAGAGATCTGCCATGCCAGGGTGTACACAGTCATAACCGCCGGTAGCTATTGCTGTTACAGTGGCAGAGGTAACCCCGAAGTCATACTCTGGCCGCAGGTGGACTGACAGGTCGTTTTCTTTAACTGTCATCGTTCTGGGAAAATAGGTGGGCACGCACCTCACCACAGCCAGCGGGTACTCAGTTGTATTCCAACATTCTGAAAGAAAACAATCTATTCCACAAGTTAAGTGAATCTCTGCCTAACTAGCATTGCTAACAAGAAACACAAACGGATAAAAGCAATTCTGCAACTGGCTTCCAAAAATCATGGACATTGCTGCTTCCACAGCACAAACGGAGGCTTCACCTCAAAAGAATTTGTGGTTATACTCTGCATAGGATTTTTGTAAGAATACTTATGTCCTCTACATGTACTGTTTTTATCTGTGAGAAAATATTAGTCAATACAATGCAGGGTGATGGTACAGTAGAATTACTAATATTAACACTCACCTGAAAAAATAATAACTAGCTTGTCCTTTGGGGATCTATATTGATCCCTATTCCCCCTTTCTGTTTATATAGCATAGTTTTAATCTTTTTTTTTTTTTTACGCTTCCATAGCTTTATTGCCTCTTGGCACCACTTTTTAGCCTGTTCATACACTAACTGCTTTACCAAAGGCATTGCTGACTCCACCTCCCCAAAAATTCTAGAGGCAGTTTGAATAAGTCTAGCTACAAAATCAACATAAGGCTCATTGGCTCCTTGAATAACTTTGGAGAGACATCCCTGTAGATCCCCACTGCCTGTCCTAAATTCCACTGGGGGTTTCCTGCAGCAGCATTACGCTGCTCAGTGTCTGAACAAAACTCTTGGTATGCCACCTTCCAAGAAAAAGCATGGGCAGAAATTGAGCCATTTATAAAAAGAGCTCCAGACCCCAACAGCTGGGGTCACACACCAGACAATCTGATAGTCTGGTTTAAGGAGAAACTGGCAGAAAATATCAGGACCTAAATGCTTAACAAATACTGATATATAATATATAAAAGCCTAATATACTTGCTTGTCCCGTCGATCTTCCAATTGAAATGCCATCATCTTGGCCACTACCCGAGCTTTCACAAGACTCAGCAGCAGGAGCTTGCCGTACAAGCCTCTCAGGAATCCACCTCGGACCATTTTCGTATTTTGGGAAAATACAGACTGATCCTCACCCCCAAATGAGGACGGGATCTGGGCCTTGGGTCTGAGGTACCAGGTTGCTTACTCTTATAGGGTTAGTATAAAGTGAAAACTGTCAAATAATAGCTTTACTAAACATTTATCCCAAAGGCCTACTTCTTGTTATAAATGAGACAGGAATACAGGTTAATAATAAATATATCAATGATAAAATATATTTTTAAAAACAATTATTAGTAATTTAAATTACATAAATTTAAGAAATCCATGTTAACTAGTAATCTTATTCAAAGTAAATGAATTTGTAGCAAAGGTTTAAAATCACTTAGATATTTTTACAATCCTATCAGAAAGCTCTGGGAGTGTCTGCAGAATTCAGAGCTCAAGGCAACCTGCTTTTGCTGTTGATATGCAAATTATGTGTGTGCATCAATTTACCTGCTTTTTAAAACGTTTCCTACAGGAAGTTTAAACTTAATTCACAAAAGCTAGAATATTTTCTGACCAACAAACAGACAGTAACACATTATAACAATTTTAAACAATTTATACAGATGACAAACATTAAGACACACATGTGCGCGCACACACACACACAGACACATGCTTTTGGAGACTTAAAAAAATTATTCTCAATTAAACTTAGTAATAGTAGTGTTCTCCAGAAACCAGTAGCTGTAAAATCATCAAGTAAATAGTCTTGAACAAAGACCTTGAGAAAGAAAAGTCACCGTTACGAGATCTTTTCATCATTGCAAACTAAAATTTAAACCTTCACAACTCCATGGATGTATACAACAGTTTGACACGACAAAATTTTACTACATTTGGCAATAATCTTAATCCAATCTACCTGATTAACTGTTTCCACAAAACGGGAAATAAATCCGTTGGCATTCTTGAGGCCTCATAAGAATACCAAGGGAAACCCTAGAATTGGAAACTTTTGAATTCTTGGATGCCCCTTTAAGGATGGCTAAAAATATCTGGAAGAAGGTTTTTGTTGTTGTTAGTATAACACATTATAGGTTAGATTTCGTTATTGACATGAAATCATCATTCAAATACCTTTAAAACAAATACAAAATCTTTACCAATTTAAAGCAGTGAGAAGTTTGATAACCAGCCGAAAACACAAGAATTATTTTAAACTCTAAAAATGCTTTATATAAAATAAATACATTAATTTAACTTATACCTTGAAATAATTTAA
The DNA here is from genome assembly GCF_030435755.1 of Ochotona princeps. Classification (NCBI taxonomy): domain Eukaryota; kingdom Metazoa; phylum Chordata; class Mammalia; order Lagomorpha; family Ochotonidae; genus Ochotona; species Ochotona princeps. Next base: position 74,965,321 of record NC_080840.1, on the reverse strand, counting down.
TAGTGAATTACAGTTAACTTCTATAACAAATTATTTGCAATAAAATTTTATATTTTTGAAAACATCACAAATGAAACCTTAAGAATTACAAGAGATAAAATCGTGTTTTTTTTTTTTTTTTCCTTGACCTTTTCTTTCGGATCATACTAAAAAGATATTTAAAAGGTAGAAAACAAGGCAACAGAAAACTTAGGGTCAAGTAATGGAGGTCTGCATGAATCAAAAAGCGGCCACCTGTAGTAATATAAGTTCTGACTAACAAAATAAGCATCCCAAAAACTGTTATCAGAGCAAAGCATTTAGCCAAGCTTTTAATGGGTGGAGGATCCTCAGAAGACTCACTTCCAGAGACCTCTTCCTTATCCTCCGAGTCTGACTCTTCTGACTCACTTAACAATCTCTGCAGCAGGTGCTGCATGCGCACCATGGAGGACAAATTCCCCATTGCTCTAACTTTTCTCTAGTCACTCAACCGTGAACCTTATTGTCACCAACCGCGAACCTTTTTATTTTTGTTTTTGTTTTTCTTGTCGCTAACCTGCGAACCTGACGTGCACGTCCCCGCCTAGTGCGGCTTCCTGAGCAAAAGGCTCAGTTGTAAACTAATTCCCGCTGTAAGCGGCTCCCTGAGCGATCTGCTCAGCTACTTACCTTCCTGGTATTCACCAGCTAACTTCTGTCCGAGTCACGGTACCAGATATCTGTGTCTCCCGTCCCGCGGAAGAAATCACCTGATACTGGAGAGCGTTTCAGAGGCACTTTTATTCCAACCTTCAGTTCCTTCTTTGGGGCAGAAGCCTCTGGCTTATATATCCCTCCTGTCCGTTAAATCCGTTACCCAGAAGCCTTCAGTTAAGTCAGTTAAGTCCGTTATTTCCGTTACACAGAGAACCTCCTCACCCCTCCCCCAAGGCCCCTGGCTATCTCTCAATCCTCCAATCAGCTTACACGCCTGAGGCAAGCAGTAAAGGGCCAATCACAGAGCACTTCCTGAAACCTGTCTCCAAGAGGAAGTAGGGTCCAGGCTCTCCTTAGGGCAGGGCACAGGTGCAGTGCTCCCAACACACTGGCACACATGAAATCTGTGGCTAGGAACAGACCTGGTTGGGGAGCTAAGCGGATACCCATACTGGGATGTGGCTCCCACTAATGAGTGCGGGGGCCAGAGTGGGGGCTGCGGTCTGGTCTAAACATTGCCATGGTGTCCCTTGACACAGGTGTGGACTGGGTCTGGGGTATGCCAGATTTGACTAGACTGCAGCACCCACTGGTACTCATGTGAACCAGGGTATGTGTAGGATGGGTTGGGCCAGGTCTCTGCCCCTGCAGAATTGTGCATGAGCTGTGTCTGATAATGAATTAGCCTTGGCTTTGCTGTAGCACCCAACAGTATGAACCGGAAAGGGTGAGGGCCTGTCAGAAAAGGCCTCTGATACTGCTAGGACAGGATGGTTGGCTCTTGTACCCATCACTGTGCACAAGATCTAGCACTGTGAGAGATTCTGATGGTGGAGCTTGGGGAACTCCTCTGTCGAGACACAGTCCCTACAGGTAAGTGCAAGAACCACGATAGGGAACAGCCCAGACCAGTTCAGATTATGGCACCCACGGACTTACCTTTGGTTCATGTCTGGGGCAAGCCATTCTGGGCCAGTTTATATCACTTGCCGGTAAATTTGAGAGCAAGAATGGTGTGGATAATAACAGGTTGGGCCCCAATACCAGCCAGTTCACATGAGGGCCAGGACTGGGTGCTGGCTGGGTTGTTTAAGCTATAGTCTGCTCCAGCGTGAGCTGGAATTGGGCGCAGGCCAGGCCAGGCTATACCAGGCTATAGCACCCACTGGTAAATGCCGAGGTAAGACTGGCCATGCCAGACTGGGTTGTAGCACCCAAACTGCACACATGAGACTTGGGGGATTATTAATGCTCCTCTTTCAATAATAATTAGCATAAGCATATCAAAGATTATAGAACTTTTAGGAAATATTGCATTCACATTTAATGTTGAAAATTGTTCCTTCATGTCTAGTCAACATTGTTGAAAGTCAGTTATTTCAAAGATAAGAAAAATATATTGACTGTAAATAGTGAAAGTTCTTTATTCACAGATAATGTTGCTGTCAATATAGAAAATCGTAAGCATATATTTTAAATGACCTTATAAACTGGAAAATTATAAAATATGAAGACAATATTTTAAAAATGAATTTCTGTGTACCAACTATGAGTAATTAGAAACAGAAATTTAAAACTATACCGTATCAACATCATCAAAACATGAAATAATTCTCATTAATTTAACAAAATTATGCACAACAGCACACTGGACGCATTAAATATTTATGAGAGAAAAAAGAAAACCTAAAAATAGTAAAGTTATGTAAGTTGTTTACTGATTCAAATATTTAATAATCTTAAAATATGACTTTTCCCCAAATTGATCTATAGATTCAATGAAATCTCATTATGACTCAATGGGGACTATTTTGTGGGAATTCAAAAATCTATTCAAATACTCATATGGAAACATTAAGAATTTAGAGTAGCTAGTGGTAGCTTGAAAAACTAGAAAAAAATTTCATCAAATTGAGTTAGCAGTTACTCAACACTTTTACTTACTTACTATAAATTACTAAACATAATGTGCTATTAGCATAACAATCATCTTCTAGTTCAATGAGACAAAATGGAGTGTAGTACTAGGCTCATAATTGTTACTAAAGTTTAGATAAATGTGATAATATAATCCAATGTAACCCAATAACAAATGGTGTGTTCACAATTCAACATAAAAGCAAACTTCAACAATAAAAATTTTGACAAGGTGAACCGTGAAGCTAAACCTAAGACCCAAAAGTATGAAAGTTTTAGTAGAAAACAGAGAGGAACTCCTTGGAACTCTGGATTAGCCAATGATTTCTTGGAATATGGGACCTGTTGTCATTCATCAGAGTGACTGAAGAGTAGACACTCAACAGACTAACATTCTGCCAGAGAACTTACCAAAACGGACTTGAGTAGAGGTACTATTCCTCAGTTGTGTTGGTTCTTGGTTCAGAATATTCATTTTCAGTTCTGGGAATTCGGAATTTCCACATCGTTTTGAGAAGTGTGGCACTCAGTAACAAAATATTATGTGAATGGCATATCTTTCTATGTTTCCAAGAACTTTCAGAACTGTTTCCAAGTCACTTTTAATCCAAAAGGGAAAAATTTTGTTATATGACAAATGTTATTTTGTGCACATGGACTTAATGTTAGTGGATAAGGGTCAGTGGGTCTGGGGTCAGACCATCTGTAGGAACCATGTGGGTTTCACATCTTGTCCTTGCCTCTTTTGTTCTGTTCTTCTCCTATTTATATGTGTCTCCCTCATTTTTATCACCTTCCTGTTGTAAAGATAAAAAAAGACAAAGTAAAAAATATGAGAAGGAATATGAAACAGGAGAAAGAATGATTAAGTTTAAGAAAATAAAACATGTAGATGGAATTCTGGAAACAGAATGATAAATCTTTCAGAGTGAAATCCAAATAAAATTGCTAAAAGCTCCATCTGTGAACATATGAGTGAGCCAGAGGATAGGGGCTGGGTGAAGTCAGAAGTGTTTGGGATTTTTAGAACCTTGCTATCTGTGGAATAATGTGCAAAATAAATTATAGCATTTTATTAGATATCATTTATTCTCATTAGAAGTCATTTGTAATGGAATTTTTTTTCCCTTCAGTCTTGTATTAACAAAATTTTAAGCTAAGATCTGGAAACTCTTTACAAGGTCTAACAATTTTCATAGAACCTCGACCATCTTCAGATCTCCCTATTGAAGATGTACATTTTTGGAATTGATTCAGAGAATAATTAAACACCATCTGTGTGCCTTTACAGCAGGGAAAAATATCTTTATTTATATTTTGAGACTTTTTAAATCCTTGTTGGACAAAGTAGAATTAGTTCTGGTTTCAGGAAGTAAATGGTCTCGCTCAACTTACATTCAGACAGTAAGTAACTTCGATAAAAGCCTTGCTGAAGAATATCTCACAATAAATACAAGAATTCATTGCATAAAATTGCAGGCTATCTGGGTAAACTGTATGATTCTAATCAAGAGTCAGTAGTGATAATTAACCTGTTGGTTATCAGCAGAAGTCAATTCAAATTCTTCTACAGGACATGAGACGTTTACTTTTACATATATTCATTTTACTTCTCATTTTTTATTACTTTCTATGATACATTTTCGTAGGTACATGGATTTCCCCTTGCCCTCCCCTTTCCACCTCCTCCTTTTCCTCTCCAACCATTTCCCTCATATTATTGCACCAGCATAGTCCTTTAGCAACAGTTCTAACTTTAACATTTTTCTATTTGATCACATCATGAAATTGTAGGCATAGACAATGATAGAAAATCTAGTATCATAATATCAAGGTCAATTTAATTGTTTTGCTGGAATTCTTCTTTTATTTGGGAGTATGGATGACTGCTACAATATATCTTCACTTCCCAGTATGCTAGTCTTCATTATACAGTTCTTCTATGGAAATATGTATATGTCCTTGTTCACATATATGTGCATACAGGTGTGTGTGTGTGTGTGTGTGTTTGTTTTGTATTTTTCGTGAGTGTTGCCTTATATCAAGGAGAGTATATGATATCTGTCCTTTTGAGATTGGCTTATTTCACTGAGTGTAATGATCTGCAGTTGGGACCATTTTGCTGCAAATGATCAGATTTTATTCTTTCTTCTTTTTTTAAAAATTATGATTTCATTCTTTTTTTTTTTAAGATTTTTTTTATGATTGGAAAGCCAGATATACAGAGAGGAGAGACAGAGAGGAAGATCTTCCGTCCGATGATTCACTCCCCAAGTGAGCCGCAAAGGGCTGATACGCGCCGATCCGATGCCGGGAACCAGGAACCTCTTCCGGGTCTCCCACGCGGGTGCAGGGTCCCAAAGCTTTGGGCCGTCCTCGACTGCTTTCCCAGGCCACAAGCAGTGAGCTGGATGGGAAGTGGAGCTGCTGGGATTAGAACCGGCACCCATATGGGATCCCGGGGCTTTCAAGGCGAGGACTTTAGCCGCTGGGCCACGCCGCCGGGCCCCCGATTTCATTCTTTTTAACAGCAGTGTAGTATTCCATGCAATGGATGCATCATATTTTTTGTAACCCTTCCTCTCTCAATGGATGTCTGGGTTATTTCCATGTACTTGTTATTGCGAACTGTGCTCTTCTACATATAAGGTTACATGTCACTTTTCAAATGTAGATTTTACTTCCTTTGCATATATTCTTGAGACTGGGTCATATGGTAGATAATTTTCAGTTTTCTGAGTACTCTCCATTCTGGCTGCCATAGTGGCTGTACTAGCATACACTCCCACCAACAGTGGAGTAGGATACCTTTTTCCCGAAAGCACGCCTGCAGTTGTTAGTAGACTTCTGAGTGTAGGCTATTCTCACTGAATTTAGGTAGAACATCAGTGTGGTTTTTGTGTTTCCTTAATAGCTAGGGAGCCTGAACATCTTGTCATATGACTGTTAGCTATTTGAATATGTTCTTTGGGAAAATATCTGTTCGTTTCCTTCACCGATTCCTTACCAGTGCTGTCTAAATTTTAGGTGATACTAACATTGATCTCATTCATTCTTTGACGAGTACCATGTCTCAGCTAAGAAATCAGGGAACTTTGGTTCTAGGTTATATGTCTTTGTCATCTATAAAAGAACATTTGACTCCATAGGTAGTGATATCCATTTTTTAATCTTTTATTTTAGCTTCATTTTGGAGTATTTGTGTCTAATATGTTCAGTGGGTTACAATGAGATTTACATAGGTTATTTAAAAATAGGAAACAGAAAGATAATCAAAAGAAGACAGAATTTTCACAGATTAAAAAATGCTTTTGTTCTTGGGGAGATGTATTTTGCTTATCAAGTAAGACAGAATCGAATTTTTAATTTCCAAGTATCACATATATGAATCAGCAATACAATGCAGAGATGACTACATTTGCCAGCAATTGTGCTCTGTACATATCTATTCGCTTCCTAGTTTGTATGACAGACCAAAATATTGAGATGCTTATGATTTTCAATCGTCTTTCAAGTAGAAGAAACATCTAATCCTGACATTGGTTTTGTTCTCCTTCCATTGCTTGTTTCACTAATTCAGCAAGTTTCTTAAGCAACTTCTTGTTCCTTATTGACTATGTGCCTTATAATTCTCAAAAATAGTAGAAACTGGCCCAAACAGCGCTGCTTTTAATGTTGTGTTTAAGCTAATAACTTTATGGGCATCTTTCTTGTATCAATGAGCTCAGTTTTATCCGATGTAACAGAATGGTAAGGAGAGGGAATGTTTACAGTTGGATCTGTGATCTTGCTGTCTGGATGTCTTAAAGAGGAGGCTTGAGAGGAAACAAGGATTTTACAAAAGGAATAACATTTAAAAAGGAAAATGAGACAAAACACTGAAATAGCATAGAGCTTACCACCAATACCATAAACTGACTAAAGCTGATATTTTCCCCTTAATTCTATTTTTAGGCTATTTAGATTTCTGTGGAAAAGGCAAGGTCCAGATCCTATTATTTTGGTTGTCCTAACAAAATCCTTCCCTGTTTCCACCACTTAGAAATATTTCACCTTTAATAATTTTTAGATGTATCTATTCAAATTTTGCTTAATTTCTCTGAAAAGCAGAGAGACACTGAGAATCTATTAGTTCATTGACAAAATCGCCATAACAGCCTGGCTGCTCCAGGCCAAACACAAAAGCGCAAAACTCAGTCCAGCCTTCCACATGGGTTGCAGGCACCGAAAGACCCAAGCCGACACCTGTGCTGCCTTCCAGGAAGCACATTTACAGGAAGCTGGAACCAACCCAGCTAAGACAAACGCTCACAATTTCTTCACCTGCTATTGGCATATTTTATTTGTGAATGCCATAGTACAATGTTGGTATGACATATTCAAAATTTTCCTTCATTGTTTCTTGGCCTTCTGGCTAAGATTAAGTATAATCATTTTCTTCACTTCCTGTGAGGCATTTATAGTGTGTATTTATAATTATCATTAATTATCAAATTGTCACATTTTCTTATTGTTCATGTTAATGACTAAATGGAAATTCTTTTTTTTTTTTTTTATTTGTTTTTGTACTTCAAAAGTAGTCTTATTTATAGTCCCAGCTTGCAAAGTGCTGGGCTCTAGCCTGCGCTCAGTTAGTGTTTTGGTTTTTTTTTTTTTTTAAAGATTTATTCATTTTATTACAGCCAGATATACACAGAGGAGGAGAGACAGAGAGGAAGATCTTCCGTCCGATGATTCACTCCCCAAGTGAGCCGCAACGGGCCGATGCGCGCCGATCCGATGCCGGGAACCTGGAACCTCTTCCGGGTCTCCCACGCGGGTGCAGTGTCCCAAAGCATTGGGCCGTCCTCGACTGCTTTCCCAGGCCACAAGCAGGGAGGTGGATGGGAAGTGGAGCTGCCGGGATTAGAACCGGCGCCCATATGGGATCCCGGGGCTTTCAAGGCGAGGACTTTAGCCGCTAGACCACGCCGCCGGGCCCGTGTTTTGGTTTTTTTAAATCAGATTGATGAATAAAGACACAAATGACTGGATGAACCTCAACATACACCTTAGTGTGAATGAGTTTAAGACAAAATGTAAGTGAAATTTGATTACCCTACCTTTTATTTGGGGGAGGCTGTATTTTTGGAAAACATATAGAAAAATCATTAAAATATCTGAATATCAAAAAAGTATCTTAATATCAAAGAAAATAATTTGAGTATAAAAACATACTCCAAAGCGTGAATGTTAATCAGATGTATCAGAAGTGCTGAAGACAACGTATGTTGGGCCTTGCTGTATAAGACAAAATTGGTTCTTACACGTCATACTTTTTGGTGCTTTAGCATAGCATGGCATAGACAATCAGTGAGTAGTTATTGATTCACAACAGATAATATGTATTTAGTCCTTACTATAAGTCCAAATCTTATCTAAAATCTCCATATATATTCTGTAATTTAAATTTTAAATCAGCACTATACAATTTTCCTACCAAGGGGCCCAGGAGCGGATTTTTCAATAAAGCTTCCATTACAACCTTGAAAAAAAAATTCCTTCCAGCTGCATTTTATAGTTGAGGAAACCAAGGCTTAGAAAATGTTGAGGTTTATTCTGAAATTTCATGGCAAGTGGGGTAAAATTTGTGAAGTAAAAATTCAAGTCCAAAAATGTTATCTAGCCTGAAAACCTAAACTTGTAACTTTAATTATCATTTTATGATGTAGTGTCCAGTTTACCTGCAAGTAGGTAAGAGAAAACCCAAACTGTGTGAAATGATACCGAATCCTGCAATCCTACAAGTCATACTGTGTTACCCTAGTCTGAGGTGGCAAATAGAAATGTAAGTGTAATATGGGTCTAATATAACAGTCTTCCAGAAACCATTTAAAGACAACTCTTCTAATGTGTCTTAAATCTTTAATCTCTCAAGATTAAATGGCTACATAAAGTTGTATGTCTATAGCTGGAAAAATATGATTTCTAGATTATTAAATGACTCTTAATTTCTTTAACATGTTTACATAAAACTTCATTATCTGTTACGGGCCATATGCTTTTTCTAGTTTTGTTGTATTGTATGTTTAACATTCCTTTGAAAATATATAAAATATTCTTAGTTCATGAGTTATACACAAATATTTTCATCACTATATTCTGAACATTTAAATAAAGTTATGGAATGAGTAGAAGCAAAATTTAAAATAGATACAAATGTGTTGAAAAATATGAAAGAAAACATGAATATATGAGGAAAAAGGAAATCTTAAAAACAAGTAAACCAAATTCCTTGAAATGAAAAATACAGTATCCCAGGCAAAAAAACTTATAGGTTTAACATAACTTCAAGTCAGATGTCTCGGCATAAAATGTGCAGAGAAGGAACTAACACACTAAAACTTACCACAACTGAAGTTCAGAAGCAGCAACAAACAGATCTTAACAAGACATGCAGCTTCACTGGGAGTCCATCTTTGGAAGTAGAGATGCATACTGAATTATATCTTCACATCTGGATATGATAGTCTCTATTGCAGTTATTATACATCCCCTTAAATGAAAAGCCACAAAACAACATCAAGAATAGGAAGAAAAATAAAGCATTTGCAACAACATGGAGTTAATAACATGCTACTAAAAGACTAATGTGTCAATGAAGAAATGAAAAAGCAAAAAAAAAAAAAAAATCAAAAAAACAAAAAAACACCTTGAAGCAAATGATGTTACTGTATGACCTATGAGTCAGTGAGGACATTAATAATAACAACAACAAAACTTATTTGAATGAATGAAAATAAAAACAAAAATATCAAACCCTTTGAGATGTAGCAAAAACAGTGTTAAAAGGAATATTTATCGTGTGTTTTGAATGAAGCTTGCCTTATATCAGAGAGAACATATGATTTTTTTTTTCTGGGACTGACTTATTTCACTGAACATGATGATCTCTATTTGAGCCATTTGGTTGGAAATGGTAGAATTCCATTCTTTTTAATGGCTAAATAGTTTTCAGGGTGGTAGATGTACCAGTTCTTTATCTTGACAATAGGATATTGAACTCTGCCTTTTTCCATACCTACAGTGTCAAGATGCATGTAAATAAGCAGACTGATGGACTTATGGCTGTTTATGAAGCACTATACTGTGGTAATCATATGGGGGAAACCAGTAGAGGAGAAGAGTGGTGGCTTGGGGAGGGAGAAAGGAAAAACCCAGAGACTATGAAACTGTATCATAAAATAATACAATAAATAAATTACAAAAAAAGACAAGCAGCATTTCAATGCCCTGTGAGTGACATCATTAAGTTCTCAATCATGCATGCAGCTAACATCCTTGATGTAGATAAAGATAGGGTATAAACCAATTTTGAATAAATAAGGTTGGAAATTTCTTGTATTTGGTAAAATATATAAGTTTACAAATTCAAGAAGCTCAATAAAATGCAATATGGATGCATATTAATTTTTTTTAAAGATTTATTATTATTGGAAAGCCGGATATACAGAGAGGAGGAGAGACAGAGAGGAAGATCTTCCACCCGATGTTTCACTCCCCAAGTGAGCCACAACAGGCCAGTGCTGTGCTGATCCGATGCCGGGAACCAGGAACCTCTTCCAGGTCTCCCTCGCAGGTGCAGGGTCCCAAAGCTTTGGGCCGTCCTCGACTGCTTTCCCAGTCCACAAGCAGGGAGCTGGATGGGAAGTGGAGCTGCCGGGATTAGAACCGGCGCCCATATGGGATCCCGGGGCTTTCAAGGTGAGGACTTTAGCCACTAGGCCACACCGCCGGGCCCGATGCATATTAATTTTTAAAAAATGCATTTAAATACATCATTGTCTAAGTGCAAGAACCAGTGCTGAGAAGCCATCAGAAGACACTGATACATAAGGTCTAAAGTCAAATAAATTCAACTGATTTCCAGTTTCACATCGTTCAAGCCACAAGACAATGGGATGATGTTCTTAAAGATCTGGAGTTTGGGGAATTAACTTATCATTTTCTATCCAGCAAAATATCCTTGAAACATGAAAGCAATATTTTCTCTCTTTTGGAATAACAGAAGCTGATTAAATTTATCACCAGAAGACCTGAGCTAAAATATCTGCTCGCAAATCAGTTCTTAGAGGATCAAGATGGTGGAATGGCATAAGGACACGTTTAAACACACAGAGAAACATTAGGCAGTGTGAATCAGAGAGGGTACATTCAACAGAACAACAGCAGAGGGAAACCTGGAGACTGAAAAACACAGGAAAACAGCAGATACAATGATGTGGTGCTTCAGTGACTGATACCCCAGTAGCGTTCAGCAAACGGTGATCTGAACTCCACCAACAGCCAGAACTCCACCAGCAATCAGGTGGCAAGGGACTTTCACTGGGAGCTCCAGAGGTGAACCCAGACAAAGAAATGCCTGTCCTGTTTGTCTACTTGATTTGACCAGGAGCAGAGACAGAGCAGCAGGTCCCAGACAGGCAGTGCAGGAACAGGATAGATTTGACAACCCAGTTCACCTGCTAAAGCTGTATGGGGCCATTTTGTTTAAGGAGGCAAGAGCTATATGGGGCAGGACTGGGCATGTGCCAAGCTGGGAGTGAACTCATTTCTGACTCAGTGAAATGCACAATGTGGCATCCTACAGGTTCCACCCAAGACAGCTCCTGGTAGCCCTCAGACCTGATGACCAGAAGATCAACACCTCTAGCAGTGGCACATCAAGTGCCATTTCTTACAGTGTGGCAAAGAATTTAAGACTGCAGAGACAACAGTGAGCTGCACATGTGCTGAGCTTGGTGGGAACTCACTAAGCTCAGGGGATTGCACTGGTCCAACAGGAAATTAATACTGACTGTGGCATCATATGGGCCAAAATATGTCCGAATGGCCCTTAGGCCTAACAGTCAACAGCAAGATCAGCACAACGAACAACCTAGTCTTATAGGACACCTGATATCTCCCTAATCCTGGGACTTGCCCCAACTGGAAGTGGAATGAAGGTTGTACAGACAATGAGGCGGCCTCAGCATGATATCACAGGAGGTGGAGACTGGTGAGCCAGCAGCTGGGGCTACGGAGATGATGGTGGAAATCTAATATAAGAACCCAGACATGGAACTCGCTGGAGGGAGTGGCACAACTGACTTTAAACAAAGAGCCTTGTGCCAACTGCAATAAATAAAATTGAACTGTAGACCTGTGGGTGGCAGAGCTTAGGAACCTGTGTAATGGAGACTATCTAGCGGCATGTTATTTAACTTAATGCATTGTAAATTTCTATTTTTCTTCCTGTTGTTGATTTTGTATTGTGGCTTTTCATTTAAGGGGATGTATAGCAACTGTGTAATGGAGACTATCATCCAGATGTGAGGAAACAATGCAGAATGTACTTCTGCTTCCAGACAAAGGTGGACTCTCAATGAAACTGTTTACTATATCTTGACAATAGGATGCTGGACTCTGCCTTTGTCCAGACCTACAATCATGAACATATGACTGTGTATGAAGAATTATACTATAGTAATGATACAGGGGAACTCAGTGACCGGGGATGGAATTGGGGAGGGGATAAGGGAAATCCCAGAATCTATGGAACTGTATCATAAAAAGGATAATAACAGGGCCTGGCGGCACAGCCTAGCAGCTAAAGTCCTCTCCTTGAAAGCCCCTGGATCCCATATGGGCGCCAGTTTTAATCCCGGCAGTTCCACTTCCCATCCAGCTCCCTGCTTGTGGCCTGGGAAAGCAGTCGAGGATGGCCCAAAGCTTTGGAACCCTGCACCCGTGTGGGAGACCCGGAAGAGGTTCCTGGTTCCCGGCTTCGGATCGGCGCAGCACCAGCCGTTGCGGTCACTTGGGGAGTGAATCATTGGACGGAAGATCTTCCTCTCTGTCTCTCCTCCTCTCTGTATATCTGACTTTGTAATAAAAATAAATAAATCTTTTAAAAAATGATAATAATAAAAAGAAGTAGAAAAAAAATCAGTTCTCAGCCATTTGCCCAAGACCAAGTGTAAATATATGTTCAAGAGAATTGTTTAGGCTAATGGAGTTTCAGATTGAAACACATGTCTACACTAATGAAGAAAATGTACGGGGAAGCACAAGGGATTACTTTATCATCTTAATACATCAGTAAATATATTTCATTTATTATAACACAATAGTTACAATGTATTATGGGATATATAACACATGAAAGTAAAATGTAATGCAAATTTGTTGTTCTTTGTAAAATAGAATGAAAGTTGGGAAAGCTGAAACAGAAGTAAACTGCTATAATATTTGTAAATGCTACATGAACCTTTGGCATATGGAAGAACTGATTCCACCAGTAATATCTAAAGGGATATTACTCTGCATGAGGATTCTGTTAATTTCTCTACTGCGAAAATAAGAGCTGTAGAAATCTGGACATTGCGTGATTTATCATTGCAGACAAAAGACAAATTAAGTTTGATTTTGAAATGTGTATATGAGGGGAAAAAAACCTGTGTATTATTACTGTTATTGTGGATAACATGAAGCAGACATACTGCGTTTGACTGAAACACACCTGGAGTAAATCGGTGCTAAATCTAGATGCTTGACAAACAGGAATATAATATTTGAATACTGAAGAGGAAATCAAAGTTTGCTTTTTCCCACAGTGAACGGAAGTGGGGAAAGCAGAATTATATCCATGTGAAACATGCCAAGAGGTGTTATTAACTTGTGAGAAGAGTATCTGTAACTAAAAATACCCAGAGGAAGGGGAATTCTAGGCAGGTTTCCTTGAATTTCCCCATAAGAAAATCTCAAATGCTTTATAGCTGCGTGTGTGTGTGTGTGTGTGTGTGTGTGTTAAAATAATGTCACATTCTTTTGTGTATTTGTATTACTGTGACATTCTGGCTGCATTTGGGAAATTTTGGCAAGTGAAAGTAGGGTATTGTAGAATAAAGATTTCACAATGAGATGTTCATATTTTTGTTTTGTTCAGTTTAATAGGTGATAAAATTGTCATTGAGTGTAGTGTGTGTTAAAACTTAATTGATGACATAAAACATACTCTTATTATGGATAACATTATGGAGGTCTATAATATTATTATGAATAGTAATAACAGTATAATGACAACCAATATCTATTAAATCTTAATGTTTACTCAGAGATTATTTCATAAAAATCATTTGAGCAATATATTTATTATTTCTTATGTGTATTTGTGCCTGATACTTAATATTGCTGGCTAACTAATTAATGAAAATTTCAGATTCATTATAATATCACTCAATAGCCAGCAATAAGATGCAAGGACCATAAAATCAAACAAAAATTTTAAGGCAGAGATATTCCATGAAAACGATTTTACCACTAATGGCATTAATAGTTTGGAGAAAAAGAAGTCACAATTAGCAAATAATAGTAAGAGATTTCATGATTATCTCTGCCAAATCATTCATATTTTGAACAGGTTTTTGAGAAACTGAAAGACAGCTTGGGAAGCTGATATTCCTTTTATCAAAACAAACTTTTAAGAGTACAACAGCCAGACCTGAGCTCTCCTGAAATCAGCAGCACAGAGCTTCCTCTAGTCTCCTACACAAGTGCTGGGTCCCAAGTCATCGGGCCGTTCTCTGCTGCTTTTCCAGGCCACACGCAGGGAGCTGAATCCGAAGCAGAACAGCTGGAACACGGACCAGCATCCGTACGAGATGCTTGTTCTTGGAGGTAGAGGATTAACCAGTTGAACCTGCACAGGCTGCTCTTTTTTTTTTAAATTAATTTATTTTAAGATTTGTTGATTTTTATTGCAGAGATGAGGAGAGACAGAGAGGAAGATCTATTCGATGATTCACAAGTGACCGAAATGGCCAGAGCTGAGCGGATCTGAAGCCAGGAGCCAGGAGCGTCTTCTGGGTCTTCCACATGGGCACAGGTTTTAGATTGCCTTCCCAGGCCACCAGCAGGGAGCTGGATGGGAAGCAGGGCTGCTGGGATTAGAACCGGCACCCATATGAGGTCCTGGTGCGTTTAAGGCGAGAACTTTAGCCTCTGGGCCACCGCATCAGGCCCTCATCTGCTCTTAAATAGTGATGAACTGACACCCCAGTCATCAAAGATGTTCCAGCAAATAAAACAAAGTTTATGCCCTTCAGGAGAGTAAAACCTAGAGGGAAGAGGCAACAATAAACAAACAAATCTGTCTGTGTTATTGCTCTAAAGAAATACTTTAAGTAGTCAAAGTAGGCACAGATGGACAGAAATGTGGTGCAGTTTTTTTCATTTGAAATGGTCAGGGAACTTCTCTCTTTTAAGGTTATGCTTGAATGTCAACTCAAAGAAATGATGCAACTATATTTATTGATAGATAAGAGATTTAGTTATGAGAAATTTCCAGGAAAAGGAAGTTACAATTGTAAAAATCCTGAGGTACAAGTATGTTTGGCACATTTGAGGAGCACCCAAAAAAGATAACAAACAATAATATTGCAGAGCAGACAGTAAGAGTGGCATTAGGTGAGGTGAGAGAAATGAACAGATAGCGGAAATGCAGGCAAGCACAAGGACACAATGACATAAAATCCTGACTCAGGGGCTAGCATGGTGGCACCGCAGGTTAATCCCTCTCCCTGTGACACTGGCACTCCATATGGGCATCACCTCGTGTCCTGGATGCTCCATTTCTGATTCAGCAATCTGTTCTTGGTCCGGGAAAGCCGTGGAGAATGGCTCAAGTTCTTGGACCCCTGTGCCCATGTGGGAGACCCATAGGAGACACCTGCCCCCTGGGTTCAGATTAGCCCTGGGTATTCCAGTCTTCTGGGAGTGAACCAGCAGATGGTTTGTGCTTTTTCTTTCTCTCCTTCTTTATTTTTCTCCCTCTTTCTCCTTCTCTCTCGGTCAAACATGTCTTTCAAAGAAAATTAAACAAATCCTAAAAAAAGAAGTGAAATTTAGTGCTATCCCGAGTAAGATAAGGTGATATGGGTAATAGTTGAACTCCAGAATGGTAATCTGAGCTTAAATTTGAAGAGTTCAGCACTGATTGCTGTTGGGGGCACAAACAGTGGCAGAGCAAACAGGTAAGAAAACTATAGACCGCCATGACGTCCAGGTCCAAAGCAAGGGTTGTCTGGCCTGGGGCTAATGGTGACTAGGAAAACATATCAGAATCTGGACATATTTTGAAGTAGAACCAGTGGAATCAGTTAATCGATAAAATATAAAGGAACAGAGGAGACAAGGAATATTTTTATGATTTTTTAAAGTTATTTTTTATTGCCAAGTCAGATATGTATGTATGTGTGTGTGTGTGTATATATATATATATATATATATATATATATATATATATATATATATATATGTGAGGAGAGACAGAGAGAAAGATCTTCCATCCAATGATTCACTCCCCAAGTGACTGCAATGGCTGGTGCTGTGTCAATCCGAAGCCAGGAGCCAGGAACTCTTCCAGGTCTCCCATGCACGTGCAGGGTCCCAAAGCTTTGGGCCATCCTCGACTGCTTTCCCAGGCCACAAGCAGGGAGGTGGATGGGAAGCCAGGATGCCGGGATTAGAATTGGTGCCCATATGGGATCCAGCGTGTCCAAGGCGAGGACTTTAGCTGCTAGGCCATGCCGCTGGGCCCTTTTATGATTTTTTTTTAGCTTGCATAAATTCAATTGCTAATTATTAGTTTAAACAAACTGAAGGAAAAGCAAGACTAAAAGAGGAAGAATCAATTCTTTTGCTCTGGATAAGTTAATTTTGAGATGTCTTTCAGACATGTAAGGACTGGTATCAAAAGCAGGATTCAATCTAAGTAGACAGCTGGGTTTATTTTGAAGAAAAATAAGAATGAATTTATTAATCTGAAAGTCATTGACATAAAAATAACATTTAAGATCATGGGCTAGAAGAAATCTAGAAGTATTTATAGGCATATAGAGAAAAAAATGATGTTAAGACTGAGTTCAAAGTCGTTCCATTGTTTAGAGGTAGGAAATCTGAGACAGAGACCGGAAGGGAAGCTGAATGAGCAAAAGAGATCTAGAGATCACAGGAGAGTTGTAGTTCAAGAATAAAACAAAGAGCTATGCCAAATGCGGCTGATTGTTCCTTGTTCACTGGCTAAATACATGGTCACCCAAAAAGTTCTCAAATTTTGCCTTCTGTTTTTTTGGTTCACCTGATAATTACTGGTACACAATTACGACAACCATCTGAATGGCCAAAAGGAAAATTTATCCAAAGTTCAGACCACAGGTAGTGAAATGAAATCCCCACATGGAAAGCTATGTATCTGGTATTTCTTCCTTTGATTTTATCCCCTTAAAGAGCACAAGAATTTTCCTGGAGACTATAAGAGTCATTGGGGGAAAAATAAAAAGCAACATTATATAATATTGAAATATTTTAAAATATAATAGAAGTCACTCTTAGATAGATACTACTGCTTTATCATTAGTACCACAATTTAGAAGAATTAATCTTGAGAAATGCAGTCCATCCCATCCATGGAATGTGACACGGCTTAGATTTGAGGAAAGTGGATTTTTAATTACTGAATTGAAATAACTATGAAATATATATATATATATTTTTCCTATTTTAAGTTTTGTACCTATTTTTCTCTGTGAATAATCAGCAAAGTATTATGTCTTTGAGTAAACATATTTGCATTTGACCTATGCCAATAATTCAATCATTATATTAATTTTTTGTGGTTATAACTAGAGACCTGTTGTCCTTTAAAGAAATATCACGCTGTGATAATACAATGATTGGAATACCTTACTATAATCGTTAAAGAACGGCTTCCTGTTGTGACAAAGGTGTAGTTAGTGCAGTTAAACTTCACTGATATAAATCTCACAATGTATTCCAAACTTTTGTTGACAGAATATGTATAAAACTAAACTAAAGCCAAATATATGAGGATTTTTATTTTATAAAGTTAAAATTAAACTGGCAATGGAATGAAACAGCTCAGATTAAGGAAAGCTTTCTTGTTCACTGGATCAACTACAAAACAAGAATGCCTATTTTCATGGAGCCTTCTTTTCATGGGAAGATGTACGGCTGTTAACCAAGATATGAATTGGACTGGGAATATGACAATGTGCGTGAGACTCGACCAGGGCAACCTTTTTAAAACCTCAGGCAAAGAAAAATTACAGGCTACTGTTTTCCTCAGGCAAAGAAAAATTACAGGCTAGTGTGACTCTGGGTCCCATTAATGGATTCTCTATGGGGTCTTAGCAATGTGTGTATGGGAGGGCGTGGCATGGACTTTTTCCCACAGTAATTTGATGCCACAAGCAATTGTCTTCTAATGGAGTTATAATAGACTCTTTACTTCAAACAAACATTGATGTTAGTGGACGTTAATTTTCATGATGTTTTCCTTTGAGAAAGGAGGGATTTTGTTCAGGACGATGCAATACTGTTTCAATTTATGAGATGAAAGTTTTCAGAGAAAGAAAAAAAGAGAACTCTATGGTATTATGCTTTAGATAGGATTTGTCTTAAATTGTTTTCTTCCTTGTCCTTTGGCCTTATCTATATTGAGGATTTATTGCAGGATGGGTTGATGGCTTTGCCAAAGAGTTGTGTACAATGTGGTCTTTACAATGCTCGCATTAACCTCATTGATGACCAGTCTGATACAGCCACTAGTAGCTGTCTAAAAAGAGCAAAACAAAAAGTGCCATGTTCAGTAAACATTGTGAGAAACTCATTTTACCTTTTAACTTTATTTTTCAGATTTAACAGAAAATGCACAAATCAAACATCACATGATGAGCTGGATATTGTGTTGGAAATGCGGCACCAGTGGTTATCACATTGCAGACAAAGATTTTGACTCATTTAGACTTAGTGTTTTTCAAGACTCAGATTTCTTAAAACAGCAGCGATCAACCCTAAACCTTAATCTGAGGGCTTAATCTTTAACTTGTATTTTGGAATCTATTTCTGATCTAGAAAAAACAAAATCCCATTGAAGAAATAGTGGTTAGATTTATAGATGTCATTCTTCATTAATTTCTACTCATATCCATCTATGCAAAAAAAATCTTAAAATTTTGGAGAGATGATGAGCATTTGAAAGCGCTTCACTACGATGCATAAAATGTATCTCAGATTATTCAATATGAAATTACCTACTAAAATCTCTGAAATCCCATTTCCCTTGAAAATTATGTAGTATAAAATGCAAGTAAGCCTGAAGTTTGGTGCTGCTTGAGACTGAAGTAAAATTCCTTTGAAAGCCTTGAAAGATCCAAGCTCCTCAAGGTGACATGAAAGTCCTGTCTTGATCAGGCATTTTCTAAGCACTGTTGCCAGTAGTTTACCTGCATGCTATGCTGTTTCTTACCTGTGTGTTTTTGTTCTATATCTGTGCCTGGAATTTTTTCCCCTTTCTTCCTTTTCCCATCACCTGTCCTACCCACAGGATCAACCTTTACTCTCCATAAAGCCATCTCATCAAAACCGGTTAAGTTAGGTACCTATGCACCCCACTCAGACAAATGTTTGGGGGCATAATGGTAAAGTTAGATTTTCATTACCTCTTTTTTTTCTCTCTATCCCCAAGACACTGTTGTCTCTTTAAAAACAGGATATGTTACACTTTATTTCTTGTCAAGAGTAATGCCTCACTAAGAAATGATCAGTCATGAGAATAAGTGAACGGATGAGTGAACCAATAGTAAGTTTAAGTTGTTAACATGATTATATGATACGTTTTGGTATATTTATGTGTTGATCTTTTATCAGGCAGCTTGTCCTGAACATTGAGAAACAAATGCATTTTCCAGAAGCACCATTTTTCAATTTTGTTATTGGAAAGGCAAAGACAGAGAAAAGGATATAGATAAATCTTCCAACCATTGGTTCACTCCCCCTGCCAAATGTCTAAAGCACATAACTGGGCCATTGTCTGCTACTTCCCGGTATGCTTATTAGTAGGAACCTGGGATCAAGAGTAGAGTTTGTATTTTAACCCAGATACTCTGATATGAATGGCTTTAGGGTACCCAAAACAGTTGGTCAAACTGAGAGTTTGACAAATGAAAGCATTAGAGACCCTGAAAGAAATCCTATTTGTGCTAAGACAGAGTTATGATCATACCACAGGAAGAGTTCAAGACCACAATTTCTCTGCAAATTCCCTTGTGAGTATGACTACTGCACTCCTAGAATGGTTCAAAACAGTCTGTCTGAGGCTCAACTGGTTAATTCTCTGCCTGAAAGTGCAGCAACTCTAACGGACCCCAGTTTATGTCCCAGTTGTTCCACTTTCAACTCAGCTCCCTGCTTATGGCCTGGGAAAGCAGAAGGGTGAGGTAAAAGCCTTGGGAGTCTGCACCTGCATGGGGGATTTGGAAAGAAGCTCTGAATATTGCAGCATTTGGGGTGGTTAACCAGAGGATAGAAGATCGTTCTGTCTCTTTTAATCGGGCTTTACAAATAAATCTTTAAAAAAAATTAAGCGTCGTTCCAGGTGAAGGATTTAATTACACCAAGGAGTTCTACCTTCAGTATTAGAGATATTGTCATAAAAAGTGTTTCTATTTAATTTACTTACAGAATTTTGGTACAAATTGAAACTAGATTTTTAAATTATAATAATAAGTGTATGCCTTAGAGTATCCACCAAGAAAATAAGTATATGTGTATATGTGTGTTCATATATATACATATATATAATTTATAACAAGTTAAGTTTCAATTATATATATAATTTTTGTTCACATTTATTTCTCATCCTTATGCTTTTACTTTTATTTTGGCAATCTGTACCTTTATACAGTCCATCCTCATCAACGTAGATTGATAATTAATTATCATTTTATGAATCTTTCTTTTAAATCAGGATCTTCAAAAAAATACATTAATGCTGACTTGAAGGTATGTTTGTATGTATTTACTTTAAATTTTTTGGACAATATTCTTAAAAAAAAAAGATATACTGTCATGGCCACTCCCAGAAAATAGGTAAGATATAAAGGAGCAGAGATCACCTTGACAGTAATAGTTTCAATTTTTAACTCTGTTCTCTGATGCTTCAAAATACTAGAGGTTCTTCAATTTGTTTTGCTGTTTAAGTATTATTGCTTAGTAGTGTTAACTGAAATGCAATTAATAAATACCCATATTTACTTAGAACAATCAAAGATTTATTTATTTATTTGAAAGGCAGAGTTACAGAGAAAAAAGGTGGAGAGAAGGAGAGAGAGAGAGAGTTCTTGACTTGCTGGTTCATTCTTCTGATGGCTGCAATGATCAGGTTTGTGCCAGGCCAAGCCAGGAGCCACGAGCTTCATCCTGGTCTTCCACGTGGGTACAGGTATCCACTACTTGAGCAGCCCTTGGTTGCCTTCCCAGGTGTATTAGCAGGGCACTGGATCAGAAATGGATCTAAACTGGAAATGGGATTCAAATTGGCACAAATATGAGATGTGCGAGCGTGGGCGGGTGGCTTGGCTGCGAGCGTGGGAGGGTGGCTTGGCCCACCCTGCCGGGGGCTGGCTCTGGTTCTTCACTTCTGGGTGTTGCCTTGAGCTACCAGGGTGGTGTACTTTCCCTTGATCTGAAAGACTATATTCAGCGTTGCTGAATGTTTCTAGTAGTAACAAATTCATAGTTTTCCTAATCTGGGAATGATTTAATTTCCTTTTATTTTGGAATGACTATTTTGTCCAATGTGGGGTTCTCATTGGATCTTGTTTCAGTGCTTAGCATACACATGCAATGTTTTTCTGATATCCATGACTTCTGCTGAAAAATCAGCTTTCTTCACACAGTGATATTCTATTTTATTGCTTTTATTGCTTTATATCTTCCAGTCTTTATAGATGAGCTCTATAAATGTATTGGGACACAACGTTAGCACTCCATCAGGTAGTTTTCAGCTCTTACACTTCTGTTTTGGTCACAGCTTAAAAATCAGCCAGACAGAGCTTATTTTTTTATAGGCAGCCATTGAATTCCTAAATAAACCAAGAATATATCATAGCTTTTCAAGTCCTTGTTCCCAAACATATCTTTATCTCCAGTGTTTCTCCCCAAGTTCTGGTTGGTTTCTTTGCTCCAACTGTCACACAGTGCCGTAGAATAGAGCAATGAATACAGAGGACTTTGAATGATTTTTGACAAATGCCTCTGGAGAAGCCACGCCAGTACTGGAAAAGTTCTGAGTGAGAGAAGGGAGACTCCTTGAACCCGGTACTCCCTGGAACCAGATGAGTCAAAACAGGCACCCACAAACCTGTGTAAATGATAATCTACTTCATTTTTACTGGCATCAGTATTTGCACCAGAAATATATTGTTTTTTTTTAAAGATTTATTTATTTTTTTTTGAAAGCCAGAAAAAAGAGATTTTCCATCTACTGCTTCACTCCCCAAATGACCACAATGGCTGGAGCTGTGCCGATCCAAAGCCAGGAACCAGGAACTTCTTCTGGGTCTCCCACGCGGATGCAGAGTCCCAAGGCTTTGCACAATTCTCTTCTGCTTTCCCAGGCCACAAACAGGGAGCTGGATGGGAAGCTGGGCTGCCGGGATTAGAACCGGCACCCATATGGGATCCCAGCACGTTCAAGGTAAGGGCTTTAGCTTCTAGGCACTGCGCCATGTCCAGAAATATATTCTATATCCTTTGAACCTCTAATAGGCCAGACAGTTGGGGATAGAGCCATGAGTTGAAATGCCATCGATCTTGGTTTAACCAAGATTCACCAGGTTTTCTGGTAGCTGAAAGTTTTGGTTAGTTTCTAGAGTTCTGAAAAAAATGATGCTAGTCGTTTTGCCATATTTTTCATGTGTGTTTTGGAAAGATGGACTTTTAAAGTTCCATACTACATTTTTAATGGACATTATTCTTTAACAACATTTTATAGGTTTTTTTTTTTTAAGATTGCTTATTCAACATCCAGTGATTGAGTGTGAAGTCAGAGAATGTGTTGTATGTGGGTGAAACCGATATGTGGAGGTTTGATTACTGTTCATAGTCTTGACTGTACTCGTAAGGAACAGTGATATTTCTACTTACTACTTGTGGAATTCTTCACTTAGTGAATGTCTGGGAACATAAAGTTGAAAAGAATGTCATCATAAAAATTAAAAGAAAAATGAAAAAGACAGGAGTGTTGGGAGAAACGAAAGATGGGACGTATCCTCACGTCCTTAAAACTGCACTTATGAAATACAGGGACTCTGTTCCTTCTCTACAGGCAAATTAAAAAAAAAAAAAAAAAAAAAAAAACTTCAGAAAGCACAGAGATAATTTTCCCTGATGTATAATTTGGCCTAAAAAATCATCTTTTTTGCAAAATGATTTTTGGAGTATGTAGAAACAGTTAACCAGATTTTTTGTTTATTTCCATTCCACAGGTACAAAAAAAGAAACATAGAATTAAAGAGTAAAATTTGGGCACAACAAAAAATGGGTGCAATCTCCTCCAACTCAAAACAGTTGCAGATGCAATATAAAGAAGTCCTTCTTATTTCCACACCAATAATTATTTTTATATGAATGAAAGCCCTAAAAACATAGTTAGTTCACAGTATTATGATATGGAAATTATGTGTGATAACTTTCTATTCAGTTCTGATGTGCAGAACTAGATTCAAATCAGATAGTTGGAGTTAACATAACTTAGACAATGCACATTTTAATAAGGCCATCAACTATACTGTACTCACTTGCTAAAAGCAAATTTAAAAACTAACTTTTCTAAAGCCACAATTCATTCTCATAGTGTTTTTCTCTACTTCCAAGCATACTGTTCTGATTATCAGTCAGTAATATCCTAGCAAGAAAGAATGTTATAGGTTAGCTTGGTCTGGTTAAAACTATAAGAGTTTTCCAGAAAATATTAGTTTCCAGATAATGTCTTTAGTTGAAACAAGGTACTATACAGACATAATAGAATTTCACAACGCATTTTTTTCCATCAATAAATTAGTATTTCTCCCTTACCTGGGTGAAGTGGATTTTTGTAGGTTTCCCTAAGAATTTTTTACACTAGTACATATTGGGGCAAGAAATTTAGGTATAGAGATTTAGATAGCTCATCTGAGGAATGAAGCATTCCTACAAGAGACTCACAAATGAACTTACGGGGTCTGGCTTATTCGTGAGTCCCATGCATCCAATATGCTTTAGGGAATCCCAGTCACAACCACAGAAACAATGAATCCTGCTTTGCTTCCAGCTGGTTAAGTATGGTGTATCCTAACAACACTTGACTTCAGTTCTCCATGAAGGCCTCCCCTGACACAGCTGCTCAGTAAGGCAAGCCCCTAAGCCTTCTCTAAGTGCAACTTGCAAGTATAGTGAGAACAGACCTTTGAGTAGTAAAACAAACAGATGAAACCAGGAACCTTATTGCCCTTATAAGAGCCAGCCCTAAAATATGCTTCATGAAGGTATTTTTTTTTTTTCAAAAAATACCTTTTTTTTCTTTCAAAAGCAATAGGCATTTTGGGGAGGTATCTTTTTTTTTAAAGACATATTTATTTTTATTGCAAAGTCAGATATACAGAGAGGAAGATCTTCCGCCCAGTGATTCACTCCCCAAGTGACCACAATGGCCAGAGCCGAGCCAATTCAAAGCCAGGCGCTTCCTCCAGGTCTCCAACGCGGGTGCAGGATCCCAAGGCTCTGGGACATCCTTGACTGCTTTTCCAGTCCATAAGTATGGAGCTGGATGGGAAGTGAAGCTGCCGGGATTAGAACCAGCACCTATATGGGATCCCGGCACGTCCAAGGTGAGGACTTTAGCTGCTAGGCCATGCCGCCGGGCCCACAGGGAGGTATCTTTTTATTGAATCTCCCTTCTTTCTCATTTCATTTCCTCACATTTCATTTCTATTTCGTGAACCACTTTTCCCAATGAAGTACCTCTTCATTATACTTTGTCTCAAGTTCTCATTCCTGTGGAAAACATTCAGCCCAGTGGTTAAGAGACTAGTTAAAATGTCCACAACCCACAGTGGAGTATCTGGCTCCTCGTTCCAACTCCTTGTTATTGTAGATCATGGCTTAAATGGTGGCTTAAATAAATGAGTGTCAAGATCTGGACTGAGTTCCCAGTTCTGACTTCTGCCATGGTAAGGTATTTGGAGGAGTGAACATTGGTAGATGGAGGTTTTGTCTCTAAAAGTCATAAATTTTAAAAATAACCCATGACTAACACTCTGAAGCATTAGTTTGGCTTACTAGAGGTTTACAACTGGGGCAGTGGTTCAAGTCTCAGCTGTTGTAATTCCAACCCAGCTCCCTGGCAATGGAATGTGAAAAGCAGTGGAGGATCACTCCTGTGCTTTCTAGTGCTTGTTCACTCTCCTGGGATACCCAGAGAAAGCTTTGAGCTTCCGGCTTCAGCCTGGTCCAACTCTAACCTTTGTGGCTATCTTGAGACGAATTAAGTGGGTGGAGGTTTCTCTCTCTGTCTCTTTCTCACTGTGTTTTTCTCTCTTTGTAGCACTGAATCTCAAATACATGACTAAATAAATCTGTTTAAAAGATTAGACTAATATGTAAGCAAATAAACAAAACTGCAGGCATTACCCTATTTGTTAAGCTCAGCGTATATGAACAACTGTAGGATAGGTTAGATACAGAATTGTAATTCAATATATGGTGTTGTATTTCAAATATGTAATTCCTGCTTCCCATACTTTTTATTGAACAGTAGAAAGAAGAGGTTCTTTTTGGCAAATTATATTATCTGTGTATTCAACAGCCTGGAAATGCTAGCCTGAAAACAAATGGATCTTCACCATAGGAGGTACAGAGCACACTAATAAGTGTGCGGTGCTTCCTCTAAGTTTTTCTTGATGGGAAAGATAAAGAGTCCTTGGTATTAAAATTCAAAAACAAGCTTGCATGAAAACAATTGTGAGCAAAATCTCATCCCCCGTAGGCCTGCAACTGAAAGCTTTGCTTAACATGTCAAGGCAGAATATGATGCAGGCGCATTCTGATACGCACTATCACATTTTATTCACACAGCGCCACATGTTCACACTGACTGATCTGAAATCCATGCACTTTAACGCTTTGGCCGGCTCTCCCTGAAGATCACACATGCTTCATTCATACACTGAATGCTCCATATGTGTCTTACCGGAGTCCAACGTAAGAACTCGCTAACGTGTCTCCCATGCAGTGAAAGCTCTGTCACTCCATGTCATCATAGGTCCTACATTGGCAAAGCTTAATCACTTTTTTTTTTTTTTGCTGGAGGAGAATCCTGAGAAAGTCACTGACTGACAGCTCTGATACCACTTGGCATCCTTAATTTTTCCAAATCATATTCCAGTGTTGATTTTTTAAAAAAAATTTTGATTTATTATGAGATATTTTTCTCCCTCCTGGTTTAATGCTTTCTGAATGACAACAGTAGACTCAGAGTCGAAAAGGAAAATTATCCTGAAACTTGTATGACTCTGGGAATGTATCCAAGGCTGGTCAAATGCAAAGGCAAAATAAGCGACTGTCTTTCTGGCCTGATGGTTTGAACAGGAACATCTCCCCCAAATATCCCAGCAGAACAAGATTGGCACGTGACCTTTGGTCATCATCTGTGATTAGTAATGAATTTAGATTCAGAAGCCTCAGTGTTGGAGTGGGGGCGTCATGTGGTTTTGACAAGTAGTATTTACCCTTAGTTACACCATTTGTAAAACATGGATAGTAACACCCATGTGAGTGCTTTACAGAGCTGTTGGAAGGATCAACTTAGAAAATAAAGCCAAGTGAATACTGCAAGGTAAACAATACATACAAAGAGAAAGACTTATCATTCCTATCATAGTAATTTCTTGTCATTGCTGAGCGTAGAAATTTATAAACTATCAGTCATTTATATTTGTATGTGAAAATTTGAGGGACCAACACATTTATTTCAATACAATATGCTCCAGGACTGCTGAGGCAAGTTGCTGGAAACCATTATGATTAACAAAAATGAAAAAAATGCTGAAAGAATGGATGTGCTGAAGAAAAAAAATTGGGGGTATATTTATTTTTATTTGAAGGCAGATTTACCGAGAGAGAGGAAGAGAAAGATCTTCCATTTGCTGGTTCACTCACCAATGGCTACGATGACAGGGGCCAAGCCAGTCTATAGCAGGGAGCCATAAGAAGCAGCCTGGACATGAACTGGTGCCCATATGGGATGCTGACACTTGCAGACGGAAGATTAGCCAGTTAAGCTGTTTTGAAAGTTCTGCTTATTTTTCAGGGTATGTAAGATTCAATCTTGAAAGGATATATCATTATGTGGTAACTAGCACTATGCCAAGTGAGGTGACATCAGTGCTATTTCCCCAAGGGCAATGCATCTGTGCTACAGTGACAGGCTATCTTGAGCCATTCATGTCCTTCCTTCAGGAAATTGATGGATGGCTAGAGCCAGTTGTGTTTTTGTGCCTCGTTCTTCTGGGGAAAAGTCATGTCCTTGTATCATGAAACAAACATGGCCTACACCTCAAAAATTTGCTTCTCGGCCTGGTGCAGTACCCTGGGGGCTAAAGTTCTCGCCTTGCATGTGCTGGGATCCCATATGATAACTGGTTTGTGTCCTGGCAGCCCCCTTCCCATCCAGCTCCCTGCTTGTGGCCTGGCAAAGCAGTCAATGACGGCCCAAAGCCGTGACACCTTGCACATGCGTGGGAGACCTGGAGGAAGCTCCTGGCTCCTGGCTCCTGGCTTCGGATCGGGGCAGTTCCTGCCATTGTGGGCATTTGGAGAGTGAATCATCAGACAGAAGGTCTTCCTCTCTCTCTCTCCTCCTCTCTGTATATCTGACTTTCTAATTAAACTAACTAAATAAATAAAGAATGAAGAATGATAAAAGTTGATGATCATTACCTCATGATTAAAGAAACCTTTCTTTGTTTGTCTGTTCTTTCCAAGGACTTTGCAGGTCCCTCACGATAGTCTTCATATTCTGTTGTTATCAGTTTATTCCAATTTTCCATCCCTTTCACATGAATTACATTTTTAAAATTCTGAGGACAAAATAATGTTCAACATGTAAATTCTTTGTAAGCATAATATCTTCCAAGAGTTGATAATTATTAGAGAAATAATGAAAAAACACAGATGTTATTAGGGTATATTACTCTGAAATAGTCATACTTTTCCTGCCAATAATAATTTGAAAATCGGTGTCCACTTGTAGTGAAACAGGTCTGTTAATTGCATTTTTAAATTTTGATTGAAAGAAAGATTTAGCAAAGACAAAGAAACCTCCTGCAGCTGTAATTAGGAGAGGGACTCCGAGGAAGAATTACCCAGAAAGTGGTGAAAGTGGTATCTTTTTAAGCAGAATCCAGGTGAGCAGTAATAACAGCTAATAATCAAAAAGAGGGTGAGACAAAACCCATCAGAACGGAAGATTTGCAATTCTACCTTACTCATGATAAAATGAAAAGCTATCAGAAGGGCATGATTGTTGATTTCTTTCTATTCTCATGATAAAACCAGAAATTCAGAAGGGTGGGATGGCCACTATTGTCTTGCTAAAAGTACCTTCTGGGCAGAAGCAAGCATCTTATATTTTTTCTAATTACACTTTTTATTATTATCTTCCACTATACTGTTTTGTAACTATAGGGTTCCCCTTTCCCTATCTTACTCCCGTCCCCACATTTTTGTCTGTATATTACAATAATAGAGTCCTTCAGCTTCAGACACCATTCCAACATTCTCTATGCATGTGCATCCTGATGTTATAGTATAGGGTCTGGGAAAATTAGCATACAATTGTCAAGATAGAGTGAATGGTCTCATTGGAGGTCCGTCTTTTATGAGGAAGCAAGAAATCACCAACAAAATGAAGAGGCAACCTACAAATAGGGAAAAATTCTTTGCACAGTACACAATAAACAGGGAAATACTATAGGGGATTTACAAAGAACTTCAGAAACTGAATAATGCAAAACAAACAACTCAGTTAAGAAATGGGTGAAGGATGTGAACATACATCCTCCAAAAGAAAAACTTCAAGTGGCTAATAGACATATAAGAAAACCTCCAGGCTTCCTAGCAATCAGGGAAACACAAATGAAAATCACATAAATGGGGCCCAGCGGCGTGGCCTAGCGGCTAAAGTCCTCACCTTGAACGCGCCTGGATCCCATATGGGCGCCAGTTCTAATCCCGGCAGCTCCACTTCCCATCCAGCTCCCTGCTTGTGGCCTGGGAAGGCAGTCGAGGACGGCCCAAAGCTCTGGGACCCTGCACCCACGTGGGAGACCTGGAAGAGGTTCCAGGTTCCCGGCATCGGATCAGCACACCGGCCCGTGCGGCTCACTTGGGGAGTGAGTCATCAGATGAAAGATCTTCCTTCCTCTCTGTCTTTCCTCCTCTCTGTATATCCGGCTTTCCAATAATAATAAATCTTTTAAAAAAAAAAAGAAAATCACATAAATGTTCTACTTAGCTCCAATGAGAATGGCCTACATGCAGAAATCCTCTAATACATGTGCTGGCATGGATGTGGGTATAAAAGATATCCTACTGCTCTCCTGGTGGGAACAGAGACTAGAGTGGCCACTAAGGAAGTCAGTGTGGAGAATGTTCAGATAATTGAAAATTGATCTACCTTATGACACAGCACTCCCACTGCTTGGGAATATATCCAAAGGAAGTGAAATCTGCATACAAGAAAGGACCCAGCATCTCTATATTTGTAGTAGTACATTCCACAATAGTGAAGACATGGAAACAACCCAGATGCCCGTTCAAAGAGGAATAGATAAACTGTGGTAACATCTACTCTATAGAATACCATTCAGCCAATAAAAAGAATGAAATTTCACCAACAAAGTGGTCCCAACCAGAGATTATTATGGTCACTGAAATAAGCCAGTTTCAAAGAACAAATACTGTATTTCTGTCTGAAATAAGGCAATTTTCATACAAAATACAAAATCGATATAAAGGTAAACAAGTATTTACATATATTCTCATAAACTAACTGTATGACGGAGACTCGTGTCTGTGAGGAGAGGTCATGGCTACCTGTGTGGGAGATGCATCAGAAATGTTCAGCCCCAGAACTCTGGCCTGCTGGGGCAATTACATTTCCAACGGTCTCTTCAGATACTGCATGATGCTGGGGATCCGTTTGGACAGCTCTTGAAGTGCACCTATTGCTTTTGTAGCATAAGCATGTGGGAAGGTTCAGGGTGTGTTGCTGGGCCTGAGATGGCACCAAGAGCACACTTGTCCTCCTAGTCCCTTATTCCCCTTGTTGGGTCTGTTACAGTGGCCACCTGTAAGAGGTCGCCCAAGGTGCAGGTCCCACTGCAAGTCTCTGGAGCTTTATCCTAATGTCCTGGGAAGCCTGGGTGGTGAACCTGTCATTTAAATATTACCTTCCCCCTGTACTCCCCACTCCATTACACAGTCAGGATCTGAAGCAGGTTTTCTTGAAGTCTCCCTCAGTTGTTTTAAGACCGTGGATGGGTTCTTTTCTGGCCCACATCTATCACATAGTGTGACACAAAAAATGTCTAAATGTAAGGAACTTCAACACACTTAGGCAAACTTTTTCCATCCCCGGGAAAGGGTTAATAAGGTTGTGAGAAGGCCATGCAGTACAGAACAAATGGGGCATTTTTTCTCTAAGTTCTGAGGTCAGAAAAGCCCACACAGGGAGTGATGAGTTCCCTTCACCAACAGCTTGCTAGAACTGGACCTCTAGCTGGTCTGACTCTTGCAGGATAACAGTTGTTCTATGCCTCCAAACCTTGAGAATTGTCTTTTGGGCCTCATTTCAACAATCAGCCTAATTAAAGGTGTTTTGAGTTACAGTTTGGAGAGAGGGTGTCAGTCTTGGTTGCTTCTTGGGTTCACAATTATGCAGGTGTGTTTCCTCAAGTGGTATTTACCCAAGCACTTAATTCCCCAGATAAGAAAGCTATGTCCTATACCTGACTGCTTGAGTTTCATTTCTAGTTCAGGCACTAGATCTTAGCTTCTCGCTCTTGTAGACCCTGTGAGGAAGTGCCTGGGCCCCTGCCTCTCATCCCAGACCCCTCACTTCGGTCCTGGGCCACCCTGCCCCTAGAGGCTTTGGCAATGGAAATCAGCGATTAGAAACTATCTCCTGCTTCATCCATGTCTCTCTGTGTCTGTCTTTCAAGTAACCTTTTTTTTAAAAAAAAAAAAAGTTTATATAATTTCATGATAAAAATATTGACTTTGACTAGATTCCAAATAGAAACAATTTTAATTATAAAGCTACAGGACTTTGTGTTTTTAAAATAAAAGTATTTTAAACAGACAAATTCTTAAATTTTCACGACAAAATATGGAAAGATGACATGGGACTTTTGATCTATGCACGATTAACATATCTTGAAGCCTTTCTTTTAAAAAAGAAAACACACTTTCAATAAAGCAATATTGTTTTATTTTGTTTTGTTTTTTTTCCATGAATTTCCCTGCAGCGGAAAGGACAGCAGTTTAGGTAAAGAGAGGAAGAGAAAGTCTAATAGCAAAATGTGGTATTTCCACTTGAGGAAGACAATCTGCAGTGAAACCATTAGTCTACAGATGACATTTCTATGGGGAAGCTGTTTTGCAGCAATGGAGAGGACTCACGCTGTGTTCAGCACAATGGGACTACCGGTTGGGAAGCCAGTGGCTGAATGAGAAGTGCACAATGGCCTGCTGTGTAATTAAAGAGGGAATGTTCGGCAGACTGAGAAACCCCATACTGTGTCCACAAAGAACACAAATACTTTTAGGGAGATGTGATGGAGTTATACAACTAGTCTCCAGGTTTTCAAAATAAATTAACGGGTACCTGTTAATCTTCACAGGTAGATGACACTCATTTTTCTTTTCAGTCTTAAAGCGCTAATCCATTATTGATTGCTGCTTATCTGTTTTTGATATTACCTCCTTATTTTTCTTTTCAAAATCCTTATACCTTTGGAGAATAATAAGTGTTTTTAAAGGGAGAGTCCTGGTTATGGCCTTATAGAACAAAACACCTTGGTATTACTTAATCAAAAGTACATTATGATATTTTAAAAATCGTTAGGCAAAATATTTGGAAAAAAGAAACTTGAAATACTAACCTCAGTCATAGCTACCTTGCAAATAGTATTCTTAGGTTGAATTTTTTCTGCTTTGTAAGCCAATGAGATTCATTTCATGAGTGTCCTATAGGAATTAAAGAGAGGACATACCATTTTGGGGTTCCTGGTGAATTAAAAGTTTTCCTGCAGATATAGTTTCTTCCAGTTGTCATGTGTTCTTTTGACACTTTGCTTCTTAAACCTCCGTGTATACAAAAATCATCTGGCCAGCTTGAAGAAAATAGTTTTTTTTTCTTTCTTTACAACATCATTGTGACCTGCATTCCATTCAGCTGCTCTGGGTGGTAGCCAGAAATCTTATTTGCCTGCCAACAGCAATAGAGTCTGACATAAAATCAAGTGGAAGAAGCAGTCCTCATGAGCCTTGGCTTTTGTGGGCATTCAGGGTATACTTAGAATACATACAGAATTCAGCAAACCGATCCCTTGAACTTATTCCACACAGGAAATGCTACATTGTGTTTGTGCAGATTGCCCAAAACATTTCCTGAAGCCTAAAGTGATTGTGACTAGGTGAAAAATAGTCTCAATTGATTAGTAAACTAAAGCTATGAAGAAAACAATCCTTTAAACGGCAAAAAACCTAGTCAAGGAAAGTTGGGACAGGAAGAGGAACAGAGAAGAAAAGCTGAAGCAGTGCAAGAGGAAAATGGCAAGGAGTTGGCACACAAGCGCCAGTCTCAAAGCTGCACGCGCCAGAGGCCGTCCTGGGGTGGCAAGCACAAAAGCTCAAGTTGAGTAGAGGTTGCCAATAAAAGGCTATGATGCAAGCAAATGCAGACATCTAGGGGATCCCGTAACTGGCTAGGAGCTCTCTCCCATCCCTTTTTTAACCCAGGACAGAAAAGAATGACATCTGTCTTTCAAAGACAGAGGACAGGAAGTCTCTGCTTGTGGCTGTATTTTCTTCTCAGATCTTTGATACTTGTGCTTGGCACAGAATTGCCTTTCCATGTGTTTATTGAAGAATGCTGATCAAGAGTAATGTCCAGCGAATAGTAACCTAACTCTTCCACCTTCATTTTATAATCACTACAAATTCAATGATTTTTTTTTTTAACTTTCTCTACAAGTCTTGAATTTGAGGACCAATAGAGTTGAACCAGAAGCTATCATCTGAACTATCTTGAGAACTTTTAAGTAGCTGTTGATGTTTGAGACCAACCCCCAGAAATTTTAAATGGGTTTGGATGAAGCTCATGCATTTGGATGTTTAAAAATGATGTTAAAGTCCTCACATTCAACGCTCTGGGATCCCATATGGGCGCCAATTTTAGTCCCGGACTACCTGCTTTCCATCCAGCTCCCTGCCTGTGGCCTGGGAAAGCAGTCAAGACAGCCCAAGGCCTTGGGATGCTGCACCCACGTAGGAGACCTGGAAAAGGCTCCTGGCTTTGGATTGGCTCAGCTCCAGCCGTTGTGGTCCCTTGGGGAGTGAACCATCAGACGAAAGATTTTCCTTTCTGTCTCCCCTCCTCTCTGTACCTCTGCCTTTCCAATAAAAATAAATAAATCTCAAAAAAAAAAAAATATCAAACTGTAAAAGCAACAAACAGTAACTCACCCTTCCAGGTAACCCTAATTCTGTGTGCAGGGATTAGATCATCATAGATGTTCTTGAAAATTAGCAGTATTTTTGCTGCCTGACTTTGTCCCACTCTAACTTAGGTAAGAAATGATTCCCAAGAAGATACCAGTCCATATTTTTCCAAGAGTTAATGTTATAGAAAATAGAACAGTGAATTTATTTGTGAAAAAACAGTAGTTACAGTGTAAGCTAATAAGAAATGCCAGTTGTACCAGCGTCTGCCTGAACTACTACAGCGTCTGTCTTTCTTAACTACCTGAGTGTTTGATTCACCTGCTTATTGCCAAGAGTAAAGTGTGGATACCTAGTGTATTAGAGTCAATAACTTTGCTGTTTTCTTTGTTTTGTTCCTAAACCACTTCATGCAGCATAAATTGTTATTTCGATTACATAAGCTGTATTGTTTACTTATACCCCTATGTTTGCTAACATTTTAACTCAATCCTGTTAAGGTTAAAATATTGGACTTTGCTTGTGACTTGATTCCCAGCAACTCCTGTGCTCCAGTGACTGAATCTTCTATTTCAAATCCAATCAGAAGTGTCAACAGACCCAAAGCTTATAACTCTCCACCTCCCACCCCATCCCCCACACAAATCAAGAGAAAATTAGCATAAAGTAGGAGAAGGACCACAACAATGGAAGTCAGAAAACAGCATGGAACTATGGATAGTTATTACCTATTAAACCCAATATAAAGTCTTTAAATTCAATATACAGAGGATCCCTTAAGATACATTTACAAAATAAAAGCCAAACAGAAACCCACTTTAAGTTTTTAGAAAGATTTTCTGTACAGATATTTTACCTACGTCTAAAAAAGTCACCAGTAAATAAATGTCCACTGCAAATATTTACTTCTGTAACAAAAAAATGGAAAAGGCATAAATAGCACTGACACCTGACTAGAAAAATTGAGAAAAGATGAGCGAAGATGGAATTCCTATGGGATCAACTTTCTCCATTATGGCTAGAATAAAACTGAACCTTTCTCTCTACTTCCCTTTCTTTTTCTCAAGATTTTCTTGTAATGATTTATGTGTTCCTGGACAATCTTTCATAAAGTTGAAGATCATATTGTCCAGTAGATCGCATTGCTTTATGGAAATGCATCATTGGTGAATTTAGCACATGCAAATGCTTCTGACTGCTCATGAGTGTGGTATAGATATCCATTTGGAGTAGGCGGATCTTCTCACAGCAAATGGATTTCATGGTGTAGCAGGTGTAGCTTCTGTATGAGTCCTTCTCAGCTTGGTTATTTTATCCACGAAGCAAAATGTAACAGGTATTCATGTATGACTGCTTAGTTGTTCAGAAGACCAAAGAGAAAGTAAGATGGATGAGATCTTGCATTTCAAATGTGGGTCCACATTTCGATAGCTTTGAGAAATCCGTGTTGGGGACTGATGGTGAGAGGAACAAAGGTCAAGCAACTGTGGACATCAAAAGAAATCGGCAGCAGGTTGCAGGACTGAGAGACATTAGACCGATAAGTAGTCACATTTATTAAGATGCATGTAAAAGATGAGACGTGTTCTGCCTAACAGCGATGCCGCTGTTCCTGGCATGAGAGTGTCACTGACTCCCTGCGACCCTGCTCCAGGCAGAGGAAGAAAGATGGCTCATAAAAGGACAATGTATAAAAGCCAGAGGACTTGAAAGGAAGCAATTTTCAGAAAGGTTGATGTCCATGCTTTGTGAATATACACACAATATTTTGCTAAATAAGTCCAGATTCTGTTTCTGTTAGTTATGAATATTACAGGGAAAAGAAGGTGAATCCCATAAAATGAAAAATTTCCAACCTGTGTTTTTAACACAATATTATACAGATTAATCATGAATAATCTTTTTAAACCAACTCTGATCCTTCAAAAAAAAATTGAAACTCGTTGTCAATGAGTTGGAAAAGATTTCAGATTTAAGTTAAGTGGTACTTCAACCCATGTTTCTGGCTTGTTGGATGACAACCATGGTTAGTTACAATCACAACAAATTGCAGCAGTATTGCAAGTGTTTATCCAAGCATAAATGAAAATAATTCTCTGTAGTGCCCAAACTCAAACACCCACTTAATCCTTTCTAATTATAGTTATGAGCACCCACATTTTTACTTAACTCTCCCTTTATGAAAGGTTTCTTTTACACTAATTTCACTGTAGTATATATCAAAACATAATAAAAACATGAAAACAGACACTTAGAACCCGAAATCTCTAACGAATTCTTATTGCAGCAATTCTACGTAATATGAAACATTACAATTGGGATTTCCTTGGAGGTATAAAATTTAAACTCACCAATAAACAGTGATTTATGGAAAATAGGTGACATCTAAGGTCCTTTTGTAGTGGGGAGAGGGGGTGATTGGGAGGCCTCAACCCACTCTATTTCTTCTTTCTTGTTTCCAGTCTTACTGTCAACAGTGTCTCCTATACCCTTCTTGAATCATGTTGCTCCTGCCTTCTGTTTCTCTCCACACCACATGGCAAGGTTATAATGACACTCACCAGGCCACAAGTTTGTTCGGGCAATCAGTGCAAAAACAATGTTGTATTTGATTTGTGCCAGTACTCTATTTCTAATACAGTGCCTGGAATACTGAGGGGATTTGCTAACCGTGAACAAATTAATAAAACCTCTATTCAACCTGAAAAGGAAGCTGAATTTGATTTTTGGATTTCTCAAATTAAGAACCAATTTTTTTCTTTCTTTCTTTTAATGTTTACTTCTTTTATTATTATGATACTGTTCCGTAGACTCTGGTATTTTCCTTTTCCCTTCCCCAACTTCTCTACCCCCATCTGATTTCCCCAATATTATTATAGTAATACAGTCCTTTACAAACACTCGTATTGTTGAATTCTAGAATAGTGGCTTCCAAAGCAAGTTTTACTTAATGTATTTATTGTTATTGTTTTCAAGCTGCATTCATTTTAGAGACAGAAAGACATAATAAAGAAAAACCTGGACAGACAGAAAAACAGAGATCACATCTGCCATTTCAACCCCAAACGTTCACACTGGCTTGGGCTGGACTGGGCTCGGGTTGGAGCCAGGGGGATCAGGAACGCAATATAAACCTCCTGTGTGTGGGTGGCAGGAATTGGAGGACCTGAGGAATCCCTGCCGTCTCCTAGAATCTACATTAGCAGGAAGCTGGAGTCAACAGACAAGGCCAGCAACTGAATCTGGGCACCTGATGTGGGACCCAAGGATTTTAACCACTAAGTTAATTACTCCTTCAGTGCTGATTTTAAATAAAATCAAAATATGCCTCCTGATATCTTACTGTGATGAATGTGCTTACACATGGTCGTAGAAAAGAGATAATTATGGTGTTTCAGCTCTATGTCAGCTATATTGATGAGCGTATTTTGTTTCATAACATTACCTAGCAAAACATATACCTTTGGCAAATAAATAGAAATGGGATGATTCTGGATAGTAAAAGAAAATGTGTATTTTTCCTATTAGGCACTAATGGACCATGAGTTGTTTTTCCCCCAATCCCAAGGGAAGGATTTTTACGTCCTGTTTAGGTCAAACTCATTAAGTCTTATCCATACAGAGTTGAAAACATTTCAGAAATCTTCATTTCTCATGAAACCTCTTTTACTTAATTTTTCATGTCCTCTTTTTTTCTATTTTAACAATTCATGACCATAGATATGTTCTGAATAAATACAACCAAATAAACCTGCAAATATTTTAGTTTGTTCTTGAAATTCTGCCTTCTTCCCTAAGTTGGTCTAACAATATTCCTGTTGATAAGACAAATTTACTACTTCTAAGATCCACATTTATTAATTATATAAAACAAAAATTAAACTTAAATTAGTAGCTGATGAAGTAGTACCTTACTTTGCCCTTGGTTGTAGAGTACAGTAGCCAACATACATAAAGTGTTCAGAAAGTTTTGAAATGATTTTCATTACATTTTCCCATCTGGTTCTTGCAGTAGCTACTTGAACTAAACAACATAGAGCTCTCTTGTATAGATTACGAATGGCTGAGTTTGTATTTGCACCCAATGTTTCAAACTCCAAATGTGGTGTACTGACTAATGTCAGAAAAGATACCAGCTAAAAAAAGAATGCTTAGGACTACCATGTACATAGTCCTAGTGTGCTGTACTGTGTATTTCTTTTATTTCATCTCCACAGAAGATATTTGGTTCGCTACTAGTGTGCTAGGATTTAAGGATTAAGTGTCAGTAGGTTGTTATGGGGACTTTCTGTCAGAATAGGCCCTTTCTCTACTGGCTCAGGAATAACTCTTTTTTTAAAATTGCCTTCCCTTTTATGGCATTGTTTCATAGGCTCTGAGGTTCCCCCAACCAATACAATAGGAATAACTCTTTAACATTCTTGAGGCAGGCTAAAGGTTTGGGCATGAATGGAGATCAATCTGCTTTCGATGTTTAAGAATAAAACATGGTGAAAAAGAAATACAGCTCCCTTCCAATCCTCCTGTGCTCTCTCAGCTCTAGAACACCTTCGATTCTCCAGGCAGGGATATCAGTTATCTGTGCACTTGCCTCACTCCATTCAGAGTGTTTTCATACTAAAAAGAGCAATTGTCTATCAACTGTCTAATATGCACCATATTTTACACAGTAGCATTTTATATGCCTTTCCTCATTAATCCTTAGAACTCAATGACACTGATTATTTTTAATGCATACATATGGATAAAGAACTTGAATGTCAAATGTACTAAGCAACCAATTCAAGGCTACAAACTCAGAAAGCAACATAACAGAGATACAAGTCCAATGCTGGTTGCCTGTAAACACTGTATTCTTTCTATTTTTGCTATGTGTTTGATTTGTCCGGAAGCTCATCTTACAATTATTCTAATTTCCCCAAACCCTCCAAGTTAAAGTTCAACGTTGTTCGTTTGGAATGAACATGCAGCATATAGCCATATTTTACAAAACAGTATCAAAAAACATTTGAATAAGTTCTGTTTTAAAGACACACAGCAGAAAGAATTAAGATAAATTGGGGCCAGAGGAAACATTTAAAATCGTTGCTATTTTGAATCAAGTATAGAGCAAAAAGAATATGGAAAAAAATACCAGAAAAATACTATTAAACTTCCTTGATTGTAGGAAACTCCATTTTAAATATTCATGTTGAAAAGGAGTAGCATTGTTACTGTAGCAGCATTCATGTGAGTGGAAGATGGGCACTCCATTTGCCATGGTTCTAAAACCTCACATCCAGATCATGTGACACACTGCACTGTCCAAGTGGCTGCTTGTCTGTAAGGTCTGCTTGCTGAGAAACTGCATCAATCAAAGCCAGCTTCCTGAGCTCCAAGTGCCAGAGGTATCACAATCATTAAACAGTAATGCAAATATAAAAGCAATATCTCACCTCATTAGTGCTAAATATGTTGTTTATTCTTTTCCCAAGCAAAATGTTTAGAAGCCTGCATAATGAGGGTCTCGTTGACAGAGGTGTGGAATTATGAAGCTGCTAAATCCAGTGTGAAGACAGAGTGATAAAATAGATTGGATTTTGCAATCGCTGTGCTTAGAGCAAACTTGGGTGGCTGGATTCCACATTAGCGCATTGTTTTGACATTCATATGCTCAGAGATTCTGTATCATGGCGATAGGGAGTGACATGTGAGTGGGGAAGAAACATGCAGGCTGCGAGTCAAAAGCCATAGGCCATGGAGCACAGAAGTAAAGAGCACCGGGTCTTGAAACGATATGTTACTTTCTAATAAGGCTCTTTGAATGAAAAATATCACACACACTGTCTGCAGACTTAATGGAAGCTAAAGGTAGATGAAGAGATGAAATTACAGTTTGAAATATTTATCTTTTTGTGTTAGTCTTCGTGTAAATAGATAACAGCAATAGAAGTCTGCCTCTTGACTGTCTCTTCCA
The DNA here is from genome assembly GCF_030435755.1 of Ochotona princeps. Classification (NCBI taxonomy): domain Eukaryota; kingdom Metazoa; phylum Chordata; class Mammalia; order Lagomorpha; family Ochotonidae; genus Ochotona; species Ochotona princeps. The sequence goes on along the minus strand of NC_080840.1, from coordinate 74,926,125 downwards.
ATGCCTTAGAAGACAGTCTACTATTTCTATTGCGATGTGATATTGTCTAATTTTGGATGATTTCTGCACGTCAAAGTGATGGGGCTGTGGTATTTGCTTTTCCTGTTTTCTGTTTCCCTTTTATAATGACCATGTGGACCTCATTCCTTAACAGAATCAGTTACGTTGGTTCACATTGTTGATACCACCTTGAAACTATTTAACCATTAAAATGTGAATAAGATCAGACTTGAGTGCAGTAGCCTTGCCTGTTTCTTCTGTGTGTTCCCTGACTTGTAGTCCTTTATAAACGAAGCCTCATGTAAAAACAGGATCTGTTCTGTTGGCTGTCCGTTCACATGCTCCAAGATGCTGCTAGAGAAGTGTGGGTGTTGCAGGAGCACTTTCCTACAGGGTTTGTATGAAAGCAATGTTGGAAATCTTCCATCCTGCTTGGCTTTTTTACCTTGAGACATGTACCCTAGATTCTAACACCATTCATATACAGTTGTCTGTATCGTTCTCTCAAGTTTAAAAAAAAAAATGGTGGTTGCAGCAGCATGGATAATCTGTATTTCAAAAGAAAATGTGCATGTTAAACCGACCACTGTGTTGAACTGCCCATCACCCTTTTCCCCTCTGTAGTCTCTTGGGGTCAGAAAACAGATGGATTTTCCTGTTGGAAAGTTCCCTTCATCCTGATGCTGAGTTTCAAGCTTCCCCCGTTCCGTGTAGTGCCTCTCATGTGTGCTCCTTGAACATGTAGGCAAGCCATGGCCATCATCTGGACACTGACATCTATAGACATTTCGATATCCTGAAAGGTAGGTTTGGAAGGTAAATTACAAAGTGCTGAACACTATAATTTTTGGATAATCATGGACACAGCATGTTATATTGGGGTGATGGTTTAAAATGAGACTGTGTCGAAGATTCATGTTCAGATATTGCTTTAGCCCTTGCTCGTTCAGTTTGTCAAGAGCCCTTGCACCTTAGTTGCTGCCACGCAAGGATGGCAATGCTTACTGACCGCTATGTGCAGAAATTCCATAAGCATCAAAATCCTTCGCATATTAACAGTTAATGCTATAAACATTTGTTAGTGTACCTTTCAACTAAATGTCCCAACTGCTTGAGTATATATATATTTGAGTGACTGTTTCACTTATCTGCTTTTGATTTGTAAGTTTTTTTTCTCAGAACACACATCCATAGAAAATAGCAATTAAAAAACAGAGAAAACTATTATGTTGATTTATGCATTTTGATAGCTGGATCCATACTCCTTGCTTAATGAAGTGAATGTGTGTGAATACATTTGTGTGTGCATGAGTGTGCATGTGTGTGAGAGAAAGAGATCTATTATTTCAATGATGTGTGTGCTCACTTTTGTTATCAATATTTTCTTTATTATCAGCAGTGCTTGCTTGCCTAGTCCTTGCCTAGTTAGAATGCACTGCTTCACGTTTCTTTCTTATTCTGTACATGTAGAGTAACATTTAGCCAGCCTTTCTAATCTTTCTTTGCCTCAGTTTCTTTATCTGGAAAATGCAGAGAATGCATGAGTCATTACAATTCCAGAATAAAAAATGTATTCCATTTGCATAAAGTCAGAAATGTTTCAGCTCCCATTAGCCACTGCAGACATTGAACAACCCCTAGCGCACAATTAAATTATCTATCTGCAGAGCGAGTGGGAAGACTGTAGTTGACATAATAAGGTGAATGTAGCAGAGTTCTCAGCGCCCTGTGGTAAATTTAGAGTATCATTTCCTCATAAAGAATGAGCTGGAAATTCAGGCAGTCTTTACCAGCCACAGTTTCATCCTTGGATTCAAAAACCACATGCAAGTGTCGTTTAATGTCCAAACTCCAATCCTCACTGTCCTTCAGTTTTTCTCCACAAGTCCTGTGGAACCATCCAGATCAGAATTCCAGATCTGATCTGATTGCCTCATTTTTGTGTTAGGGAGATAGAAAAATATGAGTGGCCTCATTAAACTTATTGTTTGAATGTCAAACCTTAATGGAAAAACAATTCTCCACAAAGCCATTGTTTAAGAACTTACGGAATGAATTGGGAATTGCTGCTCCAAATGCTTGGACGTAGGAGATTTGGGTTTTCCTTGGATGTATATTTCACTGAATGCATATCTGTAATTGGCAAGAACTCTAACTATCCTTCAAAGACTCCAGTGATTTTAAAGCATCCACACTTAAGATAATTTTTTTAAAAGGTTTTATTATTATTGGAAAGCCAGATATACAGAGAGGAGGAGAGACAGAGAGGAAGATCATCCGTCCGATGATTCACTCCCCAAGTGAGCCGCAACGGGCTGATGCGCACCAATCTGAAGCCGGGAACCTGGAACCTCTTCCGGGTCTCCCACACGGGTGCAGGGTCCCAAAGCTTTGGACCGTCCTCGACTGCTTTCCCAGGCCACAAGCAGGGAGCTGGATGGGAAATGGAGCTGCCGGGATTAGAACCGGCGCCCATATGGGATCCAGGCGCGTTCAAGGTGAGGACTTTAGCTGCTAGGCCATGCCGCTGCCCCCTCCAAAAATAAATATTTCTGAAGTTCACATATGATGGTCAGAATTGGAGAATGGTTAAAATAGTACATATAAAATCAAATGAACACATATATAGTTCATCTAAGCACTTTCCAGAGAAAAGGAAACATTGAGTCTTACATTTCATACTCTACTGTTGCATTGAAAATTCCTCCTGATTTGATGAAATGTTGTGAAATATTTGAAATAAGCCTCTGTGATCTACACTGAAGTTTATCTCCTCCAACTAAGTGATGACAACTACTAGTGATCCTCTCCCACTCAGCCTTTATTTTTTTTTAAGATTTATTTATTTATCAAGTCAGATGTACAGAGGAGGAGAGACAGAGAAGAAAATCTCCCGTCTGATGGTTCACTCCCCAAGTGGCCGCAATGGCTGGAGCTGAGCCAATCTGAACCAAGGAGCCAGGAGTTCTTCTGGGTCTCCCACGCGGGTGCAGGGTCCCAAAGCTTTGGGCCGTCCTTGACTGCTTTCCCAGGCCACAAGCAGGGAGCTGGATGGGAAGTGGAGCTGCCGGGATTAGAACCGGCGCCCATATGGGATCCTGGTGCATTGAAGGTGAGGACTTTAACCACGACGCTATCTCGCTGGACCCTCATTCAGCCTTTTTGCATCAAGTGATTTGGAAAGACTGTGGGAAAGTTTCTAGGCATTATTCAACTTATAAAAAAATAGCTTTATTTATTTTTGTTGCAAAGGGAGATTTTATAGAGAGGAGAGAAAGAGATATTTTCTGTCGACTAGTTCACTCCCCAAGTAGCCACAATGGCAGGAGCTGAGTCGATCTGAAGCCAGGAGCCAGGAGCTTCTTCCAGATCTCCCATACAGTTGCAGGGTCCCAAGGGTTTAGGCCATCATCCACTGCTTTCTCAGGTCACAAACAGGCAGTTGGATGGGAAGTAGAGCAGTCGGAAGATGAACGGCACCCATATGTGATCCTGGAGTGTGAAAGGTGGGGACTTCAGCTACTAGGCTATCATGCCAGACCTGATATTCAATTTTTAATGTTAATGTAATGCTTACACTTAATTTCTTCAAATACTTTTATTTCTTCACAAAAAGGGGCATGTTCTGCTTTGAAACATACTTACAAACTATCAAACCCGTGCCCAGCTCAATAGCATAGTGGTTAAAGGCCTCGCCTTGAAAACGCCAGGATCCCATATGGGCGCCGGTTCTAATTCTGGCAGCTCCATTTCCCATCCAGCTCCCTGCTGGTGGCCTGGGAAAGCAGTCGAGGACGGCCCAAAGCCTTGGGACCCTGCTCCCACATGGGAGACCTGAAAGAGGTTCCAGGTTCCTGGCTTCGGATCGGCTCAGCTCCAGCCATTGTGGCCACTTGAGGAGTGAATCATCGGATGGAAGATCTTCCTGTCTGTCTCTCCTCCTCTCTGTATGTATGCCTTCCAATAAAAATAAATGAAATATTAAAAAAAAAAAAGAAATAACATGCTCTACCCAGAAAAATTCAGACTAGATGATGATTCCACGGATGAGGTCAAGTGTGGACTGGTGGGAAGAAGCCAGATACTTGTGAGTAAACTTTGAAAGCACCTGCGCTGCATCCCCAGTCAGGAGAGCCATAGAACTGCACGTTTGTTCAGGTAACACTTGATGCTGTAACTAAGTTTTCAAGACTTCAGAAAATATGCTATTTCTTATGCAGAAATTCAAGGAAATTTGGTCACAATGATAGGCAGCATTTTTCCCTGTGGCGATTCAGGTAACCGGAATCCTCCATTGTGTAGCTCCTCCGTCCCTTTGGCCTTGATATCTGGCAGCTAAAAGAATACAGAATTAAAATCCATGCTTACTTCTTTATAAACTCTGTGCACAATAAAATGCTTTATTTCTATTTGCATTCAATTGTTAATAACTTCTCACACATGCTGAACTGGGTACAGGGAGAACAAATAGCGAAGAAAATACAGTATTGTAGCTTCTCCAGGTGAAGCATCTCAAAGACAACTATTACCTAGCACCACTCCCATTTCAGTGCGCAGCTTTCAACCCTCTTCAGAAGAGCACAAGTGGATGATGGGTGTGAAGATGCCCAGGAGATGCTGTAATGGGTCATCCAATGGAGGGTCAGGCTATGCTAGGGCCAGGGGGCCGAAAGCAACAATGTAGAAAATGATGACTAAGGACCAGAGAGTCGCTCTGTGAAGTACCATGGAGTTAAGTAATTTTATGTAGGTTAGAAAGAAGCCAAAGAAGCGTATAAGGAGTACAGTTCTGTGTTGACTCACCTTACCTTGAGACACACGTTGACTCTGACTTTTGAGAAAATATGTGATTCTGTTACCAGGTAGAATGGGACTCAAGCTAGAAAATAAATACAACTAAGAGCCACTTGTTTTGAATAGCACACACATGATTATGGTTTGAGACTTAGTCACGAATACTTGTCTAGTTAATTTGGTTTTTGTGGTTGGACAATCCTCAAGTCATTATATACGTTTTATTTTATGTACTACTCTGAGTAGACCTCCTGTACATAACGTCATATTAATCATACCAGTAATGGGTAACCACATCAGTTAGCATATTACTAAAGTTATGTGTTATAGTTCTCTGTGCAAATTAGATTAAGTAATCAAACATATTTTTAATTGGTCACAAAATCCATGCAGGATGCAATTTCTGGGTATGACACAATGAAAGGTCTATAATCGTGAGATTTACCTCACTAATAAACAAGAAGAATGGGTATTATAGTAAATTTTTAAAATCAGCTAAATAAAACAAAAAAATTACACACAATGGTGAAAATTGTGTAATAAAAATAGAAACAGAGAAGAGAGAAAAGCAATGGGATTGAGTAGGGAGACATTGAATCTTATTCACAAATGAACAAGTCTAGTTTTGTACTCTGTAGGACAAAGGGTAGTCATCGTCCCCCACCTATGTGGCAACTTGTAGCAGGCCCTGAGTCTGGTTCAAGTCACTCTTTGGACTCCTGGATTAAGCAAATATAGGTTCTCAGATCTCTGGAAACAAGCTATGGCTGGCATCTCTTGTCCTGAGTAGAGCCTTGGGAAATTGAGTGGAGCCATCTCTGTTTTTAACTTCCATGATGCCCTTTCGTTAATTCATTTCCACTTTAGTGCTTCCCTTGATGCTCTCTTGATTTATCTTGACTTTCATAAAAATACAAGAGGAAAGAAAAATGAAGAGGAAGTACCTGGTGATTTGTGATACTCAGTGGCCTGTCTTGGCTAACATTGGTGCTAGATCCATTGATTAAGGGAAGCCCAGGAGCTCTGTTCTCGACCCATTCCTACAGTCTTTCTGTTCTTTGCTTCTCTTGTGCCAAATGTCCAGCGTCATCAATTACCCAGGGCCATGTCCCAACACAGAGCCAGATCATAGGCCAGCAGGTAGATTTTCTAATAGTCTCCAGAGTAAGAAATATTTTGCGTTACTTGAATCTATTGTCTTTCATACAACTTTCCACATTCGGTGGTATAATTGTTTCTAATTAAAATATGATCACAGTTATTCTTTCCTATCTATAATCTGTTTCTTTTCATAACTTTAGCACCCACAGAACACTCGGCATAACTTTCAATAATGATTTTTTTTAAAGACTTATTTATTTTTATTACAAAGTTAGCTGTAGAGAGAGGAGGAGAGACAGAGAGGAAGATCTTCAGTCCAATGATTCACTCCCCAAGTGACCCCAACGGCCGGTGCTGCGCCGATCCGAAGCCAGGAACCTGGAACCTCTTCCAGGTCTCCTACGCGGATGCAGGGTCCCAAAGCCTTGGGCCATCTTCGACTGCTTTCCCAGGCCACCAGCAGGGAGCTGGATGGGAAGTGGAGCTGCCGGGATTAGAACCGGCGCCCATATGGGATCCAGGCGCGTTCAAGGTGAGGACTTTAGCTGCTAGGCCATGTCTCTGGGCCCAGTGTCATAATGATTTTTTTATATCAAATCATAAACTTACTTATAATTGTTTTACTAATTTGTTGATTGGGTTGTATAAGGGCTCTTCATTAAACAGATCCAAATAGCCTGAAGGTCTCCTAATAGAAGGGAGATGATGTGTTAATTTAGAAAAAAAAAATTCATAGTAGCAGTATCTTTGTAAGTGGTGTTTTACAAGCAATAATAAGGAAAGGATGAGATATTAAATACTTGCCTTAATGGCTGTGTTCAGATATAAGCATGAGTTGCTTGTTGTACTGTGGCAGCATCTACCAAATATCAGTTGGCTTTGAGCACTCATAGAGTTCAGAGCACAGATTTGAAGATGGACAGTGTTGAGTCTTGGTTTTTCCATTTAGGAGAATCTCAATTTCTGTACACAATAAAATGGATATGAAATACCCTTGATAACAAAGATCCAAATACAGATTGTGCATAAGACCTTAAACATTTAATGGAAAACGTGTATTATGAAAACTCTTTTTTGTGGAAGACTTATTTATCTTTATTTAAAAAGCACATTTACAAAGATAGGAGAGACAAAGTGAGATCTTCCCTCTTCTTCTTCACTCCCCAGATAGCCACAGTGTCCACAACTGGGCTGCTCTGAAGCCAGAAGCCTGGAGCTTCTTTGGGGTCTCCCGCAAGGCTTCAGGGGCCCAAGGGCTTGGCTGGCCACCCTCTCCTTCTTTTCCAGGCAAACTAGTGGGAAGTTTGATAAGAAATGGACCAGCCAGAACTTGAGCTGGAACCCTTAAGGGATGCTCATTTTGTCGGTAGAGGCTTAGCCTACTACTCCATGGTGTTGGCTCCAAAAGTTTTCAGGGCATATGTCAATGTGTATTTTTAGCTGCTTTAAAAATATTTATTCACCTTTTTATGAAAGCGACAGAGAGAGAAATTACCCAGGCACTTCACCATTCCTCAAAGGCCTGCAACAGCCAGGTCCAGGCAAGGTCAAAATCCAAAACCAGAAACCCAGTGCAGGTTTTCACAAAATTAGCAGAAACTATTTAATTCATCAGTAGCCTTAGGAAGCTGGAATTGAGAGCAGAGTGAGGATTTGAAATAGACCCTCTGATATGCAGTGATGGCATTTCAAGTGGCATCTCATGGCAAATAAAATGCCCTCGGCATGGAATTCAAAATTCATCTTTAATTGGTCTTCCATGAACTTTTAAAAAGTGCCTTGTACTTTCCAGAGTTCACTTTTCTCCTTTATACTCTTCTAACATAGAATGCAATCTGATTGTTTCATCATTATTAAGCTCTTCACATTTTGGATAAAATTGTGATTGTTGGAATGAGTTCTGCAACTTCTATTTACTTTCTAGGATAAATCTCACCACATGAAGTATTGTCTCCTTGGTGAACAAAGGCAGCAGATGAATCTTGAGCTGCTTCATGATTCTCACACCTTTCACATTCATAAAACAACATTTTCATGTCGCCAGATGTAATCCAGATGGCACATATTAATTTATATGTGGGTATTGAAAAATATATGGTTTCCATTTGAGGTCTTTAAAGTATGATTTTTAAATTGATCTGGACATTGCTTATTTTTCAACTCCTAGCATAATGCAGTCTAAAGATGAGTCCCAGGTGAATGAACATTCATCTATTTCATTTGGCATCATTTGTTACTTCTGAGCCATGGCTTCTGAATGAATTTGTGTCTTTTCAGACTTGGTTTCAACTGGCTGAAAAGCAATGTGATAGTGTCAAGTAACTCTCATTATGTTGAAAGACAGTACTGATAAGATAAATTTAGAACATCTTTCATCTCATTTTCAATATTAACAACTGTTCTATAGTCTTGCCAGCAGACACAAATGTGTGATAAAGTTTAGACATGTTAATCCTTTAGTCTTTCCTGTTTTGATAAATACTAGACATCATCCCCAAATCTCAGGTCCAGGAAGCAATAGTCCATCATAAGCTTATTATAAAATTACTTACAAAAGACATCGTAGGGTAATGAATTCAGGAGACAAATCTGAGATTGTAGTCCCCTAAGTTAGTCATCCCTTTATTGCAAGAAGTGTCTATTTGAGACAAGCAAAATATAGAGACATTTCATTATGATACCTAGAGTGTCTGTATCTTTCAAATGAGATCTGATAAGGATTATTACAAAAATATTCCTTCCTTTACATTTCTTTTCCTCTGATTCCATTTCTTCTTTTTTCATGTTCTTTATCTTTTCTACATCCTCTTTGTATACTGAAGGTGTAAGTGATTGACATACTCGAATGACCAATTGCTCACAAAATTTGGAATTAATATGCAGAGATACCAATCCAGAATAATGTATGACTGTCACAAGCACCGTTCAGCGCCTATCTTTGGATATAGGCTAGAGACCAGATTAGCAGTCCCTCTGCAAGCCTTCTGCTATGAAACTTGGAAAATCAGCTTTTATTTGATTGTATTATTTTTGCATGCAGAGTAGAGTGTTAAAGTCTCCAATGAATTTGCCCACTGAGCAGAATAAAGGAAAGTGAGAAAATAAAGGAATTGCTAAACAAAGTATATTTATTCCTTAAAGTAAAGCAGTGGGTCATCTATCCAGTATGCCTAAAGCTGCTCAGATAGACCAGAGTTGTCAATTTCTGCAGCAAGAAATAATCCTTTTATAATGAAATAAGTACACGATTGCAATGATTTTCTGAACTTTTTCTCTTATGTGATTTCTCTTCAGGAAAACATAATTTTCTTCTTCTCTCTTTCTGTGTCTCTCTCTCTCTCTTTCTCTCTCTCACACACTCATACACACACACATCACAATCTCTAAGTACATCATATAATGTACTGTTTTATTTTTACTCTTTTATTTGAGAAGTAAACACACGTGCAGATGTGTACAGGAGGGGGATACAGAGAGAAAAGAGAGAGAGAGAAAGAGAGAGAGAGAGAGAGAGAGAGAGAGAGAGAGAGAGAGAGAGAGAGAGAGAGACCACGTGTATATGTTCACTCGGGAAATGCATGTGATAGCTGGAGCTGGACCACACTAAAGCCAAGAGCTGGGAACTCAGTCTACATGTGAGATAGGAACACCATTACTTGAGTCATTACTGCCACTCAGAGCCCACATTAGCAGGAAGCTGGAGCCAGAACTTGGTATCAAATCCAGACACTCCAATATGGGTCACTGAGGTCTGAACTACTGGGTCAGATGCCAACCCTGTAATTAACTCCCAAAGCAGAAAGCTCTGGTAGTGACTTGAGCATATGCTATATAAAAACACAGATTCTTCAAGGACAGTGTTACTGTGCAATACATAGAAAAAAAGAATATGCATTTTGTCCCCATGCAGTGTCACTGGCTCCTGCATGCAAGAGAAAGAGACAGCTCTGAGGTTTTGCTGATTGCTTCCAGGTTAAAAAACAAATTCTTCAAACTTTGACCAGAAACCAACACTCAGGGTAGAACACAGCATTTTTCTTTTCCAGTGACCCAGCTTCAAATATTCTGATACAGGAAGACACTAACACGTCTTTTTGATAACCTCTGCTTCTTGGTATTCATGTCCACTATTGCCTTCAGTAAGTGCTGGAAATGGTGGACTTGCATTTAATTAATGACATAGCAAAGTTAAGGGATGTCACTATAATAAGGAAGCTGTGAAGTGTGACTTCTGTATTGATGGGCTACTCTTTTTTCCTTGATTGTATACTTAGATGAAGCAAGTTGTCACATGTATGAAGAGATCTACACAGCAAGGAATTGGGATGGCCTTGATCTAATAGCTATTGATAAGCCAGAGGATTCAGACTGAGAGCATGACAAATATTGGGATGCTTAGTTTCACAGTTTGCAAAGAAATGAAGTCTGTCTATAGTTGCTGAACTGGAAAATGCATTTTTCCTCTGTTGAAACTACAGATGAAACCACAGCCCTTCCCAACACTTCAAATATTTGTAGGATAATCTGAACCAGTGGATCCAGGAAAGCCATGCCTAAATATCTGACACATAGAAACTGCGAGATAAGACTTATCTGTACCATCTTAAGTCATTAAATTATACAATGTTAGACAACTCAATCATCTGCCAGAGTATTTCTGACTCCTGTTCTGTGAATTGAGTCCTGGCAGCCTAATTCACAGGTTAGCAAACCCATACTCTTATCAGCATCTTCGAAAGATGCAGGACCTGAGATAATTTGAGTTTCTTTAATATTTAATTTGCCATTCTCAAGAATAACGGTATTAATGGATGCAATCTTCATATGTCTTAAATCTGTGTATCCACAGATTTGAAAACACCAACTCACAGAATAAAGAAATTCCTTAAATTCGAGGTGCTGTACATCTCAACCTACTGTTTTTTATTCTCATTTTCTGCCTAGATAAGAATATTTTCCTTTAAGTGGTGCCTCTAACATTATGATTTAAGATATTCACAAGCATTAAGTAACTGTTATGTTGTCATTATGGTGTAATCTGATGGTTATTGTTAAATGATTAAAACATATTCTGCTATTTAAACTGGAAAACATATAAACAGGATGTAACTGTCAGGCTTTTACTTTCCCCCCACCATTATCGTAAATGCATTTTTCAAGGCTGAAATTGATTTTTAGGGTCCAGTATAATCTGCAGAGCTATTTGTTTTGACAGCAATGAAAAACCCACCACTGATTGTACCACTTTAGGATGGATGTTGAACAGAAGATGGTGGACTAAACACCAAGATGAAGAGTTTTCTACTTAACATCCATCTTTGGTTTACCATACACTGAATCCAGATAGCATAGCTTGGTAACAACAAAAGCAATAGCTAAGTGGAAGTAAAGAAAACTCTGTTGGCTACATCATCTTTTCCTTTTCCCCACAAATTAGAAAATATGCCTAGCAATTTTTCTGACAGTTCAATAAGGCACTTAATTTTGCTATTATTCTCAATGACTGTCTCCATTCCTTGTTTAATAAATCAATGCCAAAACAAAACTTGGAGGTAAACAGATTTTAATTGAGTCTTTTGGATGTTGAGTATCTGAGAATTTGGAAGATGTAGAATTGTGAATCATTTTGGTGGCTTGTTTCATCTGAATATTTGGCATTGAGCAATATAACAGCTTTTTGATGGGAAGACAAACATCTAAGAAGTTCTCTTTGGGGGCTCTATGCAACATTTGGGGGAACAGTTGGGGACATTTGGGGGAAGTTTCTGCCAGAACTTTTAATTTCTCCCAACTGTCCTTATCTGTGATGCTCTTGATCAGGATTGAGAAGCTGGGATTCAAAATTAATAATGCATCACAAACTTGCCAGTTGGTACACTTGGTTCTTTTGATAATGGCAAGATATTTGGATGTTGTCAAAAGAGTTGCTTCTTCACCCAGTGGTAAGGAGTATTCCTAGACAATGTCACATGTAATGCCCAGAACAATACCTTCCTGGCAGGAGAGATGTGCTATTCTCAATCCCAGATTTTATGTGAACAAAAGCACAGAGGATGTTTAAGAAACAGATACTAAAAATACACTATGTTTTCATAAAGGAAACATAGGTTTGTTGAAAATGGTGTGTTCACTTTCCCAGTAGCCATGTTCACTTTGAGGATACAGTTTCACTATTTACCTCTCACTCTCCTTCTTACCTAGTTTTGACTAGTTTATGGGTAAGATGTTTCCACAGATTATAGAAGAAATGTATCTTCCAGCTACTATGACAAGGTCATTGTTGTTTCCTAGTTTCAAATCAGTTTCTTCTGTAGTCTATATTTTCTTATGCTCTTGTTTTGTAGAATTTCTGCTTCAGTTATGGTAGCACTCAGTTTTTAAAACTAAATCCTGGTCTATTAGCTATGCTACTATTACCTGAATTGGAAATACAAACAAAAGCAGGCAAACACTTGGCATATAATGTTCAGTCATATGCACATTGATTCCATCAATATTTGCTTTCTACTCTAATTCTATTCATATTGCAAAGTGTAAACTTGCTGAACATTTATATTTGTGTCTCATCGCTTGTACAAGCATCTCAGGACAGAAAAGGCTACCTGTGTGCTTTGGCCAGGTCTTAAAAAAGGATAAGGTGCAAATGTTTTAGGGAAATTTAAAAGGTAAGAATTCCACTCCTGGAAACACCCCCTCATCCGTAGCTACATTGCTCAGAGATACCATCCCCAAGAAGCAAGCTCTTAAAAAGCTTGTTACCATTGCAAATCTTTCTTTTCTTCATATGTGATTTAGTGTTGAGAATTATAGTGAAAACAAGAGCATAATCAAATCTCCTAATGGATCCCAAGTGAGACAGAGACACAAAACATATGATGGAGACTTTTCAAAGACCACACTTAGAGACACCTGTTAGTGGAAGATGGGTTTCTTTGATTCAGTACCTCTGATAGAACATTGACAAGTCTGTTTTGCATTGCTCGTAAGTTTTGTTTTTAAATATTCCTATGAACATGGTTATGGAAATTCCAAGCTACTTGAGGAAAATGATGTCAAGATACTTGGTAAGATTGGTAATGTAACTACAGGCAAGCCAGTTTCTGATTAAAAACATCTTTGAGTAAATACAAAAGATTGATCCATTTGTTTTAACTCTATATTAAAACGTGAAATACGACTTTCTTCTGAGAATAATAGTTGGTAATTAATACCAGGCATGATTCAATGCACAAAGACCAATGATCAGTGTTGTTATTTGGTGTGGACTTGGTCTACGGCATTTCATGTATATTCCCTAATTTAACTCATACAAAAGCCTAGAGAGATGGATTTTATCTCTACTGTACAACCAAGGGTAGTGGATTTTAAACATTAACTAACTAAGCCCAATCCAGCAAATACACAATAGTAGAAACAGGATTCCAAACTCCCTAACTCCAGGGTCCAAGTTCTTATTATCATACCCTGCTTCTCAAAGTAGTCATGCATTTATCTGTATGAAAAAATGCAGAGAAGTTTTGATTAAAATGCATATGGGATAAACCCTGAAACTATGACATTGACAAAAGAAAACAGAAAGAACATTTCAAGACATTTGAAATGGACAATGGCTTTTTTTGAATATAGACCAAAAGTGTAGGCAACAAAAGCTAAACTGGACGAAAGAGATTATATCAAATTCTGAAGCTTCTATAAGAAGCTGTGAAGAAGAAGAAATGAACACAATGGACTTACATTTAGTTCAGTAAGAAAAAATGTTTATAAGTTATCTAACCTTTCAAAAAATATCCAGAATGTTTCAGAAACTCAAAAAACTCAACAATTAAAAGCATAACCTGTTCAATTAAGAAATGAACGAAAGATCTGCAGAGACAGGTCTCAAAAGAAGAAATATGAAGGTCCAACTGATATACGAAAAAATGCTTAATATCATCAGGGACATGCAAACCAAAACCAACAAGGGATATCACTCCAACCCTATTACAGTGCTTACTATCCAAACAACAATAAATGTAGAGAAAGAGGAAATTTTATGTTTGTAATGAAAATTAGCACAGATATTATGGAAGAGTCTGGAGATTTCTTTAAAAACCAGAAGTGGAGCTGCCATATGATCTAACAATCTCATTACTAGGTTTATATCTAAAAGATATAAAATCATTGTATCATCAAAAAGATACCTGTCCCAACATGTTTTCTGCAGTATTCATCACCATAGCCAAGATAAGAACTATGGTGTGTATCATTACACAATGAAATACTAGTCGGTCATAACAAGGTCTGACCTCTTGTCATTTGCAGTAAAGTGAATGGAACTGGAAGGTATGTTTAAAGCCTAAAACAAAATCTTAATCTGAGAACATAATTGCGATTCCTAGAGGCTGGTACTAGTGGGGAGAAGAGAGGGTGTTTGAAGAGTGGATAATAGAACACAATGAGGCCAAAGGAGTATGTTCCTAATGATGCACAGCACAGTGAGAAAATCACAATTCATGATAACCTAACTGGATAGTGTATAAACAACTAAAGGAAAGACGCACCAAACCTGCAATTATAAAATTAATTTCAAAGAAGGTAAATAATGATTATTCCATTTTGATCTGTACATGTGGTGTACATGCATAGAAATGTCGCGGTTTCCCATTAGTATCTATAGTAATTGTTAACAAAAACTTTTAAAATGCACATTTAGGGATCTTTCATGTCCTATCACTGCTGTTTAATTATGTGTGCAATCCTACATAACTGCTACTTTCAAAATCTCTAAAATGGGGGTGATTTCTAGCATTATTTTAGAAATCGTACAGCACCTTCCAGAGGGCTCAAGAGAGTTAGCTGTTATAACTTCATGATATGAGAAATTTAACTCTTCAACCTGTTCCCAATAACTTGTAGGAGGCAAAAAGGAAGAATGAAGTTATTTATGCTTGAGTCACCACGGTACTGCATGAATTTGCTATGGGGTGCAGCCAGTGATAGCCAGCACCCATTGACAGTGGGCAAATGAAATTTGGCTGTGTCCCCTACTCTCTGTCCTGAAGGTGGGTCCTAACAGCAATGAAATGATAATTCCATCCTCAACCACTCCCCGCATGTCCTAATTTAGCCAGGATATTGGATGCAGATAAATCCAGTTAGTCTAGGTGTTTTTAGCTACAAGCCCAGTTCCTATTCCTGCCAATCCCAATGAGTACTAACCAACTCCTTAGCCCACAACACTTAGGTTTTTGCTCCTGCCCACCTGTGACTCGCCTATCAACTGAAAGGGGACAGTATTGCATTGTTGTGTAACCACTCCTCTCATAAGCCCCTTTAAAAGGTCCGTGAAGCAGGGGCTTTCACTCTTTCTTTCTGGTCAGGTGTTTCCGTTACTCTGGCACCTCAACTCTTGGCTGACCCAGGACAGGTAATCCCCTGAGTATGGTCCCTGTGTACTGCTTAGATTGGACAATAGATATAGTAATGTTGTTTCTAGTTTGTGTACTATCAGGAGTTCCAGGGGAGGTGAGGCCTAGCAGTAGTGGAATGGTGGCAGAGAAGCCAGGGAAAGGTGAATGTAGCTTTGTAAGTGTGTCCAAGTTATTCATTGCATGTCTCTTAGGATAACATATTGTTGGGGAAGCTGGGACATAGGTCTTCAGCTTAATGGATGGACTTAAGGATAATGACCATTTATTCCTCTTTGGATTATATTTGGTTGGATTATGATTGGTTGGATTGCCATATGGACTTGTGACTTGCTATTTCTAGTATTTTCTAATATCACCAAGATTGGTTAATAAAGACTCCTTAGACATGTCCGGTGTGATCTTGCTCACAGCCCACAGCAAATTCTGCTCATGCAATGCTGTTTTTGTCTTTTCAAAATCCTCTTGTTAAGTCTTCTTCAAAGCACCTGACAAACAGTCAGTTCATTCTTCTGTGTCTTAGTTTTCATTGCCCGTCTGTCAAGCCACCTTTAATAATTGATCAATTACTCCTGATCAGGCCAGTTTGGATGACACAACAAAGCTACAAAGAACAAGAATGGATGTCAAAAATGTGTTTGTTTTCTCTTTCTTGCCAAATCCCAGGCAAGGTATCACTATCCTGCTTGCCTGCCCCTTATACTTGTGAGTAGTACAAAGTAGTTCATATAATATCTGCTTTTGCAAAGAGTTGATAATACTGTCCATGTATGTCCAGATGTTATCATACACAAACACAAATATCAGTAGGAACGCAAGTGAACACACTTGCTCAGGATGTTGAATCTTAAATTGTTTTGCTCTGTTTTGTTCTAGGGCCAGTGAAAATGGCAAATGAATGACCTCATGCTCTGGAAGAAGACATCCTGTCTCCTTATCATCTTATTTGTAGATTTATTTCTTCAAATACATGGCCTGAATTTTCAGTAACTAGTACTGAAGGTGAAAATGCATTTTAAATTTCTTGGCTATACCCTTAGCATTGGGAAGGTTCAAGGGCACAACCTACTTTTCGGACAAGTTCACAACAAGCAAAGGAGCTCATTTTGCTGCAGAGGCAACCTGTGGATCCTTATTAAGTTAACTTGAGCGTATGAAGAAATTCCTCCTCTAAATCCCCCTGATCTTCTGCACCCCCATCAGCTCCCTAAAACTCCTGGCCACTCTTTCAGGCTTTTCCCATTTCTTTTTCTTGGCTTTGTAGGGGTGCCCTCAAATCAGTTTACAATCTATTCTTCTTGAATGGAATGCAACTGGGAGGAACGGGAATATCCTTCCAAATCTTGAATTTACAAGGCAAAGGTGAAGGTAACTCAATATTCTCAGTGTGGCATCCAGGTGGAGCACAATCAGATTTGAAGAGTCTGCTTATTAATATAAGCCATTCATCATGATTTCAGTGCTGGAAGTATTTCCGTGTCTTCACGAATCTCCTAGTTGGGTAGACCCTATGGAGCAAAACCCATGCCCCAGAAAATTTTGAGGTAAATTCTTTCATTCATAATGAAATCATAAATGAGGATTTGAAGTTGTTAATGCCCATTCTCCTCTAGCCAGGAGCCTCTAGATGCAGTGCAGTATCATGAAATGGTGTTTGGATGACAGTCTCTCAGCATTACCTGTAGAATTTGATTCACAACCTTATCATTAACAGCTAGGTATTAAGTCTTTGAGACTTTGAATGGAATATGATTTCTACCCCACAACTCATAAAAGTAACCACAGACAATGCATATGCGAATGGGCGTGGATGTGTTCCAATAAATAGAGGCCTCTTTTAGGGCAAGGTAAGGTCTGACTCTCACTCCTTGGGGCTGATTCTTTACCAGTCACTGTGTACCATTGCTTCTCACTTTTACCAATCCTGTGTGCAATTTCCTCACTTTGAAGACAAGATGATAACAAAAATAATGCCCCTCACGTCCTCATAATAGAATTAAATGATTAATATTTGTAAAGCCCTTTGAGCAGGAATTCCAAGACTAAAGTTCTAAATAACTTTATTTTTAGAGATTTATCTATTTTTATTGAGAAGTCAGACATACAGACATAAAGAGAGACAGAGAGAAAGATCCTCCATTCACTTGTTTACTCCCCAAGTGGCTGCAATGGCTGGAGCTGAGCTGATCTGAAGCCAGGAACCAGGAGCTTCTTCCAGATTTCCCATGTGGGTGCATGGTCCCAAGTCTTTGAGCCATCCCCGACTGATTTCCCAGACCACAAGTGGGGAGCTGGATTGGAAGTAGAGCAACTAGGACATGAACCGGTGCCCATATGGGATCCCAACGCATGTAAGACGAGGATTTAGCCATTAGGCTATCATGCTGAGCCCTAAATAGCTTTTATTTAAACACAAAAATTAACTATAAATATTACAACATTCCAGAAGAGATGATCTGACCCTAAATATTAGTATCAGCAATGAAGATGTGATCAAAATGATAAGCAGTTATGAAATGTGACAAAAAAGGATATCCAAAAGAATTTAATGATCAGTACAATGGGACTGACATGTCTTTAGAGAACTGAAAATCTCACAGATTGTGACTTTGTGGTTTGATATTTGAGTGACTGTAGTGAGGGGTCTGTGAAGCCTAGTGAGGAGAGAGCTTCTGGGGGAAGAGTATAGAATATGCTCATTATTGTTTTTCACTCACACTGCTATATTTAGAGAACAATCTATTTCTACAACTTCTAGAAAGAATAATCCTTGTACAATAGGTAATTATCTAGTGCATCACCTGAATTGCAGGGTGTTCGTGAGTAAAACATAAGTTATCAAAATCTTATTACAACGTAAGGAACTTGGCTTACTCTTTAAGCCTAAGCTTTCACTTGGAACACTCACAAGTCACATCAAAGTTCCTCTATTCTGAGTCCTAGCTACTCTTCTCACCCCCCATTCCAGGTTCCTGCTAACGTATTCAAGCACTCGGGTCCCTGCCACCACTGGCCAGGTTCACCTTGTCTGTGGCAGGCATTTGGGGAGTGACATACACAAAAGGGGGAAGAATGGCCCTGCCTTCTTGGAGTTATACTCCAGCAAAAGCTACCTGAGAAAAGAAAAAATGGATGTAATAGCTGATCAAGGAATGAGCAATGAAGAAAAATGAAGCAGAGAAAGGGGAGTGAAAATGCTGGGTGCTGATTTTAAAACGGATGATCAAAAGTAAAGAAATAGTTGAAGGGGTGATGTTTGAGCCAAGATCTGAATGACGCGGGGAACTTTGTGGAGACTCTGATGGAAAACTGCTTGATGTGGCAGAGAAAGTGGATGACTTAAGTATAGTGAAGGTATAGGATAGCAGTAAATAAGAACAGAGTATGGATCCAGGTAATGATTACAAGATTATCATTCAGAATTGGAGTTGAATTGTGTTCCTTACTTTGAGAAGCATGCAGATTTAGCTATTTATCTCTTAGATCTTCCAATTCCTTCATTATATTTTTATTTGATTCATGAAGGTTGCACACATTCATGAGGAGTCAGGTGGTGTTTTGACACATGTGTACTAGCACAATGCTCCAATCAGAGCTGGTGAAAGCATTCCAAAGAACTGCATGCAGATCTTATATATGCACCATATATATTCTTATTATTTCTAGTCATTGCTATTATTAAATAAAATACCAGGACTTCATTTTGATCTCTAATTATGACTTCATACTCAAATATTGTCAAATATGTTGAAGAGTGGATATGGGACCAGTTTTGTATGCATGTGCCATGAAGAAGTTTCATAGGGATCTTTTTCAAAGTTTACTCATTTTGGAAGAAAAATCTCTCTATGTATATATATATACATACACACATGTATGTGTACGTGCATATATATGTATATATACATATCTGTATTTACATATATGTGTGTATATGTGTGTGCGCATGTATATATATGTATAAACACATATACACACACACATATATGCTTTTTTAACCTTGATGCCTGGAGTTGTAGCAGCCATTTACAACCAACAAGAGAATATAAACATGGATATGGAAGGGGTGGCTGAATAGAAAATCAGTAACTGGAGTTTTAATGAGGCCATCAAGTTTTTAAATTAACCAACTCTCTCGTAGAATAAAATAATAATAACTTACATAAAGAATGCCTAAAACTCTCCGTGTGTCTCTGAGTGCAGGTGTGGAAGAGAGATAAATTCCATCCCAGCTTCCTGATCCTTTGGCCCTAATGGCCTACAGTGGCTGAGGCTGAGCTGAGACTAAAGCTGGACACCAGTAACTCAGTCTAGATTTCCCACATGTGAGGAAAGAGCCAAACTTTTGACCTGTTGCTGCTGCCTTCCAGAGTGTGTGTTAGCAGCAAGCCGAAGGCAGGAGCCCTATAAGGGAACTGGGCTAAATTACTCCAGTTTAGGACACAGCTGTCTTACCTGCTAAACTAAATACAGGTCAGTTTTAACTGCTATTACAATTATTATTATTAGTCAAAAGTATCTTTCAAATCATGTATAGAGAAGTGATATCATAGGCAGTAAGTTACCCATATGGCCAAGAATATGAGAATGAATACAACGTTCTCAACATCAGGAACAGAGACTGACCTGCCTGTCCTTGCTGACCCACATTCATGTTTCTCCGCAGAGGCTCTGTGTGTTTACATGATATCCTTTCAGCAAAGTCCTATTACTTGTATCTTTTGCTGTTGAGAGTTTAAGATGTCTACGGTAAAAGATTCACACCTGAGTCAGAGACAGCCATAGGAAAATCAGCATGTCAATATAAACAGATACAATCGCTCAGGAAAAGACACAAGGAAGAAGAGTTAGGAACATATTCAAACACTGCAAGATGGAAGAACCAGCAGTGGGTGTTACACCGGAGGAATATTGCTCCCCACCCCGAAAACAGATGCTACAAGCCACTGGGGGCTTACTCATGGCTGTGAGAAATCTAATCAAGACTGGGAATGCAGAGGAAAATAAAAGATAAGGGAAACTGGGGAAGAGAAAACCAAAAGATAGGGGAAGACTGCTGAATATTTCTGATCCTTATCCTTATTTGCACCAGTAAATGCTATGGAGGGAATGTGCCAGTCCCAGGAGAGTCAGGTGTAGATTACGGGTACAGAATCCCCTAGTAGGAACACGGAGGAGTACTGCTGTTTTGGTCCCTGCTAACAATAACTGTGTGTGGTTCAAATCCTTCATATCCGTGGTTGGTACTGGGACCATCTCAGGGGAGATGCATTTTTAAATCACTTGGAAAACAGCACTGACAGTAATTGACTCTTAGATCTCAGTAAACTGGCTGCTCTCCACTCCTTCCCATTGCCTCATTTTCTCTTCACATTGGGAAATGATCTTCACTGTACTTCCTATTTTGCTTTTTACTTTGCTCTTTAAGAGCCTGTGTTGATTTCACAGATGGGAAAAAAGAAAAAAATCTCTGTATTTGTTTTCTTGCTGGTACTTAAATATTGATCTTTAGGAATTTGTGAGATTGCCTAAGCCCTCCTAGCAAGTCTGACTCTATTCGAATTGTGGCTTTTCTTTTTGTTGCTTAGTGTGAGTCATCAAGAACAAACATTTTTGTTATTTTTGATGATTATTCTTGAAATAACACTAACACTTTTCTTGGGGCTTAATTCACTCTGCACAGGATGTCACCACACTTCAAAATCATTCTTGCAGACATTGCTTTTGTAAGTAGTCTGCTGAAGTTCTGTAAAACACACATTAATAAGTGTTCTCATGCATTATTGTTTATGATTCATAGCAAGTGCACAGATGTCTGATTTAATGAAATATTAAGTATGTGCGGTTACATAGTCATTTTTTAAAAGAACCCTCTGAAATTCTAGAAACCTTATACTCAAGTAAGAACTCCTTTGTGACCCTGTTCTCAGGGAATGGTTGACTCATATAGAAAAAAACTATTATCATTTTTTGAGTAACGTTTATATTCTTTTTTAGTATTTTTTTAATTGCTATTATTTTCCATGATCCAGCTTTGTAAGTCTAGGGCTCCCCCACATCCATTTCCCCTTCCTGCCTTTCCATTTGACCTCCCCCTACTGCTCTTCCCTATAGCAAAGTCCTTCAGCAACAGTCACAAGTCCATCATTCTGCTCTTTAGGTATATCATGGCATTGTAGGTACAGGGGATGGTAGACAATCTATGATCATATTATCAAGGAGTATCTTTTTTTGGGGTGCGGAAATGCATACTGCAGCATGCCTTCATGTCCTTGCCATCCACCATTGTCATGTGTGAGAATATATGTATATACACGTTTACCTATATATTTATTCGTTTTGTATTGTGCCTGAGTGTTGCCTTATATAAGGGAGAACCTATGATGTTTTTGTCCTTTTGAGATTGGCTTATTTCACTAAGCTTAATGGTCTCCAGCTGGGACCATTTAATTACAAATGGTAGAATTTTTTTTCTGTTTAATGGCTAAGTATCATTCCATGGAGTAGATGATCCACTTTTTATTTATTCAATCCTATTTTGAGAGCACCTGGGCTGTTTCCATGTGTTTGCTATTGTGGATTGTGCTGCTGTAAATATAGGATTTCTCATATCCAGATTTCAATTCCTTTGGATGTATTCCAAGAAGTAGGATATCTGTGTTATGAGGCAGATCAATTGTCAGTTATCTGAACACTCTCCACCCTGACTTCGATAGTGGCTGCGCTAGTCTCCATCCCCCAGCAGTAGAGTAGGGTACCATTTTCCCCACATCCATGCCAGCAGATGTTTGTAGTGTTCGAATGTAGGCCAATCTCACTGGAGGTAGGTGGAACTTCAATGTAGTTTTTACTTGTATTTATTTTTATTTACATTTCTCTGAGCATTTTTTCATTATGTCTGTTAGGCACTTGAATTTGTTCCTTTGAAAATGTCTGTTGGGCCTGATGCAGTAGCCTCATGGCTAAAGTCCTTGCCTTGTATGCACCAGGATCCCATATGGGTACCAGTTCATACCCCAGTGCTCCCACTTTCCAGCCAGATCCCTATGTGGCCTGAGAAAGCAGCTGAGAATGGCTCTAAGCCTTGGAACCCTGAACATACATAGGAAACCCGGAGGAAGCTCCTGGCTCCTGGCTTCGGATCATCTCAGCTGAGGTCATTGCAACCATTTGGAGAGTGAACCAGCGGATGAAAGATCTTCCTCTCTGTCTCTGCTCCTCTCTGTATATCTGACTGTCCAAAACAATAAAATAAACTTAAAAAGAAAGAAAAACATCTGTTCACTTTATTTTCTTCACAGTGTTTTAGTTTTGTTGTCACTGAGTTTCTGAAGCTCTTCGTAAGTCAAAGATATTAGTCCCTTCTCTGTTGTGGAACGTGAAAGAACAGTCTCTCATTCTGTTGGTTGTGTTTGCACTTTGCTGGTCATTTCCTTCACTCCATGGAAGCTTGTTAGTTTGATGTCGTCCCATTTGTTTATTTTGGCTTTGACTGCCTGCGCTTTTGGTGACTTTTCTAAGAAGTCTTTATCGATGCCCGTGTCTTAAAGTGCTACCTATATTTTCCTTTAATAATTTGATGGTTTCTGGATGCAAATTTAAGTCCTTGATCCAATTAGACCTGATTTTCGTATAAGAAAAGAAACGGGGGTCTTGTTTCTAAATTCCGTAGGCTGATATCCAATTGTTTTACATCATTTGTTGAAGAGACCGATCTTTTTCCCTGAATTATTTTTAGTACTTTTGTCAATGATTAGTTGGCTAAACATGTGTGTACTTACTTTTGGGATTTCTATTCAGTTGCATTGATATTCTTCTCTGCTTCTCTATCAGTATCAGACTGTTCTGATTACCACTGCCCTGTAGTACATCTTGAGGTCTAGAATTGTGATTCCTTCTGCTTGGTTTTTTATTCTTCTGGATAGTTTTGGCTATTTGTGGTTTCTTGAGTTTCCAGATGAATTTGCTATCTCTTTTCTGTTTCTGAGAAGAATATTGTTGGGATTTGATTGAGATCACACTGACTCTGTATGTTACATTCAGTAATATGGACATTTTGATAATGTCGATACGGCCAATCCAGGAACATGGTAAATTTCTACATCTTTTAATGTCTTCCTCTATTTCTTTCTAAAGATTTATTTATTTTTACAGGAAAGGCAGATTTACAGAGAGAAGGAGATACGGAGAGAAACATCTTTTATCTGCTGGTTCACTAGCCCAGTGGTTACAATAACAATAACCAGAGCTGAGCCAATCTGAAGCCAGAAGTCAGCAGCCTCCTCCAGGTCTCCCACGTGAGTACCGGGTGCCAAGGCCTTGGGTTGTCCTCCACTTCTTTCCCAGACCACAAACAGAATGCTGGATGGGAAGTGGAGCAGCTGAGACACAAACTGGTGCCCATAGAGGATCCCAATACATGCAATTTGAGGATTTAGCCACTGAGCCATCATACTGGATGCTTCTTTTTCCTTTTTTAATGTTTTAGAATTTTCATCATAAATATCTTTCATATCTTTGGTTAGGTTAATTCCAAAGGCTTTAAGATTCTTCTCCACTATGTTAAGGCTACTATATTTAACAAGTTATTTTTTAGCCATGGAATTGTTTGTGTGTACTAAGGACATCGATTTATGCTCATTAATTTTGTATCCTTCTAACCTGGCAAACTCTCTTATGAGTCCCAGTAGTCTATTCATTGAGTCTTTTCATTCTCCTATATATAGAATTATGTCATATGAGAACAGGGACAGTTTTAATTTCCTGCTTCCAACTTGAATTCCTTTCCAACATTATGTTGGTTAGCAGTGGTGAAAGTGGCCTTCTTTATCTAGTTCCAGATCTTACTGGGAAAACTATCAGTCTTTCCTTCTTCAACCTGATGCTGGCATGCAGTTTTTTGTATATTGTTTTGATTGTGCTGTAGAATATTCATTCTATGCCCATCTTAGTGTGACCCCATTTTGTAGCCACACCGTTGTCTCTTCAGCCTTTCTCCTCATCACAGTTCCAGCAGTACCTGGGATTAGAGATACATGTTATAACTTCAAATTAGATCACAGGACTGTTAGTAGCACCCATTGTATGATTTTTTTTTTCTTTCCTCTTCTTGCCAGAGCCTGTTGGTGTTAGCTGTGGGGACAATCTGGAGCTATTTGGGAGAGAATTCATGGGATGATGAATTGATATTATTTTCCTATGGTGGGACCAGTGCAATACATTGAGGCCGAAGGGAGTTCTCCCTTGACTCAGTGCATTCACAACTCACTATTGTCCTCTCAGGGGCTTTGCTGCAGAAGTCAAGATTGTGCTCAATGTGGAAGTCATGGCAGTCTGGGTCATGAAATTCTCCCCATTCCTGCAGCCGTCTGACAGGGCTTCAGCACTCTGCCTCTGTTTTTGATTGGTTCAAAAAACAGCAGGATCCAGTTTTACGCCTGGACTCACCTCCTGCATTTCCAGTGAATCCTCCTTTCCACCTGATGCCCTGACCACCAATGGAGCTCCGGTCAGTGCTGGGGTATCTGTGTACTGCAGCACCACTCCAATGTCTCCAGGCGATCCTCTGCTCTGGACCTGCCCACTCCCATTTCCCGGGACTGTGCCTTTCTGCTTCCGCCTTCATACATTTTAACGTGTTGTCACCCTATTCCACCATTTTCATCTTGGAGAGACTATCATTCTAAGGAAATTTTCAATCTCTTAAATTCTGGTGGCTCTGTGAAACAAAAAGATTGTGGGCATTGTACTCCATATTTCCCCGCTGCTTTTGTTTCTTTTGAAGTAAACACTGATATGGCTTCTTAGTTTTTTATGATACACACAAAATGGATGATAACTTCACAATAATATTGCTTTTGGCTAAATAACATTGCTTTTGTTGTATGGGAGGTGGGCATACGGCAGTAATGGCAGCATTCAGGGGGTGAGAAATGCTTAGAAACCTGGAAAGATGCACTGTTAGTCCTGCATTGCCAGATCTCAGAGAGGTGCCCACACTCCACAAGGGAGCCTTAGAAACAGTTTGCAAAAATTGCAGAATAGGGAAATTGGAAATTTCAAATGGGCTGTTTTTAAATTTTAAAGCAATAAAAATCTAAAGCATTCAAGAGATTTATTTTGTCAGTATTGAGGAAGAGAAAAATATTTCAGATAATGAGATGACAAGTCTAATGTTTACACAGTTTGGAGTGTGGGTCTATCTGGTTGGGAGTTTCTAATGAATGTTCTACAGCTATGTGTAAGTCAGTGAAATGAATGAACTCCTTTTCTGTGATACAAGGCACACCCGACCTGGAAGACTGAAAATCTGGTGCAGGAGGAAGGCACACTTGATGGACAGCTGACTCTGTATGAGTTGGTTTTCCAATTTCATTCTGGCTTCATGTCTACTTACTTCTGTAATCTGTAGTGGGTAAAAAACAAAATAAAACCCTTAACCTTTAAAACAAAAGGAAATTCAGAATCTGAAGATTTTTATTATTTTCCCTGCATTAAGTATAGAATAAAGAAGATGTAGGTAGAAGCCATCATCATTCAGTGTTTCGCCCAACATGTGGAATATTTGCAATTTTCTTTAACATTGAGAACAGTTGAGAATCTTTTTTCATCTCTGTCTTTAGGAGAATAATTTTTAAAAACAAAAAAGACTGTAATTTAGTTAAAAAATGTAAATGAATGATTTACTCTTCCTGAATTTTCTGTGACCCTTTTCTCCTTAAGGTTAAAAAAACAAGTCAGAAATTAACACCAATAATGATTCCTACTTCTTTTGAGACATTCAACAGCTTTAGAACAAACCAAAACTTTTCTATAACAGGGCATATTACACTTTTAAAAGCAAAACTTTTTAATAAGCAAGATTAAAAGTTCAAGAAGCAGCCTCATCAGATACATGTGTAATTGTAAACTTAAAGAAAGGATGAAATGGTATCTACTTTCCTACACTTTTATTTGTATTAGCTTTCTTCGCTCACACCAAAACGCCATCATCATGCTCATCCAAAAAATATCATTTTATCTCTGAGTGGAAAATCAGAATGCCCAAGTTGTAATTTATTTAAGCAG
Organism: Ochotona princeps; assembly: GCF_030435755.1. Classification (NCBI taxonomy): domain Eukaryota; kingdom Metazoa; phylum Chordata; class Mammalia; order Lagomorpha; family Ochotonidae; genus Ochotona; species Ochotona princeps. Next base: position 74,899,756 of record NC_080840.1, on the reverse strand, counting down.
AAGCACATTTTATCTCCACCTGCTTCCATTTCTTTAGCCAGATTAGGAAACGCTGCATTTTACAAGGAGAGTCATGAGGAAGATAAAACCAGATAACTTGTAAGTGCTAAGAAAGAATCTCTATAAACACAAGCTATTATAGTCACTTAATATGACTCTCCTCTGGAGGCTGGTGTCTCAGATTGTTTGCCAGCTCAGTCTTAAAAATGTCAGGCATCACAGAGGGGGAAATGAGAAAGTTGGCCACCGTGAGTCCCAGGGGTCCCTCCCGTGATGGCACTGTGGGGACTCTCAGCTTCATCAGTTAAGCCAGCGTTGGGGAAGTCAGCTCTCCTTCTGCCACATTCACCAACATCACAGAGGTCTGGAACATTAAGACAACACCTCCTGCTGAGCGGCAAAACATTTGTGCCACCTGCCATCCTGGGGAAAACAGCGGTGTTGTTGCGGAAGGTAATCGATACAGAGGGAGTCTGGTCACTTCTGCAGACTTGCCCTTCTCTCACCCGGGAGTAGAAATGACAACTATTGAGCCATCAGGAGGAAAATCTTTACAGTCAGTTGTGCAGTGCTTCAGGTACAGAGTGGCCTGCCAAAGGGCTGTTTAAGGAAGGATGATGATTGTGTTAGCCGTCTGAGAGCAGATGATGTTTTATAATAACTCGAGCGCAGGTCGTCTCATTTGTCCTTTCACACATGTTCAGCAAACATTCACATTCAGCAGAGTGGCATGTGTTATTCTAGGTACAGGGAGGAAATGGAGTTGAACCAGAAATACCCACTTACGCTAACAAATAACTTACTAACTTAGTATAACTTACACTAACAAGTAGAAGGATAGATGACATATATGAGACAATCATTATCACACGGATGTGTCTAATTGCATTTATCGTGTAGCTAAGGAGGATGAGTAAATTTGATGGCATTTTTATTTAATAAGGTTTCAGGGTATTAGAAGAGGCGAAGCAAAGTGTTTGTAAATTTGAGATCCACTAATGACTCAAAACAAATCAATTAGAACCTTTAGTTCTTCTTTTAAAAATAGATTTTTCTTTTCACGTTATAATCTACAGCTACTGTTGGGTGCTCTGGGGATATTGCAGTGACAAAAACTGACAAAAAGCCATGCTTTGGCAAACTTTTCATGCTAGATGAGCATAGACTATGGAGAGAGGAGTGAGTGTATCTGAATATATCTGAATATATACAGCAACAGAGAGCAATCAGTACAGCCCAGCAGGTCTTAACGGGAGCTTCATTTTGCCCTTGAGTGGAAGAGACCTCACAATCCTGGGTCTGACTTTGCTGCCACAGGTACACCACTGCTTGGGACTTTCTGCATTTTACATCAGACTTCCTGGAAGTGAGTGCTGACTGCATTCAGGATTCCAGCACCCTAGGAGGCGACAGGAGATGGTCGAATAGTTTGGTTGCTGCCACACGGAAGACCTAGACTGAGTTTCTGCTCCTGGTTTTGGCCTGATCCAATACTATCTATTGTGGGCATTTGGGAAGTGAACCAGCTAGAGTCGCAGGGACTGGGATTCAAAACCGATATGCCCTTGGGAGATTATTTTTCAAGGCTCTCAAATCTTTTTTAGGATTTCACATTTTTATTGAGTATGGAGCTGGAAGAGATCAAGATGGAAGCTGCAAAGATTACAGGTGAATTTGATCATCCTATTGGATACGTAGAGTAGATTTATTTTCACATTATTATTTCACTGGTAATAGGCTGTGAAATCACTTATGCCATCTAATAGCCTATAAGCTGGTGAGCTAGGACTGTGAGAGAGATGAGTGTTCTCCCTGTGGAAAAGCAAAGAACCACATCCTTTTGGGCTTTGTTCTAACTAAACAATCTGCCAAGGCTGCCTCCTATGCCTGGAACTCTCTTCTTCCTCGATGTTTTTGTCTGGGTGATCCTACAAATGTCACATATGAGCACAGCACTGCCTTTCGGAATAAGCATCTCATGGTAAGTGAAGGGCTGTAATTTCCTCCAGGGTGATGTGAATGTGTAGATATGAGAGCGCAGCTATCAATCCTCTAAGTGATATTGCTTACAAAAAGTGAGAGAGGTAGACATCACTCGGAGGAAGAGGAACCAGGATCTGAGAATGCCACAGTGAAGTAAGCAATGGGGAACCAAGGATCTTCAGGTTGAGTGGAAAGGAAGAAAAATTTTGGAAAGGTAATTTCAACAAATTGATAAAATGGATCAAGTGCAAAGATTCTCTTCTATCTCCTCTGTGGAATCATCAGTCAACTTTTAGATGCCCTGTACTTTTTGGAGAAACTGCTTTAATTATTATGACCTAGATAGCAGCTAAATTCTTTAACCACATTGGGTTGAGCAAGAATAGGCACCAATAGGGGTTGTAGGAACATGATGGTGGTATTGAGAGACAGATGGAAGAAAGAGAGAGAAAGAGAGAGAGGGAGAGAGAAACTTAAGACCCGTAGGGAAAAGATGAAACTCAATTTTTATTTATTCTAACACCGAGAGTGAAAAAGGATTCTGAAAAAAAATATTAAGGAAATTATTTCTCTCTCTCTCTCTCTCTCTCTCTCTCTCCTCTTTACTGCTCACTCTTTACTGTGATTGTTCCTCTACACGGGTTCTACCACGGGCAGCCTCCAGAGGATGCCAGACTAATAGGGACACCTGACCCACACCTGTGAACCTTGACACTGTGATTCTGAATTAGACTTTTTCTTCCCTAGACGCGCCTCTTGGGTCTTTCAGTTAAAGTAACGAAAGTTGGCAAGTTCACTATCTCAGGGGACTCTTGCTGAGAGGCCACAAGGGGGTTTTGAGGTCACCCAAGACAAATCCAAACTCTTGGGGCTGCGTTTTTTGTAGCTGTGACACTCTTGTCTGGTCACTTAATCTGAGTGCCTGGATTTCCTCACTGGCCGCATAAGGATGACAACACAGTTCCACAGGGCTGTTAAGAAAATTAAAACACAGTATTTGGCTGCTGCAGCAAACTCAGGGTTCAGCATATGTGATTTTCTTTTGCACTCTGGGACAAGTTGACTATAGGCCTTCTGATTTTCTTGAATTTGTTTTCTTTCTTAGTGTTATTATTAACAGCAACGGTTAATGCTGATTCTGCTTTTACTCCACTTTGCTTCTATGTCTCAGTTTGCCAATCTTGCAAATGAGGTTCAAGTTCAGCCAGACTCCACTATTTCTTGATAGAAAGTTTAAAACGTTTTGTAGCACTGTTACAGCTTTTTACACCAGGCCCCATTATAAACAATTTGCTTGCAGAAGATAAAAGCCACAAACTCCCAAAGCAACTTACTGTGTGGTATCTACCCCCATCATCATTACTTTACTGGTGAGGAAATTGACATGCAAAAATACTGAAAGTAAACCATGGTCATATAGTAAACTTCAAAACTACTATTAAATCTAGAAAATCAGCTTTAGGAGCCAATGTGGTGGCATAACAAGCTAATCCTCAGCTTGCAGCACCAATATCCCATATAGATACCGGTTCTAGTCCTGGCTGCTCCACTTTCTATTCAGCTCTCTTATCTATAATCTGGAAAAGCAGAGGAGGATAGCCCAAGTTCTTGGGCCCCTGCACCTACATGGGAGACACAGAAAGAAGTTCCTGGTTCCTGGTTTCGGATTTGCTCCGCTCCAGACATTGCAGCCATTTGGGGTGTGAACCAACAGATGGAAGATCTCTCTCTCTCTCTCTCTGCCTCTCTTTCTCCCTGTGTCAAATCTATCTTCCACATAAAAAACAAGTAACTGTTTTTTTTTTAAAGAAAGCCTATTGCCTAATTCATCCCTTTGTACCGAGTAAGTATATTGTATTTGTTCTCTATGCGAAGAGCGAGCAAATAAGAAAAACCTTATTTGGAAAGACAGGAGAGAGAGCAAGTGAGAGGAGAAAGAGAGAGAGAGAGAGAGAGAGAGAGAGAGAGCGAGCCCTTGTGCTAATTCAGTCTCCAAATACCTACAGTAACCGGGGACTAGGAGCCCAATCCAATCTTCCAGGGCTAAAGTACTTGCGTCATCATCTGTTGAAGGTAGAATTGGGAGTGAAGCCAGGACTTGAACTCAGGAATGAGATAATCTTAGCACCATCTTAACTGCTGTATTAGCTACCCAGCCCAATCAATTATACTGCTTCCTTTATCTGCTTGAGAAGCAAACTAGCTATTTTCTTAATATAAAATGGGTCACCTGTGCACAGCTGGTTCCCATATTTTCCCCCCATCAAATGCAGAAGCTGCTTCCTGCTTGCTGCCCCCTTTGGTCTGTGAAGCGGCAGTGTGAACAGCACCCGGGATTTTGTTGAAGAAGCAGAACCTCTGTGCCTCTTTAGCTTCCAAACATCAGAATTATCTTTTTCGTAAGATTTCAAAATAGTTTCTGTGGCTTTGAGAAGCATTCCTCTGAACATTCACATCTGTGAGATGCCCTCAGATTTGTGATGGCCCCACTGTGCTGAGGGACTTGCCCGTGGCCCATGTTCCTGTGTCACTCAAGATCTCCTTTTCTGAAGAATTCACTTCTTCTCACCTATCTGTCTTAATCCTTAGCACACCACGTTTGATGAGCTGGAATATGAAACCTATTCTTTATGAAATTGCAACAAAGAATTGCAAAGCCTCCATATCTCGCTGAACTAAGAACGTCTTTAATGAACTTTTTGGAAGTAGATGAGTCAATCCTATTTTCATGCTTTTATTGGGAATACTATTACCCTTATCATATACCAGTTAAGGTCAATGTTGCCTTTATTTAGCATAATTTAGCAGATACTTTCTTTCAACAACAACAACAACAACAAAAATTGGCCTTTCCCATTTACATTCCTCGTGTACTTAGGAAGTGATATTTGAACTTCTCTACCTCAGCTGTTATTTTGCTATTTTTCTTTGATACATATTTCACTTCCTATTGAAAAATTAAAAAGCAAAGACAACAGAAGAAAACCGTGATAACTTGAGGTGTTTTGTTAAATGCAGCGAGCTAAGACATTTTATCAAGATCATTTGGTGAAGTGTGCTAGTTGGAATGACGTTGGCCTTTACTCCAAATGGACTTCCACTAAATTGTTCAACAGATACAGGAAGAGGAACAAGTGATCTGTGCTTGAGAGGCTCAGCCCACATATGTTGATCAATAGAGACAGATGACAGAAATAGGAGCTGGGCAGGCATCAGGTAAGTAGTCAGATAAACAGGTGGATAAAGCATAAAGGCTTGGCTCCTTTGCAGGAATCTTTGAAGTAGCTCCACCTGCTACTCATGACCGTGCTATCACGAGCAGTCAATAAGTTGTACATAGTCAGGGACCATTTGTGGGCCACAGCAGATCTAAATGTCTGACAATAGAGGCAGCAAAATGAGCTGACCCCATTTCATCTTCTTTCAGATAATCCAGTTCTACTCCTGGGCACTTCAATTATTGGTAAATTCCAGTGTGTGATTTTTATGATAAATAGTTGTTACTTATAGTTTAATATATGTTGTAATTATCATAGGTGAATACATAAGGAAAAGAAAGAAAATTTGTTCAGCCAATATTCAAGAGCCCTTGGATATGGCTTTGTTATAGAACTATACTGTGGTATTTTCAGTTTTTCGCAGCCCATCACTGACTGATGGAGACAATGAAGGGGGATCCATCTAATGACAAATGTCTTAAGATTATTTTTCTCCGGGGCTGACACCCTGGTTCAACAACTCCCTGTAGTGCCAGCATCCCATATGAACAGCAGATCATGTCTCTGCCACTACGGTGCCCGTCCAGTTCTCTGCTACTGATGTGGAGGATGGTCCAGTACATGGGATGGTAGGGGAAAAGGGAATGTCAGGCTAGATGGTTCAGTCTGTCCCAGTTCAGCTGTTGTGGACATTTGGTGCATGAATCAGAGAATGGAAGTGACCCTGTCTCTCTGAAACAAATATATCCTTTAAAAAACACTGAAGATGCCCACTTTCCATGTTGGAAAACCTGGGTTTGATCCATGGATACATTTTCTCACTGTAGCATTTTGCCTGCGCAGATTCTAGGAGGCGATGTTAATGGTTAAAATAACTGGGTAGCTATCTGCCCAGAAGAAGCTTCAATGTGAGTTTCTAACTCCTGGATAAACCTCTCCCAACTATGCATGTTGGAGAATAAACTACAGGACAGGAGCCACTCCTCTTTCCTTCCCTTTCCAAGCCTCAAATTAATGATATTAATACAATTGAAATCGGCAGATAGTTAAGGCCTTAACACTACAAGGATGACAAATTTAATTGTTCCCTCTCACTGTGAGCTGTTTTAGCCTCAGAGACGAGACAGATGGGTTGGTTGGTTTGGTTGTTTTTCTTCCTTGACTGATATCAAATGGCAACATCGATGGTGTTTAGATCCCCCTTAAAGACTTCACAGATAATAAATGTGGCATAACTAATATTTCAGAAGATAGAATTGTATTATGCATTCTATTCATTAAGATAAATTTGTTAACTTGTGTATTTATAGAAGAATTGGAATATCAGCTATCACTCTCTTTGTTTTGCAAATAATATGAATATTCAAAGATAGATATGGTTGCTAGCATCTCTGACCCAGCGCCAAGTACTATTCTGCCTGGCTAGAATTACTCTAGCTGTCACGTTGCTCTGTCTTTCTGGCCGTGCTTTGAGTGAGTATTGTGAATACTAAGAATTCCTTCCCTGTCACTCCTGTGCTGTGCAGTCATGCTTGTTGCTTTTGACTGGCAAAACGAATTCAGCCCGAGGAGAGCTCTGGGAGGTGGAGCCACAGGAACCTCTGCACTTCCGTTTTCAACAACACTGGATACAGAATCTGGAGACTTCATGCCTGGTGGGGGTAACAGCAACCTTTCCCCCATAATTAATTTCTGTAAGCTGCAGTTCATTAGTGAGAAGAATGACAGCCTCCAGACGCTCATGGTGGTTCATGTGTGACTGCAAATCTCTATCACCTTATTTAAAGGTGGAATCGGCCATTAGTGATAATAATAAATCAAACATCTTTTAATACCAACAGCAATGCAACCACCTTAAAAAATTATGATTCAAAGGAAACTAGGCAATTGAAAAGCAGCTCATGTTCTCTCTAAGTTTTTCATGGCTGCTACTGGGAATACTTGGTAATTTATGAAGGCTTATACCATCAAATTAATTACATTTTCTGGATGCCACATGCCTTTTTTTTAATACCAGTTAGCTCTGAATTATAAGTAATAATGCCGTAGCGGTTTATTCCTCTGGCATATGGAAAATAATAGTTAAACCATCTTAGAATTGCATTATTCCTGGCATAGTCAGTTAAATATGTTATCATTTTTTTTTCTAAAAACCATAGCCTATGTATTTTTGGTTAAAGTTTAGAAGATGATATCCCAAATGGGAGAGATTTTTTTTCAGTAAGGTATAAAGAAATGTTGTCTTTGCAGTTAATTTGAAACAAATAAACAGAAAAACAACAAAACATAATTAGTAGGGTGTTTGAATTTGAGATACATAACTAGGATGAGGGTTGAATAGCCCAGAAACATCAAATGCAGTACTCCATAATTAGAGTCCAAAAGAAAAGACAGTGAGTCAGGGAGGGGTCACTTTGGGTTAGAATCTGAGCAATGAAAAGTAGAGCTCTCATTGCAGGGTCTATTTATTTTCCATTGCCAGATTATCGTTTCTATTGATTGTTGACTTGCTATAACACCAAGCACGTGGTTAATAGGCTATGAAAATGCCCCAGACTAAATAGTCCTTATTTTAAGTTCTGTTTAGAATGGTAGCTACAAGTTTGTGCAGATTTCATGCAATCTGGCTAAACATTATTTATTTCTATTGGAAAGGCGGATATACAGAGAGGAGGAGAGACAGAGAGGAAGATCTTCCACCCTACGGTTCACTTCCCAAGTGAACACAAAGGCTGGAGCTGAATCAATCTGAAGTCAAAAGCCAGGAGCTCTTCCTCCTGGAAGCTCTTTCGGGTCTCCCAGGCGGGTGCAGGGTTCCAAGCATTTGGTCTGTCCTCGACTGCTTTCCCAGTTCACAAGCAAGGAGTTGGATGGGAAGCAGGTCCCCGGGATTAGAACTGACGACCATATGAGATCCTGGGCGTGCAAGGCAAGGACTTTAACCACTACGCTATCGTGCCAAGCCCTCCACAGGGTTTTGCTCAAGTATTCCTACACAGAACCTAGCCCTCGCGTGCTGGTTTGTGTCATGGCCCTGCCTAACGTGAATCATCCCCAATTCTGACATTCAATCAGGCACTTGGATCTAGCCTTGCTAGACAGAATCTCAGCCCAGCTTTTGTGTGGACTGGCATGTGGTGGTCAGTAATATTACATGCTAACAAGCCCAACTCAGGACTCCCATGTTGAGCCGCTGCACGAGTCTGACCCATACAGATCTTCAGTCTCTTCCCTACAAAACATCAGGTCTCAGTCCCCTCACTTACTTTTAAGTACAGTGTCCCTGTTATTGGGTGTCCCTCAGCATTCATTCCTCACCTACATGTACAATGGCTTTATCCATGAATGTTCCTAGGCAGCAGTTCCACACCCTCCAAGATCCAAAAACTCACTGCCTGTTGGCCATGTTGCCAATGAAACTGTTGATGCTCTGGACCCGTAAGCCCAGGATTCAGACATCTGTGCCTCTGAGCCGACTTATCTGGACTCCACCCACCTACATGGTGATGGTTTGCAGAGTCATGATCCTGAGCATGCTCAGAGCCGACCAAGATCTGCCCACAGCATGATCGCTGTGGACAGAGAAAATTATCCGAGCTTGGGCTTGGAGAAGCCCAGGATTTGCCCACCGCTTGGCATCAGTGGACAGGAAGCTAGGATCCCTAGCAGGAAGCCTGGCCCAGCATGGGTTCTCCCAGCCACAACCATGTGGCTGGGTGATTCAGACATCCACACCTGCGAGCATACTTACCTGGGCTCCACTCACCGATATGGTTTTGATGGTGGGTGGAGCCATCATCCTGAGCACCAGAACCATCTAAGGAAAGGCAGATCAAATTTATGAAGAAAAGACAAAGATCTTTTTTCATCTGTTGGCTCACTCCCCAAGTGGCCACAATGGCCAGAGCTAAGCTGACCCAAAGCCAGGAGCCAGGAGCCTCTTCCAGATCTCCGACATGGATACAAGGTTCCAAGTCTTTGGGCCATCCTCTACTGCTTTCACAGGCTACAGGCATGGAGTTGGATGGGAAGTGAAGCAGCTGGGGCATGAATGGATTTTAGCTCTTGCAAAGTGAGGATTTTGCCACTGAGCCATCATGCTGGCCCATGATTATTGCTATTTGTGTCCATGGAACTATGACCTTCTTACTCTTTATTAAATATGGCTTGCACTGAATCAAGCCATGTGATTATAAAGCTGATTGAAAGCATGTCCTTGCAAAAATTAAAGAAATACAAGGAGCAAATAATGGAAGGAAGGGAAGGAAAGAAGGTGGGAAGAATGAAGAGAGGGAAAGTGAATAGAGGGAATAATGAAGGAAGGAAGGAAGGAAGGAGTTTGACAGAGTGAGAAAGAGGGAGGGAAGTATGGTTATCCTGGAACTGTACCTGTGAAATATGTGGAATCTGTACTGTTTATATTAATAAAAATTAAACAGTAAAATAAGATACTTCTTCATCAGACATTGTAGGGTACATGAGTGAAATTGTAGGGTCCAGAAATAATCGTCTGACCTCTGATCTAGCTAGGTTAAATAATCATATTGCCTCATAATAAGGTTGTAACAATTAAATGGGATGGCATGGACATGTTTCATAGAACGTTGTCTGCTACATGGTCAATCCTCATTAACTGTGATATATCATTATTTGCATTTCTGCCAAGCAATAGACTTGGTGCTTGGATGCACTATAACAGATGAGACATCTCTCCATCTTCAAGGAGCTTAAACCAACAGTACTATGTGGTAAGGTCATAAATCTCTGTGGGGACATATGGAACCACCTAACCCATTGCTATCCCTCCCCTGTTACAGGATCCGTGATATGTAAAATGATATTGATATTTTTGCAAGTATATAAAATATCCTATCAAATACTTCTTGAAAATTAATCTTGTGCTTTCCCCTCTCAAATTTCTATAGTTCACAGATAGTGTGTCTGTAAATGGTATAGGGGAGCTAAAAAAGAAAATCTGAACAGGACGATTGATTCCCTTTTGAGGGGTATATAATCAGGTGTAGAGAGTAAGAGATTTCATGTTTTTAATCAGATGTGATATAAGACTTCAATCAACAGTTAGTATCACGTGCTGTTGAACATCTGATGAAATAGGGAGGGCTTCAAGAAAAGTAACTGCTTGTTCCCTCCCTGCTCTGCTCCTCAAATGAAACTCCTCTGCTCAAACAACTCTCCGAGTCCTCTCCACTTATGCATTCTACCGATGAATTGGCTGGTATGCTCTCTGAATTCTGTGTGACCGAACTCAGATGCCTGAGGACCCACCGGGTTATTCAAACAAGCCAATCACACCATTCCCAGGTGCCAGAGGGCACCCTGTTGCTCAGTGCTTCAGCTCCTGTCTTCCAAGATCCCTTGTTGATCACTATTTTCCCAATTAAAACTTTCCCCCACCAACTCCCCGCCCCAGGGTTTTTGTTACACGTGTGGTATTCTCTTCTAGACTTTGAGAACTGTGACATTCCAAGGTTCAGGTATGTAATCCTAGGTGCCAGTGGCTCGTTTCTTCAGGTTCTAAATAGGATTCCCTCTCCATGGATTTTATTTATCCATTCAAATCCCGGCTAAAGGACTTAAGCCTATTACCAAAGTAAATACTCACATACATGCTTTTGTGTTGTCATATTTCACTTCATCTGGGTAGGAGTGAGCTATACAATGCTTTTAGGTTAACTTTTTAGGAAAATGTCAAAGTGCTTTTCAATTGACTGTGTCATATTAAATTATTCCTCTCCAATACTTGCCTTTTTTTTTTTTTTAATTATAGCCGTTCTATAACTGTGCACAAAGAAGTCTTCTCACAACTTCTGACCAGTTTTTGTTTTTGTCTTCCTTGTTACATTGTAAGTGATGTTAAGTTATATATAAGATATATATAGCATATATTATATTATACACATATAAATGACTCATAGCAGATATTTGACTTATACATATTTTTTCAATGCTATGTCTTGTCTTCATTTTCTGAATTGTAGTTGTGGAAGTATAAATTTTCAATAAGACAATGTATTTTTATTTCTCTTTAAAGTTGTGCTTTTGTTGTTTTTCCTCAAACTGTTGGCTTCCAGGTTAAAAAGATTTTCTCTGATTTTTTTCAAGTTTCATGTTTTTAACTCTTCCACTCACGTCTGATCAATTTTGAGTTAATTTTTAAATGAAATTCGGGATAAATAATTTTTTTTTCATGTGAACACTCAGTTGTAAAGGCACAGTTTGTTGCAATGACAATCCTTTCCTCCTCCGACACTTTGACTTCCATTGACATCTTTGCTGAAAATCAACTGGCAACAAATATAAGTGTTTATTTGTGGGGTTTTGGTATTGTTCCACTGATCTGAATGATTTAAGGAAGTTAAATATTTTCCAAATTGGCTACATGTGTTATATCTAATTAAAAGTTGTAAAAAAAAATGCTGATTTTTTGAGTAGTTTTTCCATTTCTGTTATAGATTTTCATGAATCTTTTGGTCTTCCTTTTTTAGTATTGCATTTATTCATTTACATGATGAACCATCCTTGCATTGTAGTAATAAATCTCTTTTCGGTGTGAATGATCATTTTATGTGCTGTCGAATTTAGTTTGCTACTATTTTGTCAAGGATATCGTGTCTATACTCACCAGAATATTGGTTTGTTATTTTTGTTTCATGTTGCTTCCTTGAAACTTAAGGCAGTACTGGTTTCATAAAGATAGTTTGAAAGTGGTTCTGCTTCTTCAATATTTTTGGAAGAATGTGAGAAATATTTCTAGTAATTCTTCTTTAAATGATCAATAAAGTAACCCATAAAGCCATCTGGTCCTGGGATTTTCTGTGTATTTGGAGAACTTTGATTATTACCTCAATCCCTTCTTTATTACTTTCTGCTCAGAAGTCGATCCTCGTGGAAGTATTAGATTCAGACAGTTCACGATTGGCTGCATGTGTGTGTGGCTAGCGGGAGCAGGGGTGAAGGACTGAGGATCTATTGAGGGAGATAGGGATTTCAGATTAATGGAAGTTTAGTGCACATGATTGTATGATATTAGCTCTCCCTCAGTGTATAATAAGAATTATGAAAATTTGGGTTTTATAAAGAGAAATTTCAAAATGTGAAGGTCAGTATTCCTACTAACTAAGGAGAGCTCTGTACCTTAAGAAGACATTCACAAATTTGGGGGTTGAAAGTCATCAAGCACAGGGTCGGGTGGCTGAGAAATCATACAAGCTCTCAAGAGAGACAACCTGAAAGATGTTCCTTGTTCCCCTCCAGGTCCTCCCATTCTGAGTGGAGGAAGCACTGTAGAAACTGTTTTGGTCATGAGCCACAGACATATGTTCAGCAGAACACACAGAAGCTACCCTGAACCTTTTCATGCACCCTTAACAATGACCTCCATTGCAGTAAAATTGGCATTAATGTGTATGCATCTTTAACATTTCTATTAACAACTAACCCTCTGCCTTTTACAGTCCTTTCTCTAACCATCAATACCATTTCTGAATCTTCAAAGTCTGAAGATTCAAAAAAAAGGATCCAAAAAAAATTCCATACTCCTCTATCTTTACATTCCTCTCTTTACTCATTTTTCAAAATAAAAAGGAAAGAGCAATATGAAAGAAATGCACACCTTTTCCCAAAATGCTTTTCAAAAAAAATGACTTGTTTCATTATTTTCTTTGGCTAAACATGCTCTGTGATCTCTTGATTGCATGATGACTCAATCTCATGTTAATTCTTTATTGGTTACAGCTTGATGTTCCAGTGTCTGAATTGAAAGTCCTGAGAAGATAGGGGAAGGATCTCCGGAGATACGTGGGCGCTGGGCCAGCCAACCAGGAGCATCAGACCGCCACATGAAACAGGACTCCAGACTGAGAGCGTGGCTCAGCTGCGACACACATGTTCAGAAAAGCAAAGCACTTTTCTTTGTAGTTGCATTACCTTTGATACGTTTGCAGTCTTGACTAATAAAGCATATTTAAAGAAAGCAATCTTGCGAAATTCTTGGTTTTCATCTTTCCATGTTTTAAACTCATCAGATTCAGCAGTGCCCTTCTCAGGACATTAAGGCTTGTGGTCTTTAACAAAGATTTGTAAGACACATATGCACGGATGTTCAATCAGATGAAACAGACGTAAGTGTTTCTGGAGGATGAAGAGGTTGACGTGAACTTCTGTCTGTTTGACTAACTGTACGGCAGTGGAGCGTGATGGCAATAAATGGAGCACAAGAGTCTGGTCCTTAGATAATGTGATTCTGTTTGTTGTCAAGGTGAAAGTAGAGACCAGTGGCTGCTCACCATACTGTGTGATTGCACTTTCTGCTACATTTGTGCTATACCTCTGAACTAAGGAGCTGGGCCACTCTCCTATTATGTTAGACAAAGTATGCAAGTTATTGAAAGCCTTCCAGGTAGGAACATCTGGGTAATACTTCACAGAACAAAAGAGGCCTGAAGGAGCTGAGCCTCAGGTAGTTGTACATCTGTTTCAGGACTGAAAAATATGTTGTTCTCCTTGTGAGAGTGTCCTTGAAATTCTTCTGGTTGCTGATTGTAAATTTCAGCACTCTTTAAACGTATGGATACAATAATGCAGGCATATTTGGTGAACCATGTTCTACAGGGCCTTGCAATTTTCATTTAAGTTAAACAGCTGCTTAGGTGATCACTGATATAACAATGTATGCTACTAAAATGTATTTCATAATCACCCTGTGGGCAGGATCAGTTATAGTTACTGATATGAAAATAATTGAACCTGTCTTTTCCCAGTTTTATTGCAGTTTAGTAGCTCCTGGAAATTTGCTGACCTCAAAAATAAAAATTAAAATTGGGCCCAGCTCAGTAGCCTAGTGACTAAAGTCCTCACCTTGAACACGCTTGGATCTCAGATGGGTGCCGGTTCTCATCCCAGCAGCCCTGATTCCCATCCAGCTCCCTGCTTGTGGCCTGGGAAAGCAGTCGAGGATGGTCCAAAGCCTTGGGATTCTGCATCCATGTGGGAGATCTGGAGGAAATTCCTGGCTCCTGGCTTCACATCGGCTCAGCACTGGCCGTTGTGGTCACTTGGGGAGTGAATCATTAGATGGAAGATCTTCCTCTCTGTCTCCCCTCCTCTCTGTATATCTGAATTTGCAATAAAAACAGATAAATTTTTTAAAAAGTAAAATTAATTATGCAAATGGCTTAGTGACAGTTATATTAAAAAAACCCAAAATATTCCATTGATACACTCAGAAAACTTGGGCTACATGGAACCGAGGTTAAACACTTGTCTTTGGAGAAGCAGCTACTTAAAAATGAAATAATTCATCTGGTGAATTAACTGAGCCTTGAGTTCACCCTGCAAATGCTAGGCTAATGTTTATTCTTCATATTAATTACCTGAAAATGATAGCATGGAATTGGCCAACCATTAGCATTCAGACTTGTTTCTTGGGACAAGAGGGACAAAAACCAAATAACAGTGAAGTGAAGAACGAGTGGTTAATATTCTCCATATAACAACTACAAAGCAAATCCGGAAGTACGTACACATCGCATTTGTGATTTCCCCCTCCATTTCTCTACAAATCCACTTGCCTCTGCGAGAGGGTAGTACTGTTGTAGGAATTTTCAAGGAGCTCAGGAGACACCACTAAGTACGGCCCTTTGCTATGATATCTATATCAAATGTGGCTTTCAGAGTTAAAATGTAAATCAAATGTTTAGTTTTTCCTATTTTATCCATAATACTCAGATGCCATATTGGATAGAAATTTCAAGTGGTCAAAAAATAGTAGCCGCAAATTCCATAGACTAGAGATCATAAAAATAATAAATTATTTGAAGAGAAATATGATATCCTAGATGAAGTACCCGGTATGCTAGGCAAGAAGATAAAATTAAAACTTGGCTGGAATCCCAACCTCAGACCTGAGGGTAGACAGTGGGGCTAGTCAGTAGGACAGGGAGCTGGGGTTGGGCTTATCTACAAACTCCACCCCTTCCTTGGCCCCCAGTGTTCTCATAAGAATTCTTTGGTTTCTTTCTCACTCCTGTTGCTTGTAGTATATGGGTCCACACCTGTTCCAAACCTCACCCTAGGTTGTATGGACATAGTGGGTGAAGACTAGGTAGGAAACAGCCACAAGTGATTGGAGGCATTGCCCACATGCTCAGTCATACCCTGACTTTCAGTGTCAAGAATTAACAATACATTCAGCAGTGCCAGTAATTTGAATGATGGTATGATGAAATTTCAAGCTGTATCTCAATACAAAGTAGCATCTGTGATTAATAAATTTAGTAATAATAAAGGTCCAACTAAAACTTAACTGAGATCACTAATTATGCAGATTTTATCCTTAGAAGAAAAAAGTTCCTAGCTAAAACTCCAGTGTCACTCTTTAATATTTTGTGTTGTATTTTAATCACATTTTAATTATTAAAGTTACAAATGCTCACTTTACACAGTCAACTCAAGAAATCTTTGGGGAAATACTGTTTTCATATAATCTTATGAACCAGTGATAGCCAATTTTTAACATTTTGTTGGATGGTTATAGAGTACGTGTGAGTATTTGTGTGTATAGGTGTTTGGGTGGTTTACATATTTGTTCAATAAACACACAGGACTAAGTGATAAAGCCAAAATTCAAACCTCATTCTGCCTAATGCAAATTTTGAGTATATGAATGTGTATATTGATAAAAATATACTGCTGCATATGCAACACATATAAATCAGATTTTCTTTAAATACTATTGCAATGAATTTACATGACCCATTTCTCTTTAAAGACAATTTTCATACCAGCATTAAATTTTTAAACCATGTTGGGAATCATTTAGACAATGTTTAATCAATCTCATTCCAGACTTTATATACTAGGTATATAGTTCTCCATTCTTGAGTTTCTTGTTTTGATTTGTGCTCTAATTTGTTAGAGTACATACTCAAATAGCTGTTTTCAGGAAGTACTTACATGTGATATTTTCTGATCCCATTTGAGGTACTGGGTATCCACAGACAGAAAAGAAAACCTTGGTCTATATCTGCCTGTGTCCACTAGATCTGCCCTTTGCCCTCACCTTTCACTGAAAATACCAATTTTGCCCCCACCTACCTGCCTAAAACGCTACTTCAAAATAGTGAATATTCTCTAGAGTTTCTGTAACTCATTTGCTGTGACAACGGTATGTCAGTGCAAGAAAGCACTTCTTTCAACCACCAATCAGGTCTTGCACTTTGAGCAAATTTTCTCATGAAATATTATTTTATCTTTTTGAATCAATGCTGAATGATATTTAGGTCAGTGTATTGCTCTCTGCATATGAGTACCCAAGTTAGAATTAAAAACATATTTCTTTTTTTTCTTGGAATAAAGCTGTTTTTAAAAAGATGCACGGTGAGAGATGTGGGTCTATCTTTTTGTTTCTGCAGGCTATCAACCAGTTGTCCCAACAGAATTTATTGAACAGACCTTCCCATTTGCTTGGATTGTTGTCTGTCTTTTTGTCAAAGATTAATTGACTGTATCTATATCCCAACTGCCAAGGAGGCCACAGGGAACTGGATGCCCTCGGAGGCTGAGTACTCTGAGGTCACCCACCCCCAACCGGAGCTTCTGCTGGGGATGGAAGAAGTCCAAACACTACCGTACAGAAACCAACGTCATCGGAAAGACAACCAGAAGCCCTGAGCGGTTCGCAGAAACAGAAGAACAATAAACGTCCTTCGGGACCAGGGAGGAGAGCTTTCTCTGGACCAAGCCTGGCTCCACCTCTGGACCCCCACCCTCCCTTGCAATGACCATCAGGATCGCTCCGAAAACCCCTCATAGCAAACAAACAATCATACAAACTAAAAAAAACTAAAATAAATAGACAAACAACAAAAAGTAGAGCTTGGAATCTGACAGGAAAGAGCTGGCGTGGATTTGCTCATGCCTCGCTGGGTGGGACACGAAGATTAGTCACTCTTCACCGTGGTGTTGGGGACTTTCCTGCACACCCCCCCCCAAAAAAAATGTTCTGCACCTTAATTGTTGACAAATGTCTTGTTAGAGTTACAAGCCAGTCTAGATTATCCTAAAATCTGCCAAGATCAGCAAAATTATACTTCAACACAACAAATGGCTAAATACTAAAATGAAATAGACACGAGACAGCTGAATGGTACCTTACAGCCATTTTAAGGTATATAGCAGCCGGTCCTGAATATAAACTAAAACTGAAATGTCAATGAGCTAATCATAGGTTGTGGTTAGGACTTGCTTTTTTTTTTTTAACATACTGGTTACGCAAAACCATGTCAATTCCATATTGTTGCAAATTGCTGTTAATGTTATATTGGGACTCTTAATTGACTGGGATGATATTCTACCAGCTCTAACTTTGGACCAGAAATGGTCTCCCCAAGAAACTGTTCAACCCATCTGGACAATAAGTAGCTGGACTCTATGTTTGGTATATGTTTGCAAGGAAAGAATCTTGATTGAATTTGAACTGTAATACTGCACCAAGGTGGAGGAATCCACCAGGGGGGAGGCGCGTGGGGAGGGGTGGGGGGATTCCCAGAGCCTATGAAACTGTCACATAATGCATAATAATTAATAAAAAAAAGATGCACGTAACTATATCAAGATTAATCATCTCAGGCCCAATGTGATGGCTCAATGGCTAAATCTCATCTTGCAAGCACCTGGATCCAAATGGGGCTAGTTTGTGTCCTGGCTGCTTTATTTTCCATCCAGGTGCCTGCTTATTGGTCTGGGAAAGCAGTAGAGAACAGCTCAAAACTTTGGAACCCTGCACCCACATGGGAGACCCCGAGAAAGCTCCTGGCTCTCAGCTCAGCTCTGGCTATTGCAGCCACTTGGAGAGAACCAGTGGACGGAAAATCTTTCTGTCTCTCCATTAATTGGATCTGTGATTCCAATAAAAATAAATCTTAAAAGAAATTATTCTCCTCATTTGAACTGTGTTTTGAAGGGATAGCGATTTCATGTTGCACACGCTGGTGCATGGTCACCTATGTTCACCCAAGATTGATGGAAAATAATTTTTAACAGATTTATTTATTTTTATTTGAAAGTCAGATACACAGAGAGCAGAAAAGACAGAGAGGAAGATCTTCCATCTGCTGACTCACTTCCCAAATTGCTGCAATGGCCGGAGCTGTGCCAATCTGAAGCCAGGAGCCAGGAAACTCTTCCGGTTCTCCCAGGTGGGTGCAGGATCCCAGGCTTTAGGCCATCCTCTACTGCTTTTCCAGACTCCAAGCAGGGAGCTGTATGGGAATCAGGGCCATCAGGATTAGAACCAGTGCCCATCTGAGATCCTGGTGTGTACAAAGTGAAGACTTTAGCTGCTAGGCTACAATACCAGGCCCAATATAGGTGTTTTGAGATACATGCACCTCTATAACTAATTCTTTGATGTATAAATGAAGAAAGCAAAAATTAAGATTTGCCAAAGTTATAGTTGCCTAGGTTCAGTTTTCTGTAGCATGAGGTAGTGCAAAAAAGAGCCAGAGTCCCAATATGGGGTGATCATGGCTGGTAAAGTTGGCTCTGCTCCAAATGTCTATGAGTTGATTACAGACTCTGTGATGTACCCAATGACAGCCTATCCTGAAGTCCTTTGCTCAGACAATCTATTGCTGCTTTCGTTGGATTCGCACTTTCTCATTGCATGCCAATGGATTGGCCCTCTCTTCTAACATTCTAATATAAGGGCAATTAGCCACATTCTGCGTTGCCTCTCTCTGCTGTCTTACATGGTTTCATGGTGGGGATAATTTAAAACCCACATGTAACCATCTTTTCAAAAAGTTCAGATTTGTAGCACATCAATGTAACATTAAATTATAAATTATAAATTATAAATTATGTGTGCCATGAGGCTCCAGCAAGTTACCGAGTCACTGTCATTCCCCACAAAGATCTCCAGGCCACAGAGGTACACCTCATTTTATTTTTAAATATTTTTAAAATTATTATTATTATTATTATTATTATTATTATTATTATTATTATTGATACAGTTCCATAGGTCCTGGGATTTCCCTTATCCCCTCTCCAAATCACCCCCCATCTAGTTCCTCTATATCATTACTAAAGTATAGTTCTTCATACACAGTCATATGTTCATCATTGTGGGCATGGACAGTGGCAGAGCCCAGCATCCTATTGTCAAGATATAGTAAAGAGTTTCATTAGGTGTCTATCATTGGTCTGGAAGTAGAGATACACACTGCATTGTATACTCACATCTGGATATGTTAATCTCCATTTCACAGTTCATATATCCCCTAAATGAAAAGTCACAATATAAAATCAACAATAGGAAGAAAAATAGAAATTTACAATACCATGAAGTCAAATAACATGCTACTAGATGTGATAGCCCCCATTACACAGCTACTATACATCCCGTTAAATGAAAAGCCACAAAACAAAATCAACAACGGGAAGAAAAAAGAAATTAATAACACCATGAAGTTCAATAACATGTAACTGAATGACTAATATGTCGCTGAAGAAATGAAAAAGAAAATCAAGAACCTTCTTGAAGAAAATGATGCTACTGCATGATCTATAAGCCATTGAAGAATGTAATGACAAGAAACTCTTTTGATGAGATGAAACTAACAAAAAAATAAACATCAAAATCCATGTGATACAATTTCTGCTGATTTTTGTTGGCAAAATGTGTCTCCTGAAGGCAACAAATAGATGGGTTCTGTTTTTAATCCAGTCTACTAATCTATGACGTCTGATTGAGCTTAATCCATTTACATTCAGGGTTAATACATATTGGTGGTAATTTGGTCCTGTCATTTTAGGAATAGGTTGTTCATTGATTTAGCCTTCTGTTGTCATTTTACTGGGATATTCTTTCCATTTGTCTTTTGTTTTATTTGGTGCTATTCCTCTTCTCTGTCAAGAGAACATCTTGAAGTGTCATTTGTAGGGCAGATTGTGAAGAGGCAAATTCTTTTAACTTTTCTTTACTGTGGAAGAATTTTATTTCATTTTCAAAAACAAAGGAAAGTTTTGCTGGGTACATTATTCTGGGCTGACAATTATTTGCTTTTAGAATCTGGAATATAAGTTGCTCCATTCTCTTCTTAACTATCGAGTTTCGTGTGAGAGATCTCCTGTGAGTTTAATTGGCATTCCTTTATATGCCAATTGATTTTTTTCACGTGCACATTTAAGGGTTTTTTCCTTATGTTTGATTGAAAAGAGCTTGATGATCATGTGTGGTGGTGAAGATCGCTTTTGGTCAAGCCTGTTGGGAGTTCTGTGCCCCTCTTGGATGTTGTTTCCCAATTCTTTCCCTAGATTAGGGAAAGTTTCTCTTATTACTTCATTAAATAGATTTGTAAAAACAGTTTTTCTTTCTGCACCTTCTTGGACTCGCACAGCTCTAATATTAGGCCTCTTAATAGTGTCCTTCAATTCTTGCATACTTTTTTGGCCTGATCCAGCTCTGCTTCCAGCTTTTTGTTTGTTTCCCCTGATGACAAGAAATATCTTCCATTTCTGAGATTCTTTCTTCTGCTTGCTTCTTTGTACTTTGTAGACTCTCCACTGTACTTTTAATTTGCTCTACTGTGTTCTTAATTTCTGATGTATCAACCCTGATTTGCTTTATTGCTGCTATTTCTTGTTGAACATATTACTTAAATTCTTTGAACTCTTGTATGTGCTTCTCATTGTTGATCAGAAGCTTTATAATAAGTTTTCTGAATTCTGTGTCCCCCATTTTCTCGATGTCTTCCTCAGTTACCTCTGAGGTTGGCATAGGGATTTGCTCCTTTGCAGGCAAGTCTTCAGTAATATTCATTGTGCCTTTGTCTCTTCTTTTGCTCTTGATCATTGTACTTCTGGTTATCAGATTCTTCTCCTTGGGGCAGGTTTCAAAGCTGTGTCACCCACAGGTCTACAGTTCAACTTTACTTATTGCAGTTGGTACATAGCTCTTTGCTTGCAGCTGATTGTGCCACTCCCTCCAAAGAGTCCCAGGTTTGGGTTCTTAAGTTAGACTTCCACCATGGTCTCCATAGCCCCAACTCCTGGCTCACTACTCTCTACCTTCTATGATGTCGTGCTGAGGTTGCACTGTTGTCTCTCCAACCTTTCTTCCACTTTCGGTTGGGGCAGGTCCCAGGATTAGGGAGACACCAGGTGTCCTATATAGCTAGGTTGTTGGTGGCGCTGATCTTGCTGGAACCTGTTGGACGTTAGGTCTGGGTGCCACACGGACCTATTTTGGCCCATACAATGCCACACTCAGCATTAATTTCCTATGGGACCAGTGCAATCCACTGAACTTAGTGAGTTCTCACGAGCTCCGCACATGCGCAGTTCACTGTTGCCCCCTGCAGTCCTAAAGCTATTGCCATAGTGTACAAAGTGGTGCCTGTGCCACTACTAGAGTTCTTGATCTGCTGGTCATCAGGTCTGAGGGCTACCCGGACCTGTCTTGGGTGGAACCTGTGTGATGCCATGCTGTTGCAATTCACTGAATCAGAAATGAGTTCACTCCCAGCTCTGTGTATGCTCGTATCTTTCCAATTCAGCTCTAGGGGGCTGACTGGACTGTGAAATCCACCCTGTTCTCGCACTGCCCGTCTGGGATCTGCTGCTCTGTCTCTGCTCCTGGTCAAATCAAACAGACCAGCAGAACGGACAGTTCTTTGGGTGGGTTCACACTTGGTGGCTGGCGGAGTTCTGGCTGCTGGTGGAGTTCAGATCACCGTTAGCTGAATACTGCTGGATTATCAGTCACTGCAACACCACACTGTTGTTTTGGCTGCTTTCCTGTGTCTGTCAGTCTCCAGGTACCCCTCTGCTGTTGTTCTTCCTCTCCTATTTCCTGGAGTGTGTAGTGATCACCTTATGATTAGACTCCTCTGGAATTCTTTTCACAACATGCCAGAAGTTCAGCACTCCCAATCAGAATCCATCCCCTCCTTTAGGGATATTTTTGTATGTTGTGTGATACTCATAGGCCTCACGCAGCTCATCACCAAACCTTGTCTTTTGTATGTTCTCAACAAATACTGCAAACTACCATGATGGACCTACTTTGGGGTGACCATGAGATAGGCTTTCATTTATGAGTTTTAATTAGTCCCCCCCATGGATGCAATTTAATGGACAAAACAATAAAACACACAGACTAAGAGAAGTCACAATCTGAGACACAATCACACTCTCGAGGTGTAAGAAACATTCCTCAGTGTGAAAGCAATGCAATGGACAGGTAGTCCTTTGAGTTACCCACCACCTCCTCAGCGCATTCATCTCATTCTGTCTGCAGTCAGTAGCATGTAGTGCTGTCCTGAACATCTCCCTTAGTCCCTGTTGTCAACTGTCTTGGAATTGAGAAGCCGGAGTATGAAAAGGTATATGTAGTGAAAATGTTTCCAGCCCTAAACACTGTTCTGTTGCCCTCGTGCTATACCCCATCAGTACTCAACCATACGGTGTTACAAACACTCCCTACAATATGATTTTTTAAAAGCTACTTTGCAGTCATAATGGGCAACTGTGATCTGCTTCACAGCTAGAAAAGAATGAAAGTGGTTCCTACGATATCACCTAACTTCGAAATGCATTAGAGGAACAGGAGGGAGGAAGGAAGAAAGCTGATCTCTAGTCCCATCTTTCTATAAATCACAGTGGTTACTTCTGATAGTTGCAGTCAGAAGGCAGCACTAAGGCAGTTGCTTCTAGACATTATTAGTCCATCTGACTCCCGAGTTGTGCTTTATAACTGTCCCTCTCCATGGCTCCCTGCTCTACCTTTAAAGATGAGTCTCTGTGTCTAGACTTCAGGGCATCTTAACATCCTTCCAACCGCAAAACTCATCTGCGGCCACAAGTGGGATTGCAGGCGCTTCCTCCGGAGGGCACTTCGGCTGCGTCAATTAGGACAGAAACAGCTACCCCTAGCTGGAGCAACTTCAATTTGATTAACTGGTGCTCTACATTAAGTAAAAAAAAAAAGGAAAAAAACGTTTAATTGCCTGGGTTATCTTGGTGTTTACACATCCTGGGGAATATTTCCCGGTTTCAACAGAACTTACAGGGCCACCTGACCAGGTCATCGCTATTGTCTCCACTGTCCAAGGGGACGCATTGACTTACATTTAGAGAGTGCCAACATCTGCCACTCCTTTCTTCTGGAATCAGAGAACTGATGCTGCCAGAGGGCAATGTTTCCCACATACCCTCACTCACTGCTCTTGTCCCGAAGCACACAGTTGCTTAACCTCAGTTCCCCTCATCTATGACATGAAGAGAATGGCCTAGATGCCCTTGAAAGATCTTTGCAACTTTCATGTTTGATGGCACACAAATTTACTCACACATGAGTCTAATTGTACTTGCCATCTTTTTTAATGAGTGATACAACATCAGCCCAGATTCGAATTTACTGATGATGAAAACCCTGGACACTGTAGAGAGGAAGATCAAAGGGAGGCAATCGGACCCTCAGACCTGGGCTGGGCTGTCCCTCCAAGTTCTTCCTTTAACCAGTTACTCAGCAGCAAAGCCTCTTAAACCTTTTGAATATGTGATGTGAGAGCCGGATTGTGACAATTGATGTGTGAAAATGCTTGGAAGACGGGAAGTTCTCCATAATTTTCAGGCTGTTGCTTGCTCTGACGCTGGGAGGTTCCCCCTCCTCTGTTCACTACTTCTTCAACTTTCACGAGCGGCACAGAGACACGTGAGCTGAGAGTTAGCTGAGGTCTCAGCTGATTGCAGAACACTAAAAGAATGTTCCTAAAAATATACATACATTCTGTTTATTTGACACATTTCAGTCTCATGTCCTCAACTTGAGTTTTCCTTTCTCAAGCAGTTTGTTCTGTGACAAAAGGTTTGCAAAAAAAAAAAAAAAAAAAAAAACACAGGCATAATTGCTGAAGTTTCTCTTCTTTTGACAGCAATTCAATGCCTTTAACAAAATTTATAATCCTTTTGTACCTAAATGTTTATATGTGTTGTTAAAGCATAATGTAAAAGTATATAAACATTTTCACATGTTTTACTGGATCAAATATGGAACGTATGATAATAATTAGAACCACCAACCTAACATATTGTGAAAATGACACATATGCATTTAATTATAGTTTCTGATTTTCAAGCATGCATTCAGGGAAAGGAGGAAGTGGCTTTCTGTTTAACTTCTTTACTGCTAACAGAACACACATGTGCTTTGGCAAGTTTCCTAGGGAACATCTGTCTAAAAAGGAACATTGGGGAGTTAATTGACATCTACTGAGACTGGGCAACTGCTGTATGGCCCATGCTGTCTCCATTAAACTTAACTGTGTCTCCTTTAAGCAGAATCACAAAACATACTATCGATCCCACTCTTTGAACAAAAAGCCAGACGACAAGCAAAACTGAAACTGGTTTACTTACAGGACAATGTTACAAAGCCGGTAAACAATTTGGTTTCTTTTTCCAAAGAACAGTTTATGGAAGATGCCAGTTCTGGGTTGGAGGGTGGAGTTCTAGGGAGGAGTTTGTAAACGGTTTGTGGATGTGTTTCCGATGGCTCATACCAAAGGAATGAGTGGAAAAACGCTCCTTGCAATTAGGAAGCAAGCTATGGATAGGAAGGGAAATGAAACAAATTAGCATTTTTGACATCGCCTCAAATCTGGTTGGAGGAAGTCTGATTAAAGATTTGAAAAATAATAAGGAGCCCAACGATTTAGAGGAAGTATATATCTATATCTATAGGTATAGATATAGATATAAATAGACTGGGATTAAGCCTTCTCTTCCTTGGCTAGGTTTGACAAGGAATGCAGTAATGGTTCCCAGATGAAGAAAAATTCCAAGTGATAGGATGAAATGTTCTATACTACTTGGAAAGTTAGGGGGATTGGCAGAATTGGAGTTCAATGTCTTGACGTAAATCACAATACTCATTTTTAAAATAAAAGTACAGATTTTTATCCATTTTATCCACATCAGTTGTACTACGACAAGTACATTGGATATAAAATGTAATGAGTAAATGGACAAACAAAGCTGCCAGATAAAATATGACACCTGTTAAATTTGAGTTTCAGTCCAGTGCAGTAGCCTAGTGGCTAAAGTCCTCACCTTGCACGCACTGGGATCCCATATGGATGCTGGTTCGTACCCCAGCTTTGCCACTTCCTTTCCAGTGCCTTGCTTGTAGGCTGGGAAAGCAATTGAGGACTATCCAATACCTTAGGACCCTGCACCCATGTGGGGGACCCAGAAGAGGCTCCTGGCTCCTGGTTTCAGCTCAGCTCAGCTTGAGCCATTACATTCACTTATGAGTAAACCAGCAGATGGAAGATCTTTCTCTCTGTCTCTCCTATTCTCCGTGAATCTGACTTTCCAATAAAAATAAACAAATCTTTACAAAAATTGAGTTCCAGAAAAATAATGAATAGTTTGTTTGCTAAATGTGGTGAACCTGACTCATCTAAGGATAGAACAAAGTAATGTCGGGATATGGGATACTTGGTTTAAAAAAAAAAAAAAAAAAACTAGGAGCCCGAAGGATCTTGGACCTAGAAGGAAGTCAAAGCAGAACCTCAAGGGCAGAAATCAGGGACTCCAGTAAGAAACTTGCCAGGGCAACATTGCCAGGGCAATTGTACGCATGCTGTAGGACTGTCACAGCAAACTACCACTCCCTGGACAGCTAGCACCACCAAAATGTCCTTCCCTACAATACTGAGGGTTTCAAGGCCAAGGCCAGTTTAGGCGTGATTTCTTTGGAGGTTTCTCTCCTTGACTTGAAGCAAGCCATCTTCCTTCAGTCATCACGTAGCTGTTGTTCTGAAGGTACTTGATGAACGCCAGGCATAGTGGATTAAGAACAACCAGTTAGCCTGGTGTCACCTCAGTCCCCTGTGGGAAGCCTCTATGTACAGTGCGGTCACATTCTGAAGCACTGGAGGCTAGGACTTCCACAAAAGAATGCTGCAGGGACAAAATTCAACCCAGAGCATGTTATTGTGCTTCATGTTATGGAACCAATTGAAGTTAATTCAGTTCAGTTCTGCTGGCATTTATAACTGTAATATAGGTGATTTTTGTTCCAGGTGTGGAGAAGTCAAAATTAATAAGGCATGATTCCTGCCCTTAAATGCAGAATCACTTTTCTGAGTAGAGAAAGGTTGTACACAAATATGTAAAGTGAGAGGCATAGACATAAATATACTAGAGCAAATGCCAGACTGATGGGAATGTAGCAAGTACGGCAGGAAAAAAAAAGCTACTGTCACATTTGAAAGCTCTTGAGTCTCTCATTAAGATACAGCAACAGGCAAAGGAAACTACTGGTGTTCTTGCGTAGTCTATTTTGTTGCTTTTTTTTTTTTTTTTTTTTTTGGTGTTTGTTGTTTATTTTTACTCTTTTCACAGAGAATTGACTTGATTTTCAATGGTGCAAGTAGGGAAAAGAAAAGTTTCACTTTCACAGTGAAAGTGAAAAGAAAGTTGATAGAAGGAATACTCCCTGTACAAAACAGATTCTACACCAGCACTGTGCGTACCTGTTAGAACTGGCTCAGGGCCTCACAACAGATACAACGGTAACACGGCTTCTTCCACTGGAACAATGAAAAAGCAAATGAAGACCGTCCAGCTCTGCTTCTGCCTAACCCTCCTTGCTTAGTGGATGAAGGCCTAGGTTATCGTATTTTCTGAAAGAACACGCTTCCATGGATTTGTGTCTTATATTTGGCTACCATTTTGCTTTGTTTTTGTCATTGCGACTGACTTTGTTGTAAATAGAAACAATTATCTATTTCAAAGTAATGCATATCTAGTGAAAGTGGATGAGAAAATATAAGAGAAATGGAGAAAAAGAGATAGTAAATCTCTCCAAACACTCAAAGAAATATATCCTTTCCAAGGACCTACATACATGCATCTTAATAACAGGTGATACAACTCTACACTGTGTTTTGTGATGTGCCTTTTTTAAAAAAAAAGTTTTCCTTGAAGGCTATATATATGTATAATATATATGTATATGTATTTCATTGAATATATATATGAATGTTTATATCCATATATTTGAATATTCTCTACACATACGTTATGGCCTATTTGTAAACATTTCTGTTAGGCATGAATTCACAGGTGTTGTTGCTGAGGTTGGCAGCAGGCTAATAGTTTTTAAAATTGATTATACTGAAGAGGGGGTGGTTTGGTGTATGAGTTAAGATGCTACCTTGGATTTCCACATTTCGTATCAGAGTACCTGCACATAGGATCCAGTTCTGCTTTGAATTTCAGCTGCCTGATACTGAAGATCCTGCCATCCATCTAGGAGACCATGATGGAATTCCTAGTTCTTGGCTTGGCTTGACCCAGCTAGAACCACTGTGGGTATTTCAGAATAAATCAGCAAACAAAAGGTATATCTCTTTGCCTGTCTTTGGGTATGTGTGTGTCTCTCTCTCCCACTACCTTCAAATATACTAAACAAAAGAAAATTTCCAAACCAGTTCTGTTAATCTATATTCCCTACAACTTTACACAAGATTCCAAGTGCTCCATGTTGACACAAATACTTGGTTTCATCATGGCTAGCTTGAGGTATCCTGACAAGTGAGTAGAGGTCATCTATACTGCTCCTTTGTTTTCATTTTCTTGACTGAATGAGACTGAACACCTTTCTAAATGTCCCCCCTCTGTAAAGTACTTATTTTTAAATTGTACCCGTTTTGGGGCTGTTTTTTGGCTTTTGTTTTTGCTTGAAAGCATTCTTTGTATAGTCTGAAAGTATTTTGTCAATTATATAGTCTGAACAAAAACACTTAGTCAATTACATCTACTAAAAATATCCTCAAACACTGCGGCTTGGTTTAACAGACTTTCACCATAGTATTTTGATGATGAAGTTTCTTAGATTTTTTTTTGAAGAATATCTGTTTATTTACTTGCTTTAAAGGTGGTGTGATACAAAGACACAGGGAGAGACAAAGATATCATCAGTTAATTTACTCCCCAAGTAGTCACAGTGGCCAGGGTGGGGCCAGGCCAAAAGCTGGAGCCCGGAATTCCATCCAAGTCTTTTACCTGGACTGCAGGAACTCAAAAACTTGGGCCATCTTTTATTGTTCTTCTGCATCTGTAGCAGGCAGCTGGGTCATAAGCAGGGCGGCAGGGATTCAAAATGACATTCCAATATGGAATATCCACGTGTGAGGAGGACTTAGACCATTCCATATGTCCTCAAGTTTCCCAATTTTAATGACATTCAGTGTATCAATTGTTCCCCAATGGTTTATAAGCCCTGCTTATGAGATCTTTGCCTATCCCTAAGGTAGCAAGATAATCTCCTATGCTATCTTCCAGAAGTTTCACTCTTGTTTCTTTAACATTTAAGTATCTAATTTCCAGAATTTATTTGTATAGTGATATGAGACAGGTTAATTTTGCATTTTCAGTTTTCAGTCAGATGATTCAGGACTAGTTATCAAAAATAATCAATCCATGACACTTCCCAGGCATAACAATTTTGTGCTATGTGGAATGTGGCCATTCCCGTGGCCATGTATGCATGGTTCTGTTATTGGATCACCACTTGTCTTTTAAATCTATGGTCGGGGCCCGACAGCGTGGGCTAGTGGCTAAAGTCCTCGCCTTGAATGCCCCGGGATCCCATATGGATGCCAGTTCTAATCCCAGCAGCTCCACTTCCCATTCAGCTCCTTGCTTGTGGCCTGGGAAAGCAGTCGAGGATGTTCCAAAGATTTGGGACCCTGCACCACGTGGGAGACCCGGAAGAGGTTCCAGGTTCCCGGCTTTGGATTGGCGCAGCACTGGTCGTTGCGGCTCACCTGGGGAGTAAATCATCTGATGGAAGATCTTCCTCTCTGTCTCTCCTCCACTCTGTATATCTGACTTTGTAATAAAAATAAATAAATCTTTCTTTAAAAAAAAATCTATGGTCAGTTAAATGTAAAAGGTCAAATACAATAGTCTGATTGCTAAAGTCCTTGCCTTGCATAAGCCAGCAGACCCACTTCCCATCCTGTTCCCTGCTCGTGGCCTGGGAAAGCAGTCAAGGATGGCCAAAAGCCTTGGGACCCTGCACCCACGTAGGAGACCTGGAAGAAGCTCCTGGCTCCTGACTTCAGATCATCTCAGCTCTGGCAGTTGCTGGAGCTGTCTCTGTCTCTCTGAACTGCTCTTGTCATTCCTTTCTGTGTCTCTTGTTCTTATATCTGACTTTCAAAATAAAGTAAATATCTTTTAAGAAAGTAATAAGATTGGAAATTCCCATTTTAAGTGCTCAGTTGCTACATGAGGCTAATATCAACAAAGTAATGCAAGTAGAATATTTCCCTCATCCAAGAAACTCTACTAGATAAGACATGAATCAGTACTGTCCAATATGACAGTTCCTATAACTCTGAGGTGGTCTATTTTCCTTTGCTTATTGTATTTCTTCACTATTAGGATACAACTTCCATGAATACAGCAATTCAGTCCAATTGTTATTGCTTATACTGTCTAGTATAGTTGCTGATACATGCTATTTGTCAAAAGAATGAGTGAAACTTTGCTGAGTTCTGTGAAAAGCAAATCTACTTTCTGAACCTATGATGTCCAAGTTGTGAGTTCCTCTGAGAACCAGGGCAGAGAGAGCATCATGCTTTGGGATCTTTGGTGTAACCTGCGCCCAACACTTCCAGTGACTGTTCACGATGATACTGTTGATCTGTAGACAGGACTGGTTCGGATGAAGTCTACCTTTGTTTCTATTTCAAAACTAATACTCATCAACCTGGGAAATGTTTCTAACAACATTACAGAGAAGACACTGTTATTATCCTCACTTGATGGACAAGAAAGTGAAGAAACAGAGAAAGGATTTGACCAAGCTCTCTGTAACTACCCGAAAACGGAGACAACTGGATTTGAATCCAGTAGAACCTGTGTTACTCCTGACTGAATGTGTCGCCTCTCAAGAGAACCACACCAGTTGTCAATTCATTTTGTTTGCATATTTATTGATCCATTTAGAAAATAATAGAATGGCTGCTTCATAACAGGTCATATCTTCAGCTCTGTGTATTTACAGCTCTTTGCTACCTTTCTTCTCTTGTACAGATCATGTTTGATTGACTTCTATGCTCAGTGCTAATCATACATATATATTGGGCATTCCCACTGTCCTAGAATGGGTTCCTAAGAAACATTAACATTATCTATACATCAAGGATTGTTCTTAAGGAAAATATAATGAGGTAGACAGGATAGATTAAGTGAGAATGCTGTGCCAGCTTTTACCCAGCCTTGTACTGCTCCCACAGGGAGACCTGGGACATGGCCTACTATACAGTCAATAAAGCTGGTCCTTTATACCCCCGTGCTACTTAGTGTTGGGAGCAGGCTACCCTGCTGTGCAGCTTCCAGGGAGAACACTCTTACCTAGTTCAGCTTAGAGGAATTCTCCAGAGAAGGGAGCAACTATTAACCACTATTAACCGGAGACACTTAGGAACCTGCATGTTAGGTGGACAGGTCCAGGCCAAAGAGGAGCTTGATTGGACACTGAGCATGTCCTCTGTGTTTACCCTCATTACATTCATGCCTGGAGGAGTGCTGCAAAAGAAAGAACATTCAACATATCTCAGCCATTGACTGGGTTTGAGTGTGTTTCACAAAAACACTTTCCCAGCCTCGATTCTCACTGCTGAGTCTCTGCTTGAGGAATGCGTATGTTGCACGCCTCTAAAGACTTCCAAATGGAGTGAGATACGATACAAAACCCCTAGAAGCCATTTTAAATAACATCCAGTAAATAAAAACATCTGGTAGATAGATTAAGCTCCACAGAGTGAGCCCTCTGATAGAATACGTGATATACCTTTAAGGTGAAGCTTACACATTTAGCAACCATTTCGGTGACTGGTGGCGTCTAACTGAGCACTCAGGAAATGCAGGCGGGAAGATGAGGAGTCATTCGGAGAACACAGTGGGATGAGAGGCACTGAGCATATTTCCCTCTGTTTTATTGATCTTTATGCTGTGTTCTGGTTATGCTCTTTAGAAGAGTAGTTATGAAAACGCAAACATTACACATGTTGGCAGTGAATGTGACGCCGGCATCTGTTGGCCTTGACTTGAC
This sequence comes from Ochotona princeps, assembly GCF_030435755.1. Lineage (NCBI taxonomy): Eukaryota > Metazoa > Chordata > Mammalia > Lagomorpha > Ochotonidae > Ochotona > Ochotona princeps. Next base: position 74,868,394 of record NC_080840.1, on the reverse strand, counting down.
GCCTCTGGTAGGAAGCATGGGTGAAGCTTTCGTCCATGCTTTCTCTTTGGAAATCAAGCTTCAAAAGTCAGAACACCTGTATAACCTCTTCGCTGCCACACAACAGCCACAGAAACTGGTCTAGAAAACCAAGCCCTCTGTTCTGCTTGTCTTTGAAGACTGTACAGCAGTGCTGGTGCAAGAGCCTGGTGGCCTCGAGTTCTCATCTCCTGCTTTCTTTGACTCAGACATCAGAGCGAGCAAAAACGCTTCAGCGTGTATAGATGCAAGAGCTAGGAGCAAAAATCTCCCATTCTCACTGCAGCCTCACTTAAAAGGTCAAAGCCAATAAAAATCTTTTGGCACCATTTTTGTAATGGATATCTTAGAACAAGCCCCACTGAGCCTTTATGGCTTTATTCTCAGTTTTCCAAAAAGGATATAACTTGTTTCAATTGCTTAAAACATAGGGGCAAACCACGTATGATGAATGCATTCTGTTTGAAATCAATTTCCTTCATCATTTTATTAGATTGAATGCTCTGAACGGGGGAGTACTATTTTCCCATTGTGCTTTTACAGAACTGCCAGGTCTCAGAGCTTTGTGGCTCCAAGCTCCTGATTAGTTTCATTGTTTTTCTTTTCTTCTACTTTCCTAGTGTCAAGGACTTAACCCTTTCTTCACCTTTGGGTAGCAGGCCAGCACCCTCAGGAAGGTAGAATAGACAGCATGATTAAACAAGCAGTAGGCAGCGAGGGGGCAATATTTCAATAGCAAATATTGCTACCCATATACCCCGACAGAATGTATCAAAGTAAACAAAATGATAGCATAATTATAGTAGTCCCAATTATGTTAATTAGACTGCATACACGCTTCACTGATAAGCAACTGTGCTGCAAAGAAATGCTGTTAGGCCTGGTGCTGCAGCTTCCTGTAGCTTTGTGGTACATATGTTACCATATTCTTGGGTACCACTGAGTCTTTTACAAGTTTTTTCTTTCTTTTCAAACATCTTTGCTGAAACTATTTTAAGCCAAAGGCCATGCCATCCCCATTCTAGAAGGCAGAGAGTCCTAGTTGGATTCTGTGCCCACTACACTCCTCAATAGTTTGGTTCTATTCTCCTCCAACCTCAAAAGAAAAACACTAACATGTCTGTTTGGCTAATTGAACTTCAGCATAAAAACTGGATTTTTTTCCCATCTACTTCAAATCACATCCTCTGTCTTGATGTTACCCACAGAAGAGAACCCGTGACGGAAGGGGCCACCAAAAGCACTTGTTAAATAGCAGCCTGCATTTCAGGGAAGTAAAAGCTGGGGGAGACTACAATTGTTGATGTATTGTCATAGGCAGATGGCACATCTGATTGTTTTTTTTAGAAAGGTTACGAATCAGAAAAAAGAGCCCAAGGAGACAAATAATGAAGAAAATTACAAATGCTTAGAAAGGGAAAAATTAGTTATAAATTCACTAGAATCACTTACGTTTTATAAAGTGATGATGTAATTAAAATAATTGTTTCAACATGATTTATACAAACATAAGTAAAATAAGAATAAGTTAGAGGCTAGTAGAACCAAGGAACGTGAGAATGAAAAAGAGTAACTGTAGTCCAGATATTATCTAACAGTTGGCATAAAGATAGAGCAAATGACTAATGCATGACAAAAATTAAGGAGTATGGGTGTTTCAATCCCCCCAAAAATATTGCCAGGAAATTAGAAATCTAAATAATAGAAATGTTGTACCTTTTTTTTTTTTTTTGGTAGACATATTTTATTTGTTTCAACAACAGAGAGTGAGGGGGACAGAGGTTATCCACTCACTGGTTCAGTCCCCAGATGGCCACAATGGTTAGCCAGGCAGCTTTTTTCAGATCTCCCATGTGGGTGCAGTTTGACCATCACCTGCTACCTTCCCAGTCATGTTAGCAGGGAGCAAGATGCAAAGAGGAGCAGACAGGACTTGAACCAGCTTCCGCATGAGATATAAGCACTGCAGACACTAGGTCAGTTAGCTATACCTCAGTGACAGACCATTGTAGCAGAAGTTAAGAAAAGGTCCAGGTGTGTTAACACATCTATGCTTCTTACTCCACTCCCTACTTCTCTTTTCAAAACTCATTTGATCACTTACCCACTCTCTATCCTTCAGTTCTTATGTTGTGTCTTTTCTTCTCCCATAAACCCTGATCAAATCTCCCTATTTGAAGGTGATTTCCCTATTTCTCTCTCGTTCACTTGCTCCTTGCCAGAGCTCTTGGCAAAATGGGCGATAACCGCACTTCCCACGTTGTCAGCTTCACCATTTGTGCTAAGAAAAAATGGAAGCAAACTCTATATTAGACAAACCAGCAATCTCTTATCAAAACAGAGCTAACTTTTCTTGAATTTTTAGTTATCAATGTAACCAGGTTGACTTTCAGACCCACAATCCTTGAAATAAACATTTTAAAATCAGTACCTGCCATTTGAAGTTTTCACTCTTAACTTGTCCAGTATGCATTAGGCTTATTTTTCCATAACACCACATGTATTGAGCAAAACGAAGCACTAAGAAATATAAAATGATGCTTTGAATTTCCATAACACACAAGGATGTCCTGTAAAAATAGCAAAGAATAAATGTCCTGGGTAGAGAGATTATCAAATTGCTGTGCCGATTTTGTGCAGAGAGAACAGCCAAGAGTTTGCAACTGATCATCTGTGATGACATGAAAGACCATCAGGGGGATGTTGCCAGATGCTCTCCTCTATGCTAAGAGGTAGAAGGATGGGATTAGATTATAACCAGGGAGATTATGTTAGAGGCAAAACACTGTTGCTTTAGTGGTTGAACTTCTATAAAACAGATTACTATCAAAGGACAGTGCAAAATCCACAATGCAGAATATGTCTGACAATAAGACCAACTATTCGATATCCTAGATGGTCCCATATAGTTCATGCTTTGATTGGTACAATAGATATTTGCTTGTAAACCGTTGCAAGGTTATTCTCTGCTTAGGAAATGAGCAGATAAAACAAACATGGAGAAAATAAAAAGAGAGCATTTTAGTTTGTGAGAAATACTTAAATTGTCCAGAGAAAAGTTTCTTTGGCTCTTCATGGTATCTGCCTGCTACTTCTTTGCATGATGTAACTCTATTGGTTTAAGTACAAATGCCCTACTCCTCTGGCAGGACACAGTCCCTGCAGGTAAGCACAAGAAGCTTGATAGGAAACAGCCCAGAATAGGCCATGGGAAGCTACGTACTGGCATACATTTAGCACGGGTCGGGGGCAGGCCAGGCTGAATCAGTTCATGTCATCCACTGGCAAATCCGAACACCAGAACAGAGTGTGGGTTGAGCCAGGTTCGATCGCAACAAAAATCAGTGCACAGTATGGAATGCCAAGATGAGGTTGCCTGTACCAGATGTGACTGCAGCACCCAACCAGCACGCATGAGAACCAGGAAGGGAGGGGGCAGAACAGGCAGGGAGATTAAGGGGCTGGTCCCCTCGCCGGACAGCTACTCCCACTGGAGAGCGTGGGCTGGGATGGGGACAGATCAGACTAAGCAAGGCTACAACACCTGTGTGCCGCATATGGACTAGATTAGGGAAAAACCAGGCTGGGCGGATTATTCCTACTGGTGCAAGCATAAATTAAAGTGGGTGAGGGTTGTTTGGGCATAGCCACAGCATCAGCTGGCAGAAGCTGGCACTGGGGGCTAGTTCTGTCAAGTCAAACCACAGAAACACCCGAAGAGCACATAAACCGGGATTGAGAGAGACCTGGGAGGAAAATAGTGGGTTCCCCCTTCTTGGGTTACTACTCCTGCGGGAGGCATGAAAATTAGAACAGGGGCTGGAATGGCTAGACAAAGAGGCACTCAACAACATCCGTGAGGGCTGGATAGTTGAGTTGGTTAGATGGAACTAAGCTTTAATACCCATTGACAAGTACAAGAGCCAAATGGGATGTGGGACAGACTGGACTAGTCTGCTATACATACTGGCAAACCAGGGTAGGGGGCGGGCCTGGTGGGAGTTATTGTGATTTGCCCTGACTAGGCTGCAGCTCCCACTGGTTGATGTGAGAGCCGAGTATGTGCTGGGCAGAACCAGTCTGGACTGCAATACCCATTGGTTCCAGTGGAAGTCGGGACTGGAAACAGAACCAACCCAGCAATTGCAGCCACCCGCTGATCGTGGTGATGGACTGTGTCGAGCCCTGTGTTGGCTAGAACACACAAGAATCTGGTCTGGAAATACCTCAAAGTTTCTTTGGGGATCTCCCCAATCGAACTGCTGGACTCAGAACCCTAGCCAAGAAAAGAAAGAAGAAAGAACAAGTCAATCAACCACCTCAGCTATATGTTGGCAGCGAAATACTGGGCAAATGGAGACTCTATGATGGACTATGTCAATCACTGGATTCTTCAACGACCTCATCGTGCTTGGAGTGGCAAAAATGGCAGCGATTCATAACTGGTGGACTATTAAAACCACTTGAGCAAGTATCTCAGAGCATGCCTCACATCAGGGACTTGGGGAGGGTGGGAAACTGGGTGGGGCTTCTCCCTCAATATCCCCCTTTACCTCGGATACATGAAGGAAACAATATGGAAATAATAGTCTTACCCACTTCCCTATAGCCTTTGAAACTTTTTACTGTAATTAACTATGTAAAGATTGTCAACAATATAATAAAAAAAAGTACAAATTCCCTAAGATAGAAAGAATGATTAAATAACCTCTTATGGTTTCTCCTAGGCTTTATTAATCTATTGTTTTGGTTTCCACTGTAAGAAAACAACATGACAGTAAACCTGTGTTGTTTGTCTTACTGGAAAGACATACTTTGACTCTGTCATCCCCACTGTGGAAACACACTTAGAACACCATTGGGGTTAGAATAGTTTCTCAGAAATATATATTTTAGGAAGTAATTTTATAGATGAGACCCAGAGACAGGATGAAAACACATAAGAATGGGGCTATAAATATGAGTTACAGAGAATTCTGTCATGTACTGCCTTCATTTGGTTTGAGTGTATTCCCAGCTGTGAGGTGGAGGGGTCAAAACTACTCATGAGATGTTCCTTTTATATTATTTGCAGGACACAATTCTCATTATATGAATTGTGGGGTCCAGAGGCTGAGCAGCTACCCAGCAGCTGATTGCCCATGGGCTGTGGGCCTGGCCTCACATTAGTGGGAGCTTGGGGGGTTCAGGCTTGTTGGAGACCTGGGGATATGGGGAGACCAGGGCTTCACATCCAGGAAGGTAGAGTGAGTCTGGGAATCTCTCCGTGTGTGTGGTCTATGGATTGATCAGGGAGAGGGGAAGAAGATGTGTGGGAGAGAGATTATTGCAGGCGTGGAATGACTTCTGAGGGACTTCCATTGACAGAGTCACTGTACTTGCATGTAAGCAGTGGGACTGAGACCAAGTGATTTGGAGGGTGGAAGCTGCAGGATTTTTATGGATCAAACTGATGCACTGGGCCATGTGGGAGACTGAGCTGGGTTAGTCAGCATGGATCATAGCCCACTACCACACACCTGTGCACACTAAAGCTAGGGCTGAGGGTCCGCCTGGAGGGTTTGATCATAGGAGGGCTGGATTCCAGTGAGAGTAGGAACAGGGCACAGGTAATGCTAGGCTGGGTCATGACACTAATCAGCACATGAGAGACCAGGTCTGGGGATAGATTCTGTGGGGGATATGTGGGCCCACCTCTATGAAACTGCAATTTCCACTGATTTACTTAAGAGCTGGGAGTGGTAATAGGCTGAGCTAGGCATGATCATGGAACCCTTCAACACTCAAGGGTGCTGGGGTTAGGAGCAGGCCAGGCTGGTGCAAGCTGCAGCACCCTGAAGTGTACCCAGGCATAGGGCCAGCCCACAACACCCACCAGCTCATACAAAGGCTGGAACTGAGAGGGCAGACTATGCTGAGTGAAGGCCTAGTACCAGGAGGGTGAGATGGCATGAATCAGGTAGGGGGGTAAAGGGAGCTTTCCAGCTGGACCACTGCTCCTGTTGGCAAGCATGAGTACCAGCACTCAGAGCAGATCAAGTCAGGCAGGGCTACAATACCTGTTGGCCTGCACGTGAACTGGGTTAGAGAGAGAGCCAGGTTGGGACAACTGACTGTAAACACTAATGCATGCATTAGCCAGAGTAGGTGCAGGTTCGTTGATATTTGCTGCAGCATCGACTGGCAAATCCCGGGACAGGCAAGACTGCAAAACCACTTGAGGAGTACAAAATCCAGGGCTGGGAGTAGGTCCATTAGGGAAATTGTGGGCACCTCTCTGACAGGCTGCAACTCCCACTGGTGAGCATGAGAATCAGGACTGGGGGCAGGTCTGACTGGACAGGTGGTGGCACCTGCTGGCATGAATGTGGGCTAGATAGTGGGGTTGATTGAACTGAGCCAGGCTTCAGTGCCCATTGATATGTACAAGAGCTGAATGGAATGTGACAGACTGAGCCAATCTGCTTGTACTGGCAAGCATAAGAACCAGGGCTGGAACCAGCACAGTGGAGGTTTTTGGGGGCCGCTCCAACCAAGCTGCAGGGCCCACTGGTGTGTGGTGGGCAGAGTTGGGTTGGACCACAGCATCTATTGGTTTAGGTAAAAGATGGTGTTAGAGATGGAACTGGCCCAGCAATCACAACTACCAGTGTGTGTGTGTAGGTTGATATGGGTAACAGACAGAGCTAAACCCCATACTGGCAATCACACACAGTCAGGTCTGGGATCACCTCAGATGAGGTTTCTGTGGGGATCCTCCCAACTGAACTGCTAGACCAGAACTCCAGCCATAGGAAGAATCCAGGACCTGTGGTCTGATTGTGGAGTGCATGTGTCAGAGCAGGGACAGTGACTTAGAAGGAGCAGTGGACAGCATGCCTAGATGCACACGGAGGGTATGACAGTCCACAGGGACCAGCAGAAAACCTCTGATCCCATAGCAGAAGAATGAGAGAACAAATTGGTCAACTACCCCAGCCAAGTGTTGACAGTAAATAACTGGGCGAATGGAGACTCTGGAGTGGACTCTTGGCACATGAACCTTGGAAGAATTTCCTCATCCTTTCATCAGAGGGATGGACAGCATTTCAGAACCATCGAAAACATTTGAGAGGAACCCTTGGTTCCCACATCCAGGGCCCTGGGATGGCATCTGGTATCTATTCCCCATCCCCAGTTACTGGGGTGGAAGGAAGGCTGGGTGCAGCAATTCCCAACCTCCCCCATCCCTCAGATACACAAGAAAGAGGGAGAAAACCTTGGAAACAATGGATTTACCCTGGTCAACGATGTAAACATCGCCAAAAATTAATCAATTAGTTAATTAGTTAACAACTATAAAAGGAGCCTGGCATTGTGGTGGAGTATGTTAAATCACTGCCACCTATGATGTCAGCATCCTATATGAGCTGGAATCCTGCCTGCTCCATTTGTAATCCAGCTTCCTGCTAATGTGCTAGGAAAGCAGCAGAGAAAGCCTGAGCTTGTCCACGACACCCATGTGGCATGCTCTCAAGGAGTTCCAGGCTCCTGGCTTTATCCTGGCCCAGATCTGGCCATTACGGTCATTTAGGGAGTCACCAACGGATGGAAGACTTCTCTCTTTATTTCTATTATCTGCAACTCTGCCTTTCAAATGCATAAATAAATGTTTTAAGAAGGGACAGAATTTCATACTTCCTTTTAGTTAGGTACATAAAAGGTGATGTATAGAATATTATACAGCAGCAATACAGACTTCATTAGAGCACTTGTAAGTGAACATGTCCTGTGAGTAATACTCAAAGAAGTCATGAATTTACTTGCCAGCACTCACTGCTCTGACATCCATAGATTTTTTTTGACCCATTTCTATTTATTCTTCTTTAAAATAATATAAGAAGATTTCAAAAAGTTCCTGGAAATTAGAATTAAGAAATGGATTTATTCTGATAAAAAGAAAAAAAACTTAAGGTTATGCATACCTTTTTCATAGTATCCATTAAAGAAGAGAAGATTTGTTTTTATTAGAAGGGCAGGACTACAGACAGGAGAGACAGATCTTCCCCCTGCTGGGTCACTCCCCAAGTGGCCGCAGTAGCCAGATTTGAACCCATGTTAAGCTGGAAGCCAGGAGCCTCTTTTGCATCTCCCGTGTGGGTGTAGGGGCCCAAAGCCTTAGGCCAAACTCTGCTGGTTTCCCAGGTTATCAGCAGGGAGCTTGGTGGGAAGTGATGCCAGTGCTCCAAGTGGAAGCTTAGTTCTCTACTCCAGAGCACTAGCCCCATCATATACATTTTGAAGAGCCCTTGTACATATGGGTTTCAAAATATCTTCTTCTCTTCTTATGTGAATTTTATTTTTAAATTCTAATTGCTTTTTAAAAAGATTTATTTATTTTTATTGCAAAATCAAGAGTGGAAGATATTCCATTCAATGATTCACTCCCCAAACGGCCACCAAGCTGGAGCTGAGCCAATCCAAAGTGAGAAGCCTGGAGCCTCTTCTGAGTCTCCAACATGGGTGCAGGTTCCCAAGGCTTTGGGCCATCCTCGACTGCTTTCCTAGGCTGGTGGGATTACAACTGGTGTCCATATGGGCTCCCTGTGCACCAAAGGCAGGCTTTAGCTTCTATGATAATTTCTAATTACTTTTAAACAGATCCAACATGGATGTATTTCCTTCCCTTTCTCCTCATCTTTCCTTTTTTCTCTTTTTTGTAAGATACGACTTAAAAATATCTGTGCATCCAAATAGGTTCAGGCCACCATGGTAGCCTATCGGCTAAAGTCCTCACTTTACACATACAGGGATCACATATGGGCGCCGATTCGAATCCCGGAAGTCCTGCTTTCCATCCAGCTCCCTGCTTGTGGTTGAGGAAGGCCCAAACTTTTGAACCCCACACCCGTGTGGGAGACCCCGAAGAGGTTCTGGGCTCTTGGCTTCAGATTGGCATAGCTCCGGCCGTTGCGGTCTCTTGGGGAGTGAATCAACAGACAGAAGATCTTCCTCTCTGTCTCTTCTGCTCTCTATATATCTGATTTTCAAATAAAATAGATGTTTAAAAATATATATGTTTGCATCCAAATAAACTTATCTTTTAATTCTGCTTTGCCTGAGCTTGTAGAAATACCCTCCAATTGATATTAAATGCCATCTTATGCAGGCTTCCACAAGAAAAAAAAGACATAAATTTTAGAAAGAAATAAGGAAAATCAAGATTCTCAGTTGAGAAATAAAGCATTCAAATAATTTGTGAACACACTGCTTGTAACTGACTTGAGTCTGCACACATTTGTTAAAGTCCTGCTGTTTGCTCAGTGCTGGGGATGAAACAATGAGGAAAACGGGCTTTGCCTTTGAGCTGAAATTTAGAGTCCAGGGTAAGAGGCCTTTTCTAATGAAAACATTATGCAATTTTTTCATGATGCAATTATTTTTAGGAAGGAAAATTCTGGAGTCAGTAAAACTTTATAATATAAAGACCAATGCCTTCCTCAGAAGGTCTGAAGGATCTCTTGAAGGTAACTAATGTTTTCAAAGACAGGAGCATGGATGGAGGAACAGAAATGTCTCATTCAGTGTGGCTTGTGCCAAGGCCCCAAGGTAGCAGGAATCTGACTGAGTGAATTAAGGCCACTGGATGGAATACAATGAGACGAGGTCAAGAGGTAGAGTAGCACTAGGTTTTGCAGGTAGCTCCTGAATCATAAGTGCAGAGGACTGTGGTTCCATTTGTATGCTAGCCAGAACCACAAGTATCTGAAACACTTTCCCTATAGATCAGCCAGCAAATTCTAACTTGTCATGTAAAACTTTCCATTTAAAACATGGACTCCGGCTTCATTATGAAGAATGGACTTACACAGTACCAAGATTGGCAGCAAGCAAATCAGTGAAAAGAGTTTTACAACAGCAGCACGCAGGATAGTGATCAATTGATGCAAATTTGGACAGCGTAAATGGAAAGAAGCAGAGAAGCCCAAGGCTTTGCAAAAATTTGCTATAAAGGTGCAAAGTAAATATCTGACATGCAGTTTGTGTCACTATCGTTCCGTTTGGCAGGGAGGGCGTGCAAACAGTCCTAGGCAAATGTAAATGAATGGGCTTTACAAATGTTTACAGGGACTAGCATGATAACTCAATTGGCCAATCCTCACATACACCACGACACTAAATGTATGCTGTTTCATGTTCTAGCTGCTCCACTTCCCATCCAGCTCCCTGCTGTGGCCCGGGAAAGCAGTGGACAATGACCCAAAACCTTAGGATGCCGCACCCACATGGGAGACGAGGAAGAAGCTCCTAGCTTCGGATCAGCTCAGCTCTGGCTGTTGCAACCATCTGGGGAGTCAATCATTGGATGGAAAATACTCCTCTTTCCTTCTTTCTGTAAATCTGCCTTTCCATTAAAAAATAAATGAATCTTAAAACAATAAAACAAAAACAAACAAACAAACAAAAACCACTTTATTTGCATAAGTAGTCAGGAGATATAATTTGGCCCTGGGCATACTGTGCTAACCTATTTCACTTGATGAACAAAATGACTACACACAACATCATTTATGCTGATGGTACTGGAGTGCGAAAAATAAATCCAAATGTTTTCACTGTCTTATGCTTAAGGAAAGGCGAAAACACTTGCAATGCTTTGAAAAATGTAGAGAAGATGATCAAATTCAGTCATTTTGCTCATAGCCTGACATGAACTTTGCGGATTACAACAGGGAATGTTGAGTGTTTATTTCTTGTAACAGGATGGAAATGTTTAGGTTGATTACTGTGAGAATTGAGGCCACAAGAAACCTTGCATTATATCTCGCTGCCATGAGATATAATATATAATATGTAAACAATATAAAATAGTATAATAATATATTTAATATCACCTGCTGTGAACAAAATTTATCTTTAGTTCTTTAAATTGTAGAAAAAACATATTGTTTCATATAAGTTGTGGAAACCAAACTCGTTAACTGTTGATTAATGAACATTCAGGAAGCTATCATAAACACCAATAAGAACAAGTAACATTGTGTGAACATTCTGTAATAAAGACTGGAATAGAATTTTTTCACTGAAAACTACTTATTAAAAAAAATTCTGCAGGAGTTTTGTGCCATGCCAAAGTCTAAACCTCCACATGCAGGTCTGGCATCCCATATGGGCACCAATCCTAGTCCTGACTCTCCACTTCCCATCCAGCTCCCAGCTTATGACCTGGAAAAGCAGCAGAAAATGGTTCAAGTCTTTTGCCCCCCAAATCCAGATGAGAAACCTGGAAGAATCTCCTGGCTCTTGGCTTCAGATCAGGTAAGCTCCAACCATTTGGATCCTTTGGGGAGTGAACTAGTGGATGGAAGATCCTCTCTATTTCTCTATCTCTGCTTTTCTCTGCAAATCTGCCCTTTCAATACAAACAAATCTTTTAAAAAGTATATGAAATGAATACAGCAAAATTGTGAATACAATTTTTTTTAATCTATTTGCAGGCCAATGCTTCTGGCCAGGGAAACCAGTTGAGATGCCACAAAGCTTTGGGACCCTGCACCTGCATGTGGGAGACCTGGAGGAAGTTCCTGGCTCCTGGCTCTGGGTCGGCACAGCACTGGTCGTTGCGGTCACTTGGGGAGTGAATCATCGGATGTAGGTCTTGCTCTCTGTCTCTCCTTCTCTCTGCATATCTGACTTTGCAATAAAAATAAATAAATCTTTTTTTTTAAATTGTCATTTTGTGGCAGAAAGTCCAGTAGTCATTTTTAGTTCCATTTGTCTAGATTCCAAATCGGATATCCTAAGAAATTTTCTGACACTTAGAGCATAAGTTCTCAGGAAGACTGAAAGTGTAGAGACAATATAACTTTAATTTTTATAAAATTGTTTTTCAGACATTATGCAAAGTTTTCCTAAACACACTTGGTTATGTATGTGCATTTTATAATTGTTAATTTCTAGCCAGATATTTATTGACAGAACAAAAAAGAACTCAAACACAGAGCTATTTGTGAATTATTCTGTTTCAAGAAGCAAAAATCCAAAAAAATTTTAAAAGTTTCTTTGAGGGAGAGAGGCAAGATGGCGGCATAGGGTACAGACATGTTTGATAAGATAGAGAATCTTTAGGCAGGTTGAAGTACAAGAAGCAGATTACAGGGGAAAAAAATAAGGGTCAGGCAGTAAGCAGAAGGTAGCTGGAGATGCCTTGGACACAAGGAAGCTGTGGCGGCAGCAGAGCAGTGTTGCAGTGGACAGAAAAACCCACCAGCAGTCTACGAGTGGCAACTCAGACTGTGGTGATCCAGGCTGCAGTGATCCATTTCCAGCACCAACCAGACATCCAGCAGTGGCCTCCGCTCAGCTCTTGTGACAACCACATGGGATCCTGGGTCCAAGTGGGGAGCTCGAGAGGCAAGTGCAGTCTGGGAGATACCAATTATGCTGGGTGACTTGGACCAGCCACAGGCGGAGAAAGAGTGGGAGACTCAGGGCCCTGACTTGTGTGGAGAGGTGCAGCATGGAGTTGATTGACCTGCACAGAGGAGGCTAGTTTCTGGCTGATCACACAGAGCTGATCCAGTGGGGAGGGCAGCACCAGTTTCTCTCCATGCAGAGTGTGCGTGGTCCTTGGAGCCGAAGGCCAGCAGCCGCAATTCTCCAGCAGCATCCTTCCTGGCACCATCTTGGGTAGCAGGGCAGCAAGTGTGGACTTCAAGTGAAGATCCAGGATGGGCTTATTACTAGTTAATTGCACTGAGCTGGGCCCACAGCACCAATCTTGCAGCCTGCAGGGTCTGTGTGGTCCTGGAGCTGATGGCCAACAGCCCCCAGATCTGAGTTGGTGCCCCATGGGCGACATCCTGAACACTGTGGCAAGTGCTCCGAACACTGATAAACAGCAACAGGAGCAGTGGTAAACTACACATGCATTAATTCAGTAGCGCTCAGATATCAGTGTCACAGGACCAGGCACTGTTACACTGAAGGGAGGACAGCTGAGCTGCCCAAGAACTAAGCTGGGAACAAAACCACCTCCATCTTAGAGCACTGCACAGGCTTTGCAGAAAAAACAGCCCTGGCAAGGCACGGCACCAACTCCACCAAAAATAACCCCAGGAGGCACTGAGACTTATCAGCCAGCAGAAGTTAACAAGATCAGTGCTGCCTACAAAATAAGTGCCACCGACAAAGCAATTTTTAAGGACAATTATGTTTTCCAGATCCAGGGCAGTGTTTGAATGTAAAAATCAACTTGTAGGCCTGTAGGTAATATATTTTAGAGAAGATTCCATCAACCAGAATGGCAACTAGAAAAGGTAAAAGAAAAGACAAAGGCACCATGGATGTTCCTGAAGACTCTCCAGCAAGGGAGCAAAAGTTTCACCCACCCTCAGAGTTAACTGAGGAAGACATTGAGAAAATGGGGGATACAGAATTCAGAAAACTCACTATAAAGCTTCTGATCAACAATGAGAAGCACATACAAGGGTTCAAAGAACTTAAGGAAGATGTTATGCAAGTAGCAACATTAAGCAAATCAAGGCTGATATATCAGAAACTAAGAACACAAAAGAGCAAATAAAAAGTACATTGAAGAGTCTCAAAAATAGAATGAATGAGGCAGAAGAAAGAATTTCAGAATTGGAAGATATTTCTTGTCACCATGAAGAAACAAAGAGCTGGTAGCAGAACAGGGTCAAACTAAAAAAAAAAAAAATCCAACAATTAAGATATGATTAAAAGGCCCAACATAAGAGTTATGGGAGTTATGGGAGTTCCAGAAGGTACAGAAAGAGAAGTTGGGATTAAAGCTGTATTCAATGAAATAATAAGTGAAAACTTCCCTAGTCTGGGGAAAGCATTGGGAAACAATATACAGGAGGGCCACAGAACTCCCAACAGAGTTGATCAAAAACGAACTTCACCATGACACATGATAATAAAGCTCTCTTTAGGTAAAAAAAAAAAAAAAAAAAAGGAAAAAAATCCTTAAATGAGCACATGAAAAAAATCAAGTGTCATATAGGGGAACCCCAATCAAATTCACAGCTGACTTCTCAGAGGAAACGCTACAGGCCAGAAGAGAATGGAGTGACTTATTCCAGATTCTAAAAGAGAAAAATTTTCAACTTGGAATAACTTATCTTGTAAAGTTCTCCTTTGTCTTTGAAAATGAAATAAAATTCTTTCACAATAAAGAAAAACTTCAAGAATTTGTCTCGTCCTGGCATTCGAGAACCATACTCGGGGCTAGAATGTGTCAGGTATGCGTGGACCAATCCCCTGGAAACTCTGACCCCATTGGATGGTTTAGAAGGGCCAGTGGAGTCTATGCAGGAGGCATGACAGTCTATGGGGCGCGCCGGGCTGACCCAGAGCAACCTCTGGCATACTTGACACTGGCTGGGAACAGGCCTGGTTGGGGAGCTTGGGGGAGGCCTTGGCTGGGTGGAGCTTACCACTAAGGGGCGCAGGAACTGGAAGGGGGCTGAGTTCTGGTCGGGTCACAGCTGTAATCCCTTGGCACAAATATCGATTTGGACTTGACGCACCGTGCCGGATTAGACCGCAACACAGTTTGGTGCTCCGGAGGACCAGGATAGATGTGGGACGGGCTCGGCTAGGTTTCAACCCCAACTGAGCCATATATGAGATATATGTGGGTATGGACCAGCCGTGGCTGGGCTGAAACTCTCAACAGCAGGAACCAGCAGGGAATGAAGAGCGGTGCTGGCCGAAAGACCTGCTGGTATGCATGAAGCCTGACACCAGGAAGGGGTCGGATGGAGGAATCTGAACAGTTCCTCTGACAAGACACTGACCCTACAAATAAACGCAGGAGCACAACTTATCAAAACTTATGGGACACAACCAAGGCGCTGCTGAGAGGAAAGTTCATTTCAATCAGTGCTTATGTTAAGAAACTAAAAACGTATGAAGTAAATCAGCTAACCTTACAGCGGAAGGAATTAGAGAAGCAACAACAAAGCAATCCCAAGATTAGTTGGAGAAAAGAAATCATCAAAATAAGGGAGGAGATAAATCAAATAGATCAAGAGAACTATACATAAGATCAATCAATCAAAGAGCTGGTTCTTTGAGAAAATCAACCAAATAGACTACTCACTATACCAACTAATCAAAAACAGAAGGGAGAATTTACGCATCAATTGCATCAGAGACGAGAAAGGAGATATAAAAACAGATACCTCAGATATACAAAGAATCATCATCAACTATTACAAGCACTTATGTGAACAAATCAGAAGACCTAGAGAAGATGGATAGATTTTTGGACACATACAATCCACCAAAATTGAGTCAAGAAGCAATTAACAATCAAAATAGACCAATAACATGCACTGAGATTGAATCAGTAATTTAAGCCCTCTCAACCAAGAAAAGTCCTGGACCAGATGGCTTCACTGCTGAATTCTACCAAACATTTCAACAGGAACTTACCCTAATCTTACACAAGGTTTTCCAAACAATAGAAAAAGAGGCAATCCTTCCAAACTCTTTCTATGAAGCCAATATCACCTTAATACCAAAGCCAGAGAGAGAAACAACAAAAAAAGAAAACTACAGACCAATACCCTTGATGAACATAGATGCAAAGATTCTCAATAAAATACTAGCCAACAGGATCCAACAACACATCAGGCAGATCATTCACCCGGACCAGGTGGGATTCATCCCAGGCATGCAGGGATGGTTCAACATTCGCAAAACAATAAATGTGGTACATCACATCAACAAGTTGACAAATAAAAACCATATGATCCTCTCAATAGATGCAGAGCAGGCATTTGATAAAATCCAACACCACTTCATATTAAAAACCCTAAATAATATAGGCATAGAAGGAACATTCTATAGCACAATCAAAGCAATTTACGATAAACCCAATGCCAGCATCATACTAAATGGGGAAAGATTGGAAGCCTTCCCGCTAAAATCTGGAACTAGACAGGGATGTCCACTCTCACCGCTACTCTTCAATATAATTTTGGAACTCCTTGCCAGAGCTATTAGACAAGAAAAAGCAATTAAAGGAATACAAATTGGAAAGGAGGAATTGAAATTATCTCTATTCGCAGATGACATGATTCTCTACATAGGAGAACCACAAGACTCAGTCAAGAGACCATTGGAATTCGTAAGAGACTTTGGCAGAGTATCAGAATACAAAATTAATGAACACAAATCGATGGCACTAGTGTACACAAACAATCCCACGGCTGAGAAAGAAGTTGTAAGTGCAGTTCCCTTTAAAATAGAGGAAAGGAATCTTAAATACCTAGGAGTTAAGCTAAGTAAATATGTGAAAGACCTCTATGATGAAAACTATAAATCATTTTAAAAGGAAATAGAAGAAGACCTTGATAATCAGAGAACCTTACCATGTTCTTGGATTGGCAGGACCAACATTATCAAAATGACCATATTACCAAAAGCAATATACAGATTTAACGCAATCCCAATAAAAATCCCAACAACATTCTTCTCAGAAATAGAAGAGATGATGCAAAAATCCATCTGGAATCACAAAAGACCACAAATAGCTAAAGCTATCCTGAAAAATAGAAATCAAACTGGAGGAATCACAATTCCAGACCTCAAGACATACTACAGAGCAGCGGTTATAAAAACAGTCTGGTACTGGTACAGAAACAGAGAAGAAGATCAGTAGAACAGAATAGAAACACCAGAAGGGAATCCACACATGTATAGTCAACTAAACTTTGACAAGAAAACTGAAAACAATCCAGGTAAAAAACCTGGGCTATTCAACAAATGCTGTTGGGACAACTGGATAGCAGCTTGCAGAACATCTGTCACATCATACAAAAATCAGCTCTAACTGGCTCAAGGACCTAAATCTACATGCAGAAACCATCAAACTATTAAAGGAAAACATAGGAAACACATTCCAAGATATAGGAAAAGGGAAAGACTTCTTAGAAAAGACGCCTAAAGCAAAGGCAATCACATCCAAAATGAACAAATGGGACTACATCAAACTAAAAAGCTTCTGTACAGCAAACAATTAACAAAGTAAAGAAGCAACCAACAGAATTGAATAAAAAGTTTGCACACTACACAAACTGATAGGGGACTAATATTCAGGATTTTCAAAGAGCTTTAGAAACCCAGGGACAGCAAAAAAAAAGAAAAAAAAAGAAAGAAAGAAAAGAAAAGAAAAAGAAAAACAAAACAAGCAAACAAACAAAAAAAACCAACCCTGTAACAAAATGGGCAAAAGAAATGAACAGACATTTCTCAAAAGAACAGGTTCAAATGACTAACAGACATATGAAAGATGCTCAGTCTCCCTCACCATGGTGAGGGACACAAATGAAAACCATGGTGAGGTACCACCCAACTCCAGTGAGATTGGCCTACATTCAGAACTCGAATAACAACGCCTGCTGGCATGGATGTGGGGAGAAAGGCACCTTCCTTTACAGCTGGTGGGAGTGTAGGCTAGTACAACCACTGTGGAAATCAGTATGGAGAGTGCTTGGAGAATTGCAAATAAACCTGCCATATGACCCACGGTGGATTACTCCACCTTATTGCAGTATTACGTTTAAATCCAGTCATGCTTCCTTCATTACAAGCATGTGCCATGCATAGTGTCCAGCATCTTATTGTCCAGATAAATTCAACAGTTTCTTGGGGAGACCATCTCTGGTTTAAAAGCATAGCTGGCAGAATATAATTCCGACCAATTAAAAGCCATAACATAACAACACCAGTTTACAGCATTATGGAGCTAATTGACATGGTGTTGTGTGACCGATATGTTAAAAAATGCAAGTTCTGGGCCACATCCTGTGACTACTTCATTGACATTTCAATTTTAGTTTACATGCAACCAGCTTCTATCCACCTTAAAATGGCTATAGGGTACTATTCAGCTGTCTCGTGTCTATTTTCATTTTTGTATTTAGCAGTTTATTGTATTGAAGCATAATTTTTGCTGAACTTGGTAGATTTTAGGATAGTCCAAACTGGCTTATAACTTTAACAAGGCATGTTTCAACAGTTGAGGCGCAGAACAATTTTAGGAGGGGTGTGCAGAGAAGTCTTCAATATCCCAGTGAGGAGTAACTTATTTTTGTGTCCTGCCTGGTAAGATATATGTGAGTCCAAGCTGGCCGTTTTCTGTCTGGTTCTAAGCTTGCCTTGTTGTTCTCTGTCTGTCTATTCTAATTTTTTGTTGTTTTTTTGTTTTGTTGTGTTTTGTTTTTAAGGGCGGGGGGCTCCAGGGTGACCCTGATGATCATTGCAGGAGAGGGTGGGGATACAAAGTTGAAACTAAGTAAGGACCAGAGAATGTTCCTCTCCCTAGTCCCAAAGGAAGTTTACTGTTCTTCTGTTTCTGCGGACCACTCAGGGCTCCTGGCTATTGTTCCGATGACATTGGACCCTGCGAGGAAGGATTTGGGTTTCTTCCATCCCATGTCGGAGATCTGAGAGGGAGTGGGTGACCTCAGAGTTATCAGCCTCCAAAGGCACTCCATTTCTCCGTGGTCTCCTTAGCAGCTGGGATGTAGTCCTTGGTGCCCGTACTGATAGTCCTTGGTGGGGATCTGGGAGTCTCCAGGGTTGGGATACAAGCTTTCTCCTGTCCACCTGCTCCACTCTGGAGTACCCCCCTGCTCTGTGCATATGACCTCCTGTTAAGCTCTTGTAGATGAGTTTCTTCTAAAAACTTCAGTTGTTTGAAACAAAATACTAAGGCTTGATGGGTTCTCTTAGCAACTTTTCTCCTGGAGAAGTGTGGAACCATTCTTATAGGAAGTAGCTGACCTAATAGCTGCTTTTGTTTGTTTGTTTTGTGTTTTGTGTGTGTGTGTGTTTGCAATATCACAAAGTTATGCAATCTTCATTAAGCTGCAGATCATAGGCGTAGCTCTCAGAGCCAGCAGTGTCAGATGAACAGAAGGGGGCTTTTTGATGCTCGAATGCTCCGTGATAAAGTAAAAATCTAAAAAAGAAAGGAAAAAAGCTTGGGGTAGCAGCAGAGGATGGCCCAGCTCCTTACGATCATGCATCCATGGTGGCGATCTGAAAGAAGCCCCTGTCTTTGGGTCGGCGGGCCATGGCAGCCCTTAGGGAGTGAGGAAGCAGATGGAAAAGCTCGCTCTCCCGTTTTTCTGTCTTTCTTTTGCTCTGTATATTTGCCTTTCAAATAAAATTACCAAATAAATCTTTTTTTAAGAAAAGCAAAATTTTAAATAAGCATACTCAGAATTGTTTAAAGCTCTGCTAATGAGGCTAAGGAACTTATTAAAATGTCTAACATTTTCACCAACAGCTTTTCAAAAATGGACTAAATTCTTAACACTCAAAATTTCTCTTTTTGTCCAAAGCAAAAAAGAATTGCTTATGTATGTAATTATTTGTCTCTTGTCTACCAAAATCATCAGAATGTTAAGGCTTTTTAAAAGATTTATTCTTTTTTTTTTAATAGGAAAGGCAGATGTCCAGAGAGAAGGATCCTTTGTCTGCTGATTCACTCCCCAAGTGATTTCAATGTCCAGAGTTGAGTTGCTCCAAAGCCAGGAACCAGGAGCCTCCTCCAGGTTTCCCACACAGGTGCAGGGTCCCAAGGCTTTGGGCCATCCTCGACTGCTTTCCCAGGCCACAAGTAGGGAGCTGGATAAGAAGTGAAGTAACCAGGACACAAATTGGCACCCATTTGGAATCCTGGAGCACACAAGGCAAGGATTTAGCCACTAGGCCATCGTGTCAGGCCCGTTTATGTTAAAATTACTACTTTATATATAAGGAGAAGAGACAATTTTTGCAAGTCAGGAATTCTGCTCTTCAGAAATTTCCAAAGAGTTAGGTATAAATTTGAAGTAATTCATGATAGTTCTTGGTGTGTGTTATGGTAGATCAGTTGCAGAAGCTCAACGACTTCAAAGAAAAAAAACTATTTTGAGATTGTCAGGGAATGGAGGTTTGAACTCCTTCTGGAAAAATTGGGCAAAATTAGGAAAGAACATCCCAGTGGTAGGTATTTCCATAAAGTGCATAAACCAATACAATGTGCAGTCTGAAATTAGTATGACAGGCTTAGCACATTGTAGAGTACCCTGAACAGGGCAATATTTATCTGCACATCATAACAGAGGTCAGTAGTTTTGCTGACTCATCAGCCAAGTGATCTGAATTTGTTCTATAATAACATTATAGAATTAAGTAACAGGGGCTTCCTGTTAGAGTGCCATGTGCAGTATCAGATTACCACTTTGTTTTCTGGCACCTCCACTACCAAGAAACAGTAGATGATGATTCAAGTCTTGGCCACTGCCAACTATATGGCAGACTTGATGGACTGGGCTCCTGGCCGTGGCCTAGTCCAGCCCAGCTGCTGCTGGCATTTGGGGAGTGAAACAGTGGGTGGAACATTTCTCTTTCTTCCTTTTTCTCTCATCCTTTTTCTATCTCTCTCTCACCTTCTTCCCCTCAATCTGTTACTCTGCCTTTCAAGAAAATGAAATTGATAAACATTAAATAGAAGTAATGAACAGAGAAATCATGAAAATCATAATTTTCAAGTTTGAAAATTGATTTTTATGTATTTGAAGGTATAATGAGAGAGAGACTGAATGAGATGTTCCATTCATTGTTGAGTCCTCAAATGTCGACAAAATAAAGCTGAGTGGGGCTGAAGCCAGGAGCCTGGATCCCAGCCAGACCTCCCCCTCCCCTTGGCGTTGTCCTTGGTTGTCAGGAACCATTCTCCATGCCTTCAGGGGCGCACATCTGCAAGCAGTTTGAATCAGGAGTGGATTGAGGACTCAAGCCCAGCTCAGATATGAGATACAAGCACACCAAGCTGTGTTCTAACAGCTGTAAAACAATGGGCACAGCAGAGGAGATATAGCTTTTTCTTCTTTTTTATTTATATAAAGTGAATAAATTTGTACCTATTTCACAATACAGGTTTAGAAACATAGCAACATGTCCTGCCCTACTCTGCCTGCTACACACATTTCCCACACTCCTTCCTTCTTTCCTTTCCCCTCCCCCTTAATCTTTACTTTATTTTAAAAAGTGTACTCATTTATTTACTGGAAAGAGAGGGAAATGGAAGGGATATTCCATCAAAAAGTCACTCCCTGGGGCCCGGCGTGATGGCGTAGTGGTTAAGGTCCTTGCCTTGCATGCGCTGGGATCCCATATGGGTGCTGCTTCTAATCCCAGCGGTCCCGCTTCCCATCCAGCTCCATGCTTGTGGCCTGGGAAAGCAGTCGAGGACGGCCCAAAGCTTTGGGACCCTGCACCTGTGTGGGAGACCCGGAAGAGGTTCCTGGTTCCCAGCTTCGGATCAGTGCCCGTTGTGCTCACCTGGGGAGTGAATCATCGGACGGAAGATCTTCCTCTCTGTCTCTCCTCCTCTCTGTATATCCGGCTTTCCAATAAAAATACAATAAATCTAAAAAAAAGTCACTCCCTGGATAGCTACCAACAGCCAGGACTGAGTCAGTCAACCTCAGAAGTGAATGGGCTCTGTCCTTGTCTCCCTCACAGACAACAGGAGCTGGAACTTAAAATCGAGACCAGATGTGGGCATTGTAAAGGTGGCTTATCCGCTAGGCCAAGAAAAAATACTTCTAAAAATTTTTTTACAGCAGTGTGGAAAGTAGAAAAACATACTCAAACCCACTGTCTTATTAGTGAGGAAACTAAAAGAGTTAATAATTATCAATATTGACAGAAAATGTAAGTTTCTATGTGTAAATTATTCGCTAAAACCTTAGTGGTCATTTCACTATAAAACAATGTCTAGATTGGTATATACGTTTGTATAGATTAATTGAATGCCCCACTGACAAAGGGAATAAGGTGTATTTAGCAAAGTAGATAGAGTTATGTGTTGCAAGCAAAGTACAATCACAACACAAATGTTTCATACCACACTTCTAAAGGTTCGAACCCCTTTGTCCCAACATAATTGTTTCAACTAAGCTCCTCAGCTGGTCAGATCCTAGGAATCACAAGAAGAAAGAGCTATACCATAGCCAGATTCACCCATGGAACAGAACTGCTTGGGAGACAGAGCTATCCAAATTTAGAGGGAAGACAGTCCAGACAAGTAAACAAATCTACCTGCTGCATTATCTGCCATTCCATTATTACTGTTAATGCTCATGAAATTGACTCGATTCAACCAGGTGTGTTCTTTTTTAAGATTAATTTATTTTTATTGGCAAGTCAGATAAACAGAGAAGAAGAGAGACATAGAAGAAGATCTTCCATCCGCTGATTCACTCCTCAAGTGATTGCAATGACCGAAGCTGAGCTGATCCAAAGCCAGGAGCCAAGAGATTGTTCTGCCACATGCAGATGCAGGTTCCCCAGCCTTTGGGCCATCCTCGATGCCTTCCCAGGCCACAAACAGAGAGCTGGATGGGAAGCAGGCTTGCCAGAATTACGAGAGCTCACATGGCATCCCAGAGTGTGCAAGATGAAGACTGTAGACACTAGGCTGTCACACTGGGACCTCAACCAGGTGGTTGTTACAGATTCTAACATGATTACAATCAAGTCATGGCTGGAGATGAAGCAATTTAATGGCTTTCTTATTCATTTCTGGGAGTTGATGCTGGGTACAAACTGAGACTTAAGCAGAGAAAATGGCTGAAATACCTGATGCACTTTCTTTGTGTAATTTGTGCTTATTTCTTTTTTTAAAAAAGATTTATTTATTTTATTACAAAGTCAGATATACAGAGAGGAGGAGAGACAGAGAGGAAGATCCTCCATCCGATGTATCACTCCCCAAGTGAGCGCAACGGCCGGTGCTGCGCCGATCCGATGCCGGGAACCCTATTCTGGGTCTCCCACGTGGGTGCAGGGTCCCAAGGTATTGGGCTGTCCTCGACTGCTTTCCCAGGCCACAGGCAGGGAGCTGGATGGGAAGTGGGGCTGCCGGGATTAGAACTGGCGCCCATATGGGATCCCGGGGCGTTCAAGGTGAGGACTTTAGCTGCTAGACCATGCCGCCGGGCCCAATTTGTGCTTATTTCTATGGCAGCCAGGTTTCAGGAGAAGTCATCCCAAGAAAGAGAAACCCGGATGCAAGAGACATCTGTCTCCTTTTTGGATCAAGCCTCAGATGTCATACAGCATTACTTCCTCAATCTTTTGTTTGTGGAGGAACATCATTAAGATTAGAGCACATTCAATCAGGGGAATCAGACCAGGGTGTTTTGAAGCCTCCACACTAAAGAAAAAAATTTTGAAGTCATGTGAGAATAAAACAAAGAAGTAATAGCAAGCACTGATGAGCAACACAGATCTTATTTGCCAACGAGTATCACCACACTCATTAATGAGTTACTGAATTAATAAATGAATTATCAGTTAATGAATGAATCAGTGAGTTAAAAAAATTGTCAGCGCTGATGAAAAATATGCATCTAAATGTGTTTATTAAAATTTTAATGACCATATCAATGCAGTTGTATATTTATTTATATCTGTACCCATGTAATTTCTCCCAGTGAGGTACACACATTTTGTTAAACTAGTCATCTTGAACATTCTCTCCTTAACATTCAATGATGCCAATCAGACAAAACTCTTTTTCTGCTTTCAAAGCTTATGCCGATGGCATGTATCTTCCTCCTTGAACTCTGTCCTAATGGTCAGTTCTGTCATCCTCCTTGGTAACCCATAAAAAGTCCTTTCTATTAATTGCCTATCATTAAGAATAGCTTTCAAGGCACTGAACCTGTCTTATTAAGTTATCTTCATCTCTAATCAGCTGAGCTTTACCTGTGCCCATTCCAAGCTTTGAAGCCTGTCATTTTTGGAATCATTTGGGATTACTACACATCATTCTCTGACTGTAACTGTCATCCACAAATGGCTTATCATTCTATCTCCCAGAGACATCAAATTTCTGGACATTTTCATTTTCTTCCAGCTTGTTAGTCTGGCTGCTATCTTTGTCCTTATGCAATCAAATTAACATATTCATTATTTTGGTTATCTTGCAGTCATGCTGGTTTTCCCCATTGTTGCAAGACAGACACTTTGTGTTTTGAGAACCGATTCTGCTAAGGAGTTTGCATGCAAGGCAGCAGTCAGCCAAAAGCAAAGCCGTCAGTATTGTTAAGATACGTCAGAGGTCATTAGGTAAAGTCATCAAAGGCCTCAGAAGGACAGAGACAGACCAGTGTTGGTCTGTGTCAATGGAAGCTGTAAGAGAGTAATACTGTGTTGACAAGGCGCCCAGTTAGCAAGGGCAGAACCTCCGACAGCACAGGTTCCTGAGGTACCTGCCACAGGTTCTGTTTTCCTCCTCTGTCTGGTCGTGGGACGATCCACCTGAGGACCTCCTGGCTGGGGCAGTGATCAGTCAGTAAACAAAAAACCCACAGCAAAATCAAGTTGAACCCATAAGAACAGGCACTGAGTTGTTCTTTCACACCAGCAGGTACCACTGCTTTCAAAATCTTGTATCGGTTTCTTCTCTCCTTATACATCGCTCCCCTCTTCAAATCACAGTTCTTGCTGTACAGGTTGTAGCAACCACCTTCAGCTTCCCGAAATAAGACCAACTCAGTATTACCTAATACGGTATCGCTTCAACAAAAGATAGTAGCATTGTGAATTGGAATCACAAACAAAAAATGGCTCAGTCTCTGCTGTCAGGGAGTGATCAGAGCTGCCAAGGTTAATGATTATAGCTATCCCCGCAAACATCCTAATATACACTTCTCACATTGTCTTTTTAAGCTTCAACAATTTTTAACATTTTTCTTCTCACATATCTGACACCACACCAGCTTATTCTCACTCAATAGATAAATTCATTTCACTAAGAAAGTAAAAATCAGGTTAATCGCATGTTTGTAAAATCTTCCTCAGTTTACGAATTCCCACATGAGGAGGATCTTCAAAAAGGTTATGAGAAATGCATAATGCAATAAAACTATGCATTTTAAAATTGTTTTACACCCCAGTAAGCATCTTTTAATTCAATATGTCCAAAAGGGTTTAGTGGACCTTCATTTACAAATTCACAGAATTTCCAGAGCCAGTGTTGTTGCATAGTAAATTAGGCAATTGCCATGAGCGCCATTCTGAATATTGGCCACTCCACTCCAAGGTGTTTCATTGATAATGCACTGGGGAAAGCAGCTGAACATGGCTCAAGTACTGTCATTCTTGCTACCCAGGTGTAAATTCAGCTGACGTATGTGACGCCTGGCTTCTGCCTTGTCCAGTCCCAGCCATTGCGGCCATCTGGGGAGTTCAGCAGTGATTAGAGGATCTCTCGCTCTGTCTCTCCCTCTCTCTGTAACTCTACTTTTAAGTAACTAAATAAATCATTAAAATAAATACGTTTACAGATATTTCTATTTTGAGCCAGTCAGCACATCTTTTCCTTTTGCCCTGAAAATAAAGGCAATCGGTGCAGGAACTGCCAGCATATAAAAAGGCTGGGACTAAAGGCAGACAATGCCAAACAAGGTCGCTGCTTTTGCTGGCACTCGTGAGATCTGGGCTCACAGCAGATCTGGTAGGGGAACTTAGAGAATTCTCCTAATAGGTTGCAGCTCCCACTGAGGAACAAGAGAGTTGGGACTAAGGGCAGGGTGGGGAGAGGAAGAACAGGCCAGGTTATGTAAGGCTGCAGCATTTAACTTGGCTGGGTCTGCAGACAGGACAGGTTGGATCAGGCCTTAGCACCTCCTGGCACTAATGAGAGCCAGGACAGAATGTGGGCCATGCTTGGCTGGGCTAAGCTGCAACACCTGCCAAGGAGAGCTGAGACTTCAGGCCAACCGTACCAGACTGGATTGAAGCATTTATCAGCACATGGAAGACCTGGGACTGGGCACAGGTCTAGCAGGGGAAATATACGGACATCCTTGCTGTGCTGCAGCTCCCACTAGTGAGTGCAAGATCTGGTGCTGTGGGTAGACTAGACTAGGCAAGACTGCAGCACTGCTCAGCATGCTTGCAACCTGGGTCTGGAAGCGGGCCAAACTGGGCTACCTTCCAACACCAACTAGTGTTTCCAACAGCCTGGAGAGGTGTACGACATGCCAGGCTAAACACTTACCAGGTCACATGAGAGCGGGACTTGGGATGCACCAGGCTGAAATGGGCTGTACCACCCATTGGTGAGAGCCCAAATAGGTGCAAGCTAGTCAGACTAAGCCACAGTACTCACCAGTGTGTGCCACAGTACTCACCAGTGTGTGCCAACTGGGGTCAGTCGTGTCAGTCTGGGTAGTAGCACCTGACGGCACATGCAGAATCCGGGGCTGGGGGTGGGCCTCATGGGGGAACTTGGGGAACTCCAATACTAGGCACAGCTCCTGCTGGTGAGCATGAGCTGGAAGCAAGTTAGATAAGGTTGGGCTACAGCACTCATTGGCACATGTGTGAACTGGGTCTAGGAATGAGCTGGGCAAGATCAGTCCACAACATATGCTGGCACAAGTGAAAATGAGAGCCAGAACAGAATGCAGGCTGGGTTGGACCACAACACCCACCAGGTCACATGAGAGCTGGCGTGGACCAGGCATTGTTAGGCTAATACACCACTGATGAAAGCTGGGGCTGGGATGGGCCTGGCTAAGCCAGGATGTACTACCTGCGAGCAAATGCCAAGACTGGAGGTGGGCCATCTAAGATTGTGCCACAGCACCTGCTAGCACACACAAGACCCAGGACTGGGAGCAGGCCTGGTAGTAGAAATCCAGGAACTAATTTGCTCAGTTGCTGCTTCTACCAGTGAGTGTGAGAGCTGGGATGGGGAGTGGGCCAGTCTGGCCAGGCTAGGCTAGGCTTCTGGACCTACTGTTATGCACTCAAGCCAGACTGGGTACAAGCCAGCCAAGCTAGGTAGCAGCAATAGCTAGCAAGTGTCAGGACTGAGTGTCAGTCATGTTAGGCTGGACTGCAGTGCCTTCTGGCAGGCCCAGGATCCAGGGCTGGAAACATGCCTGGCAGAGGCCTGTGGGCACACCTTTACTAGGCTGTACCTATCGCGGTGAGCACAAGAACCAGAGCTGAGTGTTAGGCCAGGCTGGATAAGGCAATGGCACCTGTTAGCATATAGCAGGACCAGATCTGGAGATGGGTCAGCCTTGGCCTACCCATTGTACCCACAGATGAACATTGCATAAGAGCCAGATGCAAAGTGGGCTGGACTTGGCTATAGCAATGGCTGGCACACGTGAAAGCTGGTAGGCCTGATGGGAGCTCAGAGGTTGCCCCAACTGAGCTATGGCACCTGCTACTATGTGTGAGGACCAGGTCTGTGGTGGACTGGCTGGGCTGAACCACAGCATTGATCAGTTCATGTGAGACACAGGGCTAAGACAGTATTGACAAAGCTATATCCACTGGTGTGTATGTTGACTGGTGCAGGGGACAGACTGCATCTAACTGCATACTGGCTGCCAAGTCAAGTCTGAGGTCACCCTAGGCAAGGTTTCTTGGGCATCTCCCCAGTTAGATTGCTGGACTCAGACCCTGGCCATAGGGAAAAACCACAGGATGTCTAGTCCAATCTTGGAGTGCATGTATTGGAACTGGACCTCCTCAGTTGCTGATGCCTGTGCAATGAAGAGTGTGTCAAGATGCATGGGGAACATGACAGCCAGCTCATCTAGGTGAGCAAAGGGCACCGAGTGCCTCATCAGAGAATGGAAAACAGAGCAGGTTGAAGAGTTCTGGCCAAGCTTGGCATCAGGTTCCTGGTCTGTATATGTGCTGAGGCGGACTTTGACCACCAGTAGACTTTGGAAAGACTTTCTCATTCCAGGAGCAATGACACTGACAAGGTCTCAGGGCTATTAAAACCATTCAAGTCCCACACTGGGGACTCAGGCATCATCAAAGAACTGTTCCCCCTCCCCACATGTTGACGTGATTTGACAGCAAAGAACGGCCCTGTTGCCTCCTCCCCTGCAGACACATGAGGAAAAAAATAATGCTGAAACCTGTGTCCCACCCACCTTCCTCCATACCTGACCCTCTCACCCTAATCAGAGGCCCATATGGGCATGCATCCCTCTCAAATATGTTAACAATATTAAAGATAAAATTGAAGATGTTCATCCTGTGTCTTTGAGCCCTTTCCTTTTGTCCTTTACCAGGGCAGACTGGCTGGTTCTTGCGCCTTTTAGTCTTGCCTATGCCATGAATAAACTTTATCTAGGCTTCTCACTCCTCTTGGGATATCTTCTGGTTGTCTCCCTCCCAGGCTTTTTTAACAGTGGCATTCATACTTAATCCTTAAACTTACTCAGTGTTCAGCTAACTACAATTTGTGTTCCTTTTCACTACATTGAGATAATCTAATTAAAATCACTGTGACCTCACAGTTTGAATCCAAAGGATATCTTGCTATTGATATTATTGACCCTTTGGTTCTATCGGTCACTTCCTTCTGTTGGCAGTGGTCTCAAAACTTTCCTTTATTTCTTTTCCTTATTCCTTCTGAAATAAACCACCTTGTTTTTTCTTTGTTTTCTTTTATTTTTTTTGATGTTGATGTTAACCAAAGCTCTATTCATCTCATGCCTCTTCTCATACTTTATTTGTTCTTCAAGTGAGTTCACTCGCCAACTTTCAACCCATATCTAAACTTTAATGATTCCTCAGCCTTACTTCTCCAGTCTGAATCTACAGGTTTCAAAGTCACATAAACTACCTAGAAAACTATCATTACTGCTTCTTCACTACTATCATCACTTTTTTCTCTTGAAATCTCATTTATCCTTCTGAGTTTTCACCCAATAGCAGCATCATCTACATAGGTACCCAATCAAGTGAAAATTCTGCGTCATTCTTGAATCCACAGTCTCCTCCCTACAACCATCCAGCCACTAAATGGAGTATTTTTATCCCTTACATACTTCAGAAGCCTGTCCTATACTCCTCATTGCAATTACTCGAATCTTCTTAACATTTCAAGTTATTTCTTGAACTTCTGAGATAGTCTCAAGGCATTTCCCAGGCTCTAGTTTTGAATTCTGTCTTCGTCTGCCTGCCATATTTGAAAATGAGTAATCATTATTTATCAGGAAAAAAAGGAAACAAATATTCTCATGGGAATGTAGCATTTTTTTTCACACGGAACTGTGGAAATGTGGAATACCCTGGAGTCAAAGATCAGTCCGAGTGTCCTGCTCGATCAGGACCCTTTGTTTGCAGTGTGTACTAGAGGTATGGTTAGGAAGTGTGCTTCACCTCTTACTGCATTACATGCCTCTCCTCCAAACTGGAGATATTTGTATTAGCCAGCTATTGTGAGGACTGCGTGTGAGAATGCTGACACAGCTCTTACACCAGCACAGTGCTGACTAAGCACTCCAGAAGTAATGGTGGTGTTATTTCCTGAGACTTCTTTGAAAAGAGCTAAGATTGAGCAGTAGACAAATGTTGAAGGGTTCGGTGGCTGCTATAGTCTTCTTTGTCTCCATTATGTCATCTGCACAGAGCTTTGTCCTTTTCTTCTTTAAAAATTCCTTAAGAAACATGTTTGGGGCCTGGCGGCATGGCCTAGCCACTAAAGGCCTCGCCTTGAACGCCCAGGGATCCCATATGGGCGCCAGTTCTAATCCAGGCAGCTCCACTTCCCATCCAGCTCCCTGCTTGTGGCCTGGGAAAGCAGTCGAGGACGGCCCAAACCTTGGGACCCTGCACCTGTGTGGGAGACCTGGAAGAGGTTCCTGGTTCCCGGCTTTGGATTGGCACAGCACCGGCCGTTGCGCTCACTTGGGGAGTGAATCATCAGACAGAAGATCTTCCTCTCTGTCTCTCCTCCTCTCTGTATATCTGACTTTGTAATAAAAAAAAATAAATCTTGAAAAAAAAAAGAGAGACATGTTTGGCATTTCCTAACAGGGCGAAAAAGATAAATCAATTATTCCAAAATTGGTGTTGGGTACAGTGGCTAACCTTTGGGCTGAAAAGAACCCTTATATTCAAACAAATTCAGTTAAAAAGATTTAACTGAACAAGAAATTAAAACCATAGAAACATTTGAAAAACACATGGAAGGGTTTACTTGAATCCCTGAATTGAACAAAGATGCAAAAAACAAAACCCATTTTCAAATCAATAAATTTGACCAGGTAAAACATTTTAAGTTCTGCAGGGTAAAAATATCTAAACAAAGTCAAGAATGCAGATGATGATCGGGAAAGATGTTTGCAGCACATATGGCTAAAGACTAATTTCCCTGTACTAAAATTAGATTAATTAAGTATATGTTCATTCTTTAAATATATTGTTTATAAAAAGCATGGTAACACAATGTATGTGTGGTGCTTTCATTCACGTGAAATGAAAAGAAGGAAATGTGTACAAATATTTATCCCTGCATTGAATATCTGAGAAGATACAGAAGCAATTGGCAAGAAGGAGTTCTTCGAAGGAACGAAACTTGAAACTAATTTTCACCGTATACTTTTGCACTTGGACTGCCTTATCATATACAAACATGATTTTACTACAGCAAAACTAAAACTCTTTTTAGAAAGCATTCTGTGACATTCTGTAGATGGTAAAAAAAAAAAAAATCAAAGAATGAAGAAATAAATGAAAAAAAGAAAGGAAAAAAATAGAATAGGCAAATTTTTGTATAATTCTCACAATAATTATCAAAGATTCTGTCACTTTTACATTAAAAAATATTCCATCATTGAGACAGATGTCCTAGTTCAGCAAGTTAAGCCACCATTGAGAGTCCCATATCCCATACTGGTTTATGTCCCATCTAATCTGCTCCGGATTCAGTTTCCTTCCTTATCATGCGTCCTGATAGAAACCAGGTGATGGCTCAGTTGCTTGGGCTAGAAAACCCTCAAAGGAAACCAGGTGAAGTTTCTGGGTTCTGACTTCAGCCTAGTTCAGTCCTGGCTGTCGCAAGCATTTGGCAAGTGAATATATCTATGAAAGACTTCTCTCACACATCACACACTGTCTCTCCATTGCTCTGCCTTTTAAGCAGATGAAAATAAATACACATTTAAAAATGTATGTTCCATGTTCTCTACCGGACATAGGCCGGTCAGGCAAATATGTTTCCAAGTCTTCCTCAAGTCTTGCACCATGCCAAGCACTTAATAGATGCTTATACATGCTTTTAAAATGAATAAACAAGTAAATGATGATCTCATGACCTATTTCTTGTGTGGTCTTTTAGTTGTGAAATCTGCCTCCTGTTACTTCCAGTTCATCTTGAATGGTGCACAGATTTTCCAGCATTTTGGAAAGTGCAAAATGAATATTGCATGGTAGCTAACATTTACTATCCAAAATGGAGTTTTACACAGCTGACATTTGAGTTAGAAACGTCCCAGAGCCCTGTCATCTTGAATAAATCTTCCTCTTTCTGAAAGTCAACGCCGCAAAACAGCATGACATCTATAGGTTCTGTATGTTGTTCAAGAGGTTTCCAATGCATAAAAATAAATAACCTTCTACTAAAAATCATTATTATAGATTTATAATAAGCTTACTGGAAATGGTTGCTATGCATTATGTGTAATGTAGAACTTTATACTGAATACAATTTTTGCATAATTGATTGAATAATTCTTGGTTACCTTATAATCAAACTTTTTCAGTCGAATGCTACATGTTAAAACACATCACCAAAATGTGGTTTAACATTCCTGAGTGGTATTACACATAGTAAAATTACAAGCACGTGACAATGAAGATGATCTTCAGGGAAAAATGAGTGTGAAGCTGGATTCACACTCATCTCGTCAACAGGAGGGCCAGTATCCATCTGACTTCGTTCACAGGATGAGACCTGCTTCTTGTGCAACGGAGAAATTCAATTCCTTAGTTCCTTGACTCCACATCTGAGAACAGCTTCATTTGTTTACTTTGTAGTATCTGCAGTTTCTCCAGATGTTTTTTTGATCAAAGATTCATCTCCAAGCTGATTCTACCCTCTTTGCCAGGAAATTGTATACAGACTTAATCCAAGAAGACAAAAGGCTTTGCCACTAAAGCATTTAAGTGGCAGTAAGCAACATTTTCAATCAGAAAATTGGACCAGAGTTCATTGATACAGCACTTACAATAGTAAGTCTTTGACTGTAATGTGCTTTAAGTTTCGTATTTTTAAAATGTATTTATAAATCCAGGTCTTTAAAGCGTTTGAGATGTATACTTCCTGTGAAAGGAAAATGAAAAATGAGGCATAGTTCATGTCTTCACACTATCTGTATTTTTAATGTACAAGTCTCCTTTATCAAAATTAAAAAAATAAAGATCACAGCCACCAATATACATTCCTGTGCATGTTTCTCTGCCCCAACCTGTTTGAGCAAAGGTTTTAGTTTAAGAGTAAAGTCACACTGGAATAAGATAGACCTAATACTGTATGACGATGCTGAAAGGCAGGCATAAGGTAGATGCAGAGAGGCGTTATCAAATATCCTGATCTGCCTCACAATGAGAAAGTTCTTTTTTTTTTTTAAGATTAATTTATTTTTATTGGAAAATTGGATATACAGAGAAGAGGAGAGATTGAGAGAAAGATCTTCTACCTGCTTGTTCATTCCCTAAGTGGCCGCAATGGCCACAGCTGAGATGATTCAAAGCCAGACCCAGGAGCTTCTTTTAGGTCTCCCACACCCAGATGCAG
Source organism: Ochotona princeps (assembly GCF_030435755.1). Lineage (NCBI taxonomy): Eukaryota > Metazoa > Chordata > Mammalia > Lagomorpha > Ochotonidae > Ochotona > Ochotona princeps. The sequence goes on along the minus strand of NC_080840.1, from coordinate 74,835,732 downwards.
GGACCCAAGGCTTTGGGCCAGCCTCAACTGCCTTCCCAGGTCACAAGTAGGGAGCTGAATGGGAAGTGCGGCGCCAGGGATTAGAACCAGCACCCATTTGGGATCCTGACGCATTCAAGGCCAGGACTTTAGCCACTAGGCTACCGCACCAGGCCACATTGAGAGATTTCTAAGCATTCAAAGTTCTCAGCATTAAATCAGGCTCACCTTGAGCAAGCCAAGGTGGATGGAGAAAGCTGGTGGAATGCCTGCTATTTATGAATTATCCTCATGTGTTCTTGGGCCGTCAACATTATTTTGAAAAATTACCAAAGAGAATCCTATTTGTTTGACCTGGGAGAATGTGTTTGGTTAATTCTATAATAAAATTTACTGGGAAACCAAAAAACATAATAAATACAGTCAACTCCATTACCAAGAAGATAGTTTGTTGGTTTTTATTGAGAATGGTCAGATGCAGCATTTATACTTCATGAGCATTGTTGAAGATATTCAGATGTGAGACACATGCCTGTTGGCCTCAAGGCTAAATGCCTTCTGTAACAATTCATATATTGTCAAATTTAATGCTCACAGTAACATTATGAAATAAATATCTTCTGCCAAATGAACATGAACTCAGACAAGGTAGGCATTTGCTAATGGTCATATTGCTGGCACAGTAGTACCCTTCTTCTTAGAGTTCACTTTTCATGGCTTTATTTACCCATGGTCAACTATAGTCTAAATATACTAAACAGGCAATTCTGAAAATAAGCATTTTATACAGCATTCAAAGATTTATTAGTTGTTTCAGAAGAAAAAAAAACTGGCAGAGACAGGGAGCAGTAGCTCCCCCACACTGGTTCATTCTTTCAAATGTCCATGACTGAGCAGGGCCTTTTAGGACTGAGAATGTAACCTTCATCTTTCATGTAAACCTCAGATTACTGAGTCTTCACGGCTGCCCCACAGAGCCTGCGTTGTCAGGAATGCTGGAGAGACAGGAGTCAAAACTGAGAATCAAAGCTAGGGACTCAGATGTGGAAAGCCGGCCATCTTTCCTACTCTAATAATTCATACCTTTTTGTTCTGAGAAAAGGAAAGCTCATACCATCTTAGTACATCCATAGCAGGAGATAGGAATCATCCCCTTTGTCCTGCGTACCCATGCTGCATTCTGTGTAGCTTTCACTGGCCCTAATGTCTAAGTAGCATTTACATTGCACCTTGATGGTACATCACAAGGCCCTCGTCATCCACATCCATATCACTTACTCTCATCACACGCATATTACATCATTTCACATCATCACAGAAAGATGAGCATAGTATCAGAAAACGTGTTGAAGGAGATAACATTCGTATAACATAATATACTACAATGATTATTCTTCTTGTCATCATTGTTGATTTTTTACTATGCCTCTACAAATTAAACTTCATCATGGACACCTACCAATAGGAAGAAAGGTTGAGGATTTGGTGCTATCTGTGCTCAGAGGCATCTTCTGGGGAATGCTGGAATTTACTGCTTATCGGTAAAGGGGGATTCCAGTGTAGGCAGAATGGGAATTCCTACTGAGCATATCCTTGGTCACATGATACAAAGTATCTTGTTTCCCTCTAAATGTCCGTGACAATACAAGTCTTGGTGTGTCCTATTCAATGTAAAAATTAATGATGTCTTTGTCATATAATGTATATGACCTTCATCTGAGGTTATAGTTAAATATTGACTTGTGTAGCCACACACTTCCTTCAGTCTTTAAAAATTTTACAAGATAAGCAACAATGAAATACTTAAAAAAATAACCTCATGGAAAACAAATAAATCATAGTGATCTTAAAAGGCTAATCCAATAACCTAATCTGATCAAACCATTGGTCTTATGAAATCAATCACATTCATCTTCAAACAAAAAGACATTGAAAAAAGTTCATAAATGAAATATGTTTTCCATAGGGACTCAACCACAGATTGATTTATGAAAATAGTTTCAAAGAAAAAGACTAACTTCATTCTTAAAGAATTTCTAGTAAAAAGAAAAATCAGTGACAATTTCTCCTTTTTGTACTAGTTAGGCAACTGGCCGGGCACAAGCCAAGCTTGCATGAGCAGAGCTTATGCTGACCTTTGCTCTTTTCCTTTATCTGCACATGGAAAACAACTTGCATCCCACTCACCCAGAGACCTGGAACCAGAGAATTCTTCAAAGTAAATGTGGCTCCCAAACTCACGCCGGGGCTTCCCTGAGAGCAGGGCTAACTAGGCCTTCTTCAGTGTTTTATTTCTTCATGATGTAGGAAACAGCATTTGTAACCCTATTTATATCATATTTTTTAAGTGTAAAGGCGTTGTATGAATTGCTGTGTCACACATAACTATTCAACATCCAATGGGATCTATGAGTACACTTGTTTTACATCTGGGAGCGATGCTAAAGATGCTGACTTTCAAAACCTTCCAGTGTGCCAAGACATCTAGTGCATTAAGGGATGCCAAGGAACACTTGTGTTTGTTTTTATTCACTTGAAAGTAATAAAATCAATTATTTAGAATCATAGATGCAATGAATCCTTGGAGATCATCAGCTCCACGGCTTGCGAAATATTTTCCCAGTGAAATACTGGATTTCAAGCACAGCTAACGGGAAACACCACTAGTTGAAATGGGCACTAGTTAAATCCACTTGTCCAGGACCAAGTACGTTATTTAAATACTATTTGATCTCACTAACTTGGTAAGATATGTGTGTATAATCCACTTACATATGCATGCTGGTGTATTGCAAATTAAAAAAATACATTCTAAAAGAGAAACTTGAATCACCTTCAAAGGCAGTGTGCGGAATATGACAGTCCCTTCAGAAGGAGTTTAAGGATTTCTAACCTTAATTCACTTTCTCATTTTGTAGATGAGAAAAAATCAAGACCTGGTATGAAAATAAAGCAAAAACTAAGACCTAGCCCCCTGTGGATCACATTAAATCATGTCTGTTTGTGAAAACTAAGCTCTTTTTCTATAGGGAGCACCTAAGTCGCTTAGTATTTGGGAGAAGTGTGTAAGAGTTGGTGATTTTTCAAAAGCTGAAAACTAGAGAGGTTAAGAAATGATATCACTGGCAGAGCAAATGAAGATCAGAGATTTGTTTTTTCTTATTAAAGCCTATTGAAGATCACTTGCTAAAATTCACAATACTTTAATGTGTTGCATTTGTCGCATTTTAGTATAGGATCAGCACTGCGAAGATTTGGATTGTATTAACCGAGAAGCTGGCAAGTTGTAGACCCCGACCCTGGATCATTTTTGGATGTGCTTTCGGCTAGGTGGGTCCAGGCCGACCTCCGCATCTTCCCTGGTCTGATCAGCCAACATTGTAGCTTCGAAACACTGGAAACTCCTGCATGAGAGTTCGGCTTGTATCTGGTACCTAGAACTGAAGTTAAATTGGCAAGCATACCTTTTAGGAAAATTAGCATAAAAATGTCCACCAATTTGGACAGAATTGTTTCCATACTGGTATCATTGGCAGCAATAAGAAAAACAAAATGTTTCCGTGGAAAGGAAAGGCCTGTAAGACTTTCTTTTCGTGCCGGCAGCTTGTGAGTGAGGATCCTTCAGTCCTGTAAAACTACTGGGTTTCATCCTTGCTCTTACTTAATACCCATCATAAATCAAAATGCTCTCAATTTTATCAAGGCATTGACTACGTGTAGTAATTAGCATTTAAAATCATTATCTGGGAGCCCTCAGGGAAATTTCCTAGGTGAGATGATTCAAGTTGGGTCTCCAGCTGACTGTAGGTCAGAAGCGCCAAATCACCCTTCATAATTGTACTCAATTGGTAATCTCATCTCAGCTCACAAGAGGCACAAGCCAAATTAGGTCGAATTACCTATTACTTTCCAGGAATATATTCCAGCCCAGCACAGGTCAAATTGCTTGGCCTGATCCGTGATTACCCACAGACGGGTTTGCCTAGGAACATGCACAGAGCAAAGGCAGAACGGAGTTTGCTACTCCTGAGAGAGCTGCACGCTCGCTGTGAGCTAACCTCAAGCAGCTTTGAAGGGGGATTTTCAGATCTGAAAGTCAGTGTAGCCTCAACTGAGCTGTCTGGTAGTAAATGAGGCCACGGGAAGGCCCCACTACTGAAAGGCCAAATGAAGCCAATGATGAAGACAGTTTTTTTTTTTTAAGATTTTATTATTATTGGAAAGCCGGATATACAGAGAGGAGGAGAGACAGAGAGGAAGATCTTCCATCCGATGATTCACTCCCCAAGTGAGCCGCAACGGGCCGGTACTGCGCCGATCCGATGCCGGGAACCAGGAACCTCTTCCTGGTCTCCCACGCGGGTGCAGTGTCCCAATGCATTGGGCTGTCCTCGACTGCTTTCCCAGGCCACAAGCATGGAGCTGGAGGGAAAGTGGAGCAGCCGGGATTAGAACCGGTGCCCATAAAGGATCCCCGCACGTTTGAGGCAACAATTTTAGCTGCTAGACTACCACCCTGGGCCTGCACAGAACATTCTTTAAGAACTATTTAAAATGCTTAAAAACCCTGGATTTAAAAAAACTGTTGGGCCCGGCGGCGTGGCCTAGCCACTAAAGTCCTCGCCTTGAACGCCCCGGGATCCCATATGGACGCTGGTTCTAATCCCGGCAGCTCCACTTCCCATCCAGCTCTCTGCTTGTGGCCTGGGGAAGCAGTCAAAGTACGCCCAAAGCCTTGGGACCCCGCATCTGCATGGGAGACCCAGAAGAGGCTCCTGGTCCCTGGCTTCAGATGGGCACAGCTCTGGCCGTTGCAGTCACTTGAGGAGTGAATCATTGGAGGGAAGATCTTCCTCTCTGTCTCTCCTCCTCTCTACATATCTGACTCTGCAATAAAAATAAATAAATCTTTTTTAAAAAGAGCTTAAAAATAAATATTTAAAAGAGTTTTTTTACATATTTGTTTCATTTATCTGAACGAAATAAACACCTTACACACCTTGGGTTCCACAAACAACCTCCCAAAGCCAAGGTCAATGTTAGGAAGTCACAAACCAATCTCAATCTCCCACATGAAACATGGGGACTAAACTACTAGAGTCATCCTCTGCCACTTCCCAGGATAAGCATGAACAAGAATGTTGAATGAGGAGTGTCGCAGAGCTCAGACCCAGGAGCTCCAATGGGGCTGTGGGTATCTCAAACAGAATATTATCTGCTGCACCACATGAGTGTCCTAGAAAAAAATTCTCAAGGTCAAACAGTTGCTTCTAACACTTGGAGGCTAGGGATCAAATACCACTGTGCGTCTTATGCCTGCACGCAGGATAAAACAACCTCAACTCTTTATTATAGAGACTACACAGACCAGGTTGGATAGGTGGGGCGTTTACTTCTTCCCTAATTCCATGAATCATTTGGGTTCAAGTGTCTTTCTTGTTCTTACGTGTGTAGGACCAAGACCACATGTTCTTTCTTTTTGTTTTCCAAACAGGTATGTTTTTCAGTGGGAGATGACATTGATGCAGGAACTATTCATTTTTACACTACCCTCAATGTAAGTGTGAAATGTGTTTTAAATGCCGTTGGGAATTCTCTGGTGTGTATTTTTGAACATGTACGATTACAGCAGTTTCCAAATCCCACAGGAAGCGGATTTTCTGTTTAGAGAAGTACTGATTTTTCCCCAGAATTTTCTTCTATCACTAAACAGTTGACTTGGCTAAGGAAAACTCCATTTTATAGTAGGAAGTTTTATATATGTATTATCTCATTGCATATTCAAAGTGTTCCTAGGAGTTGTACAGAGCAAGCATTCTTAATATGTCTGTTTCATAGTTGAGAAAAACAAAGATATTGAGGCAAATGGTTTCTGTGCCACAGTTTGGGATGCCTTGCTGTAAGCTTTGGTTTCTTCTATCTTATTTATGCTGTCCTGTACAGGGGTGAGGGCTCCATGATATTCAAGAGACATTTGTTCAGGAGGACATAACTGGAGAATGACCGAATTGGAGCCAAAAAGTGCTTGTTTTATAGACTTTCCGTTCCAACTCTTAGGCCCTACTGTGTTCGTATGACCATCATCCTTTGCACAAATTATTTGTATGATTGTTTATACAGGGTTCATATGAAAATTTCAGGTTAATCTTTGATGAATCAATTCTGTGCATTTAAAAATGAGCCTGTTAAATCAATCTAAGGTCCTGATTTCTATCTCTTAAGAATACAAAACATTCATTCAGGAGAAAAAATCCTCAATTCTGAGTACCCAGATTGAGCTCTCATCTTAGACATGTCAAATGATAAAGAGTGCCACTGGACACAGAGGGATGTAGTAATGGTAGAGCTATCAATGCCAGTCAATAAATACAGGACAAAGAGCCAGACTATAAATAACAGCTCATTGTCAATGGTATCTAATACTATTTAGAGAGACAGTTAATTTATTGAATAGGAATCCAGAATCCAGAATGATTTTAGTCACAGTTAAATATAGGGTGCCTTGCTTATATACTCAGTGAAGAACTTCTTGATAGCTTCTCCAGACAGTAATTCTAGGGACTGTTCTGCCAATAACTCTCTGGAAAGGAAATTGTTATAAAAATCGCTACCTCACACGAGCAAGCACACATATTCAAGGCATATTTAAAATCTCAAAAGTAAATTAAGAAAGATCTCGTGGCATAATTAATTGACAGTATTTCAGAATTTTAGTGTCTATACATTCATTTGTAATCAACATAACAATGATCATAACATTTTTTAGGTATTCCTGTGGTTTTCCTCACATATATTTTCACCAGGATTTTCCTGATTAACTGTGTTCATCTTCATGTGGAAGACAAGCAGGATTTTGAGAAGGTTCACAGTTGTTTTAGGAATGGACATCTGTTTATTTCAGTCTCATGTCATCTTCCTGGCTTTATAATAATAATGATAATAATGATAACCTATTTCTTCTTTTTGCCATATGTGAATTAATTCTAGCCAGAGATTATAGAAAAAAATAATAATCTATGTTTTCCTCTTTCCTTGGGCTTTGAATACCCTAGGGTATTTTTGCTTGTGTTTTGTTGATTGTTAATCTTGCTGTAACTCAAATTTTCATTACTGATAGCTGAACTATTGGTCATTTTCAAAATGCAGTTAGACAAATTACACTTACAAGATACATTATTCTTGGGCTTTTGCTTGGCTCTGCAAACAGTAACTTCATGAAGTGATTCTTTTGTATTTAGAAGTCATCCATGGCAGAATCAGTTTGTTCAATGCTCTAAAATTAAGAATAACCAATATATACATAAGACACTAAATGTTCATATACTCAAATTACAGGCATGTTGTGTATAGATTATTATAAATAATAATGAATTGGAGGTTGCTGTCACTCAAATAGAAAAGCTTGTAGTATTTGGGGCTAGCCCGGTGGTGCAGAAGGTTAAATGGCTTCCTGTGATGCTGGCATCCCATATGAGCACTGATTCCAGTCCCATTGGCTAGGCTTCTGACTCAGTTCGCTGCTGATGAGCCTGGGAAAGCAACATAACATAGCCCGAGGACTTGCATCCCTGCATCATGTGAGAAGGATGGAGTCTCAAGCGCCTGTCTTTGACTTGGTCCAGATCTTGCCACTACAGCCTTTTGGAGAGCAAACCAGTAGAAGTAAGATGATTCTCTCTCCCTCTTTGTCTCTTTCTCTGTCTCTCCCTCTTTTTGTTTATCTCTGCCTTTCCAATAAGCACATAAAAGAAAGAAAGAAAGAAAGAAAGAAAGAGAGAGAGAAAGAAAGAGAGAAAGAAAGAAAGAAAGAAAGAGAGAAAGAAAGAAAGAAAGAAGGAAAGAAAGAAAGAAAGAAAGAAAGAAAGAAAGAAAGAAAGAAAGAAAGAAAGAAAAAGAAAGAAAGAAAGAAAGAGAAAGAAAGAAAGAAAGAAAGAAAGAAAGAAAGAAAGAAAGAAAGAAAGAAAGAAAGAAAGAAAGAAAGAGAAAAAGAGAGAACCACTTGGTGGTAGATTAGAACTGAGTTAGACAATGTTGTGTGCTGTGCTGTGCTGTGCTGTCTTCAGCAAATAACTGACCTTCTGTGGCCTTCCATTTCTGCATTTGGAACAATGGGGTAGTAGAATATGATTTGTTGCATTGTTTGCATTTTAAATAACACATACACTGTGCTGAGCATGTATTAGGTACTCAATTAATATTTGATTGATTTCATTATTGTTCCCTGCTTGGCACTTTGTCTTCTGCAAAAAACAATCACGTATCTATCTTTATTTGTTCAGTTGAGATTCCAGCTGTGAGCTCGCCTAGTGACAAGTGTCAAAAGTGAAGTGGTTTGGTGAAATTATATGAGGACATTTATGTGACATTTATTGGCTCCAGGCAACATGATTCGTATACCTTCATTTTAATGAGCAGAAACTACGGTCAGGAAGTTTCATAACAAGCAGGGTGCACTGTTATGATGTGAGTTAAGTATTCGGTGCTGAAACCAGGTAAGGAGACAATAATATCATACAGTGTGCACAGTTGCTACACTGGAAAGTTATTACTTCCAATGAAAATAACTGGAAACCTTGTGGCCCATTGATGTACCTTGCGGGAGATTGCAGGGAATCTCCTGTAATTAACATGAGCCAACAGTGCACAAAGTAAATAAGTAGCACAATTATGATTTTTCCAGCCGTGAGCAGGTATTGGGGTTTTTCTTTGATCCACTCTGCTTAGGCAACTGGCTTCTTGCCATGCACCAAGTCAGTATTCCCCTTTGAATTCTGCATTTTAATACTTTTTCTAGGTCATAAAGTTATCATTTGATGTTCTGCAAGTTGGTGAATGGATAAAAGAACCTCTGCAGGTGGAAGCAAAACTTTAGCAATGACATGAAAAGGAAAGTTGCCTTTGAGAACTGTATGCTTGTGGGCTGCAGGTCTGCCGTGCACAAAGATACACCTGATGGAAATCAGTGGCACATACTGATTCCTATGCTCACAGTCATTTCTTGCTGTGAAAGGAAAGACAGAAAGAACTGATGAGCAGGCTAATGTGCAATTCCAGCTGTTTTCTAAAGGGACAATTGAGAATAAGGAACCCTGGGATGGTCGGGCAAAGATAAAAAAGTGCCCTGTGTGGCCTAAGTCAAATTGGCTAACCTCTCTGTTTATATGCCTCCTGTTCTGAAAAAGAAGAGGTAATAGCTATTCCCTAGAGTACACAGACTAAATGAGGTAATGTATATAAAACACTTAGCCTGGTGCCTGGCATATATTAAATATTCAATAAATGTTAGTATGATTACTTTCTATTGATAGGCAGTTTCGCATAGAACATTTATCTTCTTTTGTTTTATTAACTTCCCAGAGGAGTAGATATGGTCAAGTAGAAAGGTAGTAAATAGAAAACAGAGTGAAGTGAAAGGAAAATAAATCTCTATGGAGATAATTTAGAGAAAACCATTCTTCTCCGTCTATTAAATCAGTTGCAGCCTAAGATGGCTGCACTCATCCAACCACATAACTCATTCTGTCCAAGGCTATTTAACAATCATTTTTCAAATGGGTCGCTACATAGTTTGGAATGAGAGCTCCAGAAAGTTGAATGAGAAATGGAAAACTTTTTAGCACAATGACAACGGAAGTGTAGCTGTTCAACCCATTTTAACTATCACGATGATCTCTGGTGACTCTATCAGTTCTGGTGATGTCGCATAGGCCTGTCATACCGAGGAATTCCCACCAACAACAGCACAGCTATGGTGGCAGTGAAGAGCAACTCTGATGGCAACAGCCTGCAGTCCCCTGAAATAACAGCATCCTTGGAATTTGAGCCGATTCCAGCTTTCTTCAGACACCTCCTTGACTTACAAATATGAAGGCAAACTGTGGCTCCTGTGTACAGCTGCCAAATAACAAACAGAAAGCCTACTTTACTGTGATTTTCAGGTAAATAACAGGTTATTGGTGGTCATGGTGGTGTGTTTGTGCTTCAAGTGGAGTGGTAATATGTCATGCAAAATTAGTGGCACACACATACAAAATGGAAACCTGCTAAAAGCTCTACTCTGTAATGATCTAACAATGGAGAAGATAAAATATCTATACCTATAATGCCATCAATCACTTAAAAAGCAGTAATGTTAAACTTGTAATTGCTACTGTACTACTGTGATAATATGGGGTGATGTGGTAGGAGGGAGAAATTAGGGAAGGGGAAAGGTGGGGATCCCTCTACCTACAAAACTGTATCATGGGACATAGTACATACGTACATACATACATACATACAACAGAGAAGGACCACAGCAAAGAGCCTTTGTGTCTCTTTTTGGTTGCACTGCCTTCAGGAGCTGTACCGAAATAGACATGTCTTTTATTTGCTCAATCAAAAAGCCCTTTCGCTGGGGCCACCACAAGCAAAGTTTAGGGCAGGGCTTCTGGCTGGCCCATGCCCCTGTGGCAGATGGGTGGACAGTATTGCTACTTGATTCTGAGCAAATGACCACATCAAAACAGCGGAGAAAAGGCAATGTTTCAGCACAGAGAAGGAGCTCCCCAGTGAGATCTGTCTGTAGTCTTGGTTTCATCTCCTTTCTCCCAAGAATACAATCCCTAAAAATCAGTCCCTGTAAGTTTTACCATAAATGTAACCTCCCTTCATCTTCACCCACAGGCATGACGCAGTGACCCGCATCCAGTGCAGAAACCCTTTCCTAGTGTTGATTTTACCATGAACATATACTGGGTAAGCATATACTGCTAAATGAACAATAAAACTACTGCAAAAGGAAATAGAAAGGCAGACATTTTGCCCCACCGTTATGATGTCACTCTGGGGACACCTGAATGCCATGTTGAAGAGGCCCCAGGTTCAAGTCCTGGATCTACTCTCTATTCCAGCTTTCCCTGAATGCACTCCCTGAGAAGCAAAAGATTAGAGTCCAAGTCCTTGGGTCCCTGCCATCAACACGGGAGACCTGAGTTGAGTTGCTGGCTGCTGGCTAAAGTCTGACCCAGATCAGCCTCATGTGGGCATTTAGGGAGTGAAGCAGCAGATGTGAAATTTATCTCCGTTGTTGCCTCTCTAAAACATTCAAAAATAATTTAAAACATTAAACATAAGAAGTCTTTCAAATATCATGAAAATCCACACATTTTTTTAATTTCATGTGCCACAAACCTTGTGAAGAACTCTTGCACAGAAAACTCCAGTTTTAATAATTACTGAGTGAAGAATTCAGTGATGAAAACTGTCAGTAGCAGAATTAACACTAAAGAAAATAAAATCAGCGAAGTAGATAATGAGCTTTATTATTTCCAGAAATTAGAGACAAAAGAATGGAAACTCTTGATGCTGAGATACAGATTCTGGAGACTCCGTTGAGATAAAATAGCTTCATAAGGAAAGAACAGGTTGTACAAAGCAAAGATAATAGTCAAAGTCAAGTGGAAGGATGGAAAAAATGAAAATGGTCACACGCGCAGCAGGACTCAGGGAGCCAGTGGGAAATGACGCAAGACGACCTTTTCCCTAAGAATAAAACATGAACTATTACAAATAACCAGAGGGAGCAAACGTACTGTTACCGAGAAGTAGCCAAGGCAGACCGTTTTTGTGCCATTCTTGCTCAAGGCAGTCTGAAGCCACAGGGCTCTGAGCAGAGAGGGCTTGAACACAGAGTTCTGTGCCCAGTGACTTCTGTGCTAGGACAGCAGACAGAAAAGCAAGGACTCGGGTGTGACACCCACACCCTTTCTCAAACACTGAAGGCTAGAAGATGCTCTGGCTGACCAGTTGGAGAAAAATGAATGATGTTCAATAAAAAGGGAAAGTTGTTACATGAGACTAAAAGTGAGTAGTGAAACTGAATAAATGGAATTACGTCCTAATGGTTATTTCTAATATGATATTGATGCTAAATGCAAATGCAAAACATTATTCTGAAAACAGGACAATGCACAGTATCAAATCATTAATTTTATCATCATGATCAGGGCCCCCGTCCTATATTCTGAAGATAAAAATGGAGAATTAGGGGGTGAGAGAAAACTTATGATGGCAAAATTCCTCATTTCATTGCTAGTAAAATTCTAACTTGTATTAAATTATGTAAATGACAAATTTCAAAATTGTAGCTGTGCCCACTAACAGACTAAATAGCATAGATTCCCACATATCAAACATTAAGAAAATGAAATAGACTAAAAGTAGCAAGTATATTCCAATATAAAAAGTAAAAAGAATGGACCCGGCATGATAGCGTAGTGGTTAAAGTCCTTACCTTGCATGCGCTGGGATTGCATATGGTCGCTGGATCTTATCCCATCGGCCCCACTTCCCATCCAGCTCCCTGCTTGTGGCCTGGGAAGGCAGTTGAGGACGGCCCAAAGCCTTGGGACCCTGTACCCGCGTGGGAGACCCGGAGGAAGCTCCTGGCTCCTGGCTTCATATTGGCTCAGTTCCAGCCATTGCGGACACTTGGGGAGTAAACTATTGGACGGAAGACCTTCCTCTCTGTATATCCACCTTTCCAATAAAAATAAATAAATCTTTAAAAAAAATTTAAAAAGCTAAAGGGCATGCAATGCCAAAAATATGATTTATTTTTATCACTAGATAAATGAAAAAACAACTTTCTAAAGAGCCGGAGTCTATAGACTCCTTTTCCTGTTTGGTTTACACTGTGATGTCCAATGAATTGACATAAGCTTGATCAGTTCTCTTCTTTGCTACTGGCAAAGCTTGCCAGTTACTGCAAATCTAAATGACACTGTGCCAAGATCATCTACTACTACTACTGCCTCACTTTTCCGGGTTTACACAACCATCATGACTTCTTACACAATGGTGGAATTTTTCTAAATAGCCTGTGTTACACCGGCATCCAACCCAACAGCTTGAAGGCGAGACCCGGTGAGGCACAAGCCAGTGTGTGTCATAGGATTCTTCCAACGGAAGCCGCTCAGGAAAATCTATGGAAAGCGTCCTTCATTTTGACCTTGGTAACAGACTGCAGTCGAGAGACTAATTGTGATTAATCACAAATAACTCATTTTATATTAAACAAGTGCTAAATTTCATGGTGGTTCAGAACAGCAAGGGACTCTGAAAGGGCAAAAGACTGAATAAACTTAAACTTGAGGAAACAGCAAGCTCTCACTTTCAGGAATCAATAGCCTTTTACTGCGGAAAGTGACAAAACCTTTTTGGTTTCCTGACTGTAAGTGAAACCTCTGATCCCCTTTCTAGCCATCATTCATTTCCAGGGCACTTTGATTCCGTGTCTCTCATGTGGAGGCAACAAGGTGCTGGCCCCTGTTTGAACTCATGTCCTGTAGAGAAAAAGATTCCCCAGCAGAGAAAATAAATACTTCCCAACTTCTTTGTTTGTCTTCCAGACTCCCAGTGGGCACAGCACTCCTGCTCCCTCCGGGTAGCACTCTTCAACTCTTCCCTACTAATTAACCTCTCCTACCGGGTTGCCAAATGAGCTGCTGACAACCAGCCCTAAGCAACTCGAACACACCAGGACAGCAGCCTAGATTGTTAAACTCTTCCATTAAGTCTGAGAGTAGAGCATGCTTTGGAGTTTTGTTTGGATGAAGAAATGATAGACCAGCTTCATGGTGAGGAAACGGGAAGAGTTTACACAACCCCAGCTCTTCAGTTACACTCAAGGTACCCTATCAGGTCAATTTTCTCATAGCAGCTGATGAATATTAGAAAGTGAATTTCTGATGCTTAAAATCAGCGAAGTTTTTTTTGAGTGAGAAAGTGAAAAGCAGTCTTGAATAACATTAAGGCCATCTTTGAACTTTCAACTTCCCTGTACCTCTCACTCAACAATCCAGATGAACACCCCTCCTGCGCCCACCGTCAAAACAAAAAAGCTATTGCTTAAGTGTTAACCAAAGGGTGAGAGGGCGACAAACATGTCTTGCAAGTCATGGGAACTCAATAAATATTTTAAATGAACAAACATATGATAAAATACTTAGCAGCAAATCATAATTGGTGGGAATACCATAATCCTGCCATAAGGAATCAGCTGTAAATAATTTACTTAAAGTAAGCTTTAGGGAAACCAATTAGGAAATAGTTTCACTTTTTTTTTAGCAGCAAAATCAATTTCCAGCCCTCGATGTGACCATATGAATGAATAAATATATTTTGATGACCTTCACGATAAATTTCTCTTTAAGCCAAGATCACCTAGCATTTCCAGTGGGCTGAATTTCAGAAAAGCTGTATTCATTTTCAGAAATTGTAATGTCTGTTCTGCATTTGGGCATGAAATTCCGCTACTTTCAAGTCTTTCTAAATTTTATCAACTTCACATATTTTCACCTTAACTTTTGTAGTTTTCCCATATTTTATTTTTGCTTATGATCATAGTATTATTGACTTAGAGTCATGGGTGACTTACCTGAAACTTGACTACCTGTACTAATGTTTTCTCCCACTCTCACTTGTCAGCTTACTTTTTCTTTTTTAAGATTTATTTATTTTTATTGCAAAGTCAGATATACAGAGAGGAAGAGAGACAGAGGAAGATCTTCCATCTGATAGCTCTCTCCCCAAGTGCCTACAATGGCAGGAGCAGCACCGATCTGAAGCCAAGAGCCAGGAACTTCTTCCGGGTCTCCCACACAGGTGCAGGATCGCTAGGCCTTTTGTCATCCTTGACTGCCTTGCCAGACCACAAGCAGGGAGCTGGATGGGAAGCTGGGCTGCTAGAATTGGAACCAGCACCCATATGGGATCCAGGTGCATTCAAGGCAAGGACTTTAGCCACTAGGCCACTGTGCTGGACCCTTAATGGCTTACTCTTGCAAGGTAGGCATATATTCACATTGACTGGAGCAATAGTGTTTCCTAAGCTATTTCTCTAGTTTCTGAAATTCTTCTTTTGATTTATTTTGCATGCAATCCCTGGTTACAAATGCCACATCTCACTTGTGCTAAGCCCCTTTCACTGGTACTGATGGCCTAGAAAGGCATACGTAAAAGATTCTGAGGAGTTCCGCAAGAATCTGTCCAGTATTGATCACTGATGGCTCTCTTGGGCACAGGAAAGAAAGTCCTACTAAACAGGATGTGCTTTGGCCAACTCCATCTACTGACTCAGTTGGAAAAATCCAGTTCTCTATCTCCATCACTTACTGAATTTCAGGAAAGTTCTTTGGGTTTACAAAGTAAAGAAAGTATTTATGGGTCACAATTTTGCTTCTTTTTCTTGTTCTGGTCTAGCCTGGAATGTCTGCCTTAAGACACCTATTCAAAAGGCAACCTACTCTTGCCAAAAACAAATTTAAAAGTACCAACATAGACACAAGTATTACTTCTTTCACCACAACACAAGAAAAGAGTGTATGGGGATATAACCTGCAGGTTTTTATCCATGATTTGGAATGGCCATGTTGTGAAAAATAAATAAAAGCCAGAATGAGTCAATTGTCTTTAATTAAACTAAATGAACATGATTAAAGCTTTCTGAGAAGCAAACACAAGTGAACCAAACTGTCTCACTGCTCTTTCGAATCTCTCACAGCAGGATTGGGAAATAAGAGGTATAAACCCCACAAAATCATTTGGTCTGGCCCTGACAAGGCAACCACAGTTGTAACTCCAACTTCAATACAACCATGATAGGCTAATTTTTAAGTTGAAAATTTTGCCTGTGAATGATGTTATCAGTAAATATCCAAATATTCCTAGATTAATAAAAGGTTAGATTTCACACCCTCATTTTGCAGATTTTCTTTCTTCTCAATTTTCCAACACATTAATAACATTTATAAATCTCTTCTGTGGGTGGTTATTTGGTACAGCAGTTGAAACACTGCTTGGCACCTCCCACACCCATGTTGGAATAGCTTGTTCTAGTCCCTGATCCTCTTCTTTCCATACAGTTGCTTGCTAATGAACACCTGATGAGGTAACAGGCAATGGACCAAGTGCTTGGCCTCCCTGCTACGTGTGGGGAAGGCTCCTATCGAGTTCCGGGCCCCTACTTCATGGTCCAGTTCTGGTTATTGTGATTATTTGGAGAGTGAGTCAGCAGATGCACAATCTTTCTCTCTATGTCTCTTCTGTGTCTGTCTGTTTGCCTTTCAAATAGAATCACAGAAAAAAACACCAGAACTCCAGGTTGCATTGAGAATCCTCTACTACCTAATACCAGTTAATTCTCCATCCCTGCGCCCATCTCTCCCTTTTTTGCTTTCCCTCTTCCATGGTTCTTTCTTGCCTTTCATTCTTCCACAATCACTCATTGAATGAGTGTCCATAGCTTTTCAAGGCCTTGAGAATAGTAAATCAAATAATACTAAGTTGTATTTTCAATTACCATAGTATAACTACAACATATACATAAAATTGCAGTGAATTTTGATGCACATGAGTTCTGAGACAAAGGCAAAGATCATAAGAACACAGTAAAGCCACTGTCTTCTACGTAAAGGGAAGAGATTCTCAGACAAGTGTTCTTATGACATGTGACATTCTCTTTGGTATCTCTCACTTTCCTCTGAGACTTTGCACTTTCTAGAGCTAGCAGAAAATTCTAAAGTGTGATAAATTTGGATTATGCTTTTTCCTTGCCACTGGAACTTTGCTTTTATCCTCTGTATTAGCTTATATGGTATCTCCCCAAAATGGTAATGTTCACCTGTATACCCAAAATATGATTTGAGTTTGAAATACGTTTTTTGCAGATGTAGTTGATTAAGAATCTTGCGATGAAATTTTCTTAGGTTTGAAGAATCCCAAATTCAACAATTGCTGCTTTTGAAAGAAAAGAAGGTACATAAAGACAAGAGACAACGCTACATGAAGCTGAAAAAACAGGGTTTGAGATGATGCGTCCACCTGTCAAGGGACAGCAAACATCATCAACAACCACCTGCAACAAGAGAAAGTCACGTACAGATAATTTCTCCTACCCTCCAACGGGAACAAAACCTGCTGACATCCTGATTTCAGACTTCTGCTTTCCTTAACTGTGAGAGCGTCTGTGTCCATGGTTTTAAACCACACAGTTTGTGCACATTTATTTGAACAGCACAGGAAATTAGACAATCATAATTCCCACCAGTTCTACCCAGGTACTAACATCTTCTCCAAGGCCATTTTTTTTTCTCAATAAGCTTTTTTTTCCCTTCCAGCAAATTCAGTGACGTACATGATCTGTTCATTCTTTGAGACCTTCTCCAGCATGTTACACTCACCCTACAGTTGTCATTTTTGCGCGCCTTTCCCTGTTTACCAGATTGCAAGCTTCTGAATGGTGTTAACACAATTTCTTCATATCTGTTTTGCAGCACAATTTCTATCACTTCCTTAGCCTAGGTTCTACCAAAAGCAAAACCTGAGAAAAGAGGCATATGTGTGAACATTTTTAGGAATGTGGAGCACAAGAAGCACTCATAAAAAGTGCATGAAAAGCACTCAATACAAGTTTCTTGGAAGAATATGCGAATGAGTCAGGATAGAATGATAGAATACATATGAGGAATCTTCAAAAAATTAATGAAAATATATATTATAAAAAGTTATGCATGACTTCCAAAAGAGGTTTGGCCACTAAGTAACCATATATCTAACCTCATTTTTCATGACACTTTTGAAGAGCTTTCACGAAAGTCCACTGCCTGCATTGTACCTGGTGTATATAACACCCCCTAAATAAATATTTTCCATATGCATGGGTGAGTGAAATATAAGTCCATTTAAGGGGTTTCTCTCAGTGCAAGCTCTTTGCTTTATGATTGTCCTCTGTCCACACGCATCATGCCTATTCCCTCGATGGGAAGGGAGATCAGAACTCCTAAAAGATAATCCTCTTTACATTCTTACTGTGTCTACGTAATCGTAATGATCATAATCGAATTGCCATGTGTATCAACTTACCATAACTGTTTAATTTTTAAATAAAAGCACCACCACTCATTTTTATTTGCTCATTATCTTTATTCAAAATGCTAACTTGAAAGTTTTGAGGTGACATTGAGACCCCAAATGATTTGTGCAAGGTCACCTAGATAGAAAAGTAACAGAGGCCAAAATATTAAATTAGATTTTCCCAATTCCAGAGCTCATACTGCTTCTGCTATTCCAAGCCACTTGGCTATAGATCACTTGACATTTCTTGACCTCAAAATCCCCTACTCACCAGCTCACGTTGATTCCTTTATTTTTTCCATCCCGTTAGCTTTGAATTGTTTCTCGGCTTCCCGTCATTTTGTGATAGGAATGCCACCCACTTATGCTCCGCTGACCTCCATCTGGTCCTCGTTGACGTGATGTTACCTTCATCATCTCTTCAGGGCACTTGCCCTTTCCTTACCACCTTGCAACACCATATGGTACATTCTTATGCCACATGGCTTCCATACATGCTGCCTCCGTATGCTCTCCGTTCTGCTCGTTCCCTTTATACACACTTTGACGATTTTTTTCCTGCTCTTGGATTTCTGATCCTACTTTCATCCGGGGTTTCACTGCTGTGCCCTGCTTTTTCTCATCTCGTTGAAGTCGATACAGCTATGATTGCAGCATATGTCTATAATTCCTTCGTAGTATGTGGAACATCCATCACGCTGCTGACACCACATAAATTCTGTGCATACGCTTTAGATTTCAGAGGAAGGGAGGACACTTCCACCCCGAATGGGCTGACAGTGCTGCACAAGCTGATCTGGGGCTCACTGACCCCTTATGAAGCAGCATCACATGAATTACACAAGGATTCCTGAGATCAAGATTTTTACTGAATTTTTAGAGATCAAGTTACATATGCATGCATAAAATCACACATACAAAACACATATGCCATTTTCCTTTTGTTTCCAAATTTGTATTATACATTTGAAATACTGAAATGTTTAAATGAACAATGAGCATCCATATGTCCAGTGCCTAAATTTAATAAGCGTTAACTCTTGTAGTGTTTGCTTAATGTAGCTATAAACATGTATGAATCTTTTAATGAATTATGTGAAAATCAGTGATGCTTCAGCATGGATCTGCTGAAAAATGAAGTCATTTTTGTGTATGACTGAATAATGTTATTATTGCATCTAAAAGCATGAACAATTTCATAGTGTAAATTAAATAGTAGATCATGAGCAAATTTTTCTTAGTTCTTTCTAAAATATATTCACACCTTTAAAATCTTCAGGATCAATAAAATTCCATATTGTGTTCTTGTCTAGTTGGTGTCTTGATTTACAACAACACTCTTCACGACTTATTATATGATGCCAATTTATTTCTCTTTGCACTTATTTTCTTTAAGTGTGTGATGTCAGTGTTGTGGTGAAATGACCTAAGCTATTGCCTGTGACACCAGCATCCTATATGAGTGCCCACTTGGGTCCTGGCTGCTCCACTTTTGATCCAGCTCTCTGTAAATACACTTGGGAAGGCACTGGAAGATGGATCACATAGCTGGGTCCATGAAATGCATGTAGGGGATCTAAATGGAGGGCCAGGCTCGTGGACTGACCTCAGACCAGCCTTGACCATTGTGGTCATCTAGGAAGTGAACCTGCAGTTTATAGATTGTTCTCTATATTTTTCTCTCTCCTTCTCTATAACTTTGTATTTCTAATAAACAAATATTTAATGAAAATATCACATCAGTAGGCAAAAATATCTTGGTCTGTTCCATTCTTTGATCTCTTGGTGGAGAAAACCAGATAAGGTCATTGTAAAAATAAATGTTTCCCATTGTAATAATTCTATGAAGTGATCCTTTTCCGGAGAGTGAATTACTTTTTCCTCCAGATTGCCTTTCCCATAAATATTTCCACATCCACTACTGTCCTTCCTGAGCAAACTATTGTATTGGGGGATACAAAGTATTAATTTTTCAAATTCTATCATCACTTCTACATAGAAGTATTACCTGTTATGAAGTAAAACTGCCCATTTTCAAATAGAATATTTTCTTCTAAATTAGCAAGATAAATGTTGATTTCTTTCTTTAATTTATAATTTAAATGCCTCAATTTAAAAAATTAGAGAGACTGTGTGTGTGTGCGTGTGTATGTGTGCACATGTGTATGTGTGAGAAGGTCTGTAAGTTCTCATCCGTACCTTGGCTGGCGATGGGCTGAGCCAAAGGGAGGATCTAAGACTTCAATTCAGGTATCCTACATGAGAGACCAGAACCCAACCATTTGAGCCATGACCTACCACCTTGCAAGGTGTATGTGACCAGGAAGCTGGAGATAGCAGCCAGAGCTGCGTATCAAATTTTGGCACTCTGATTATGGGACACAGACATTTAAAGCATTAAGTGAATTGCCCACCCTGAATTACAACCAGTGAAAGTAGGGTTTATCATCAGGACAAGCCAGAGTGGGAGCAAACGATCATTTTCTTATTTCCTATTTCTTTAGGCTACACAGGATACATGATGTTTATTACGACAACATTACTGAAGTCAAGATTCTTACTTATTCTCAAATTATTTTATTTTTTGCTAAGGGAACCTTCAAATGGTTTGTATTTCCTTTTGTAATTTTTATGTGAGGCTTTGAATATGTCTTATTTTCTGGGATAACAAATTTCAGGCTTCACAATTTAACAAAAAACATCAAATTTTATGTTGATGCTTGAAAAATGGGACACTGTGTCTATAAATTGTGGCCTATCCTTCCAAAAATAAGTTTTTCATAACACAAATACATTAAATCTACAAGTTGAATCTAACCATCAGAAAAAACCTATTTGGAACCATAGCCCAAATTCATATTTCACACCACAGATGAGAGAAATATGACAACACAAAAATCATCATGACTCCTTCACTGTATCCTGGACATACAGACATATACCAACGATCCGAGAAACACACCAACACCACAACATACAGAGAAAACCTCTAATTACAAAATTATTAGGTATCACCATAACACAACATAAGCTGCAAACGTAACAGCTGAGTCCTTTTTTTTGTCACTTACTACTGCATTATAACAATATAAAGGAAACTGCAGTGACTCCAAGTGGTTGTTGATTTGGTATTGGTTAAAATCACAAAAAAAGCAGCAAAATAAAAATTTCAGATACTGAATCAAGGTGAGAGATTTAATGTTACATATATTATCTGACCAAGGCCTTGAAAGTAAGTTTTCTTTACACTTAAATAGAAATCAATACCTGTAATGTGTCATGAATATCAGAAAAGAGACTGGTACTTAGCCACTTCAGCAGCTGCTGAACTTGTGTACGCACAGTCTTTGCAAAGACACAATGATACCCATGAGACCCTGATATTATTTGAGGCTATTTATCAAATTGAGGCATCCACATAAAGAAAACTGTCAAAAAGAGCACAAGAATCCTCTAAAGGTTAAACGAACTGGAGGAATTTATAACAAAAATATTTAGACATTCCTGGAAGAAAATAAAGGCAATGGATCGCTCATGTAGCTGGAATTCAGAGAGGGAGAACTCAGACAACTCCAAACAGATGCCAATAAGGGGATGCCAAAGAGCGACTGTGCCAGCTTATTTCTCGGGGACAAGAGGAGTGATGTTTGGTAAGTTGTTGTTGTGACTCAATTCTAAAATAAAATGATTGATTAAAACAACGTTACTGTTTTTCCTTTTCTCAGATACAGCTAAAATTGGACAGTGTCTACTATATTCCAATTTAAAAAGGGATTTCAGGCAAACACCTGTTTCAGACATCATCATCATCTCTGAAACAGCAACATTTAGGTCAGTAGTAGAACCTTGGAGTTGTAAGAGCCTCTGTTCCACAGCTAAGGGGAAATGCTCATTGGGCTGAGCTCATGTTCCTCAAACATCTAGCTTGTCCCTTAGTGGACTAGTTCTCCCTCATGCTGTCACAAGGCACAGCCACAGGCAGGCCTGCTAACCCCTTGTGCTTGAGTCAGGGAAGAGCAAAACTCAGCTCTGCTTCCTGTTTCCAAATGGCACCTAAATTTTGCAGACTCAAGTCTTGTTTAAATATCTAGTGAGAAATAAAGATTCTGTCTGAAAAAAAAATACACAGAACTTTGCACATGATTTGGGAGGATGTATTGGTTCCCTGAAGTCCAATTTTAGGCAGCAGGGAACTCCATGAATCCTGAAACCAAAGCCTGAACCCAGTGGATACCAAGGAAGTGGAGCTCTGCCTTCCACTCAACTTATCTCCAAAGGAGAATCCACTAATGTGTGGTTTGCCACAGAAAGCCAATTAAGTAATTAGTTCTTTGAAAATCCACATTAAGAATAAGTTAAGGGTAAAAATTATTCAAACCCTGACATTTCCACATGTTATTTTAGAATTAAAAAAAATCTTGGGAGCTGGCTCATTGGGCTCATAGGCCAAGCCTCTACCTCTAAGTATGGCCTTCGGGCGCTGTTTCCTCTCCTGGCTGTTTGCTGCCCATCCAGCTATCTGCTTGTGACCTTCGAAAGCAGCAGAGGATGGTCCCAGTCCTTGGAACCCTGTAGCCACACGGCAGACCCAGAAGAGACTCCTGACTCCTGGGTTTGGATCTGTTCAAATCTGAATGTTGTGACCATTTGGAGAACGAATCGACAGATGGAAGATCTTTCTCTCTGTGTCTCACCTTCTATCTGTTAGTTTGCCTATCCTATAAAAATAATATCTTAAAAAAAGGAATGAAGGAAGAAGGGATGTGAGTAGAACAGGTCAAATGAGTGATGAACGTCAGGACTGCCACGTGAGTAGACATCATGCTTGTTAGAATCTGTGTGGTTGCAATGATTATCACAATGTTAACAAAGAACTACTGAAACAAATGAATCAATAGTTCATAAATGACTCCAAAGCACTTTCTGTTTTTTAAATTTTAATTTGCATTTACGTGTTTATTTGCCTATTAGTGATTTTTAAAGTTAGTTCTTCTCCCATTAATCCATACACACCATTAGGTATGTATTTCTGAAAATTTAAGAAATTTTTTTAGAGTACAATGACATACAAAGCATGAGATATATATCTATATTTAATGACCACACTTTAGTAAGTTTATGCACAAAGAAATATTTGTCGGACTGTGACAATAATGAAAGTATCATATTCAACACCTCTCAAAGTTTCCTTGTGTCCTGTTGTTTGTGCATGATATGAACACTTAATGTTTATATTTTTGAAAATAGAACAAATTTTGAATGGCACAATACCATTTGTTTTTGTTTCTCTTTTAAACATTTATTTATTTTTATTGGAAAATCAGATATACAGAGGAGAACAGAGACAGAGAGGAAGATCTTCCATCAGTTGATTCACTCCCCAAGTGGTTGCAACAGCCGGAACTGAGCCAATCTGAAGCCAGGAGCCAGGAGCTTCCTCCTGGTCTCCCACGTGGGTGCAGGGTCCCAAGACTTGGGGCCATCCTGGACTGCTCTCCCAGGCACAGGCAGGGAGCTGGATGGGAAGCGGGGCCACAGGGATACGAATCGGTGCCCATATAGGATCCCGGCACATGCTAGGTGAGGACTTTAGCCACTAGGCTACTGTGCCAGGCCCAGTTATACCATTTGTTAACCACAGGCATTATGCTGAACAACAGATTTGAGATTGTATTGCTCCTGTGTAATGGAATCTCTACCTAGTGCTCCAGATTCCCCCCACCTCCAGCTCCCGGCAAACACTGTCATGCTGTTTTTTTCCTTGAGTTTGAAGACATGGGGCAGCTTATATATGTGGAATTTTGCAGTATTTACCCTTATAAGACTTTTTATTTTACATAGTCTCCGACATCTTCTGTACAGCAGGCACCAAGATCACCATGGGCTGAGGCAACAGTGCTCCTCTGCAGCAGAAATACTGGAGACGAACTGGCGGTGAGGGAAGACCATTTATTGGAGAGAAATCACAAGCTTATATGGAACAGGAAAGTGGGACAGGCATTAAGCACGGTCCCAACAGTACTTCCACCCAACAAGGACACTGTGACTGGTTATCAGATATGTCTATCTCTCTGGACCCTCCAATGAAGTGAAAGGTCAGGAAGCACAGGAAGCTATGTCTCAGGGCAAACTTGTTACCTACTCAAAAGCAGGATGAATGTAACATTTGATTTCCTAGGGTTGTTTACCAAGGAAGTCCTAACACAGCTCATCACAGAGGCAGAGCAGAGAGCAGCCCATCACTCTTGCCGCATACTAGTGAACAGGCCATGTTGAGATCTCACACCTGTCAGGTATGTTCCCCCAGGGACATGGTGTGCCATTTCCCTACAGGCTCCCACATGGGCTGGGCAGGCAGAGATCCAGGGGCAACATGGCAATATGCTCCCAGGTTCACCAATCTGATTGACAAAAACAACTCTTTTTCTAAAAAATACAAAATAGTATTTCATTGTGTATTTGAATCATATCTGGTTTATTCATTCATCTGTTAGTGGACACTTGAATTTGTCTATATATCTTAGTTACTGTGAATAACACACCTACAAATGTGAAGAGTCCTTTCAAGATCCTGATTTCTGTTTAGAACATATATCTATAATTTTTGAGAAAATTCCAATCTTCTGTGTGTGTGTGCAATTTCACTACTGGCATTTGCACCAACAATATACAAAAGTTTTAATTTCTCCACATTCTAGCCAAACCTTTGTCTTTTCTTACTTGCTTTGTTTGGTGACAGACAACCTAGCAGTGATGAGATGCTAGTCCTTGTAGCATGATTTGAATTTTCCTGATAATCCAGCATATTCAAAATTCCTATCACCTCTTAAAAGCAAAATTTGCATTTTCACAACAAAATGGAAATAAATTAGAGTATTTTGGAAAAACATAGAGTATCATGTTATTTCTTCAAGTCATCAGAAATTAGCATAATATAGCAATTAATATTTCATAATCTAAAGCCAGACACCTAAAAAATGACATGCATAAGTTACTACAGCACACATTACTTTATGTGATAATAACAAGCAGGACTTAAAGAGATTTATGAGAGGATTAAATTAGATAATGTAGTTAACATTTAACATGGTGCCTTGTACATAGTAAATAGTTAATAACATTTGCCTGGAAGTGATGATGAAGAGAAGAGGGTGATAATACTAATATTTATTTAGAAAACATTTAATTTCTTCAAAGAGTTCTTAGGAATGTGGTTGTATGGGCAACACAATAGATAATTCTTTCTTCAAATGTCTGTAGTTTTTAGTTTCTATTTAAGTGGAACTATCTACTAAGACTGTAGTCTTAAACATATCTTGACAATAGAATGTTGAACTCCATAACGTTCTCTCTGCCTACAATGTCAGGATACATATCAATAGCAGAATGACAGGCTTATGACTTTTGTTGCGGGACTAAAGCATTGTTATGATATAAGGGGAAATAGTGGAGGGAGGAGGTAGGGGAGAGTAGAGGGAGAAATTCCTGAATCTAAGGAATTATATATTGGAAAATAGTTTATTTACAAATAAATATGTAATTTAGAAAGAATGTATTATTTTTTGTCAGTACAGTGACACCCCAGACTGGTGCCAGTGCAAGTCCTGGTTGCTCCATTTCTGATCCAGCTCCCTGCTAATGGCCTGGGAAACAGTGGAGGATGGCCCAAGTCCTCTGGCCGTTCAACTATGTGAGAGACTCAAAAGAAGCTCTTGGCTTCCAACTTCACACTGGCCCAGCTCTGGTCATTACAACCTCTGGGAGTGAAACTAAAGAACCTGGATATTTTCTGCCTTTTGTGATTCTGCCTTAATGGCTTGGCTGGGGGCTGTGTGAACTCCAGGCCTGACAGTCTACGTGACACCCACAGGACACCTGGCAGGTCACGTAGGCAGACCACTCCTCAGGAAGGAGGTCCCTGGTGTTTGATAAGATCCACCGCCCTATAGCTCATCGATTTGTACTTTTTGAAAGTTGCTTACTTCAAACCCACCAATAGAAGTCTGCGAAATCATGACTGTATAATTAATAACCTAAAATGTATAAGAACTGGGGGGCACGGGCTCTCGTGCACTCTGGCTCTTGCTCATGCTTCGTTTTGTCCTCCCTGTGGATCCTACAGCAGCCTTGGCTGCAGCTGCCCCTCCCCCGCCCAGCCATGCTGGGCTGGGGGAGGTGGCTGGGAGACCTAGGTTAACCTGAATAAACCACCTTGATGCCTTAGCACCGACTTCAGACTTGATGATTTTCTGGGGATATCAAAATCCGGCACAACAGAACAGCTAATGAAAGATTCTCTCTGTGTCTCTCTGTGTCTCTGTGTTTGTGTGTGTGTGCGCGCAAGTACCTCCAACGATGGGGGTTGAGGTGTCAACTTCAACCTCACTCCCACACACAGCGAGAAGTGCTCTACTGTTCTCTTTTGTGTTGTGATCGAATTAAAAAACCAGCATGCCTTGCAAATGTATGACTTGCATTGACTTTATGAGTCACCAGTGGTCTCGTCCACTTGTCTGCTCAGCTGGCTCCGATCGCCAGTGGGATAACTATGTGCTTCAGTGCCACTCCGCTGTCTCTGTTGCTCCTTGCATCTGCTGGTTCCCAAGTGTCTCTGTGCCACTGATCTGCCCATTCCTGTCACCCAGGATCAATTCCTCTCTGCTTCTCCTCTGCTAATCCTTCCCCATCTGTTGTGCTATGTCCTCACCCTGTTCTGTCCACTTGCCTCAAGAAAATATATAAAATTTTGCAAATTCATTCCTATCAGGCAATGGATTTATTAAATCTTTATGTGAAAAAAAATCTTTATGTGTAGAGAGACTTGAGCAAAATTGTGACAGAGGGGTTTTTAAATCCAATGACATTGTCCTTCTAAATACTAAGTCAGCAGACTGGCATTCTGTTAGGCAGCAGCTCAGAGCACAGCTCTGTGTACTTGTGTGAGGAAAAACAAAGCACTCTGGGGTCAAATTCAGTTAACCATTGAGCTAACTGGATGATGTGATGAGATAAAAACCAGAAGAGGATCCCATGGTGAAAATATGGGTGATGAGCACTAAGTGACATGAAACTTTGAAGTGAAATAGCTTTGGACTTATGGTTTCAATATAGAATGAATATATTCAATCTACCGACTCTGTGAAATAGGATTATTATGAACAAAATCTGGAAGTTGGGAAGGGGAAATGATAGGGAAACAACATCTAATAGTTCATGAGCTAAAGTGAGAATGTTACTGACAACTAAAAATATAATTATAATATTTTCTTTAATATTTTACTATGGTTTCTTTAACAATTGTATATGTACATAAAAATACATAATATACACCAAATTTCACAGGTTCATGGACTCTAGAATATGCCTCTTCCTAATGTTCTGCGTTCCCACAAAAATTTTACAATAAATGTTTTAACTTCACCAAAAAAGGATGCTGGATTTTTTTTAACTAGGACTACTTTACATCTATAGGTAAACTGAAGAGAACATTGTTCTTCGTGGCCACAATGATGGACTTAATGACTGTTTATTAGGAACTATGCTGTTGTAATGATATGGGAGAACTCAGTGTGTGTGTGTGTGTGTGTGTGTGTGTGTGTGTGTGGAGGGTGGATTGGGGAAGGAGACTAGTGAAACCCCAGGGCTTATGGAACTGTATCACAAAATTATAGTAATATTTAAAAAATAAAAAAAGTGTCTTCTAATTTACTAGAATGACTGAACTATCCAATTATTCAGATTATAATTGCTGTGACAAGAGTCTTTTTAAATTTTCTTCCTCTTCTTCCTCTCATTAACATAAGTCCTGGTATATGAGTGTCCAGGAAATATTTACTTATGTAATAATCAATGTCCCTTCAGTCCACAACATTTAATCATGAAATAGTGTGTAGATGTAGAGATAAGGGTAAGAATGAGACAGTTTCAGAACCAACATCAGATTAAAGATCCATAACGTCTGTACATTTCAGTGTTGGAAATACAATTTTATTTTACCTAGACAACAAAGCTCCCCTTGTCTCCACTTCAGAAAATAAGTAACTGAGCCAATAGCTCATACATGAATTAATTTTATACTTTGTGGATGAGTATCTATTCCAAATAGAATTTGTTTTCAAGAAGGAAGTAGCTCTGCTACAAACTCTTGTTCAAACTCCACATGAAGCGCCATCTCGGGGAGTGGATGCTAAGTGACTCAGTCCAGTTTTCTTTACCAAAATACAAGGAGTGTGATACCTTGAGGTTATAAAAGCTGAATGGCCAAACAGCATGACTCAAGCTGTGGCAAGGACTCCTTCGCACAAAAAAAATGTCATGGGAGATCGCATCAAGGCAGTTGTGAGTATAAAGGAGAGATCACGTGGTGAAATGAAGAGACAGACAGACACACAGATGTCAGGCTTGCTCTTTCATAACTACTTAGTCTCACAGGAAATAACTGACTAACGGGTCCAGGAGAACCACATTTGCCCCTTGACTTACTATTACGCACCACTTAAGGGTTCCATATCCCCAACAGGGCCACACTGGGAACTAAGCTTTCAACAAAGGAAACTTTGGGGAACAAATCATATCATCTGATCTTTAAATAATAATTCCTTATCATGGATGTCCTGATTATGAGAACCCCAAAAGTTTAGAAAACTATGATTGAGACATAGAAGACTGATTGACAAAACTAAACATTTTTCAAAATTTTTCTTAAATTCTCTATGCATTTAGAAGGCAGACAGATTTATTATTTTCTGGCTCACTCTCCAAATACCCTCAAATAAGCAAATGTAAGGCAGCTGCCAGGTCTCCCACACAGGTGGCAGGGAACCGATTGCTTGAGATTCCTCCAAGTGTGCCCATTAGGTAGATGATGAAACCAGGAGCAAAGCAGATATGGGATCCAGTATCACAAGAATTCTGACCAGTACACCAAATGCCATCCCTTAAAGAGAAAGGATTAGGCAAGCAGTGGAAGGAAAATTTAAAAAGATTCATGATATAAATGAACAACAATGAGCAGTAGTGGTTGAACAAATGGATAGATGCATTTGAACAACCACTGTTTGAGATTACAGAATTACACTTTAAAGAAAACCATTTAAGATTACTTGATGTATATCATGTTAATGTGACGCAGATGTGAATAGCAGGAACTTGCACTGGTTTCCTGAATCTGCCTACGGATGCTCCTATAGCCAGCCAGAGTGCTTTTCTGAAAGGACTTACTAATTTTAACTAGTTAACTAGCTATCCATCTAGTGGTAACAGCACAGTCACTTGGGTTGGGACTCAGCATAACTGTTCAGATATTTATGTACTGAGCCTTGGCTTCATATATATGTAACATTGGCAATTCAGGAATAATGACTATTTAACTCATTCAAGTAGGCAAGAGGGTTCCACGAATCCTCTGGATTGATCTGGTGTGAAATAATTGCATTGATGACTTTCTTCGGCTTGTCATCACCAGATATCGCCTGGCAATTATTTTGAACAGCTGGCTGCTGTTATTGTGCATCTATTTATAAAGCTGTCCTCTTCAACAACACCGGGGTCTTTGAAGCATCTGTCCACAGCCAGTTTTTGCCTCTCATGGAAAAATGACTTTTTTTTACAGTTCTTAGTTTTTGTCAGCTAGCCCCAATCATCACCACCACCACCAATAGTCAACATCTCTTTCTGGATCTTCTTTATTTATACACTGTTTCTATTAACAGATCTGTCCCATGCAACTCAAATGAAAACAACCTTGAATTGATTAAGCTGTGCCTGGCTTCTGTCACAAAATAAAACAAGGGGGATTATGTCTTATCCCTGTGCTTACCGAGTCTACCTACAACTGCATGCAGGATAAGAGCATTACTGCTTCTACTTATGATTTCCAGTATAGAATTTCATGACCTTAAGTGATGCTTTATAGATGCAATTAAATTAAAAAAATAAAGGTCATTGAAAAACTGCTTCAAATTAAATATCATTTCTTGGAGAATTATCATAGACAGGTTCAGTTTAAACACACAGTGTTCAGGTGTGTTCCTGAAAAAAAAATTATACAAATAAGATGTGACAGCTTAGTGATGGTCTGTTTTATCAGAGTGCCATTAAGCATCTGTTCCAGGTTTGATCATTTGCTGATACTGTTTCAAAGATGAAACTCAGGAAAGAAAAATACCTCTTGGAAAATCTCCAGAAATAGATACATAATTGGAAACATAATAAATCAGTACTACCCAATATAACTTTCTGTTACAATGTTAAGGTTCCGTAACTACAATGTGGTTATATTGAGTGTTTAACATATAACCGACATAACAAAAGAAATAAACTTTTATGTTTAAAATTATTTGAGCTAAGCCTAGAAAGCTGTATTACCTAGCAGATACTGTATTTTTAGGTCTATGTAGCAAAGTCTACTCCTCAGGGCATTTATAAGACATAATTTTCTTTGTGAGATTAAATAAACCACATATGTATGTGTGTATTTACATTTTGTATTGACACACCTTTGGAGATGATGGGGCAGGTTGTTATTCCCTAGGGTTGAATGTCAGCTCTGTGCTGTATTCTGAGTTCTTGCTAACACACATCCTGGGAGGTAGCATGTGACACCTAAGGAGTTGGATCTCTGTCATCCCGCTGGGAGACCTAGATTAAGCTCCTGGTTCCCCATTTAGATCTGGCCGAGCATAGTGGCCGCAATCATATAGGGAGTGAGTCAATCGAGAGAAAGTCTCCCTGTACACCTACATGGGGGATGTAGAAGAACCTCATGACTCCCGGTTTCAGACTGATCCCAGCCTGACCCAACTCTGCCTTTGTAGCTGTTTAGGAAATGAACCAGCAAATGGACGATTATCTGTCTCTCTGTCTCTGTCTGTCTGTCTCTCTCCCTCCCTCCCTCCTTCCCTGAAATAAATAAAGCTTAATAAAGCCTCTCAAATATTCTTTCCT
The DNA here is from genome assembly GCF_030435755.1 of Ochotona princeps. NCBI lineage: Eukaryota > Metazoa > Chordata > Mammalia > Lagomorpha > Ochotonidae > Ochotona > Ochotona princeps. Next base: position 74,804,913 of record NC_080840.1, on the reverse strand, counting down.
ATCTAGGGCTAAATCGTCCAATGGCTATAATTTAGAGCTATACAATGCTCTTCATTTTATGTTAAATGTGTATACGATCAATACAGTAATATAATTATTACAATAGCAAATGTCATTTTTAGATTATAACACAATAATGCATAAGAGTGGAAAAATATCTACTATGCAAAAATTTAAAAACTTGGTTAGTAAATGTAATTTCAACACTATTCAAGGCATTTTTCATGTATGATCTCATTATAACAGGTACATTTCATTATCATTCCATGTCTGATAGATGAGAAAACAGGCGCAGGGAGACAAAATAATTTGTCCATAGTCACAAATCTAGAAAGCAGAAGAGTCATTTGTAAATAATTGGGGATGGTATATTGATAATTGATGTTATTTATAGCAACTCCTCCACTGCGTCATCACATGCTCACAAAATCTGGCCTCATTATTGCTTACCGGATTCTGCGCCCTGCTGCCAGACAACATCTGTCTAGACATCAGACAAACCGGTTATCCTTCATTGTTCGTAGATATTTCCTGTGCATTCCAGCCTCTGTTCTCTGTGTCTCCTCCTTTCCTGTTGGCTCATCAGGTAGCTCCAGTGTGTCGTAGCTCCGTGTTCTCTTCTGAATTCACTCTTCTCAAGGTCCAAATGACTGCCACGTTAATAAACAGTCTGAAGACTTTCTGCCCTCATTAGCTCATACAGAAGCAGGGATATTGATCATTTCCTTCTACCTCAATTAGTTGATCCTGTGTGTGTGTGTGTGAGAGAGAGAGAGAGATAGAGAGAGAGAGAGAGAGCGCGCAAGAGCGAGAGACGGTATTTTTAAAGATTTTTTTTTATTGGAAAAGCAGACTTACAGAGAGAAGCAGAGGCAAAGATCCACCAGCTCTTTCATCTCCCAAGTGGTCACAATGGCCAACGCTGAGACAATCGCAAGATGGGAGCCAAGAGCTTCATCCAGGTCTCCCACACATGCGCAGGGTCTCAAGGCTTTGGGCTGTCCTTTGTGGCTTTCCCAGGCCACAGGCAGGAAGCTGGATGGGAAGTGAAGCAGCTGGGACAGGAACCAGCACCCATATGGGATCCCAGTGCACTTGCAACGTGAGAATTTAGCCACTAGGCTACTTCCTCGGGCAGAGAAATAATACTAACTTGTATTCCTGCACTGCTGTCTTTGGCTTTTCTGCAGATGTGTCATTTCTGTTTTCAGTCTATTCTATCCAATCCGTAAATATTGCTGTTTTTCAGGATTCTTTCTCACTCTTCCTACATTCTTTAGGTGATCTTGTCCTTTCCTAGTTCTTAAAATATTTGCTTGATGCCTTACACTCTCAAACTGAAACCTCAAGCTGAGTCTTTTACAACTTTCTCATTACAATTTTTCTAACTGATATTTCCATTTGGTACATTGCAAATGTAACAATTCTTCTAAATATTTCTGCAGAAACCAAACCTATAAATTATATTTTAAGCCAGATTATCAAAGAACTCTATCCCTAAAACATGTGGTATCTAATTCTTTATATAAATCTCTTTAATGGATAATGTTTACATGATATTTCTAGTTTGTATAGGATAATCTAACATGATTATTGATCAATATTTAGTTGAACTGAGAACCATTTTTCTGACTTGATCAAGTATTCTCCCTCTTTCCTAGAAGTAATATGTGGATTTTTTCATTTGTAATTTCACTCTGAATATACATTAAAATATAGAGTATGGTGAAAATATAATTTAGTGTATACATGTTGATACTAAAAACATTCTAAATTCTGTGTGATATTTATGGGCAAGCTTCAGAAGTATGACCTCCTGCTTCTAGAAATTTAAAGTTGATCCATGCAAGGTTGTTTTAGAAGGCACATGAAGCCACGTGTAAATTGGCATATCTTCTTGAATAAAGTTATTCACTAGCAAGTAATTCAACACAGTAGTTTAATATTAAAACTAGCACATACAGTTTTGAGTAGGATGCAAAATTCATATGAATCTTAAAGATAAAATACAGAGACTTCAAAGAAATACTGTACCTGGGAAAGCAGCTCTGAGCTATCCTTTTGGAGCCCCCAAGAGTATACATTCTCCTTCTCTCAAGTCAGAAATTCTTTGGCAGAAAAGTTTGAGATACGCTGGAACTATTTTGAACAAAGAACTATCTCAGAACTAAAAAAGACATATAGCTAAAATGACAGAACTGAAGGAAGGCTTTGGAAAGAAGGACATGTGCTTCTTTAAGGAGTGGGTGTGAAGAAAAGTCTAAGGAAAGATAAGAGAAATAAGAACACCCGGGAGGTCACAACCAATCCCAGGAGCTACCTCTAAATGGCTCAGAAAAATGGATCACTGAATGCAAAACTGGACTCATCGTGGAGGAATTCATCCTCTTCAGTTCGGAAGCTCTCTCCTATTCAAGTGTGGGTTCCTCAAATTCAGGACTGACTGAGCTATGTTGCCAAGATTTCTTTTCTAGGCCAGACATGCTCCTGAGATGTAGAGAGGGTAATTCCCTTGATTTCTCAAGGTTTCAACTCCATAGGACTCTATAGCTGTAGCGAGTAGCTTCATACAAATCGGTACTCTCCCTCTGGTAGCCTGCATCTGTGGACTATGCCAGACCCAAAAAGAGCAACTCTGAAGAGCCGATCTTCCTGACAGGTTTGGGAGCTGGTGTAGGCATTACTAGGTCTTCCATTTCCTCTGCTCAGTCTTGCTTCTTCCTGCAGGTGCTCTGCATCCTCATGAACTTTTAAAGAATCTGACTCAGATGGCTGCTTACATTAGCAGGGCCAGAGGCAGTAGCTGGTTTTGGACTGCAGAGCTACTAAGACAGACACACAGAAGGCAGAGAATGAGAAGAGGCCAGGAAGAAATATATAAGTAGAGAAGATGTGTGAACTGCTTGGGGTTCGGGCTAGTATAGAAGCTGTCTTTGGTGGGCCAGCATGATGGTGATTGGATAAGGTCAGCATTGTATAGGCAGGAGTGGGATCAATGCAGTCCTATCCTGTTTGCCTCTTCCTCTAAACAGAGAATTCAAGTTTTGCCTCTATGTTCTCATGTTTGGAGACATGCCACTTTGACTAATTTTCAGTTCTGCTTTCTGAATTCACCCGCAACTACAGTCAGCCTTCGTACTACGGTGGATCCATTATTCCTTCCTACCACGTATTATTCTTCGTTTAGGTGACAAGTCTGGATGCAGGCCTGGGCAATGCAATGTGGGAACCAGACACTGCAGGCAGTAGCAGAAGACAAGGAGGGCGCACAGATAGACACAGTTGAAGAGTTGGTGATTCCTCTGACCTTAAATGACCCAACATAGCAGTCATACAGTATTTTGAGCAAGAGCAGATGGTCTGTGCAGATAGGAGCAGAAACAGATGGTGTCTCACTGTCGGATTTTCTCTCCTGAGACCTGGTGCCTGTTGTCACAGGCTTTATGTTGCTCTCTGGCATGCCAAAGGGAGTTTTTAAGAACTTCTTGAATAGCCAGTGGCTCTCCCAGGATCTTTCTGGCCTTCTGCTAGGGTAAGCTGAAGTAGTTTGGAAAAGGGTGTAAGTACAAGCTATCATTACAATGCAACGATGAATTCCAGAAGAAGGAGTGTAGTAAGCAGTAAGCCAAACCCCAGGTGGTGAGTAGGATAAAGCCATGCCGTCATCTGTGTGATGTGCAGCAGTGACATAATTTCAGGGAAGTGATTAAGTCTGCAGACCCAGGCATCCTCTCTCAGCAATTTTATTCATGAAGGTGAAACCTCAAGCACTTTCCTTAGCCTCTGTGTGTCTCAGTTCCTCGTTTCAAAAGTGGATGGAGCATCGTAGCATCTACCCCTTCTAGTCTTATGAAGACCAGGTGAGTTAATATATGCAAAGTACTTGCTAAAGATGAACTATTTTTAATCACCAATTCATTCCATAGGGTTATTGGTTCTTGAACTCAAGAAGCTGACAGATTGAGCCAGAGGTAGATGACTCCACTATTGTTTTATACAAGTGAGTCAATATCCAGGGATATGTTCAGAGACTTTACAACTGGGTACCATGCTTTCCAAAAGCATCTCTACTCAGAGGAAGGTTGGCTCGTTCATAGAATGAAGGCGAGGGATAACTTCTACCCCGTGAGGGCAGCCGTCATCCCAGGAATGAGTCTTGATGAGAGAAAGGTTTGACGCTGTATCATCATGAGAGAGTGCCATAAGCCCTGCAGGTGGAAAACATGTTCATTCAAGCCTTTTTTAGATGCAATTGGCTCAGTCGTGTGTTGTGAGTGTTGATGTAATCAGGAGTATTGTGGGAATCCAGAGGTCAAAGGGCAATGCTCAGTGTCCATGTTCAAGCTTTTCCTCCTTATTTCCCCTTGGCATTCCACGGCTTTCACACCCTGCCCTGGACACCCAATTCTCATTACAGGCACAGCTTTGTTTAGACTCTGCCTCTGTCTCTTGCCAGATTTCTCTAATCTGCAATTAATGCTGGATCACTAGAGAACTGTCAGGAGAGAAATTCTGTGCAAAGAGTCGTTGCTTCCATAGCCTAATGCTGTGGCGCCTGTGATAGAATGTTTGAACACTGGTTTGGGTTGTTTAGTACATTCAGTTGTTTATTGTTTATTTTTTGTTTCCCAAGAGTAAAAGGGAACGAGTAAATATGTTCTCAGAATAAAAAGGGGGAAAGTGGAGGCATAGTACAGAAAAGACATGAGATAAATTTACTTCAAAGACACATATTTGATTAAGTGAATTGGGTAGGCCAAAATTTTAGCAAAATGGTGCTTTTTAAGCTTAATTTCATAATGTGATTATTCAGTCCTTTTGTTTTAAAATTTCACCTGCAGAGGCTCTGATCCAAGTATGTGGGTTCTAGAAACTTCCCAGATGATGCCAAAGTGAAGTGAGAATTTTACACCACTGAAAGAAAAGAAACAGCTGTTCATGAAAATCACCACATCCTACCACTTTGTCTTGGCGTCTTGCTTGTTCTTTTTGTGTCATAGATCTGCTTGACTAAACAATCCAGGTGGTTCTAAATATTGAGGAATTTGTGAAAAGATTGATCTTTAGGATCTACAGTTTTACTTGACTACAAGTTCTCAGATGAGTGTTGGCTTTTCTTGGCATAGAAGCATGAGAGAAATTTCCAGTGTGTCCTCAGAAAAGAGAGTCTCTGAGATTCATGATCAATGTCCTCAAAAACATGATCTCAATAACAATAATAAAGGTTACACAGCTGCCTATGACAGATTTCTCACTGTGATTGGAGGGCATAGCACTAAAATACATTGCCATTATTATAAATATTCTTTACGTAGAAAGAACAAAAGCTTTGTGATCTGAATTCATAGCTCGCAGCTTCAAGAACATGTGCATTTAAAACAATAATGTTTGTCAGAAGAGCAATAAATGTCCTTCGGGACCAGGGAGGAGAGCTTTCTCTGGTCCGAGCCTGGCTCCACCTCTGGACCCCGCCCCCCCCCCCCGCAATGACCATCGGGATTGCTTCGAAAACCCCTCACAGCAAACAAACAATCATACAAACTAAAAAAAAACCTAAAATAAATAGAGAAACAACAAAAAGTAGAGCTTGAAATCTGACAGGAAAGAGCTGGCATGGATTGGCTCATGCCTCGCTGGGTGGGACACAAAGATTAGTTACTCCTCACCATGGTGTTGAGGATTTTCCTGCACACACCCGCCCCCCAAAAAAATGTGTTCTGCACCTTAAATGTCGACAAATATCTTGTTAGAGTTACAAGCCAGTCTAGATTATCCTAAAATCTGCCAAGATCAGCAAAATTATACTTCATCACAACAAATGGCTAAATACTAAAATGAAATAGACACGAGACAGCTGAATGGTACCTTATAGCCATTTTAAGGTATATAGCAGCCGGTCCTGAATATAAACTAAAATTGAAATGTCAATGAGCTAATCATAGGTTGTGGTTAGGACTTGCTTGTTTTTTTTTTTTAACATACTGGTTACTCAAAACCATGTCAATTCCATAATATTGCAAATTGCTGTTGATGTTATATTGGGACTCTTAATTGACTGTGATGATATTCTGCCAGCTCTAACTTCGGACCAGAAATGGTCTCCCCAAGAAACTGTTCAACCCATCTGGACAATAAGTAACTGGACTCTATGCTTGGTATATGTTTGCGAGGAGGGAATCTTGATTGAATTTGAACTGTAATACTGCATCAAGGTGGAGGAATCCACCAGGGGGGATTCCCAGAGCCTATGAAACTGTCACATAATGCAAAATAATTAATTCAAAAAAAATAATGTTTGTTTCACTGAATATAAAAAGTAACATATATCATAGGAAAGATATATGAAAGATGTATTTAAAGGAAATTTTCAATAGCCTGTGCATCATTTGGTATTTTCTTAATTGCAAGTAAGAGGGATAGGCTCTATCTGAAACTGAAAGATGTTATTGGAAGGCTGTGAAACACTCATAGAATTGGTGTGAGCAGATTTAAATAAGGAGTAATGGAAACTTGTTCAGAGTTCCAGGAAGAAAAAAACCCCATTGCATTCTGTGCTAAATCTGGTCTAATGCTGCTGCCCGCTAACATGAGGCTTTTCAAATTTTAATACTCACCCGGAACACGCAAGGTCTCTTGATATCCCAGGTTCCAGTTCAGCAGGACTACAGTGAGATCTGAGGTCTGCATTTTTGACAAGTTTGCAAGTGGTGCTGGGGCTGATCTGCAGCCCTGTAAGAGGGGAGCTGGCACAACTGGCGATACATGGAAATTCTAAACACAGGGTACCAATCTCTTGGATGTTCAATCCCGTCTAGATTTAACTTCACGTTTCTGTACTATAGAATGTTACCCACCTAAATACATGGTTGCCAGAGGGAGCATAGAGTGAAAATTAAGTCTTTTTGGAAGTGACTCTAGGGGGAAGGAGGAGTAGGACTCCAGAATCCAGAGATAATTACAGTCAGAGTTTTATTATTAAGGATTATTTGATAAGCTTTATTTTAGAAATAATTTTTAATGAGAAGAAAGTCAAATAGTATAGAAATACATTCCCTGATAAATACCTCAAATAAAATAGTCCAGTTTTTAACTAAGAACACATTTGCGTGTATCAATAACCAGTGATTTCTCAAATTACCTCCATAGAGGTCTTGGATGTTTGTATTTTGGAATATGACTGTGACAATTGCAACTGGAAAATGAACAAACCAGTTATCTGCAATTGCCTACTCTGCCAAACAAAGAACCCAATTATAACACAATGATACTTCCTGGTAAACCTTCTGGTGTAAATTAGTTGGAAAATAAACACTTAAATACTAATGAGGACTGAACTGTTTTTAAAATTGTTTGATATTAGCCAATGAAGTTTAGAAAGATGACCAAAAATATGATTTGGATCCTGAATATTCTAGCTTAAGTCATTCATTCTGATAATAATTAGACAATAAAGCCAGTTGCGTGTTGAGTTGCGTACTTCATGAATAACTATATTATTGGCCCAGAAAGAAAAATGTTTATAATAAGAGTAGTTTCAAATCATGAAGATAGAAGTTTAAAAGTTAGGGAAACAACTATAGTTTCCTTTGCAGTTATTTGACATTGAGGTACTAAATAAAAACTATTCTTATAACTCTGTTTTCCTATAGGAATCTATAGCACAGAACTGCACATTAACAAGTCGGCCATTGGGAGCAGCACAATGACCTCACTGGCTAATCCTCCATCTGCAAGTGCGAATATCCCATATGGGTCTGCTGTGTATCCAAGCTGCCCCACTTCCCATCCAGCTCCATGCTTGTGGCCTGGGAAAGCAGTAGAGGATTGCCCAAAGTCTTGGGACCCTGCACGTGCATGCGAGAACCAGTAGAAGCTCCTAGCTCTTGGCTTTAGATCAGCTCAGCTCTGCCTATTCAGTCATTTGGGGAGTAAATCAGTGGATGGAAGATCTTGCTCTCTCTGTCTCTCCTTTTTTCCATAAATCTGGTTTCCAACAAAAATGAATAAATATTTTAAAAAGCAAGACCAACAGATACATAAGTAAATATGTATATGCATATATGCAGAGAAACTGGATAATGGAGACCATACTGAGAAGCAAAGATTTATTGCAGTACACATCTCTACTCCCGATTAAACAAAGAATTCCAAATGAATCTGTTAAATATATCTTGACAATAGGATACTCAACTCTACCATTGTCTATACCTGCAATGTCTTGATACATTTAAATAGCAGAATGTTGGAGTTGTGACTGTTGACGAAGGTCTATACTATTAAAATGATAGAGGGGAGGGTGAATGGGGAGCGAGGAAGGGCAAATCCCTAAACCTATGCAACTGTATCATGAAAAATAAAAATTAAAAAAAAGAAGCAGACCATCTATATCGAATTAATTTAGCCGAGCTTTAAAAATCCTTGATTAATAAAAATGCAAAAAAATTTGTAATATTTTTTCTTAAAAATTCTTGATAAAGGCCTGGCTTGGTAGCCGAGCAGCTAAAGTCCTTGCCTTGCACACACCGGAGTCCCTTATGGGCACCAGTTTTAACCCTGCAGCTCCACTTCCCATCCAGCTGCCTGCTTGTGTCCTGGGAAAGCAGTAGAGGACGGCCCAAAGCCTTGGGACCTTGCATCTGCATAGGAGACCTGGAAGAGGATCTGGGCTCCTGATTTCAGATTGGTGTAGTTCTGAAACATCAGACGGAAGATCGTCCTTCCTGTCTCCTCTCCTCTCTATATATCTGACTTTCCAATAAAAAGTAAATATCTTTTTTTAAATTCTTGATAAAATGATAATTATTTTGCAAAAGAAAACAATGGAATAGTTGATGTTTTTCACATATACTATATTACTGTTAAGCCAATTTTACGTTTTTCAAGTACCAAACAAAATAAATAGTTTAGAAGAAATATCCAGACATACCATATATTGTGTCTTAAAAGACTGTTTTTTCGAAAAGATGAACTTTTGTTTATTCATCTGATGTTGTATACAGTGAGGAAATTAAAAGATAACACACATGTACATTTGCACACATACATTTCAAAATCCCTATGTTAGTTGTAAGTAAAATTGGTTTTTGTTGCAAAAAAAAATTAAAATCAGTGTATGCAATGGATCTTTTTAATAGTTCATGAAAATTCATATTATTAAAAAACTATGCATGGATTTCAAAAGTTTTGGCTCCAAATTATACCCATGTTAATCTGTTAGAACATATCTGAAAACATGTTTGAAGCACAAAAAAGACAAGACATTATACTGCAAAAAGCATTATCATACGGTAAACTTAGATTCTGCTCCACTTGAAGGAAGAACAACCAATGAGTTTATGGAAATGCTTGTGCATAGGAACAAAATCAATGCTGCTCTATGGGAAGTTTATAAGGTAACATTACAAAGAAATCAGAGTTTTCAAATGGATGACTCATTTTATGAAGGATGAATAAAATGTTAAAGATGAAGCCTGTGGCAGTATACAATCTTAATCAATTTCAGGGAAAAATGTAATATTGGTGCTGTAAAAATAGAGGACCGATGATTGATAGATACATATTATCCTATGTGTTAGAAATCTCAGTTGCCTGACTTACATAGTTCTGATTGGTAAAGTCGAACAAACTTTCTGCTGGACAGATTAGCTGCTGACAACAGCTAAGTTTTCAAGAGAAATCTTAAACTAATGGGATCGAGATCATGATGCATTGCTTCATAGAGCTGTACTAAAGATGAAGCAGGAATCAATCCTGCAGACCAGGCGAACTCCAAGCACGGGTCCTTGAGAGATGTAGATAGTCCCATCAAAGCAGAGGCTGGCTGGGAATAGAAAAGGTGATGACAACATTTTTTCCTTATGTTTCGATTTTCTGAAGAAACAAAGAATATTTCTCTACCACAATATTTTATATTTATTTTCGGTCTTTTTATTTATTTAAATTTTTATTCCCTTTTATTATTATTATCATTTTATGATACAGCTCCATAGGTCCTGGGATTTCCTTAATCCACTCTCCAGTTCCCTCCCACTCACTGAGTTCCCCTGTATCGTTGCTGTAGTATAGTTCTTCATACACAGTCATATGTCCATCATTGCGGGCATGGACAATGGCAGAGAGTCCAGCATCCTATTGTCAAGATACATTTGACAGTTTCATTGGGAGTCCATATTTGTCTGGATGCAGAGATGCATAATGCATTGTATCCTCACATCTGGATATGACAGTCTTCATTACACAGTTACTATAGAGCCCCTTAAATGAAAAGCCACAATACAAAATCAACAACAGGAAGAAAAATAGAAATTTACAATGCCATGAAGTTAAATAACATGCTGCTAGATATGACAGTCTCCATTACACACTTGCTATACATCCCCTTAAATGAAAAGCCAGAAAACAAAATCAACAACAGGAAAAATAATAAGAAATTAGCAACACCGTGAAGGGAAATAACATGCTAAGGAATGACTAATGTGTCACTGAAGAAACGAAAAAGAAAATCAAGAACCTTCTTGAAGAAAATGATGCTAGTGGATGATCTAGGAGTCACTGAAGAATTTAATCAGATGAAAGTGTTTTGAAGAGATGAAACTAACAAAAAAATCAAAATCCATGAGATATAGTTTCTGCTGATCTTTGTTGCTGAAATGTGTCCCCTGTAGGCCAGTCTACTAATCTGTGACATTTGATTGATGAGTTTAAGCCATTTACATTCAGAGTTAATATGCATGGGTAGAAATTTGTTCTTGTCACTTTAGCGATGGGTTGTTCCTTGATTTAATCTTCTGTTGCTATTTTACTGGAATGTTCTTCACATTTGCCTTTGGTTTTGGTGAGTGCTATTCCTTTTCTCTGTCAAGAGAATATCCTTAAGCATCATTCATAGGGCAGGTTTGGAAGAGGCATATTCTTTTAACTTTACTGTGGAAGAATTGTATTTCCTTTTCAAAGACAAAGGAAAGTTTTGCTGGATATGTTATCCTGGGCTGATTCTTTTAGAATCTGGAATATGAATTGCTCCATTCTCTTCTGGCCTGTAGAGTTTCCTGTGAGAGATCTCCTGTGAGTTTAATTGACTTTGCTTTATATGTCAACTGATTTTTTTTTTTCATGTGCACGTTTAAGAATCTATTGCTTATGTTCTACTGAAAAGAGCTTGATTACCATGTGTTTTGGTCAAGATCGCTTTTGGTCAAGCCTGTTGGGAGTTCTGTGCCCCTCCTGGATGTTGTTTCCTTAATCTCCCGATTAAGGAAATTTTCCCTTATTTTTAATTACATACATTTATAAACCCAGCTTCTTTTCCTGCACCTTCTGGGACTCCCATAACTCTTATATTTGGCCTTTTAAGAGTGTCTTTCAATTCTTGAATACTTATTTTGGCCTGATCCAGCTCTGCTTCCAGCTTTTTGTTTGTTTCCCCATGGTGACAGGAAATATCTTCTAATTCTGAGATTCTATCTTCTTCCTGCTTCATTCTATTTTGGAGACTCTCCGCTGTACTTTTAATTTGCTCCACTGTGTTCTTCAATTCTGATATGTCAGTTTTCATTTGATTCAGTTCCAGTGTGACATATTTCTTGAATTCCTTGAATGCCTGCTTTACGTGCTTCTCGTTGTTGATAAGAAGTTTTATAACAAGTTTTGAATTCTGTATCCTCCATTTTCTTGATGTGTTCCTCAGTTAATTCTGCATTTGGCAAAGGTATTTGCTCCTTTGCAGGGAAGTCTTCAGTAATATCCATTGTGCCTCTGTCTCTTCTTTTGCTCTTGGTCATTGTACTTCTGGTTAGCAGATTCTTCTGTTTGGGGCAGGTTTCTAAGCTGTGTCACCCATATGTCTACTGTTCTATTTTACTTATTGCAGTTGGTACATAGCTGTTTATTTGCAGTCATTTTATTTCCTTTTTTTTTTTTTTTTACCAGATTCAGGTTAGGCTTTAATCCACGAATTCCAGAAAATTTCAAGCATAGCATGCAGACCAGATCTTGAACAACTCCAGCAACAGAAAATCTTCACCTAATATTTCCTCATTCCACAATAATTAGGATCATCACTCAATCATATATTGTGAGAAGCCATCACTAGTACTAAATCAAAAAATTAAGGGTCAAAAGATCTGTATATTTTTGTACGTGATTATAAAGCTTGCAGAAATGTAGCACTTCACTTTTATGATCATATGCCAGAATCAGTCCACAATCCCAATTACACCTGTTACCATTCTGTTCTACTGTGGAGATTTATAACAACTTACATTATGTCTCACCAGACTGCACTTTGGCAAAATATAATCACATTTCCCTTATCAAAAACTGATTATGTGGCAATGTTACTTGCCTTTATAGCAGGAAATCCATAGGCATTTGTGTAGCTGCTGCTGATACATCTTCCCATAATTTAGCAATTATAGATGCAGCTTTTTATAAAGATACCCAAAAATGAGGCTGGTTTAATAGCTCAATTGGCTAATCCTCCACCTGTAAGTACTGGCATTTTATATGGTTGGTAGTTCATGTCCCAGATGCTCCAGTTCATTTCCAGTCCCATGCTTATGACCTAGGAAAGCACTGAAGGATGGCTGATGTAATTGGGACCCTGTACTCACATGGGAGACCTTTTGAGACTCTTGGTTCCTGGCTCCAAATTAGCTTAGCTCTTGCTGTTCAGCCATTTGGGGAATAAACCAGTGGATGGAAAAAACATTCTGTCTCTCTTTCTGTAAGTCTACCTCTCCAATAAAAATAAATAAATCTTAGAAATGATTATGTTTACTTTTTAAAAAAGATACCCAAAGATATGTGACATTTAAAAGCATATAATTTATAATTCCTGTATTATCACTCACTTTACTACAAGCACTGGACTAACAGAGATACAAAGAAAGCATTCTTTTAGTATGAGACTTGGAAGATGAATTACTCACTTTTTAGCAGAAATAAAAAGTGTATTCTCAGAAGTACTATGGCAGAAGTTTAAAATTCAGTGACCCCAAATGATTCTCACAGAGGAAGACTAAGATGACTTGTAAGCCAATTTCAGGTAATTAAATGGTGAGATCACTTGAAATTATGGAATCTAAGGTATTTGAAATCATTTAGGAATTGGTTGACTTTTGTTGACTGTTTAAGAGAGAATTCCGTGGTCAGGCCAACCAACTCTCAACTCAGAGAACTCTGTGAAGGCCAGAGTGACTGACACTTAAGAAAACACTTTCTCTATTGGTGCAGAAATAACTGCTGAACAGCCCTCTCACAAGAATCTAATTATGAACTGAGAAGGAAAAACTAAGAAGGAGATTAAGTAATGACACAGATGGCCTCCTAATGCAGTGTCAAAATCAGAAAACAATGAGATCTTTGGATTTAAGATGAGGATGGTAGATGAATGAAGCTTAAAATATTACAACCCCAAGTCAAAAGAAGTGGTCTTCTTGCCAGTCTCTCGTTTCTCTGCAAAGATCTTACTAGACACAGATATTTCATATGATGATGCTTATCCTTCCCAAAACCCACCCTCATTATCCATCATTATTTCCAGGTTGATAACCAGGGTGACAGCAATCTATCAAGAAAAGCATAAAGTCTCTATTCTGAAAGTAAGTAGATTACACAATGAAGCAATTGCAGAAACTTTTAAGACACGTTAGGAACCTTGGGAATACACATAGAAATGGATCTGGAGATTGTTAGCTTGAGGAAAACAATACTAGGTTTGATAGGAAATAATTTAGTGCCGTGTTATTGTCCACTACCTGCACTTCTGCCAAGAATTCCTAGAGAGGATCCTGTTTCCCTGCTGATTCGGTGCTTTGAAGTGTGGAAACTATGTTGGCGTATGGTTTAGAAAACACAGCTATCACAAAGACGTACAGCCTTGGAAAGAGAACTGAAGTCTCAGAAAGGCTCGTTGTTAGGATGAACTGACACATGAGACAAGAAACCTCCACTTCCTTTCTATCGCAAATTGGCTACGTAAATGTTATTCAGTGAAATAAACATGTAAAAAATGATGCGGTTCGTTTGGATAAGTATTTCACTTGTCCTCGACTTCTGAAGTTATTTTAGGCATATTGACCCAAACTTTTTTAATTTAGTAAATTTAAAAATGGGATAAATCACAGTGAATAGACTCCTTGTTTTTCTTTTCTTGATTTCCTTTTGCTTGATTTCTTGATTTCTTTTCTTTTTACAGGGAATTTGTTCAGAATTGTCAAAATTCACCAGGAAGTGTCATGTAAGTGCTGTTGAAGGAAAAAGAAACATTGTTCTAAAAGATTAGAACTTAGTGGGAAGGATCTGGTGGCAAAGCAGGCTACAAGTGGCAGAGGAAAAGGATATGAAATACTTGCTATATAACTTTCTTCACTTGTGCAATCTAAAACTGAAATACAGCCTTGCATAATGTATCACAATACCACTGAAAAAGTGTTTTGAATAATAAGGATTGTTGTGCAATTTGATGTACTTATTGAGGGTAAGGTTAATAGATTTTTGTATCTCCAAAGAGAACAGAATCCTTTTCAATTTTAACGCAAAAATTCAGTTATAAAAAATACCAACCACAGTAACGATACATGGCTTGATGAATAAATTGCAATATCTGTGTGTCTGGAAAGGGAAATGATAACTGTCTGTTTCAAACGCTTAACACCACACAGTGCCTTCCCATCGCCCTCAGAACAAAGCTCGTACTGGTGACTGCCCCACGAGTCCCTTTGTGGCCTGCCTTCATTTCTTGTTGCTTCTACCATTCCCTTCCTCTGTATTCTGTCAGCTATGATGAGCTGCTTCGAGTGCCTCACCACTGCATTCTCTCACCTTCACATTTTCCATTTTGCACAGAATGCCTTGCTTGCCACTTTTCCCTTTGTGTAATTCTTTATGCTGATTCCCCAACAGTGATGATAGCTCTGCTCTTTATCTCCCCTGATGTCTTGTGCAGTTGTCAGGCCAATGTTTTTTCCACAGCTCCTTCTTTCCCTCATGCTCTCATTCAGCATACTATATGGCATAGGTTTCTCCCTTGTCCATATCTTCAACTAAATGCTAAACTGTACAAGCTGGGAGGTGTGAAACTCTCCATAACTAATTTGTACAGTTTTGAGAATCCTGAAAAATTCATGGATGTGTGCATGATGAAAACACTGTGCATTGATCCCAAGAAAGTTTTATGCAAAAAATAAACATATTAACTCTACTTTTCTTACAACTTTTGAGATACTCACATATGTGTTTATTGACAACCTATCACCTGTATTTGAAATAATTTTCTAAACTTTTCACAGATTGTATTATTATTCTTTTAAAAAGATTTTGTTTATTTTATATGAAAGGAGGAATTACAGAGAGAAGGAAAAAGAGAGAGATATCTTCAATCTGCCAAGTGGCTGAATTGCTGGAGCTGGGCTGGTTCAAAGCCAGTAGCCAGGAGTTTCTTTTGTGTCTCCCATGTGGGTTCTGAGACCCAAAGGCTTAGGCTAGTTTCCACCAGTTTCCCAGGCCATTAACAATGAACTGGATCAAAAATTAAGCAGCTGAGACCTGATTTAGTGCCAGTAAAAATTACCTATGTCACGGGTCACAATGCTGGACCCTGTGTTCATATTCTTAAAGAACAGATAAATATATTCAAGCATTACAAATTGAGTGATGTTTTCTAGATATAAGATATGTAGAAGACTTATTGACACAAGCTTATTGTTAAACATTTAAAATGTTTTCTATCATCTACGAAGTGCCATGTATAGTGAAAATTAATGTCACAAATAACTTCCAATCGGTTGCTCTAGAGAAAAATAAAATCAGGTAACTCACTTATTCCTCCAATTTAAAACGCAATATGACTTACTAACTCAAGTACCATAGTTAACTAATAGATTTGCCAGATGTGTTTTCATGAAAGAATTGAAATCATGGAGGGTAACTGACTTCATGCCTCACGGAGAAGATTGTAAGATAGGTTTCTTTATAAGAAGAATGGCTAGAGCCAAGCAACAGGAGCTGAAAGTCTGTGTAAGTGCAGGAAAAAAGACTGCTCCAGCTTGACATCTCAGAAGCAAAGATGGGGGAAAGAAGGGTGGTATTTGCATAGCTCTCCACTCTATTCATTCAGTAAACATTCATTAAGCATTACTTTGTATGGGCAGAGTGCTGGGTTTGAAAGGAGAGGATATCAAGATGAGCAAATACAGACATGAAACCAGTCCTTGTGGAAATTCCTACCCCATGTAATTGGTGGGGAAGGTATTTCTATCTTCATGCCAGTTAGGAGAGTAATAATGAAGAGGTTATGCAGAATCTGGTATTCTTGCTTGGGATGTGTTATTTTTTTTTCCAGTGAATTTGGCAGCCCGTGTTCCATTTGATGTCTTTTCCATTACCGCAACTCCGTCTTGACCTTTCCATTTTATAAAGGAAAACATAGTACATTCAGCTTTGCATGGTGTGAGTACAAATTTACTATTTAAAAGTTAGTTTTAAGATAAACATGAAGGGAAACCAGACCATTTACTCTGAGGTGTACTTTATTGGAATGGTGGGTTCTGACATTACTTTGTCTTTGATAGAGCTTACTAAAACACATGGAGATTAAATATCGATAGACTCAAACTTGAGTTCTCAGTCCAGTGACCAAAACAATGTTGCAGGGTGCTGAAATGGATGTTCTGTGGATAAGCAGTTCGCATAATCTAAATTTTACCTATTTATTACTAATCCAATGAATTCACAAAGTACAGAAATAAATTATCCTTGTTTTAATTTGGATCAAAAAATAATTTCAGATGTATTTGATTAATCATTTTCTACCTCCAGTTTTGTCACTACCTGAAAGGAATGGAAGGAAAAACATGATAAAGTTAAACATGCTCTCTGAGGCAGAATTCATGTTTTTCCTTGGAAAATTGAGGTCTCCAAAGACATGTTTGTATTCTTAAAAAGGTCTATCTTACATCGGGAAAAATGATTGCTATCACCAGGAACTTACTGTTAGAATGCAAACATGGTATAGCTAAAAATGAAAAATTGATTTTAGTCCTAGAAGGGAGGTAGATAAATTAAGTTTTATCAACAAGAGGAGCTAAATTTCAGCCAAGTCTCTACTTCTCCATGGCAAATCAGCACAAAATGTGAGACCAAGCATCTCAGGAACTACATCTAAGCAATATTGAAGTCATGCCCAGGTCATCATTCCCCTAGATTAAAAACAAATGTTGGACAACTGAATACGTTAAGAAGACACCAAGTCACCTTTCCCAGCCCCTTACTTGATCCCTCTTCAGGCTGCATGTTCACAGCTGAGGTAAAGAGAAAATGCCCTGAATACAAGTGATTAGATGTATGATTTTCTTTTCATATGTTTCAGCAGGGAGCAATTGTGTTGCCAGTAAGACGCAATGGTGCTTAAAATCAATTATGAAGACAAAAAGCCTTCCAGCTGGCTAAGATGTCCAGAAAACTCAGTCCTTAGTGAGCTTAGTTTGTGTCAACATCTTGTTTAGCTAGAGAGCAAGTTGAGGCCATTTGCACCAGCTAACTGTAGTGGCTGACAATTCAATGACCTCTTGTGAAACAATGAGTCAATACATGTAATTAATACCTGTAGGTTTTGTGTGAGATTGTGTTTTGAATACTTATATGTGTGGTAAACAGTGGGTAGAAGAGAAAAGAACAAGAAAATCCACAAGGAAGAGTATAACACAGAATGTAAGCTTTGTTGAAGTTTGGGTAGCAAATTCTGGTTTTTACCATCCATGGTGTCATGAAATGGCTGAAATATTTTCACATGGTATTTTAGCCAATCCAATATCCCGCACCCATGAATGCATGAATCATCCGTTTGTATTCAAGGCTTGTTCCATCATATTGCTCTATCTCCTGTCTGCAACCTCATGCTAATGGTATCATCCCACCTTAGGCTAAGCCAATTATACAGGTTTTCAGTCATTGTAATACTCTGAAGATTAACTTTCTGGTTTCCTATGAATCCCTTCTCAGATTCAACCATTTTGTTTTGTTTTGTTTTGTTTTTAGAATAAAACAAATGTTCTACCACTTTACCAGATACAGAATTTGGAACAGAAAATAATTTATAATACATGGAAAAGTATAGATGTGCAGGAGGACTTATAGAAACTGTAAGAGGGAGGCGTATATGATCCCAGTTCCTATGTGCTTTGGAGAAGTACTTCAGCCTCTTCCAAGGAAGATAAGCAAAAACTGTTGCAGGAGGTACCGGCAGATGCAATGGCAAGAACAACAGTGGAGTGTGTGTCCTGTCATTTCAGTTACAGTGGGATCCTTCCCCCACACGCCCCCCAGCGTTACCTGAGCATAAGCCAAAGTTCGGTATGGGCGGTTGGGTATCAGGAAAAGCTTCTAATTCTTTAGGTTGCCAGGAATCAATTTTTATTTTGGATAATGTATTATTCCTTTGTTATGAAGACAGTGGAACATTTCTGCTAAAATTTAAGATGACAAAATTTAGGTTTTAATGTTTTATTTCACATACGTCATGGTCTTCTCAACAAGGAGAAAAAAATCATCTTAGCCATGTAGCTGTACTTTGAGAGAATAAAGCAACAAAAGAATAAATCAAGGAACAATCCATTGCTGAAATGACATGAACAAATTTCTACCCATGCATATTAACTCTGAATGTAAATGGCTTAAACTCATCAATCAAATGTCATAGATTAGTAGACTGGCTTGAAAAACAAAACCCATCTATTTGTTGCCTACAGGAGACACATTTCAGCAACAAAGATCAGCAGAAACTATATCTCATGGATTTTGATTTTTTTGTTAGTTTCATCTCTTCAAAACACTTTCATCTGATTAAATTCTTCAATGACTCAGAGATCATCCACTAGCATCATTTTCTTCAAGAAGATTCTTGATTTTCTTTTTCGTTTCTTCAGTGACACATTAGTCATTCCTTAGCATGTTATTTCCCTTCACGGTGTTGCTAATTTCTTATTATTTTTCCTGTTGTTGATTTTGTTTTCTGGCTTTTCATTTAAGGGGATGTATAGCAAGTGTGTAATGGAGACTGTCATATCTAGCAGCATGTTATTTAACTTCATGGCATTGTAAAGTTCTATTTTTCTTCCTGTTGTTGATTTTGTATTGTGGCTTTTCATTTAAGGGGATCTATAGTAACTGTGTAATGAAGACTGTCATATCCAGATGTGAGGATACAATGCATTATGCTTCTCTACTTCCAGACAATTCTGGACTCCCAATGAAACTGTCAAATGTATCTTGACAATAGGATGCTGGACTCTCTGCCATTGTCTATGCCCGCAATGATGGACATATGACTGTGTATGAAGAACTATACTACAGCAACAATACAGGGGAACTCAGTGAGTGGGAGGGAACTGGAGAGGGGATTAGGGAAATCCCAGGACCTATGGGACTGTATCATAAAATGATAATAATAAAAAGAAGTAAAATTTCAAAAAGAAGGACTGTTGTAGGTGCCCTAAACTCTGTGGATCATCCTCTTTGTGGATTTCTCCTCTGGGTGGAGCTCTTGGTCATGAGAATGGAAGAAAAGACAAGCCCTTAAGATAGTTTGCTCAACAATTTATTTTGTAAAAGAAGTTAGAGCTTTAGAACGGCCAAGAAAGAATAGCCTCCAAGTAATATATCTCCTGTAAACTATTATGAAAAAAAGTTTCCTTCACTGTTCTGATTTGCTTTAGTCTTGGTATTGGTCAGGCAATTGGGAGGTAACTAAAATATACTCTGTCATATTCACCTTCCCTCAATTAATAATTGAAACAGTTTACAACCTACTTATCAATCCTATTTTACTGTTGAAGAAACTTAGTCTTTCAGAGTTTGCAGGACTTGCCTTAAGACATGTACCTGGTAATGGATAGGATCATTCCAAGGATTGGGTCCTTTTCCTCTTAACCATCAAAGAAAAGGTGGCATTGTGTTCATTCACGGTTCTTTTAGTAACAATCTATCTGAATGTACAACATGTTTCATCCAGCCTTACAACTTAGAGCATACACTAGCCATGAAGCTTACAGCATGTTAAGATAGAAGAGACTCTTCTGGAACTGGAGAAAGCTAATAAAAGACTTTCAGAAATAAATGGTTGTTGCACTCATGCCGCATGGAGGACAGAGTCCTTAAACCCTTCAGGGGATTCCAGTCTCTTTCTCACTAAATCGATTTGTACCATATTAAGCTAAAGATCATACACCAGAAAAAAAGGAGCTGATCTGTAACTTCATTTTTCTCCCAACCTTAAAGCTCATGCACTGTTAAAAGCTGGTGTCTGTACCAGAGTCAGAACAAGGACTCTTTGGGGAATTCAGAGCTGTGCAGGTGGAGCCTCTCACTGCTGCTTCCCAGCCCTGTCACCTGGCATCTGAGTCCCATAAGCAACAAGTCCAGGAAAGATAAATTGAAGAGGGATGTTTCTGTTCTCCACGTCCAGGTGTGGAACAGCTGGTAAAAGCCAGGGGACCCTAAAGCTGTAAGCAATAAATTTTGCTGCAACTCTGGCCACTTCACATCACTCTGGAGTTCTCACATTAATAATCACTGCCCTGAGCAAAATCTAAGCTCAGGTGTGTTCTGTCACTTTGCCTTCTAACATACCCACATAGTCACCTGGTTTGGATTCACAGCGGGGCCTTGGAAAATGACAGGCAGAAAGCTGTGATTTATATGGGGAGTGGGTAATTAAGGCAAAGTGCCTGCAAGGGCAGTCTCAGCTAAAGTTGTTTCACAGCCTTGACGAGAAGCCACTGAAGTCCAAAGAGTCAGTGTCAGAACACCCTGACTATGTATGCATTTATGCACAGAGCGATAAATATTTCAATCATTCATGTTTGTGGCCTTAATTCGGGATATTTTGAAAGCAGAAACATTGAGTTACATGCTTCTTATGAAATTTTTACATGGAAAAAGAAGGAGAAAATTTGCAATTTAGGTAACAAACTGGCAACAAAATTAATCTAGCCTTGCTGTGCAATTGAAGTATGTGTACTGGGTCACTTTAAGAGTTCATTTTCACTCTATTGAAAATTCAACCGAAACATTTTTATTTGCTTAGTCACATGCATTTCTGTATATAAGTGCAGGGATGTCAAAGCAATCCATGGAGTACATATTTGTGCTTTATTTCCTTGGTTTGTGGCTGAAAATTTGGGGAGTTATGCTCTTCAAAAAGATATTTTCTGGCGTGTTCACTGATTTGAATTAACTGGACATCAGCTGTCATGTGAAGAGTTCAAATGGTGACAGGATAAAGCATTTCTCTATACTTCCTTCGTTTTTCTGTTTTTCATGTTTAACAGAGAAGAACCTATTGATGCACTCTTTTTAAAAAATTATTAATTATTTGCAGGCAGGGATACAGAAACAGGAAAAACGAGGAATTTTCCATCCACTGGTTCACTCCCCAAATGACTGCAACAGCCAGGTTTGGGTACAAGGGTCCAAAGACTTGAACCATCCTCCACTACTTTGCAAGGACTTGCACGGGAAGTGGAGCAGCTGGGATACTAACTGGCACTCATATAGGATGCTGGCAGCATACTGGTGGTTCAGACAGTAGCTGTACTTGCTCTGGTACAGGCTCATCACAGAACTCTCGTGTCTTCTAGGTAAGTTATAAAAAAGAATTTAAAATAGTTTTCAATAAAGTGAATATTTGATCTTCAGGGATATGGACTAGAGGAACTTAAGATTCAATGATATTTGGGCCCGGCGGCATGGCCTAGCGGCTAAAGTCCTCGCCTTGAACGCCCAGGGATCCCATATGGGCGCCGGTTCTAATCCCGGCAGCTCCACTTCCCATCCAGCTCCCTGCTTGTGGCCTGGGAAAGCAGTCGAGGACGGCCCAAAGCTTTGGGACCCTGCACCCGCGTGGGAGATCCAGAAGAGGTTCCAGGTTCCCGGCATCGGATCAGCGCGCACCGGCCCATTGCGGCTCACTTGGGGAGTGAAACATCGGACGGAAGATCTTCCTCTCTGTCTCTCCTCCTCTCTGTATATCCGGCTTTCCAATAATAATAAAATCTTAAAAAAAAAAATTCAATGATATTTTCATGGCTGTACGATTCTGTTCACCATACTTGCACATTATCAAACATGTGTTAACAGCTTAATAATAACATTAATAATGACAGCCACTTGATGCACAGCTACATCCATTGCTTTGTGTAAAAGACAGAGCAGGAGACAGAACTGACCCAGCAATTGCCACTACCAGTGTGTGCGTAAGCTGATTGGGGTGACAGACCCTGTATTGACAAGCACACACAGACTCAGGTCTGGGTTTCTTCCAATGAAGTTTCTTTGGGGATCCACCCAACTGAATCACTGGACTAAGAAGCCCACCCATGGGGAGAATTGCAGGTTTCATGTTCAGATCATGGAGAGCCTGTGTCAGAGCTGGGCCTCCTTGGTGGCTTAGACGGGGCTGTAGACAGCATATCCAGGTGCACATGGAGGATATGGCAGTACATTGGAGTCTGCAGGGGACACCTGGTACCATACCAGAGGATGGAGGGCAGAACAAATTTTGATCAACACCCCACCCAAATGTTGGCAGTGAATATCTGGACAAACGGAGACACCTAGATACATTTTCAGGCAGTGGATTCTGGAGAGATTTCATCGTGCTTGGAGTGGCGAGAGCAGAATTAATTCAATACTGTTGAACTATGGAAACCTTTTGAACAGGACACTTGGAACATGCCCCACATCAGGGACCCTGGGATGGTGTCGGATGACTGTCCTCCATCCTAGAATGTAGAGGCATTTGGGAGGCTGGGTGTGGCATCTCCCCTTCCTCCCCCTTTCCCCAACATGGAGGAAGGAAAAAAAAGAGAATGTGGAAAGAATGGTCTCACCCATCTTTCTGTAGCCCTCGATCTTTATCACCCTAAACAGCTGTGTTAAAGTCATCAAAAATAAAATTTATTAAGTTAAAAAAAAATATCCTCCATATGCTGGTTCATTCTTCCAAATGGCTGCAAGAGCAGATCTGGGCCAGGCTGAAGCCAGTAGCCAGGGGGTCCATCCTCTTCTCCCAGATGGGTGGCAGAGGCTCAAGTAACTGGGCCATCTGCCATTCTCTCCCCAACAGCATTAGGAAGAGGTTGAATGGGAAGCAGAGCAGCCAGAATTCCAAACAGAATTCCAATATGGGACGAAACTATTATAAGTGGTGGGTTAATCTGTTGCTCTGTAACTTCTATTCCTATACCTAGGCTTTCACCTGTGAAGAGACCAGAAATGGAAAGTAGACAGTCCATGGATGATTTGTGGCTTCTGATCACAAGAAACATTACGATTTTGAATCCAGTTGCTGGAGTCATCACAAAGCATTTCCTCTACTCAGGAGATGTGTTTCAAAGAATGAATTATTCTGCCAAAACTCTTGTGTTTGACTCTTCAGATCAAGAGAAGCACTGTGAAAATCCAATGTTTAATTGCTCTTTTAAAAAAAAATTAAGAAGGTAACGTTTAATACAGTGAAAATCTGACTTTTTTATTTTGCAAACAAGAAAGGATCCTTTAGAATTACAGGTTTTCAGTCCAGTATTTTGTGACAGCTTTTATTTAATCTGTGGAAAGCCAGACCAATTGTTTTTCCCAGGTGTAGACAACCCTCAGTATTCTGGAATTCACCAGTTCCTGATTTTGAAAGTGACACTAAGTACATTTTTTGGAAAGATAAGTAAAGATTCTCAGGGTCCTTGGAAAAGTCCAGCCTTAGCTCTTTAAAGCTTAACGTGTAGATAATAAATTGATATTTATCCACATATCTGTGATCATTTGGCCACAAGCAACATCCAATCTAAACAGAAGGGCAGATCTTTTGTATTTACACAAAGAATATTCAGTTTGAAACAGTAGGATAAGGACCAGTGTTGTGCCTTGTAGGTTAAACCTCCTCCCACAGTGTCAGTAATCCATCTGGGTGCTGCTTAGAGTACTGGATGCTTTGCGAAAGCAGTGAAAATTACTGAAGTGCTTGAGTCCCAGCATCCACAGGAAGACCTGGAAGCAGCTCTAGGTAGAAGTAAGTGCTCTTGCTCTGTCTCTTCCCTCCCACCCACCATTCCCTCTCCCTCTCCGTCTGTAACTCTGCCTTTCAAATAAAAATAAATCTTAAAAGAAAAAAAAACAGCAAGATAATCCTGCAAAATATAAAGGTTACTACATGAATTCTCACAGCCCCAGCATCTGCAAAAAAAAATCCTGACATAGAAGTGAACTTTTGATATCAACTTGTTAAATGAATGATTGAATGTGTAAAAACATGAATAAATTAACTAATTATAAGATTTGTCAAAGCAAACAGTTGGTCACAGTCATTCTGTAGCTCAATTCCCGCCACTTTTTGGTATAATTTTCCTAGCGTTTAGTTTGATTAGCATTCAGAATGAATGAGTACAAGGGTTAATGATTTTCCAGCAAACATACAAACAAAACACGCTTAGTTTTCTAAAGAGTAAGCATAGCATCTTTCACCTATAGTTACAGGCTTAGTGTAGTTTATTGACTAAATGGGTGGCTGAACGACTGCTCACCCAAACTTCAAACTCTTTCTACCCACTCAAAGAGGTGAAGATAGAGCTGATTATGTCACAAGTGAGCTTCTAATCAAAGAATCTCTCTCCATCATTCCAGACACAAAACAAAGAATCTCCTGTTCAGAGAGCAAAAGGGAAGGCAGAAATAGGCCAAATACAGGCATTGAAGAACTCTCTTCCTCAGTCAGTCCTAACAGAGATTTGTATTTATTGCTTGTTATAAAATCTTTATTACGCTTTTTACATCTCTAACTGCCCCAGTGTCTGATTTAACCAGAAAACACAACAGTAATTTGCTCTTTGGTACATACATATTTTTTGAGACCTAGAGGTAATGGCCATAGCTTTGCTGTTCTGCTCTCCTAACGTGACTCACCAGTTCAGAATAAAACTAAGGCGAGGCACTAGATACTGAAGAAGGTCCTCTGTCAGATCAGGAATTATGTACTGTTAATTTCATAAAGCTAGTCCTAGGAAACTTAAAGTTGAATATAAAATGTTACTCTCTCTCTCTCTCTCTATTTATCTATAGATTTGGATAGATAGATATAGATAAATATATGTATATTTACGTATATGTAAAATGACCATTAGCTGCAGAAGTGATATGAAATATATTACTTATTTAAATATTAACTGAAACCCTTGAAGAGGTGTGTTTTGCTGAGGAATGTTCCCTAGTGAGTGCCATGTAGACAGAGTCATGTATCAAATCCACCTTGAATTACTTCTTTCTAGTCCATCCACTCACACATGTGTGCCTGCCATCAGTGTCCCCTGGAGACGACTCAATGGCTTTGATTCAGAAATGATACGTAGGCAATGTTTTATTAGGTGCTGTTGCATGTTTGTATCCCCAAATGAGGGCTCGATTTAGAATTGCTCTAGAGAAACATTAATTATTTATAATTATGGGATTTGATTCACTCTGGGAGAAGCAATTAGAGCACTTAAATTTAATAGAAAAAAAATAAACATCGTATAGGAAGCTCTGCTGTGAACTTCTCTCCCTAGTTTTAGCTAAAGCTGAGATGATTCTAATAAAAACTTTCCTCTCTTAAAAAATGTCCGTTGGCCCAGATATGATTAAATTAGCTGCGTGCTCCGGGAGTGTGTTGCTGCTTGGGAAACCTGTTGGGGTCTAGGGAGGAGACTAATGGGAAACTATAAAGCCCTTGGAATAAACAGGAGTGTAAATCATTCATGGGTTCAGTCAGTTCTAACCCCAAGAATGTACAGGCTTGGGAAAGGATTATCCAAACAATATTTCTTTTCCAGGCTGCTCTTCAGAGAAAACAGCTGGCTTTGGTTAAAAGAATTGGATTTCAGAGGGAACTAAATAGAAATGTTTTGAGCACCTTACCAGATTCAGGTAAGAGGAAAGAGGAATGTATTTCACTATGTTCCTTTATTTCTTCCCCTTTGCTTTCCTGGAGAAAAGGAGATAGGAAAAATATTACTCAAGTTGCTTTAGCTGTTGAATTACAGGTTTTCAGTCCCATAATTTGTGACAGATTTACAAGACCACACTCAATGATAAAGCTATGCTTCTCTTATCCAACCGTTCTGAAATTGTGGTCTCTATAGAAAAGGCATACAAAACAAGTAATTTGATAATATTATGCCAAAATACCAATTTTGTACCTAGGTAGTCTTCATTTATTTATTACATATTGAATCCACCTGGGATAGTGTTGTGCCAAATAACAAGCTTTCTCTAAGCTATGGTTTGGTGTCTTTTATGTAAATGGCTAAGACTGCCAACCAGCAAATGGATTTAGTAGCTTAAATGATGTTTGCATAAGTTTAAAACCCAGGCAAGAGTGGAGGAGGTGGAAGGTGGAAAGGAAACAACATCTGCTTTAACAGGCTGGAAAAATGTATAACAACGGACGGGGTTCAATTCCTCCACTCTCCTAGATGCCCTGAGGCAGTATGACAATAGAGCTCCTTGAGTTTGGAATGTCAGATCTTTTTAGATGGCTGTTTAAAAGCAGAGGAAATACTATATTTTTGTATTCCTGCAACAGAAGCAGTGGAATTTCAGAATCTGGGCAGTGTATTTTGCTGTAGTATCTTTTTAGAGCTGAATTCTCAGGCATTTGGTGCCACATGGTTAACAACACTTCCTCTGCTTTCAATTAGCACAAGTTAGTAGCGCTGATGTTCTTGGAAAGAGACACCTTGTTAAACTCACTGTAGCCACAGCTGTAGCTCTTCATAAAGCTGCAAATAGGTTTGTGAAGGTTGTATGGTGATAATCGGAGATGTTTTGAAAGAAGTTTAGTTTCCTACCATGCCTGACATGATTTAATCAGTTTAACAGAGGTTTTAGTGAATGAATTTTAAAGGATTCCAGCCATTTCCTACGTTCATGGCAGCCAAGGACACATACCAATCCCATCACTCTGCACCCAGGAAAAGGAATTTGGGGATTTGAGATTTAAGCCCTGGATTTACAAAGCACTGATGTTTGTTATACCCATTAATGACAAAGCTGTGTGATTTAATATAAACTTGTAAAAGCTTTACTTTTATGAACAATAGTTGAAACTTTGCTTCCAAAAATAACATGACAGGTGGGTCTTTGCCTGAGAGCGAAGGAAGGTTAAGAGCTGTGTCCAGATAATTGTCCTGCTCTGAATTAGCAGATATCCTTCAGCTGTTTTCAGTTTCCTTATCTCTAACAACTCAAGAGCATAAACCAAATCTACTACATCTGTCAAATTGCTCACAAAAAGAAAAACAAAAAAAGCCCATAGAACAGGAAAGAAGGAAAAGGACAGCATCTATGTGCACCCTAACAGATTTACAGGAAGAACCCCTGTCTACCTAGATAATTGATTTTTCAGTTGGAAAGACATACGTCAAATTGCAGGGAAATTTGATGACGTATACTCAAAAGTCAAGAAATATTAAGGCATTTCTTCTTAGTCCGTCATGCGTGCCAAAATTATTTATGGGATTTTTCTAAACTGTTTGATTTTTCTAATCCACATCTTTCCTCCTGCCAACCCCAAGAGTATAACTCTGGTAGCTAATTATTGTTATATTCACACATTTTGTTCTCCTGTGCTCCACTCTTATCTTGTTTGTTCTGAAATTCTGTATACAACAAGTGCAATTTTCAGCAACATATGCACCTAAATATAGTGTCATTGCATTTAGTTTGCCTTCAGTTCTGTGCTATGGTAAGTAGCACCCAGACACACCCAGCCAAGAATAAGCCAGCCAGAATGTTGGAAGTGAAAGCTATGTGTCTGAAGATTCTGTCGTAATAAGTTCTGCCAACAAACAATTCAATATCAAGGCATGGAATCTGGGAAAATCCATAAACAAAAAGCCTGTAAATGGAGAATCTTTGATGAAACTAAATCAGCACCAAGGAGAGCAGCAGCAAGCACTCCAGAGACCCTTACTTTGAGAGCACATTCAAAACCAGCAAATGACACCCACACTGGCGTAATTTTAAAGATCTTGAATGGTAATAAACCAGAAGTATTTATAACATGTGGTGTACCCAACCAATTTATGTCCCTTGTCTCAGAATCTTAGAGGCATTGGGGAAGATACAAGCATCTCTCCTAAATGCTTACAGACATATCAGTTGAACAGTACTGTGTAACAAGCACTTGATTCTCAGGGCTGGTGTTTTGTTCAGCTGGCATCCCATTTTGGAGTACCGGTTCAGTTTCCTGCTTCTCCACCTCGGATCCAGCTCCCTACAAATGGGAGTGGGGAAGCAGCATGTGTACATGGCCCATGTGCATGGATACTTTCCTGCCACAAGGAAGCCTTCCATGGAGTTCTAAGTGCCTGACTTCAGAATGGCCCAGCTCTGGGTGCTGTAACCATTCAAGCAGTGACACATGGAAGAAAGACCTATCTCTGTTTCTACCTCTTTTTATGTCACTCTTTCAAGGCATTAAATAAATCTTTGAAAAATCAACCAACACTTGACCCTCAAAATTGAAAATGCATCAGAATCAACTGGAGATCTTATTAAACTTGAGTTTCTTGGCTAGCCTGACGAGTTTTTTATTCAGAGGCACTGGGATGGAGTTCAAAAGTTTCTATTTCTTAGAAGTTTTACATCTGTTGGTTTGGGAGCACATTGTGTGGTTGTGAGAACCAGTGACAAATACATGACAGACTACTATACTACTACCACTGGCAGTTACAAATTAAATAATCACCTTCATTTATGACGATCTTCCATTGGAATCCAAAGGTAAAATCATGTTATATGAGGGACCTTGTAGTACATCTAACACTCTGGCATGTTCAGGGAATGGCACACACAATTACACATGGATGATATGCCGATCCATTGGGACCTGCAGAGAACATCTGATAGCTTAGCAGAGGAAGAAAGACAGAGTAAACTGGTCAAGCACTCCAGCCAAGCACTACAGCAAATATCTGGGTGAATGGAGACTTTAAGGTGGACCATGTCAGCCAACGGACCTTGGAAGGACTTCCTAATCCTTGGATCAGTGAGATAGACAGCATATCAGAACCATTGAATCCTCCTGGGCAAAACCCTCAGAGCGTTCTCCACATCAGGGATCCTGGGATGAAATCAGATGGCCATTCTCCTTACCCGGATACTGAAATGTTTGGGAGGCTGGGTACGGCTTTTCCCCTTAACTCCCCCTTTCCCTAGGACACAGGAAGAAGAAAAGGAAAATCTGGAAATAATAGTTTCACCCACTTTCCCCTAATCTTCAACTCTTTGCATCCTAATCAACTATGTAAACATCATCCAAAAAAAAAAAAAAATAGAAGACGACACTGGTGGGCAGTAGAGCCTTGATGACATTCTAAGACACAGCGTGAAGGGGCCCTCAGCTATGAAGCCATGCCCAAGGCCTGGACTTGTCAGTGACAGGAGCCTTCTGTGTAGCCACACTGTCCCCTCATAGTTGTCCACATGCCACTTGGGTTCCCTAACCAAATCTAGAATCTCAGCACCCAGTGTCCATGTCCCCCAGGGAGCTTACATGGGGTGCTGGCCGGCTACCCCTGTGCCTGGTTAGTGACCATGTTGGACAGAAGGCTCCAGGCATCAGAACCCACCCCGGGCAGATAGACCCTAGGCCCTTCAGAGATGGACACTGCGCACCTGAGGGGCCCCCTGAGGAGGGGCACCAGAGCCAGGAGGCCAGTGTGGACTTGCCATACCAAGACAGGACCCTCTCTGAAAAAAAAAACAGTAAGTAAGTAAAAAGCAAGAAGATGGCGATTCAGCAGGAATACAGGCCAGAGCTATAACATAAAAACTAACTAAAAAATTAAAAGATGCCAATTTCACTCATATACGTAAATTTTAAAACAATCACTAGTCACCATATTTGTGAGATCAGTTTTGTGGCAAAGAGGGTTAAACTGCCTTTCACAATGCTTCCGTTCCGTAGGGGAACCAGTTCGAATCACAGCTGTTCTGCTTCCGATCCAGCTCCCTGCTGAAGCACTTGGGAATACAGCAGAAGCTGTTCCAAGTTCCTGGGCTCATGCACACATTGGGAGACCCAGATGAAGCTCCCGAATTCTGGCTTTGGCCTGGCCTAGCCTCAGACATTGTGGCCATTTCAGGCTTGAACCAGCAGATGAAATCAATCAATCTCTCTCTCTCTCTCTCTCTTTCTGTGACTGTGCATTTCATATGAATAAATCTAATCTTAAAAGAACATATTGACATAGATATAATAAGTAGCTTGATAAAACTATCTGCAGCAACACTGATACACATGGCATTTATTCTTTGTTGTTTTTTTTTTTTTTGTCAATTTTTGCTCCTCTATCAAATGGAGAACACATGATATTTGTCTTTTTGTGCTCAGCTTATTTCATTCAACAAGATTTCCTTCACATACAGTGGGATATTACCTCACTCCTCCCAGAATTGCTATTATTCAAGAGACAGGGAGTAATAGA
The DNA here is from genome assembly GCF_030435755.1 of Ochotona princeps. Taxonomy (NCBI): domain Eukaryota; kingdom Metazoa; phylum Chordata; class Mammalia; order Lagomorpha; family Ochotonidae; genus Ochotona; species Ochotona princeps. The sequence goes on along the minus strand of NC_080840.1, from coordinate 74,774,401 downwards.
TGATGCCAGGGATGTGGAGAAAAAGAAACTCTTACTCATTGTTTGTGGGATACAAACTAGTGCAATCACCATGGAAAACAGTTTGGAAATTTCTTTTAAAAGCTAGATATAATCTGACCATGTGATCCAGCAATTTCAGTACAGGCTATATACTCAAAAGACATGACAAGTTTGCATCAAACTGACACCTGCACCATTAAATATAGAACTGCATTGCTCACACTGCTAAAATATGAAATCAACCAAGATATCCATCATCAGATGAATGGATAAAGAAAAACTGGTGTATGTACAATGGAATACTATTTAGCTGTTAAAAATGAAATTTTATGATTTGTGTCAATATGGTTCACTCAAGGCAGGCTCTTAGCAACAGAAATCAATAAAACCCCATAGAAATCAGTGTGCATTCTCAGTCAAACAACTATGGATTAAATTTAATCTTTGTACTAATTATGTATGCCCACATTAAAAACTTAAATTATCCATCTGAACTGTATTTTCAAAATTGATTAAATTGAAAAGATCACCAATTATCACACAGAGCCCTTTGCCAATGTAGATGAGACCATATGTATAAAACTTGTAAATGGTGACTATATAGGTGTGTCAACTTGTCCTCCCTTCTACTTCCGACCAATTAAACACCTCTTTTGATAAGAGACCTTGGATCTCAGCACACATGCTTAAGAAAGAGTGATTCATCCTCATACATGGACAAGTCCACATTAACTATTGAGAAAGACATATGTCAACACAGGACAATTCTAGCCATTTCAGTGTTGCATCCTTAGAGAATTGGTAAAATTCAGATTGGGCTAGAAAGCTTCTACTTGTCAGTTTGAAGACAGCATTTGGCTGTTATTTGGGAAGGGACAAACATCTACATTCCCAGGACAAAGGTCAAAATTTCTATCCCATTGATGGTTTGGGGTCTTTGTGTTGCAGAGACATCGCTGGGAGTGACTGTTCCATTGTGCTATCCCACAGTGAAGGTTTAAGACAAGATAGAGAGATCAGTGCCATGGCGTAGTAAGCTAAACCTCCACTTACACTGCCTGCATCTCCTATGAACAATTATTTGTGTCCCAGCTGCTCCAGTGCTCCCTGATAATGCCCTTGGAAAGTAGTGGAGTATGACTCAAGCCCTTAGGACCCTACACCCAACCCCTACACTCAGAAGTTCTTGGTTCCTGGCTTCGACTAGCCCCACTCTGGCTATTGCAGCCATTTGGGGAGTGAGTCAGCAGATGGCACATCTCTGTTTCTCCTTCTTTCTGTAACTCCGCTTTTCACAAAGACAAACAAGGATCAGAAAAATTATTATCATCCCCTGCAGAATCATGATTTGTGACCCCAGCCGCACAGAAGCCTGATGCCATGGATCATAAACTCCTGTGCCTCACTCTCTAAAGCCTGTCTCTCTTATAATAAAACACTGATGTTTTAGTATGTAAAGAATAGTTTCAGAATAAGCTTCTTTGATCATGGGGGATGGTGCATAAGATGTTAACAAGCTGAAGAAAACACTTCAGCAAATGCAAATGCATTGCATGCCTTCAAATAACACATGGTGTATGAATGCAACACTCTTGAAAGATTTTTTTTCCCATGGTAATTGTCCTGAGTTCCACGGTGATGCGCTTTGCTCTCTGCTCAGCTGTGGATCCTGGCTCCAGCTTCCTGCTAATTCAGATTCTGAGAACCAGCAAGTGATAGCTCAGGTTATTGGGCTTCTGTCACCCACTTCTGAGATCTGAATTGAGTTTTTTTCTGGACAGTTTCAGCTTTGCCAATCTTTGGAGTTTTTCAGGAGTGAACCAGCAGATGGTAGTACTCTCTTTCTGCCTCTCAAATAAATAAAAGTGAAAATAAAATTCAAACAATTCAGGGATTGGTGCTCTACATAAAAAAAAAATAATAAAATGCATGTCTCAAGCCTGATAGTGACTGGTTTGATCCAAAATGAGAGGATCAGCCTTGGGAGACTGAATTAAAAAAAAACATGATGAAATTAAATAGTCTTGACATTGATGTACTACTCCCAGATGATCTTCAGCACAAACTCCAGGCAGAGGAACAGATTTTAATTACTGGGCCTAGCAAAAACAATGTAAAATTCATGGTACATGAACATATCATGATATTTTATTTATTTATGAGGTGATAGGAGTATTTTTTTAAATGAAGTTAAATGTATCACCTCTTTCTTAAATCTCTGTTCCCTCTTTGTTTCAATTCTTTAAATGCAAATTACTTTAAAATATTTAAAATATTTTGGTCATGTTCTCCATTCATTGCTATAACTGTTTTTTTGAAAACAATTGTTCAAGAGATAATCAGATACTGAAAAAAATAGAAATCAAAGTCAGATATGAAGAAAATAAAGCACAATCATGATCCCAGAACTCATAGGCTGAAATGAACATGTACTTATCACTTTTCAGGTGCTTGCATTTAAAAAAATGGTTAATAATGAATATAGCCTTTACTCTTTCTTTTCTCATATGATATTACTTCCCATCTTTACTTTCCAAAACCAAAAGCAAACAAACATGAACCCTTCAATATCACTCTGGTAAAGTTCATAAAATGATTGTATCAATGCCTTTTAAAAACAATTCCACTGCTGTAGACAAAATATGGCTTTAATGTCTGCACTATCTTAATGCTGTGTTGCAGATTTTGGTATGTGAATGATTGTTAGCATCTCTCTGAGGCTCCAGAGTTAAGTGTGTCAAAGAGTCTTGGGAAATATTGCCAAATGTAGGTAAAGTACAAGTAGATCTACTTACTTTGTAGGCTTTTAAGGAGAAGGACAACAGAACACAGACCTTACTTAACTCACACATAGATACGTACACAGAATAAAAAATAAATTTCATTACTGTATCTCATTCTTTAAATATGCACTTCTTTGAGGCTGGTAGAGTAATTCAACAGGCTATTCCTCTGTTAAATAGCTCTGGCATCCCATATGGATGCCAGTCGTTTGTTCTGGCTGCTCCACTTCCCATCAGCTCTCTGTTAATGACCTGGAAAAGCAGCAAAGAATGCCCCAAGTCCTTGGGCCCCTGAAACATGGGAGACACAGAAGAAGCTCGTGCGCCCCGGCTTTCGGTCAGCTCACCTCTGGTTGTAGTGGCCATTTCGGAAGTGAACCAATGAATGCATGATCTCTGCCTCTCCTCTCTCTCTAAAATCTGACATCCAATTTTTAAAAATAAGTTTTTTTTTTAAAAAAATATATGTACTATTTTTGAGAACATGAAGATTCTTCCTGTTTAGAAAGACAAATTTCTACAATTTGAAGGAACTCTCCTTGATTTAGATATATGGACACTGAGAGCCAGAGGTGTCTAGTAGCATTTTCAAAGTCCCATTAGTATCAGAGGCATGACTATAATAGGTGATATATAATTCTGTGCTCCTTCCAGATCCTTGCAAAGGTTTCAGGTTGCTATGAACAGGATGTTTATAATTATCATCCTTTCAAATCATCTTTTAATGAGAACCTCTAAGCCAAAACAACATTTTAAGGTACTCACAGCATATTTTTATTTATATGCCATGAATAACGCCAAATAACATCCAATAAAAGAAAGTGCTGCTGTTTTCCTTTTTTATAAAATGTACTTAACTCAGACAATGAGCTTGGTTTTACGAAGTGAATATAAATCCCCCAAATTCAGAGAAAGTGGAAATAGGAAAGCTGCTGCAATCACATCCCATGCTGCCAAGCTTTGCTCTCCTGGTGGGTCAGCTGCTGCACCCTGAGTCTGTTAGTGCCTAGGTGCCAAGGCCACACTCCCCAGGGACCGCTCCCCGGCACAGTGAGGCTGAACTTCATGGAACGTGTGACATTCTCCCAGTGGTGATATTGACTTGGATATTTCCTCTTTTCTTGGAAGATTCTGTCTTGAAGCTGCATGGTAGCCTGAGATTTTCTTCAAATTTTCCTTTCTGCTCCTTCTCCTTTCACAGATATCAATTCTGCATTAAAACCTGAAGATCTTCCCGGCATCCTCTCACTCTACTTCCTTCCTTCACTCTAAGCTGTGTTTTTATATCCAATTCCACCTTGGATTTGGCTTCTAAGTGACCTGAACAAAGCAAAGAGTGTTAAGAGAGCTATTAGATCGATTCGTAACCTGGGATATTCTTTGTTAAAAAAAACATGTAGATGTCACTTTTTTAACTATCACAACACAGAGTCTCACAGTTGACAGAACAGCTTTAATGTTGTGCCCTAAACTGGGTTTGATGCTCCAGTAAAGTTTTATCAAGTCAAGGCCATATTTTTGTCATTGTTTAGGAGTCCTTTGTTCCCAAGACTACTGACAGTATTCACATCTGTATACCCTCACACTCAAAAGGGGCGATGGTAGAATGTTATCTTGTCAATGCCTTTACTTCTTTTAAAAACACTTAAAAATGCAAAGCATATGTGTGTGCTTAATTTAGCTTTATACCCTTGGGGCCTTTAGTTGTACCCCAATCAAAAATGCAGAGGTGGTGACAGGAAATATATTCTCTAAGTCTGTATATAGCAAAGGGCTGTGAATTAGCTAAATTGAAGACGGGCACAACTTTTCACTGATGAGGTGAGTGTTCTTGTCCATATTTCACAAATTCCACTCTCCCTTACAAAAAAATTCAGAGAAGGTCACTAGATACGCGGTTTCATTTGTTCTCACACACGTGCATACTGTCACTCACTCAGTGCCTGCTTCAGTCCAAGTCTGACTCTTCCATTATCAGCACTTTCCTCTCAAAGCGTTTGTCTTAGTTTGGGGAAAACATCAAGCCTACTACATGCAATCAAACTTACAAGATAAAACATTTTTCTTTGTGTGCATGCAAATATATGAAAAACATGTTACTAATAAATATATGAATGCTTGGGACAATTTAGACTGAGGTCTGATCATGAAGTTGTGCTAAAGGATACTATTTTTCCCAACTGACAGTGGAAGTCTTGTGTTCTTTCACAAAGAGTTACACTTTACACTGGATATATGAAAGTTCTGAATATTTGTGAATGACAAGTATAATAGTGATAAGGGAGCAACCAACCTGCTTCCATTCATTACCTGTCTCAAGGACTTCTTTCTGGTTCTTCTGGAATTTGTCTTAAGGACCCCTGAAGTCTGCCAAATGCAGCAGCTGCTACTGGTTCATGAAGGAAATGCAGTAGGATTTGTTATTGTTCTACTATGGCATGAAAAAGAAGAAACTGTTTCTTCTCATTATTTTTTTTTTGGCTCGTTCAAAATTTTAACTAAAGTCATGAACATAATGCAATATGTCAAATATTTTATGTTTGTTTTAGATTTTCTTGCCAGAATAATATAATATCACTTGTTTTGAGAACATACTAACATAACAGGAAAATGCTGTGCCTAAGCACTTATAAAAATGCCTCATTGGGGCAAGATAAAAAAGTGTGAAATAACAGAACACATTACATATTTCAATTGATCCCTCAAACAATTTAATTACTTATCTGGAGTGACCAACAAAAAGAAAGCTTTCATCCACTGGTTCATTCTCCAAAGGCCGGCAGGAATGGGACTGAGCCAGATCAAAATATGGATCCTGGAGTTCAATCACACTTCTCACATGGCTGGCAAAGACCCAAATGTTGGACTCATCATCCAGTGCTTGCCAAGGCTCACATCAACCAGAGACTAGAAACGGGAACAGAACGAGAGCTCTCAACCCAAGCATTCCCAGCAGTGTCCTAACCACCAGGAAAAAAACCTACCAAGCAGCAACTTTTAATCCATGTACCTTCTCTCCAAAGCACATTGAAAACATATTTGAATGAAATATAATCAACTGCAATCACATGAGATTATAGCATATGGTCACGAAATTATCTCTATGGCTGTAATCAAAATTCTTTCAAAAATGTCAGTGGTCCACACTAGTTCACATTGTTAGGAAATGCACATACTTTGGCTAGTACCACAGAGAAGAAAATCAAAAAACAACAGAAAAACAACACTAGTTTGCTGTCCTTACACATATCTCTAAGCAAATTCATTTCATCGGATTAAGTAAATGCTAATATACGTTGTTCTACATACGAGATGTACAGTTCCAATAAAAGACTTGAGACAATGAGCAGATTTATGTATTTATGTAAAATAAAAATTTTGTCTGAGGAGTTAGAATCAAAGTTAAGAATAGATGTTCTCAGGCCTGGCATAGAAGCCTAGGATCCCATATGGTTGCCACTTCGTGTTCTGGCTGCTCCACTTCCCATCCCGTTTCCTGCTTGTGACCTGGAGAGCAGTGGAAGACAGTCCCATAACCCTTGGGACTCTGAATTTACATGGGAGACATGGAAGAAGCTCTTGGCTTCTGGTTTTGGATTGGCTCAGCTCCAGCTGTTGCTACAACTTGGGGGAATGAGTTAGTGGATGAAGATCTTTATCTTTCTTTTTCACTGTAAATCTGTCATCCCAATAATAAATAAATAAATAAATAAATAAATAAATAAAATCTTTTAAAAAAAGAATGGAAATTTTCATTCTCAGAGAAATACTGAAAGTAAGACAGAATATATACATTAGCTAACATACAGTGGAGAAATAAAAGTGGAGTTTGAAAAAGTATGCTTTTAACCCAAAAGAACTGACCAGAATAGAGGAATGAAAAATCAAAAATGACATAAAACAGAAAGCAAATGATATAATGGTGTGCCAAAATTTAGTCACATCAAAATTACATTAAATATTAATGGTTAAATAGTCCGTTTGTAGAACAATGTTGGCAGAAGAGGTGCAAAGGCAAAACTCAGACAGTCTGTCCAAAAGAAACTCACTCCCAGTATGAACATTCAGACAAGCCGAAAATAAACTTTGAATGTGAAGAATTGATGATATGTAGAGTATTTACAAATAATAGAATTAGCCTAAAACTTAGCAACAAAAAAGTAGAAACCTCTCAAATATTTGCAACTTTATCAGACATGTCTAAATAACCATTAGTCAAAAAAGAACTCAAATTAAAAGATTTAGAATGAACAAAAAAGGAAAACGGAATATACACATTTTTGTGACACAGAGAAGGAATATTTTTAGGTTAGAATCATGGTCTCAAGTTTTGCTTAAATACTGCTATGTCTGCATGTCATGAACATATATCATTTATTATAATGAAGGGAACTTATGAGATTAAATGCAGAAATCACTGAAAATGTCTCAGAAACCTAATTCTTTGAAAATGTCAATGAAATGCAAACCCCTAGCTGGAATGATAACGAAGAAAAAGAGAACAGAGGAAATATATTTTCTTAATAGGTATTAAGGAGAAGTTTCCCCTTAGATTTAAAAATATTAAAGCAATAAGAAACAACTATAAACAATTTTAGGATAAAATATTTGTTAACCTAGATGAAATATACAATATTTTGAATGTCAAATCCCTATTTTTTTTTTGTTTTTGTTTTTAGATTTATTTATTTTTATTGGAAAGTCAGATTTTCAGAGAGAAGCAGAGACAAAGAGAAAGATCTTTCATCTGCTGGTTTACGCCCCAAGAGGCCAAACCTTGGAGTTAAACCAATCCGAAGCCAGGAGCTTCTTCCTGGTCTCCCACGTGAGTTCAGAGTCCCAAGGCTTTGAGCCATCCTCAACTCTCCCATGCCACAGACAGAGAGTTGGATGGAAGTAGGGCAGCCAAAATACGAACAGGCACCCATGTGGGATCCAGGCACATGCAAGGCAAGGACTTCAGCCACAAGGCTGCCATGCCGGGGCCTTCACAGTCATTGTTCAGTCTCTTAGTATGTGTGCAGAACACACATTCATTATTTCAAAATTATGCATCACATAACAAATACATCTCTTTCAAAAGGAAATATATGAAATGAATTGTGCTTTAATTGTTAAACAAATTGAATGTGTAGTTAAACTTTTTAGATACAAAGGTAAAGGAGAAAACATATTAATTAATAACACAAAGCCTTCCAGAACATAGAAGAGGGGAAACACTCTCTGTTGCTATAAAGTTAGCACTACCACAGTAGCCAAACCCAAAAAAGGAAACTACATCTTAATAGTCTTATGAACACAGATGTAAAGATACTTTTAAAGCTGTAACAGTTAAATCCAACAATAAATGATGAAATAGCAAGGCTTGTTCCAGGAATGTAAGCTTATTCCAACATAGAAAAGTTATACAGTGTAATTCACTACATCAAAAAAAGAATAAAAACCATATTGTTTCAGAAGATACAGGAAAAACAGCTGACAAAATTGAACGTTTATTCCTGATAATGTCAGTCAGGCAGGAATTTTAAAAATGTTAAATTATTTAACTAATTAACATACTGATAAGAATGACTAATGTTAAGCTTATATTTAATGAAGAAACACTGAATATTTTTCTGTTTAATACTGAAAACACAAAGATGTTTGCTTTCAACATTTCTCTTCACTGGAGATGGGGAAGTCTGAATCTAATCAAGAGAATGAAGTGAGAGGTACCCAGATGGTAAAGGAAGAACTGGAACTCTTCTTCCTTCCTTCCTTCCTTTCTTTTTTTCTCTTTCTTTCTTTTTTTCTTTTTTCTTTTTTCTTTCTTTCTTTTTTTCTTTTTTCTTTCTTTCTTTCTCTCTTTCTTTCCCCCAGATTCTATACTGGTAGAAAATACAAGAAATTCCTACAAATTCCCTAGAAAACCATAGCAACTTAATATGCTTATAGAAAACATGTTCAATAGGCAAAAATCAATTGCATGCCTGTCTATTCATACAAAAACATTAAACATTGAAACTTCTAAAAATACAGTTGACAATAGTATAAAATGTGCAATATTAGGATTATATCTAATGAACATGTACAGAAATTTAGAGAAAAATAAGATGAAATAAAACACAGAAATTGTGTTGGTGGATAAAATTCAAATTTTGTTAAGATTTCAATTCTCCTTGGATACATACACAAACTGAATACACCCCTAATAAAGTCCTATCAGAATTTGTTCTGCATGGATTTAATAAGCTTACTTTAAAACACATATAAAATGTAAAATCTCTAAAAAGTCCAAACATTTTTGGAAATAAAATATACTTATAACTCAAACATGAGACAACAATGAGAAAATTGTTTTAAACAGATGTCTCACCCATCATGACATGAATTATAAATAAGAAACAGCAAAGATATTGAATAGCATTGGTCATCAGAGAATGCAAATTAAAACTAAGTTACTACCAGCTACCAATTGGTTGGCTATAATGTTTTTAACTGGCAGTACAAAAATGTCCATAACAGAGAGCAATCGAAATTCACATGCATTGCTAATAAGGCAAAATATTAGATTAAGTTTGAAAAATTTTGTCTAACAAAATGAAACCTACATTTACATGCAACTTATTCTTTTTTTTTTAAAGATTTATTCATTTTTATTGGAAAGCCGGATATACAGAGAGGAGGAGAGACAGAGAGGAAGATCTTTCATCCGATGATTCACTCCCCAAGTGTGCCGCAACGGCCGGTGCGCGCCGATCCAAAGCCGGGAACCTGGAACCTCTTCCAGGTCTCCCACACGGGTGCAGGGTCCCAAAGCTTTGTGCTGTCCTCGACTGCTTTCCCAGGCCACAAGCAGGGAGCTGGATGGGAAGTGGAGCTGCTGGGATTAGAACCGGCGCCCATATGGGATCCCTGGGCTTTCAAGGTGAGGACTTTAGCCGCTAGGCCATACCGCCGGGCCCATGCAACTTATTCTTTCAGCCCTCAGGATTCATTTAATATAAATGAAAATACATACCTACCCAGTAGACTTCACGTTGTTTCCTGTAGCACAGAATCTAAGGAATCTGAAGTATGCATTCATAGACTGTATTAGGCTGCTAGTAGCTGCTGCATTTATGCTAGTCAAAAATATGTCTTGCAAGAGATGAATGGCTATGCAAATTGTGACATATCAATAAATCACTCTTCTACTCCACTACTCAAAGAAACTGGCTATTGATATATGAGCGAAAGCTAAGAGATTGCTGTGCTGCAGTGTGGATTTGACCTAGTAACTAAACTACCTGTTGATAGGTTGACACCTTGCAAGAGAGTACCTGAATTCCACAACCTACTTTTGATCTTGAATGAGGCTTCATCCAAATGTGGACCTTTGGAGATGGTAGTGATAGCTCCAGTTGTTGGGTTTCTGCATTCCACGCAGAGCATCTGGACTGAGTTCCCAGCTTCCAGGTTTGCCTGGCACAGTCCTCTTCACTGTATTTTGTGAAGTGAAAACTGTGGATGGATGAACTATCTGTGTTTGTCTATCTGTGTCTGTCTGTCTATCTATCTAGAATCTACATATCTATTCTACATACCTATCTCATTCTCTCTTGTAAATAAATAATTTATGTATTTTTGAAGTGCCCTTTCCACCCTCTGCTTAAAAAAAAAAAAGTAAAATCATGCTGAACAAAACAAGTCCAGGAAAAAGTACATTCTGTTTAATTCATTTATAGATAATTGTGCAATAGGGAAATCTGATCTCCTATGGAAAGGAAGACCATGATTTCCTGGACTAAGAATGGTAAGAGAGGACTAGAAAAGTACATGAATGGACATTAACTGATATTTTCCTATTTGGTGGTATGGAGAAACAAATGTATGCATTCGTGGAATCTCACTTAGCCATACACTTTAAATGGATGCATTTGATGAAATGCCAACTCTATTTCAATGAAGTTTATTAAGCACACATTTTTTAAAAGAAGGGGAAAAAAAATAACGGCTTAAGAAAGTATACCCAGAACTAGGAAAAGTATATGTCATATTTTGAAAATTATTATATTGTCTGAATGTCTTGGAACCCAGTTTTTCCACTTCAGTTTTCCTTGGCATTTGTATTTTTCAAAAAGATAAATTGATAAGTATGAGGATAGAGGACACATTCTAACAAATATTGCTATAGCTAGAGGACCAGATGACGTTTCATTTTGTAAATACTTAAAGGGTGGAAAAGCCTGTATTAAAATCAGCATGAATTTGATAACAAGCCTGAAAAGTGTGGCTGATTTAAATATTTAAGAACTCAAAGGTTTTTGTCACAAACATACCAGTCTTTCTTTCAGAATCACAGATAATTTATTCAAAATTTGCAGGAATATCATCTTTTAGATTTGCATGTATCCATGCCATTTATAGATTCTGGTTTTGGCTCTGAAGGTTCAACCTTCTTAATAGTTAATTCCTGATTTACCCATTCCTGCTCTCTGGCCTTACAACCTTTTTATTATTATTATTATTTTTTCAATTTTTGTATAGACTGGGATTCCTCCCAAACTCCCACCCAGACAGATTTTCCCATTTTGTTACAGTAGTGTAGTCCTTCATAAGGAATCATAATTCTATCAGTCTCTTATTTAAGTGTACCCCGACACTGTTGGTACAGACAATGTCAGACAGTCCAGCATCCCATTGTCTACACATGTCCAACAGTTTCATTGGGAATCCATCTTTCGTCTGAAGGCAGGGATGCATGTTCCATTATACCCCCACATCTGTATATGATAGACCCCAGTACTCCATCACTATACATTACCATAAGTGAGACGCCATGAAACAAGGTCAACTGGTCTGAGTTAGAACAGCCGCAACAACAATGACAGCATCAATAACAAATTAAAGTACCATGAAAAAAAAAGTGCTACTGAGTAACCAACATGTGAGCGACAAAAAGGAAACACAGAAGTCTCTTGGGAAAAATGATGCCATCGTATATTCATGAGCCCATGATGAATTCAACCAGAGAAAAGAGATTATTTGGAATGAACCAAGCTGAAATAAAAAACATCAAAACACATGGTCTTAAAATCTAATTAAGTTTTGAGTAGGCACTTCCAGAAATTCAAGCTTTCTAGGGAAAAGAAAGTTATATTTTTAGTAATGCAAATAAAATATATTAGAACCCTACTTCAGCACTATCAATAATAACTATGCGTTTTGAAGAGAATTCTAAGTCAGAAACATTCCATTTCCTTGTGTGAAAGACATGTCTATTTTCCAAAAAAAGAGTAATGGCTCATAGAAAACAAATGCATGATTATATTACTGTGAATATATGAAATGTATAAATGTTTAAAATGTATAAAATCACCTAAAAAGAGATGAGAGGAAATATATCTTCTAAAACCCGGCAGTAAGAACCATACAACCTTTCTTCCAGCCATCTGAATTAAGAAATTTAAAAAATCATTAAGAATTAAGAATTAAAAACATTTTTATTTGTAAAAACAGTTTATCAAACAAAGTTTATTTCAAAAGCAGAGAAAAATTTCACAAAAGCAAATTAGCCAAGTAGGATAAAACTAAAGCAGCTTTTAAAATTCCTGTTTATTTTTCTAAAATCATCTCTTATTTTATAAATAGAATCTCCATGCCTATCACAAGAGCCATTAGGAACAGAAAATGGTAAAATAACAAACTTTTGCTTTCTTTGAAGCATCCTAAGTGACTAGTAAATCTTAGAGATGCAAAAATTAGGGGAAAAAAAGGAGGGGGGGGGTGAGGCAGGGAATATATTTCTGGCAGAGAAGGACTGAAATATCCAGAAAAATTCAGATAATTTCATTAAACATGTTACTATTATAAAAGTTGTAGGCTCTTTAGTTTGCAGTAAATGCTGTACCTCCCCGCAGAGTAAGTCATACGAGTTAAGAGGGTGTGCCTCGGCTTCAGATCACTCACATGCAACTCCTTCCTGGCCACTGGATGCCCATGGCCTTGGGCGGGTTTTGACACTGTATTCTTCAGGAGCTCCCTAGAGTTTTGCAAGACTTTAAATGAGAAAATGCATGTAAGGTCCTTCCCACAGGACTTGGTATAGACACCATTTAGTAAATATGTGCTTATAATAGAGGTAGTGATGACAGTCACAGTAGTAGCTAGGTTTTTTTTAATTATTATTATTAATTTCGTAATAGCTAGGGTTTTTTTTTAAATTAATTTCAGTCTTATCAGAAATACCAACAAATAACTTGTAACTTGAGAGAAGTCACCAAAGAATGTGAAAAGAAATCTGATCTTTCTCAAAAGTTTTAGAAAAAGTAATTAAAAAGAATTTCAGGTTTTGGACCCAGCACAATGGCTCAATGGCTAAATTCTCACCTTACAAGCACTGAGATCCCGTATGGGCAGCAGTGCATGCTCCAGCTGCTCCATTTCCCACCCAGCTCCTTGCATTTGGCCTGAGAAAACAGTGGAGGACGGCCCAAAGCCTTGGGACCCTGCACCCACGTGGGAGACCCGGAAGAAGCTCCTGCCTGTTGATAAGGATCAGCTCAGCTCCAATCGCTATGAACACTTGGGGAGTGAACCAGCAGATGGAAGATCTTTTCCAATGTCCCTCTTTCTCTCTGTAAATCTGCCTTATCAATAAAATAGACAAATCTTTTTTTTAAATTAAGTTTTCTCCTACAGCCAATGACCTAAACTCTAGTTTTATTTGCTATCTCCGCACACCTTGTGTTTCCTTACTTTCAAAAAGCAGAATTCATTCTGTAGGCCACCTAATTTCCAGTGTGAGCCAGGCAAGTATGGTCTAAAAATGTGAATACATAAGAAGCAGTCTTCCCAATGATAGCATTGACACAGCTGAAATCAGAAGGGTTAACTCAGATTAGTTCCTATATGATAGAGTTCATGTTCATCCTGGGGCCTTTTACCATTATTCGCATCTCTTGGGGGATAAAATCCTGCCAAGTGACTCAAAAGCTGCGATTATAATGCCTCTTAGCAAGACCAAGGTGGCAGATTGGAGTGTGAAAGTTGCTTAGATTTCCCGTCAATCTACCCTTGATAATGCTCTGGCAAGAATTTTCCTCAACTGGCTGCTTGCTGAAGTGCTAAAATTCTCTGCTACCAGAGAGCCCGGCTGCAGAAGAGGAAGTGCTGCCGCAAACTTGATCTTTATTCTCCATAAGCTCCCACAAAAGGCACGTGCAAAATGCCATCTGTGTGCCATAGCTCCTTCTGATCCAGTGCAGGCCTTTGGCAGAACCAAACAGAAGAGCTGCAGCAACTTCTCTGAAAATACAGATGTCCAAAAACTGTAGGTGCCCCCTCTTTCTGAATCTGCCAGTGCTGCCTCTAGGAAGATTGTGCAGAGGACCTAGTGCTGCCCAGTGCAGCCTGTGTCATGGGTGAACAGGATGGCACAGGAACAGATGATCTGCAGAAAACATGTGAGTCTGGTTTGCTGCTGAACTACTCTGAGCTAACCCCTGGCAATGCTATGACGGAAGCCATACAGAGTCCACTCAGACACAATAAGGTGGAAGTTTGTTTTTTTCCCACGGGGTGGGAGAAAGGGAAGAGAATATGAGGTGAAGGATTTGACTAGACACTGAATTGTATATCTTTTCTGAACAGGCAACGTTTGATTGTGTGTCAGAAAAAGCAATAGTTTACTAAAAGAACCACTTTATCTAAATTAAACATCATGACAGACCAGTAATTAATTGGGCATTCAAACTATATTTTGCTAGGACAATAACTATGGTGTTTATCCTCCTACCTGTCTGCTAGCAATTAGGGATTAACCAGCAGTTAAGGAAGAAAATAAATTTAATGTGGATTCATAGGTCATTTTTCCTTGACTACAGTTTATTTATTCTACCTGGCAGCACAGGCCCCTAATTGCTGAACTATTCATTTTCTGAGAGATCTCAGACACATTTCCAATGCTATGGCAATAGATGTTCTTGGGAATTCACATGGTAACATTTCGTTATCATGGCTTTTCTGAGAAACTTAAAAACAAACACGTTGTATGGTAGAGCATAATAATGAGGTGCTAATGAGAAGTCTGGGACAATAACATTTCGAATACGACATGTGAGATAATGAGGAAATAAAGTTCCAAGTTTCTCTGCTAGTAAAGTTCCATGCCCTAGGTCTGTGTGTTTTATACCCTTTCTTGGTTATCAGTTCTGGGGATACTAAGGGTTGAAGAGAGGGAGATAGCAGGGAAAAAAATATTTCCATCCTGATTATGAACAGAGAAAATCCAAAAAGGACAGTAAAACGTAAAAGCTAAAGAGGTGGGAATTCAACAGAGAAAATGCCCTTAAAAAACAAACAAACAAACAAAAATCAAAACAAACAAACAAACAAAAAAACCAATGTGAACACCTACATGTACAGCAGCATTATTCATAGCAGCCAGAATATCAGAACAGTCCAATTGGCTACAAGTAGATGAATGGATGTATAAAATATATTTTCAGTATTTTAAGAGAATGAAGTTCTGGAATATGCTCCAGTTTGAGCGAACCTTGAAGATACTGTGTTAATCAAAGTAGTTCAAACACAAAAGAATAAGCACTGTATAATGTCACTTAAATCAGAAATCTATAGTGATCAAATCCTAAGCAGAGGGCGTGGAATAGAGGTTAGCAGGCAATGAAGGAAAGAAGGAATAAAGAATTATTATTAATTGATTGTAGAGTAGCGGCTTGGAATAACAAAGTTCTAGCAATGGGTGGTGGTGACATTTACATAATATGAATTACTGAGTGCTCTCAAACCATTTGTTAACAAAACTGTTCACTCAAACATGATCAATTTTAGCTAATGCATAATTCACCTTAATCAAAAGTTTTTCAAATTGATCCTGAAAGATTAGAAAAAGTAGAATTTTCAGTGAGTTATTCCAGTTCCAGTTTATACAGAAAATGGTGTGGTTAGGGTGACTGATAAACCTGATTTGTTCATATCTTTGAGAAAATAACAAAAGAGAAGTCTATAGGGAAACATCCCAAACACAAACCTAATTCATTTTTTTTGAAAGATTTATTTTATTATTTTTTTTTAAAGATTTATTTTATTTTTATTACAAAGTCAGATATACTGAGAGGAGGAGAGATAGAGAGGAAGTAGAGCTGCCGGGATTAGAACCAGCGGCCATATGGGATCAAGGCGAGGACCTTAGCCACTAGGCCACGCTGCCGAGCCCAAACCTAATTCATTTTGAACATTGCAAGCAGCTGTCTGTCTTTGCCATTACCAATTGGATTACCGAAACTGATCCTTTCCAGCAACTTTCTGGCATTTATAGTTTTGAGGGGGTGAGGGGAATAAGAAGTTCATAAGCTTTTATTAGACACATACTCCAAATAGCCATGAAGTTCATGTAAATTCTAGTATATACTTGAAACTATGCTTCTCAAAACGTGTAGTCTATGCTAATATTCCTCTGGATAGGCTATTTTCTTACCATGATAATATTTTAAGATTCTCTACACTAAAAACATAGCCTTTATAAAAGATTTTTTTCACTTCTTTATTTGAAACTTAGAGCTAAAGAGAAATAGAAGTCTAGGGAGAAAGAATCTGTCGTCTGCTGGTTCAGTCCTCAGATGATTGCAATGCCCAGAAATGAACCAGGGAGAATCCAGGAGCCAGGAGCTTCTTCCAGGTCCCACGTGAGTGACAAGGACCCAACACTTTGGCTATCTTCCACTGCTTTTGCAGGCCCATCCGTCAGGAAATATACTTGAAGTGCAGCAGTCAGGACTCCACCATCAACCCATGTGGGATGCTGCTGTTACAGCCAGCGGCTTCATTTGTCACACCACAATGCTGGCCCAGAACACAGGTTTTATAAAATTCAATTCTTGATGTGAGGTCATTTTCTTTCAAAATATCCATCTGATATCTCTTCCTGTGTGTAGGCAGCTCAGTTTCCTATTTCTTTTCGTACCTCTGAGTCTTGTTCTCAAGAGAGGAGACATGGTATATTCAGTAGGTGGTTTTGGTGAAGTTCACTTACACTGCCCAGCCCTTCCTGGCTATATGTCTTCAGGCCACAGCAACCTAAAGGAAGCAAGTTCTTGTGTCCAATTCTGTGTCCAGCAAGGAACACAGAGAAGGCCCACCCTTAGGGATGTGCAGGGACCAAGCGTTGTCTGGGGGCGCACTGCATCTGACCATTTCTATTATTCAAGTTACTCCATCCCCAAAGCTAAACTGTCTTTTCTAGTATCTGTTGAATGGGCAGTAATGGTTTCTAGAATATCTCTCTCTCTTCTTTTTATTTTTTTTGTCTTTTAACTGATTTAGAAAACAGGCAGGGTAAGGGATATTATGATTTGTTTGGTGGCTTCAAAATTCTGACATTTCTGAAGCTTTGGTCCATTTGTTGTTTGTTTCACCATTACTTCCCCAGGAAGAGGAAGAATTCAATGAAGTTGTTTTTTTTTTTTTCCCCAGGAGGTTAAGACAGTTGAGAATCACAATTGTCATGAATGAAAACAGAAATAAAACATTCTTTTAGCACCAAACTAGTTTGTCACATAATTTGATTTTACGATATTATCATCTCTCCTAGATAAACCAAAACACAAATATTTATGAAACTGTAACTATACAATATCTTGTTTGTAAAGCTAATTTGCCATGCAAGTACATGGTTTCCTAATTTCTGATACAGCTTATTTTTTGCTAGAAATCTATTTTATCCTTTTAAAACATCTGTCCAATATTTCAACAATTAAACATCCACTGATGATCAATTTTTCATTAAAACCCATTAGCAAAATTACCATATTAGTAACAAGAAAATTTATTTTGGTTATAAAAGCTGAAAGGTTAGCTCCCCTCTCTGAGGCGCTGAACCCAAGAACTTGACTTGAAAGGCCAAGAGCGCCACCGAGGGAGGCTGCCAGCCACTTCGTGCATATTGATGGACTTGTTGTTCTTGGGGTAAGTACTCTCCTGACAGCCAGTGCTAAATCTAATCAATCATCCCCTAAGTACATCCTAGAGAAGATTCACCTCACTCCTTCATTAGCATTCATTAGCAATTAATCAACACAGCATGAGTCTCTAGAAAGTTCAACAATCCATAAGGTACATTTACATTAAAGATGAGCAAACATGAGGAGAGATAAAAAGAAACAGGAGATAAGCAGTGTCAAATCTGTAGGAGAAAACTGAAGTTTGATTCGATCTTCAAAAGGCAAAATCAACAGAATTCGGTGATGCTAAGACTTAAACTCTTGATTAACAAGCAGTAGCCTGTGTAACTCCATTACAGTTGTCATAGACAGATTTATGCTCCCATCAGCCTGCTGAGTACATTTGTTCCACTTCAAGGAAGCCTTATGTATTGTCATTATATCTTCAAAAGGAACGAAAAAGACGTTGCTTCCAATTTTTTGCAATTGTGGGCAATAGCTTAATTCAGTCCTTAACTGTGTTCTTGCCGGGAGTTGAGAGTTATAATGGAAGCCTATTTCCCTGCAGGTTGAAAAAAGAGTCCTGCTGTGGCATATAATACCCTGAACCCATGGCTGAGAGCTGTATTGTGCCCACTGAAGTGTCTCTCCTCACAAGGAGAGCAAAAGGGAGGGGATGTTCCTCACTGGGGAGAGCGTCAGCGTTGGGGCCAAGCCTGCCGTGCTCTGCTGCACACCCTCACTGAATTCCTCTGAGCCCTGAGCAATCTGGCCTCAGTTGGGCCCTCAGGAAAAGCCACTCCAGGAATTGTTTCTTACAGGTGAAAAGAATAACAGTGTGAAAACAAAAACATTTTTCAAGCACACTCTTTTAAGGCTTTACTTCAATTATTCCAACTCACCATCTGATTTAAAAGTAATTCAAAGTTATTGTGTCCACACAAGAAATGTGCAATTTTTGCAAGCTTTTTAAGTTTAAAGATATCAGGAAAACAGCAGTTACTGAAGCCACCCCAGGCTATTATAAATAATATCAAGTTGAATTATAAATTCTGGATGTTAAATGATGGATGCTAAGCATATGATACATTTAATTTTAGCTATGCAAAACTGTGTGTGATGGTAACAAGGTTATGAACACTATTAAGTTGGGCCACACGTGTCGACGTGTTTGATTTAGACCAAGTTTTGCAACCATTTTTCCCCAGATGTCTCAAACACAATCCAAACACTGCATCAATACACGTATCTCAGCAAGCATGAGCACCAATTGCAACCAACATGATTGCTTTATTTTTGGAGTGCAAAATGGTTCTGAAAGATTTTGGTCTCGCACAACACTAGAAAGAAAGGCCTCAATTGTTTTTTTTTTTTTTTTCTCTTGAAGAGAATTTTACAAATGTCACAGCTTGTTAGCTTGGTCCAGCCTGCTTCTCTGTGGTCTTAATTCAAAATAAGAGTGCAGTAGCTAGCAACCTAGTAGGGCTCACCGTTTGTTATTTCAGAAAAGACTTTTGCATTCTCCTGAGCCAGGTGCACGTCTGTTCGTGTTGAGTCATTCTGGATGTCTTCTCATAGCAGAAAACATCCAAGGTGTGTTGGGAAAGGGTTCAACCATCTCCTGAAAACAATTTCTCCAGTATATTTCAAGTTCATTTCTGAGGTATATTTTAGAAGTTGTTAAACGTAAGCTTAGAAATGCTTTTATCCTATCCTGCTGTTCCTCCATTTTATTCCAGCAACCCACCCTAGTGAAGAAAAGCCATACAATCGGAATGGGAAACAGAATTAGCTGATAAAAGCATTAAATTAGAGATGTTAAGATATCACTCAGGCCACTGAAGACTCTGAGACTCCACTTAAGTCCAGCAGCAACTCAGGTGCCCATCCCCAGTGCCTCTGATCACAGCCGTCAGCAGTGACTGGCAGGTTCACATCAAGAGGCATCAAGCCTTCATCCATTTTTAAACACCCCAAACGATCTTAATGGAGAATTTAAAACAATTGGGGAATTCAATATTAGGGAAATGCATTCAAATGCAAGATCAGGCAAACATATTAGCCAATACTCCAAGTATTAATGGACCTTAGAACTGAATCTGTCCAGGTGAAGGTACTCAACTGGACACTCGGGATGGTCTTTACTGTGGAGGTGGGGAGGACACACACAGGAAATGGGACTGATTGGTGAACCTGATGGGAAGGATACAGGTCAGCAGCCCTGCTCCAGACACAGGGAAGTGATGAGTGTTCAACCATCTCAACAGACAGACAGAACACGCTAAACCCTTTCCTCCGTTCCGTTGGACAAAATTCTTTAAACAAAACAAAGAGAAGGTCACAGAGTGACCAAATTCACAGTAATATGGCAAGTTGCTGTCTAATTGCTGCAGAGATGAACACTCCTATGGCACAGAGGAAACTGTTTACTCTGACTTTTGATGAAAGTGAGGAAAGTTAAATTGCCCAGATCAGTGTGATTGGGGCGCATTACTCACTATCTAGGCTCCAGTTTTCACATGTAAAATAACAGAGACAGTAACAGTCCTAAGCTCTCAGGGCCGTGTGTGTGAGACAGGTGACTCAATGTTTGTAAAGGGCTACAGGAAAGACAAATGTGTAGTAAGCCTTGCACAGGTGTGGCTTTTGCTGCTGCAGCCTCAAATTTTGGAGTTTCCTACAACATAAATTATTCTACTGGAAAAGATTATTAGAACACATTGCATAGTCTTAGAGGTAAATTTTTTTTAAAAAAAATGTTTGCTTATTCTCGTTTTACTTGAAAGAAAAGCAGAATGACAGAATCCCCATCTGGTGGTTGTATCCCCAAATGTCGCACTATTAGGGGCTGGCCTGGCCCAAGTCAGTACCTAGAAGTTCAGCCAGGTCTCCCTGGAGTAGCAGAAAGCAGGAAGTAGCAGAAACTACTTGAGACATTGCCTGTTACTTCCCAAAACGTGCGTTAGCGGGAAGCTGGATTGGAAACATAGATGGGACTAGAGCCCAGGTGGTGGTGTGCCTAACACATGAAAATCAATGTGTGTTCCTAGGACTGTTTGTCTCCTTAACTGCTAATTCTGATTCCTCAGTGTAAATATGGAAATTGTATCTGATTATCCCAATTCTTCCTTGATTGTAAGGCACAGAAAGAAAAATTCTGAAGTATAAAAATGAGAAAAACAATCCCATCCTCACAAAACCCTCAGCTCCATCTAAACTAGTACCACAATCCTGATCTGTCTTGCAGTAAAACAGGTGGTGTGACAATATTCAGAGAACACAGACCCACATTCCTGGCTTTTGATTTCTGCAATTCGGAGGGCATTCCTTGACTGCTTTCAAAATTACTTTCTCTATGTTAGAAAAGAGTCTTCATGAGAATTAAATGTTATCATGTACTATACCTTCTGGTTCAATGTCGGCTAAATAATTGATAGATAATAATTCATTATCATTGTAGGGAAAACAGAGATTAGGCAAAATCTCTGAGAATAAATTCAAGAATTCAAGAATAAAATTTAGGGACAGTAGGAAAATAAACTCTTCTTTAATTATAGTAATTTTTTATTGTTATCATTTTTTTTTTGATAAAGGAAATAAGGACCCCGTGCAGTAGCCTAGTGGCTAAAATCCTCGCCTTGCATTCACCGGGATCCCACATGGGCATCAGTTCTAATCTCTGCGGCCCCAATTCCCATCCAGCTCCCTGCTTGTGGCCAAGAAAAGCAGTCAAAAATGGCCCAAAGCCCTGAGATCCTGTACCCATGTGGGAGATCTGGAAGAGGCTCTGGGCTCCTGGCTTCAGATTTATTCATCTCAAGCCTTTGTGGTCACTTAGGGAAGTAAATCATTGGATGGAAGATCTTCGTCTCTGTTTCTCCTTCTCTCTGTATATCTGATTTTCCAATAAAAATAAGTAAATCTTTAAAAAGAGAGAAATTAAAAATTACTATCCTTATATTTATGATTTTCAGACTTAAAATACATGCTAGAGTTTACCCATACAATGGGCTTTGTGAACTATTAACCTCAGCTGTCTGGGCTGACAAATTCATGCTCCAGAAGACTTTGGAGGGCTAATAATACATTTAATACACCTGCAATAAAGGATTAACCAGTAAAATATGATTGTATAAGGAAAAATATAGATAGATAGATAGATAGATAGATAGATAGATAGATACTGCTGTCCTTGGAAAATAGATGTTTCAAGAGTTTGCCAGTAGTCTCTCAGGAGTTCACAGAAAGAGTGAGGGATAGTTTTACCAAGTATTCACTCCTGTGTCCTGCCAGATGAAGAACCACATAGGAAAAAAAAAAAACTTTGCGTTTTCCTACTTCCTGAAATAGTGTCACAACTGACACTGAGAAACGATCAGAAAGTCATTCTTCAAAGCTGAGATTTCTGAAAGTTCGGATAAGCTGAGTTTTTAGGATGGGACAGGCACACGTGGATATGAGTTTAAAGGGATATCCGAAAATGAGACATAAGAGAGCTTATGAGAAAATGTCTCAAAACTAAGACAGATTGCCAAATCATCAATGGATGTCCCAACCCCGAAGAAGGCAAAGGCGCAGGGTCGGATGTAGAAGGGTGATGTACAGTCTGAAAGGCAAGATGGAGGCACCGGAAACAGGAGTCAGTGAGCAAAGGCATCTCACATAGGTCATGAACCCAAAATGGAGTTGAACGAGAAGCAAGATCCTAAAGAGACAGAGCACAAGGTGGGATCTTGCTGCCACTGACCCGGAGCCCAAGCCAGGCGGGCATGTGGCCATCTCAGATCAGAAGATAGAACAAGGGCCAGATTTCCAGACAACACAGCAGCTGATCCAACTCAGTCCTCAGTCACCGGATTTCCTATTGAGATGCTCTCTCTGGCCCAGACAGGAGACAAGGCTGATACTAGTCTTGGATATGGGACGATGTTAATCATTAAGTTATTCCAAGTGTTACTGTTATGGCTGACTACCATGCATGCACCATGCTTTTTGATACTTTAACGTACACAAATCTTGTTTTGTAATGGTTTATTTATTTATTTGATTTGCATAATTACGGAAAAAGAAGAACGCACACGAGAGAGAGGGAGAGCTACTGGTTTGCTTCTCCTATGGTTGCAATAGTCAGTGTTTGATCAAATTGAAGCTGAGGGTCTGGAATTCCCATCCAGGTCTCCCACCTGAGGGGCCGGGGAACAAGCTCTTGGGCCATCTCCTGCTGCTTTCACAGACTCACTTGCAAGGAGCTAGGACTGCAGTGGAGCAGCGAACACTTGAACCAAGCCTCATGGCATTCAGTGTAACAAGCAGCAATTTAACCCAAGGACCACAATGCTGACCCCCAAATACATGAATCTTCTAGGCCCAAACAGAGCTCTGCAGTCCAGGGAAGAGTAGGCGACTTCAGTTTAGGTGTTGTCTTTGATATTTTGACTTTTTAATACATCGCTTTCTACTATGGCCTTCTTTCTTGTTTAACAAGATTGTTCATGTAAACATTCTGGATTCAGTGAAATCAGAATTGCTGGGGTTAAAGTTGCAATATTTAGAATGAAAAGGAAGCAAGGGTTCCAGCTGTTATACCAGAAGCAAAATTACCGCCTTTTTAAATTGGGCAGAGCGTCACGACAGATGAGGTTCAAATTAAAGGCTCCTATTGTCTAGAGTTCACAAATTCAACTTGCAGGTTTTATTCCTCTCATGGTTTCCTGGTAATATCTACCCTGGGGGTCAGCAGATTCTGGTTCAAGCCACCCATGTGGAAGACCTGGATTGAGTGCTTGGCCAAGATCTGGTTTATGTGGGTATTTGCCGAGTTGGTCCAAAGGGGGAGGGTGTTTCATTCCCCGCCCCCACTTTCTTTCTCCCTTTCTGAAATAATGAGCTCATTGAAAGAACCTTCAATACTGGTGCTCTTACATGCTCAGATGCCTTGCTAATTCTTTTTTGAACTTTATTCTTGGAAGAAAAAAATATTTTTGTAGATAACATCTTAAAGACAGTTCAGGGATAGAGAATAAATTCTGAATACTTTAATGCAAATTAGAAATGAGCAAAGAAGGAGGTTATAAGCAGAATAGAGTGTTGGAAAATATTAAGGAAATCCCATCAAACAGTAATGAAGGAATGTGAGTGTCCTCTTATTTTTGCTTGTTCATTATTTTTAGTAGAATTTAGAAGCATAAAAGCATGACACTAAAACACAAAGGTTCAAACAGTTTTCATGGGAAAACTAAAATTAGAAATATGAGTTTAGTGGAAAAAATTTGAAATCATAATACTTGCACAATGCAGATTTTTTACATGTTATGAAAAAGAATTTTCACTAGAAGAAAAGTGATTTAATTTGTTTCCACAAAATTTTTGAAGTATTTTTCTGTAAAATATACATGTCAACAGTGTATCTAATGTAGTGTTTAATGAAGAACAATTAAGATGCTATAGTTAACCCCTACAAAAATTGTTTTAGGAACCAGCATATATTAAGGAAGTTCAGAAAATTCATAGAAATGTGCTTTATTTGAAATGAGCTATTTATAAATTCAATAAGCTTCGCAGAAATAAAAACGCATTGTTTAATTTATTCATCAGAAATGTTTTGAAACCCCCTAATATCAGTAATTCAGTCAAGCGATTTTTTGGTTAAGATTGTAACACTATTTATAAAACTGGGTAGGGCCAAACATCAAAACAGGTACCACCTGAAATAATTTATTCAACTAAACAGAGCTTATTTGCATTTCCACTGAGAAAAATCCACATATTCTGTACTTCAAGTATCCCAAACCGTTTAGAAACCCAGGAATAGTTTGATATATATGGTGTTGAACAGTAATTTGGTAAAGTTGAGTCCTTAGCAGTAGTCAGAAGCAGTCCTTTGTATCAGCAATAGGAAAGCAAAGTTAGTCCTGATACAGTCATAGAAAGTTCAAAGCCCTACCTGGGAGCAATAGCATTCCACATGACCACATGTACTTCTCCATGTGTAGAGTAGAATATAACAAGCAATATGAACGCAGGGGTAATTACATTCATTGAGACTTTTCTTTAAAAAAACAATCTCCCTAAAACTTGTAAGTTGTGATTCAATTGACTCGCATTATCAACTTATTGCTCATAGCCATTTTATCAGTACATTTGTGTAGCTCTTATGATTGCCGGAAGACCCTGGTAAAAATGGATTCAATAAACAAAATTTGATAAGCTTCGGAAATAACCTCCTATTGAGGTTTAGAACACAAGAAAATTGTCTTTTAAAATATATATTGAATTTTAAGACAAATCTGTAAGCCTAAGCAGAATGCTTCACATTTTAATCCCACAAAAGTAGCCTTCTCACTGGCATTGTTTTCACTCTATAAATACGCTTAGATACTATTTTTCAGCATTGTGCTTTGCTCTTTACTGTTCGCTCCAAATGGTAATTTTCCCTATATTTGAACTTGGCAAATTATGTCCCTTTCACACAAGAATTTTGTTACATTCTGACCCACCTCTCACACATCTTCCAAATGATTATCTACTCTCAAGATATTTATTTCACATTGGTTCTGCATCTTTGTGCTCATGGTTTCTTCAATATGTTATTTTCCATTACCTCCTGTGTTGGAATTTATAGCTTACATGAAATCCAGCGACTAAATCACCACAGTAAACTATTTCCTGCTCTGTATCAGTGAAGAAGGTCCAAGGGTTAGTTTACATGAAAGTACTTCAAAAAGCTCATTGAAATTCCCATGTTTTTACGCCCATTTTTCCATGAACTCAGAGAAGTCTCTGAGTCTCCATCATAATGGGCAAAGACAAATGAAACCCCCAATTTCCAGGAGATGCATTTGGTATACATACTTAGATTCTCTAGTGAGGCATGTGTTTTCAACTATGTCAGTTCCAGATTTTCTGATTGGCTAGAAGTTGCATGAAAATTCAAACTGTACAGCCCTCTGAAACCAATCCATACATAAATGCCAACTACGTATATTGGTCAAAAAGGGGGAAAAGGCACTATGATCTAAGTTTTCCATTCTCATTTTTGGTTGTGTATCATTGAGCTTGGCCCTGTTCCTTAAAAATCCAATTAGGATAAATTTATCCTCTTAGAAGACCTGGAGCCAATTATGAATATTCAGAGCATGCATGCTAGCAACTCTCAAATGAGTCCCAAGGCCTATGACTGTCAAAATAAGGTGCCACGTACAAGCCTGAAAGTGGGCAATGGGCTTGAGAGGAAACAGACCTCTCCACAGTCTTTGTGCCTACTCTTTGGTATATGTTCTCTCAGGTAATGATGCAATTCACTCCAACACAATTTGTTACAGTACACACGTGAGTGGAGGAATACCATACCAAAGATCCATGTTACAGTTCCTGAATTAGCATTTGACATTTAATTAAGAAATCAAGCAATGAACACTGTAGGCCCTTCATCCACAGATTGTATTCCTTTGATTAATCTCCCTTCTACAGGAGGGACTCACAAGGCCTTACGAATGTCAACACATTCATTAGAATGTCTCTCATTAGGCACATAGCAAAATTAGGATTAGAAAAGATAGACTAACTTTTAAGGAGCATTTACGCATTAACCTGTTGCCTTTCCAGGATCTTGAAGTTTTATATTTCTGTTTTTCGGCTTTGGTTGTTTATTGTGCATTGAAAATAATGCGTGCAAAATATCTGGTCACTAGAATCCCTTCAGTTTAAGTTAGATATAATGAAGTCTTCATAAACTCACTAGGAATCCATTTTTCTGCCCTGTTAGAAGGGTTGATATGAGGACAAATAATAGATCACCTACTCCTCTTACCTCTCAAGGGAGGACAGACCCAATCCTGCTGTCATTTCTTGTCATTTACTGAGAAGGTACTTTGTGGCAAGCAATTTAACATGCTTCATTTATCCTGAAACAACCCTCCAAAGTGAGGCTTATTAGTCCTATTCTATTTCACAGATAGCAAAACAGAGGCTTGCAAAGGTGAATTAACTTGCCCCAGAGCTAGTAAATAAAAAACCTAAATTTAATGCCAAGTCTTCCAAATGCCCCCCAAACCCTGCATAATACTGCTTTGTGAACCTTACAGCAATCAGGTAAAAGCTCATTTCATTCTAAGAGACTTTCTGGTTAAACAGAGAAGTATGGCTGATTTTTAACATTCATTTGCTCGACAACTTGAGGTGCATTTGCTCTGACACATACAGTTACAGAGGTTTTCATCTTCATGTACAGCAAAATCATTTCTTTTTTTTTTTTAATTATTTATTACTTAACTTCAGTAATTACATTGTATTATGTGACACAGTTACATAGATACTTGGGTTCTCCCCACCACTCCCCAAACCCTCCCACCATGGTGGATTCCTCCACCTTGTTGCATAACCACAGCTCAAGTTCAGTTGAGATTTCCCCATTGCAAGCATATACCAAACATAGAGTCCAGTATCTTATTGTCCCGTCAAGTTCAACGGCTTCTTAGGTATACCCTCTCTGGTCTGAAGACAGAGCCAGCAGAGTATCATCCCAGTCAATTGAAAGCTCCAACATACCATCAGCAAAAATTTACATCATTATGGAATTAATTGACATAGTAATGAGTAACCGATATGTTAAAAGTAAATGCGAGTTCCCAGCCACCTTCTGTGACCACCTCACCTATACTTCAATTTTAGTTTATACACAACATATAACATTCAAAACATAACATGTTATACATAACATCATATCATCTTAAATCAAGGCAAACATGTGGTATTTAACCTTTTGGGATTGGCTCATTTCCCTTAGCATGATGGTTTCCAGTTTGGCCCATTTGGCCACAAAGAACTGCATTTTGTTTTTTTTAATAGCTGAGTAGTATTCCATGGAGTAGATGAACCATAGCTTTCTTATCCAATCATTTCAACTTCAATGCAGCAAAACATGTGCACCAAAAACACACAAGCTCTTTGTTTCTTGAAACATCAGTTCAGAAGTGTGACCCAGTTACTTTTTGGATGACAGTGTGATTAGAGCACTTAGAGAAAGAACTACTGATATGACTTGCTTTCTATGGATGCCAGAGGCAGAGATCAAATTGAAGGTACATAATTGGAACACAAGCTTTTGACTACTGCTGACCAAGGTCTATCCTGCGCCTTATTATCTAATTTTTAATTTGATTTTAGAATATCCACATCAGTTTCTTGCAGCTGGAGTTTTAAGCAGAAGTCTACTGGATGAAGCTTTGGAAGAAGCCATTATTTTTGATGAGAGAAAGCTAAGCTTGCTTTACTTATGTCATTTCACCATATAGTTTTGACTCCTTCCTGGAAGGTGTGTGTGATGCCAGGGGAAAAGATCATTATTTTTTTTCTGTGAGTGCCAAATCTTCTCAGGAAAGATTACAGAGTACAAAGTTAGGAGGAACCCGGATCATTGCTTAATCGCTTGAGCAGTTGTACCATCCTGGAATTTCCTATTTACAAGGGAACATTCGGATAGACCATTCCAACAATGTCTAGTTTAAATCTATTTCCAAATGGTGTGAATCTTGTTCTTACCCTTACCTTGTTTCCTTTAGTTATTGTCTATCAACAGTTAGGAAGAAATCCCGATTGGAGTAAATCTTAGCTCTTGCCTTTGCTCATGAACACACACACCTATAAATCTCCAGCTTTCCTTAAATACAACACTGGTAGGCATTGGGCAAATAAGCTGCATCATTTTATTCAATTTTTCTCTCATTTAGAACAGAATAAGTATTCCTAATAAGTAGTCCACCTTGAGGCCTCGTGTGAGAATGAATTGAGAATATGTAAAGTTATACTTCAAGAATGAAACTATTTGCATATAAAATACAATCATTAGTAATGCATTAATAGCTTGCTCTGATTACTGCCTGCTATTTTAAATTTGTTAAATGCTCTTCCAATATGAAACATGTTAGGAAAATTTTAATGAATTATGAGTAAAACTCCCTGAGAATATGGCACTTCTTTATTTTTATGAATATCAATGCGATCAGGGGGCTTCTGCAGGCACCAGATGGAAGAAGAATTGGACGAAAAAATCAGAAATAGGATATACTAAAAGGACAACCAGAATGGGAAAAGAGAGAGACCACTGTTTTTAAGAAGGAAAACAGTCTTTCTTTTCACAACTGAAGTCATCTTTAAGAACTGATTCCACTGGTGTGCAGATAATTACCCTGTGAGTAATGTTGTCATCAATATGATGCCAACACTGAGTAATTATAAGAATGAAGTATTGTAAAGCCATTAAGTATCTTTAACAAAGAGAAATTTAAGTAAGAAAATGAGCATGAAGCCAGGGAGGTATAACTCGCCAGTAAATTCAATCAGGATTCCTTCACATCCCAGCACTCATTCATCTGAATATAGGACCTTTCATACTTTGCACACTGATAGTCAATAAACGCTGGTTTTTGTTTCTCAGCTGAAACCTATACACCTAATCCAAGACAGTGAGTAATTACAGAACTATATTTAATGATAAGAAGAAAGGTTGGGAGCAGAAAAAATGTCACGTGCATACTTTGTCATTGGTTTTTTGAAAGCCTTCCACACAAAATGTTTTAAATGGTAATATCCCTACAAAAGACAAGAATGCATTAAAACTATATTCTTGATGATAAATATAAGATACTACTTGAAAATTTACATTTAATTGACTATTAGGTTTGCAAAAATAAAATGTGATGTGAATGTCATTTTGGCACAATGTTCATAAATAATAGGTGATGATAAATGGTCACATTCATGGTGTGGAGTGATCTCTTGTGGAGGGCCACAGGGGTTGGCGTGAAACTCCTGTCTTCTCTAACATCTGGATTATTGATGGTTAGCATTAATGATCTGAAAGACAGAGCACGCAGCATGCTAATAAAATTTGCAGATGTTACAAATTTGGAAGCTGTTGCACACACCAGGAGACTAAGAATTAATACAAATGGATCTAATGAGATTACAAATACAGGGAGAAAAGAGGAAAATTAGATTCCACTTAGAAAAGTGCAACTAATCAATCTAGGGGACGGTAATCAGAAACATGTTCACTCAGCAGGTCTGAGGACAAACCTGGGAAGTAATCAATTTAAACAAAAATGCAAGGCGCAAGAATAAGGTTGCTGGGATCAGAGAAGGAATAATGCCTCAAGATCACCCAGAAGTCCCACAAGTGAACGTTTTCTGGACAGAACTGCCTATGAAGTAGATCAGAGGTAAGAAGCCTAAAAGCCAAGCCCTACCAGGAAGCAGGTGGAAGAAGTAAGACCCCATGGTACTCTGGAAGCACCAGCACTTACATCTGGTTTCTGTGTTTGAGTGGCATTGTGCACAATGTTAAAAGAATGGACACCTCATTTGCTAACCTGCCCAGCACAGACCCATTCAGCTGCATGATCCAGTGCAGCTATTTGTCTGAGGC
Source organism: Ochotona princeps (assembly GCF_030435755.1). NCBI lineage: Eukaryota > Metazoa > Chordata > Mammalia > Lagomorpha > Ochotonidae > Ochotona > Ochotona princeps. The sequence continues at coordinate 74,744,273 of NC_080840.1, read as the reverse complement.
CACTGAGAGAAAACACCTGCTTTGGCTGGCATTGTGACAAAGCAGCTTAAACTGTTGCATGCAAAGCTGGCATCCATGGGCATGCTCGTTCAGCTCCCAGCTCTCTGCTTCTGATTCAGCTCTCTTCTAATGGACCTGTGAAGGCAGTGGAAATAGCCCAAGCATATGGATCTCTGCCACCCACATGGGAGACCAGGATAGGATTCCTTGCTGCTAGCTTTGGAACGGCCCAATCCTGGCGGTTGCAGCCATATGGGAAGTAAACCAGCAGATGAAAGATCTCCCTCTCTCTTTCCCTCTCCTTTTCTCTCTTGCTAGCCTCCCTCTATTGACCTTCCTTTCAAATAAAATAAATCTTCTTAAAAAACAAACAGAATGACTGCTAACTTTCTTGACTTTTCAATACTACTCTTAAGTTAGCAGTAAGCCTGTTAGGAAGCAGGACAGCATCAAAGTTGAGTCCACACCTTTGAGGTCAGTTCTGTCAGTTATAAGCTAAAGGGTTTTGAGAAAATTGTTATCTTCCTCTAAAGTATTTAACTGCCATATTTCTTTTAACATCTCTGAGCCTCAGTTTCTCATCATTTCAGCATATAATACTACCTTCTTTTCTGGGTGGAAAAGAATAGAAATACTGCAGAAAAATCAATGGGCACAGTTAGTACTAATGACTCATATCATTATAAATTATTTTATATAGCTATATGTCTAAAAGTCAAATGTGTTTTCTGAAACTATGAAGTTCAAAACACCAAAACACCAATTACAATACCTTAGCCATTTATTATGAGAGTAGTATAGGCTAAAATGTAAATGATTAGAGCTCACATGAAGAAAGGCTTAACTAGGAATATCACAATCAGGCTGCAGACCATCCCCAGGCAGCACAGTGTGCAATAGCACAAGGATTAATGTAGCAATTATAAAATCAAATTACCCAGAAAAGCCTGTCTTCAGAGACAAAGCAAAAAATAGGGACTCGGCGTAACACCGAGCATTGTGAAAACCAGTGGTCTCCACTGTGGAAACTCTGCCTCCACACAAAAGCAGCACTAAGGAACAACAGGAATGCACGGCCAGACTTCAGAGCTCATAGCTGTTGCTCAGAAAGCAAAGTGGAAACTCCAGGCAAGTTGTGCACAGAAAGGCCACTATCGCCATTACAGAACTACCTTCTGTATCAAAGGTCTGCTGTATCAGGTCAGCAGAAAGAACAGGTGACAGCATTAGGCATGAAGATAGCTAAAATGTAGTCACCTATGGTAGAGTAAAAAGAGGCCAACACTAAGGGTCAGAATGTGGACTAACTTGAGGACGAAAAAAGAAAGAGCTCTTAAGACAATTAGAGATGCTGAAGCAGGGGATGGTGTGGAGTAAAGCCATATGGAGGCCAGGCATATCAGGGTTCTAGAGAGGAAAGCAACAACTGGAGACCCAAACAGGAAACTGCCCTGCCAAGCCCCATCCATAATCCACTAGTTTTAAAATCATACCCACCATATCTTCTCCATCATCTTCCTATGTTGACTCCTCCTGTGGTCTCCATGATTTGGCTGGCATGGCTCTCGATGTACTCATTCTCTTCCCATTCATACTGCCACTACCAAAATCCAAGTCAGCCAGCTTCTCCCCTCAGAAACACCATAGTCTGTAGTCTCCCAACTGATCCCTCCATACCCACTTCACTTCTAGCTAACACATCTTTTCCAACCAATTTTCCAAATTATAATGAGTGATCTTTCTGAAATGCAAATGTATTCATGTGTCAATAACACACTGTATGTTCTAATGAACACTCAGTGACAATGTATGGAGCTTAAACATTAAAGTCATGAATGCTGAGGGAGGTTGGGAGGGAAAACTGCATTGTGGCACAGCAAGTTAAGCTGCTGCCCTCAACAATGGCATCCCACATGGAAGTTGATTCACATTTTGACTGCTTCATTTCCAATTCCTCTATGCTAATGTGCTTGGGAAATCAGCGGAAGATGGTCCAAGGGCTTGGGCCACTGCCACCAATGTGCAAGACTCAATTGGAGATCAAGGTTCCTGGCTTCTGCTCCATCCATACCTGAGGTGTCCCAGTCATTTATGGAGTGAGCCAGCACATGGATGTTTCTCTCCCTCTGCCCCCATGCCCTCTCTCTATCTAACTTCATTCTTCAAATAAGTAAGTAGATACATAAATCTTTTAAAAAATAGTCAGTAAACCCTGTGAGACTGGGCTTACCTTCCTCCTCTCTACCTTCCACAGGCACATGGCACTCACAACCTCTAGCTCATTTGTATTCAATCCTGCGCCATAGCTCTTATCATAAATGAAATGCTGAATCTTTTGTAGGACGCCATGAGCAGAGTCCAGGCTTACTAAAAGCAGATGTATGTCTTTAATATTCTGTAAAACATGTCTATCACTGGTCCTTGTGTAGAAGACTCTATAATTAGAATTAAAAATTTGCCTGGTGATTGACCCAGCTATCCTACTTCCGAGAACATATTCAAAGAAATAAAAGTTGCATAAAAAATAGTGACTGGCAATCCTATAATTACAGCAGCACAAGCTACAATAACAAAGATGTAGAAACAACCTAGATGCCCATCAAAAGAGAAGTGGATAAATAAACTGTGGTACATCTACTTTATGGAATACTACTCAGCCACTAAAAATAACAGAATTCTAGTGTCTGCAACAACATGGTCCCAGTTAAAGACCATTATGATCAGTGAAATGGTCCAATTGCAAAAGGGCAAATATCATATGTTCTCTCCACTATAAGGCAACCTTCATGCAAAATACAAGATCAATAGTTATATGCATAAATATACATATACATATAGTCATCTAGAGGAACTGTGCAATAAAGGCTATCATATTGAGATGTGAAGACACAATGCAGTATGCATTCTACTTCCAGTGAAACTGTCAAAATTATCTTTTAGGATGCTGGACTCTCTACCATTGTCCATAGCTACAATGTCAGGATACACTTAAATAGCAAAAGGATGGACTTGTGACTGTTTTCAAAGGACTATATTATTATAATAATACAGGAGAAATCAATGTGTATGGGGGGATTTGGGAAGTGTGAAGGGAAAATCCCAGAGTCTATGGATCTATATCATAAAACATTTTTTTAACAAGACTGTATACTTGGCAGGCCCATTCAGAGTGTCTGATTCTTTCATCAATTTTCCTGCAATTTTCTTTTTCCAGTTTCATATTGAAGGACTGATTTTAAAAAAAGGCTGAAAAATTGCTCTCCAGAGATACCTGTGTCTTTACACTTGAGACACATGAATTTGCTGTAAGGTTATAGCTTTTCATTTTAGGAAGATTATAAGAAATCCGCATTACTTGAAAATCATGGCATTGCCCAAAATTCTTATAAATATTGTGATCCTTAGAAAGAAAATACAAATATGATCTAAAAATGCCAAAGGAAACCCAGGGTTCCATGACAAAAAAAAATGTGTACATTACGCAAAAAAAAAATGATTCTTTGTTATCCATGCAACCCAAAATGACAGTCATGGGAAGCTAAGCAGCTCTAGCACAAACATCAGTGCATTATCAAAGAGAGGCAGACGGACATCCTGGGAGGGTGACAAGTTATTATTAGCTGGGATGATATGAAAACCAGGCATGTCTGACTTCAGACACTGTACTAATTCTACCAGTTGCCAGTTATCGAACTTCTGGAAAATGATTGAAAACTCTCAGGGCCTCAACTTCATAGTCTGTGAAATGATTAGGAGATAATATGTGCCTCACGGTTGTAGGGATTGATGAACTCTCAAACTATAAAACTGCTAATCAGGAAAGCTCTCAGCAAAGTGGTTTTTCACATGAGACTTACGAGCTTGAAACACTTACCATCAGAATCTCTCGTGTTTTCCTATTGCAAACCACTTTTTGAGCCATCTGCTCCCCTTTTTTCTTTTGCATATCACCCCAAATGTGCCAAAGTCTCCTTGGTCCAACTCATGACCCGTCCCGAAGATCTGACTGTTCTGAATTTGTCTGGTCATGTCAACGGGATAACTTTCATGATGATGTGGCTTCAATAATGTACTTTGACTATAACCCTCTTCTCTTAGCTAAACCAACCAACCCTATAAACAGAAATGGACACAGATTCAAAAACTCAAGGCTGTTATGAACACTGGGAAAGCTTAATACAGCATTCCCTACAATGTCCCAGGAAAAAAAAATACTGTACTTGCGGGTACAGTGTGGTAGCCTAGCTGCTAAAGTACTCGCCTGGCACTTGCTGGACTTCCCTTCCAGCTCCCTGTTTATGGCCTGGGAAAGCAGTCAACGATGGCCCAAAGCCTTGGGACCTTGCACACATGTGGGAGACCCGGAAGAAGCTCCTAGCTCCCAGCTTCAGATTGGCTCAGCTCCAACCTTTATGATCACTTGGGGAGTGAATCAACGGATGGAAGATCTTCCTCTATGTCTCTACTCTCTCGGTATATCTGACTTTCTAGTAAAAAATTTTGAAAATGCACCTGCTTAAAGTTTAAGTGTAATGCAATTCCTTCCAGCCAATCTCTTCAGCAAATACTAATTAAAACTGGCATTTACTGGATACTACATACGTGGCAGTGACTTGTGACACATATCATCTAAGCGTCTCTATAATTGCATAAGCTAAATGTCATAATTCTCTCCATTTTACAGATGAGAAAACTGAGTAAAATAATTGATCAATTTATTTGAGCCAAAAAAAAAGACGTTTTAAATATTGTTTATTCAAACCTTCCCATTTTCAGATGATTCACATACATTTCTTTAGCTCATAATGCTCTCTGGCAAAGTGAATTAAAACTAATTTCTTCTAATGACACCTGAAAACAGAATCCCTCATTCCATTGTACTCAAAGACTTTAAACTGGGAATTCCGACAGTTAAGAGCAAAACGAAAACCATAACAAACCAAAAATGGCAAGACTATTATCACGATTGTAAAGCTTTAAGCATTTTAGATTTTCATATTTATTCCTCACTTTCAACTACTATATTTGCTTTTTATTTAAACACTGAAATGTGTCAATATAAATCTTTGTATGTGCAATGCACTTGCAGAAGGAATTCAACTTTAAAACATCATAAAAATTGTAAGGAAAAGGACTATTTTTGCATTTGTAGAGACTTTGATGGACTAGTTTGCTGAGTGACAGTCAATGGGAGCAGACAAGCACTGCAACATGATTCAACAACGACCAACATACGGAGCTGCTGGGCCTCTCAGCCCCACAGGCAGCAGAATTGGTAGAGCAGATTTTTCGGAAATTTTGCACATTAGTGCATAAACAATCTGTCAAGAAATCACACTTTTCAGATGTCTACCTCCTACAGTCTTTAAAAAAAAATTACAGACTATCACAAATGTGATTTGGAAGGGAGATGTTTCCCAGCCTCAACATAGAACGGTTGGCATCACTGACAAAGTCCAGCTCTATCAAGTAAAAATCATAAATCCTTTAAAAATTGATCTGCTGGCGAGTTGTGCAGCATTACAGCTAAAAAAAAACCCATAACTTAATAAGGATGAGGATTTTTCTAAGGCTTAGTGTATCGCCAGCAAGAGCAGATTTGAACTATGCTGAGTAGAAAACCAGCTTTGAAAAAGGATATACCTTTTTAAAAAGTGCAGTGCGAAACAGTCCTGAAAGCATATTAAGAAGCGAAAAAAGGAAAAATGTTCTTGACAACAGTTTGCAAAACGGGATGAACCAAAAGCCAATTAAGAGATCAAGACTATAAAGCCAATATCATAAAAGTGGAGGGTGGTGACAATATAGGCAGCTTGGAGGCTAATTAGAATGGAGAGGTGCTAATGGTATGCACTGGGGAAAGGAAAACTGTAGATTGTTGGATGGAAATGAGGCAAAGATTGAGAAGAGAAAGCTCTCCAACACTTCTGCAGCGTGGGAGTAAATAGTCAAAAACAAAAATGTGAGAAATAAACCCCTTGGTGAGGTGAGGAACACACTTTGCTAACCCTTGGGTTACGGCGGAATCCACTCTACAAGGACTGTTACTTCTTGACAAAGAAGTCATAGGATTCCACTGTTCTCCCTCTGCAAAGAGCTTGCCCGCTGGGTATCTGTCTCCCTTTTCTTCTTTTAGAATGGGTTAGAGGAAGTTTGAAATGCGGGATTAGCGGTCAAACCCCACTTCCGTTTCTAAATTGTTATCCTGGGTCGGGTGCCAACTTTTCCCCCTCCTTATCCAATCTTTATATCCCTCCCCCTCACAAAATTATACACCAACCTAACTCATGTGTATTTGCTCAGCTTCTCTGTCTGTGGGTAGCCATTTACAGATATTTGTGAACTCTTGTCCCATTTTGTTGCCTCGGAAGGCAAATGCTAGGTGCTCAAAACGCTCATGCAGTTTTACTTCAGTGGACGAAGCGAAAACAACGTTCCCTTCCTTCTTTAAAACATAAAGTTACCGAAGTGACATTCCCCCGACTCTGACCAAAAAGGAGCTTGAAGCTGACTGAGATTCACAAACAACCATGTCCTCGATGTTTGTATCTCTGAACAGCAAAGTTCTTACTTGTCCGTTTCCCATAGTCCTTGCCAATGAAACACCATACTTACCTAACAGCTTTTACGGATTAACCTCCTCTTGCTGCTGCTGCTGCTGCAGCTCAGGCTGTCCACAAAGGGATTGGAGAGGTGCAGCTCTCAGGCACATCTCAGGATGGTTTCTATTTGCTTGCTTGTACGATTCTTGCCCAGCGAAACAATGTAATGGATGAACACCCAAAAGTATAATTCAAAGAAGAAACAGGCACATTTGAAAAATCTTTTAAACGAATGAAGTATAATTTTTAAAGTACATACAAGAAGTAAACCTGGGCTAGCCTATATATAAAGACTAGCAAATGAAGAATTAATACAGTGGAAAAGTAAAATTCAAAATGAACTTGGAAATCTATATTGCTGTATTGCAACACAATAAACATAACTGAGTAATTTATCTTCTTCAAATAATTAATAACTTTGGAAGACAGATAATTCTTAATTACCCTGGAAAACTACAGTTCTCTCAGACATAAATAAGAATAGTTTTGATCAGAAAATATTTGCTACAACTTCTGCTTTAGCAATAATTTTTTTGAAATGAATAAAAAAGCAAAGGGAAACATAAATCAACATAAAACTGCCAGCTTCTGCTTCTTTCAGGGTTCCTACCTGAAATAAGAATTTCAAAAAGACAAAAAATACGAAATAGCCATTTCAAAGCTATTAGACAGGATACAACAAAGATAATTAATAATTCATTGAGAGACAGGAAACAAAAGAATTGAATCCTATCAATTGTTGCAGATGATGGCATGAAACAGACAAATCTTGGAAAGATTCCTTGGGTGTGTACAGAGAGTTTGATCAATATGGAGCCCAGGAAACTCCTTGAGGTGAGGAGACAGAGCTGTGAATTCAGGCAAGCAAAGATACTAACATTCAGAGCAGAGGCCAAGGGAGTCGAAATCCACAACGACATCAGCCAACTATTGATTACCAAACGCACATTACTAAGTATCCATGGGTTGGGGGAAAGCCACCTAGAAAGAAGGACAAAGAAACGCACACAGAACTGGAAATAATGCCAATGTCCAACAGCCAGAGTGAAAGAATGTGTAGACCACTGACTAGGGCACTCCAGATGTACCTTAGCTCAACAGTGTCAAATACATTTTACCCAGGGTTAATGTATCTGCTAGAGGAAGCACAGCTCTGATCCCACATAATGAATCTTTAAAGAAAGAACTGAAAGGTTCACTCTAAGTAACTTAACCACATCCCACAACAAAGCCCGACAGTATTTACAGGAATGGATAATAACAAGTACCTAACAAGATAAAATTGCTCTTCTTGGCATCCAGTTAAAGATTACCAGGCATTAAACCAAGCTAGAGTATATGGTCCGTGGTGAAGAGAGAGGATGCGTTCATTCATCACAACTGATCAACATCTAACATAGATAAATAAGTTAGCAAGCGAGTGACTTTATTTATGTCTGAAAGTTGACACATTTCATGCACTTCACATCACGATGTAGGAGGTAATGATACTGCCCAGCAGACACAGCCTGATGCTCCGTACTGTCCCTGCTGACCACGTGCCCCCATTGCCTTTTTGATTTCTTTGTTTCGCTTTTATTTTTTTCTTTATTATTATTATTATTAATTATTTTGCATTATGTTACAGTTTCATAGGCTCTGGGAATCCCCCCCCCCCCCCGTGGCTTCCTCCACCTTGATGCAGTATTACAGTTCAAATTCAATCAAGATTCCCTCCTTGCAAACATATACCAAGCATAAAGTCCAGCTATTTATTGTCCAGATGGGTTGAACAGTCTCTTGGGGAGACCATTTCTGGTGCGTTGTTAGAGCTGGCAGAATATCATCCCAGTCAACCAAGAGTCCCAACATAACATCAACAGCAATTTGCAACATTATGGAATTGACATGGTTGTGAGTAACCAGTGTGTTACAAAAAAAAAAAAAAAAAAAAAAAAACAAAAAAACAAGTTCTTAACCACAACCTATGATTAGCCCATTGACATTTCAGTTTTAGTTTTATATACAGAACCGACTGCTATATACCTTAAAATGGCTATAAGGTACCATTCAGCTGTCTCGTGTCTACTTCATTTTAGTATTTAGCCATTTGTTGTGTTGAAGTATAATTTTGCTGATCTTGGCAAATTTTAGGGTAATCTAGACTGACTTGTAACTCTAACAAGACAGCAGAAACAGAAGAACGATAAACATCCTTTGGGACCAGGGAGGAGAGCTTTCTCTGGTCTGAACCTGGCTCCACCTCTGGACCCCCACCCTCTCTCGCGATGACCATCGGGATCGCTCCAAAAACCCCTCATAGCAAACAAACAATCATACAAACTAAAAAAAAACCTAAAATAAATAGACAAACAACAAAAAGTAGAGCCTGGAATCTGACAGGAAAGAGCTGGCGTGGATTGGCTCATGCCTCGCTGGGTGGGACACAAAGATTAGTCACTCCTCACCATGGTGTTGGGGATTTCCCTGCACACCCCCCCCCAAAAACAAACAAACAAAAAAATGTTCAGCTTTTATTTTTACCATGGAATATTTTCCCTTTTGAATTTTTAAAATTTATATGAAATGAGTAAGTGACACATTTTTATTTCAATCCACGCTCACAGGTTAGCAGTCCAAGGTCAAGATGTCAATTTGTTTGTAGAAGTTGTGTCCTAGGTCGAGATTTCAACCCACAGAACGTATTAACAAAGCACACAACTGCCATTCCTCCCGTGTAAACAAAGGCTGTAGACAATAATCAAATCTTAAAATGTTAAGCAGACTCATATAGATCATATTTTTTGTACTCAGTGTATTAGGTTTCACAGAGCAGGGAAAACATACGACATTTATCTTTTTGGAACTGGCTTATTTCACTAAACCTAATGCTTTCCAGTTGCATATATTTTGTTACAAAACACGAGATTTCACTCTTTCTCTGACTGAATATTATCCTATAGTGTAAATATACAGCATTCTTTAATCCAGGCATCTGTTGATGGATATCTGGTTTGATTTCATATTGTAATTATTGTGAATTGAGCTGCTATAAACATGAATGTACAAATAACCCCATTATGCTGATTTCATTCTGTTCAAATGGATTCTCAAGAGCAGGATACCTGGGTCATACTGTTGACTTATGTTCAGATCCCTGAGGAAACTCCAAACTGTGCTCCAAAATGGTTGCACTAGTTTACATTCCCACCATCATTGGAAATCTTGTATAAGTCACAGACTATTTTTCCCAGACTTCTTTGCATATAGAAGGGGCTCTGTGATTGCTACCAACATAATGTAAACAGTATTACATATGTCACTTTGGGACCTATCAGTGGTCTGAGGTTCTCCTTCTTTTTCTTCTTGTGTGGCAACCTTGAGAGCCACGCGTTGATGATGGCAGAGGGACCTGCTTAGGAACAATGTTGTCTTCCCTTTGTCGTTCTAAGAATGATAGGAGTGTCGTTGTAGGTTCCTAGAAAGGCTATGGTGCTGAGATGGCTCTGGGAGGCACATGGTCTTGCCAGAGATACCAATAATGTTATCAAAGAGCGGAAAATTTGAGTCATAGGACATCCATCTAACCTCTAGGAGGGTAAGGGGGACTAACGGGTGAGGAAAATGGCAGAACATCTGTGCCTACACAATTCAACCTCCATAGAAACTGTGGCTACTGAAGTGCCAAGGAGCAACTTTGGCTGGTTATGGCCTGCCTCCCGGGTTGCAGTGCAGAGATTTTAACAGACTTAGCTGTTTACATCTCTCCCCTTTCCTGGTCTCTGTTTTTATCTTTTGCTATAATGATAAATAGAACGTTTTCCTGAGTTGTATTGGCTACTCTGGTGAGTTATCAATCCCAAAGGGATCTGGGAGTATGACCAGTTGATCAGAGGTGAGTGTGACCTCAGTACCGTCAAACGTGTGGAGGCAGTCATATGACCGAGAATAGCCTCAATATGAGAAATTGGACCTAGCTCCAGAAGGCCTAGTAAAAATTTGTAGAAACTGTGTCCTGGTTATGACCTAGAGGACTATGTTCCATTAAACTGTTAGGTGAATTTTTTTTTTGAAATCTATGTTTTTAAAAGTTGAGTCAGTGAGTATTCGGAGATTTACATTCATGTTACAGTTAGTTCCCTGTGCTGCGGCCAGCTGTCTCTTCCCTTCTACTTTTTCTCAAAATTTGTCTCTTCATGAGAATTGCTCCACTCATTTGTCTTAAAATGTTAGTCTTTCCACCTAATATCTCACATCCTCTTCACTATTTCAGTGTTCTTATTACTTATTGCCATAGCAGTCCATTCTTTTTTGTACTTGCTTGGTTTTTCTGCTTCCACTTCTAGAATCTAAGCTCTAAGAAGGTAAACATGAAGCTACCTGCATAGAGTCATAGCCATTCATGTCTACAATCTCAGAGCTTAGATTCTAGGAGTCCTAGATTCATGTCTCTGTGTCTGCTGGGTTTGGAACAGTGCTAGCGTCTAGTACATGCTTCCTGAAGGAATGCATGCGTATGCAAGTCAACTTGCAGAATAGATTAGATGGAAAAACAAGGACAAAGGAGCACAGCTAATAATAATTATTCAATTGTAAAATAGGATCTACACAAATACTGTAGATATACCAGTAATAAGAGAATTAAAATAAAATAGTAATTACAGAGCTCAGGTAGAAATCAAAGAGCTTGGAACCTGCTGTGAGTCAAGGTAGGAAGGAAGATGTCAAAGAAATCCTCATTTTCAGTGACAAAGGTGACTACCAAAACTATGAAATAGTTAACAGAGATAATCAGGAAATACATGTTGTTTAGGAGAGAAAATAGGTTAAATTTTGGACATAGAATTTAAATGTTTTCTGAGATCACATGCCATAACTATGTAGTCAAGAATGCTGTCTGCGATCCTTAAATGAAAGAGTTTCGGCAGATTTCTGAATTTAGCAGGAAAATCAAAAGTTTATGCCAATGAGATATATGGTTTAACTCCGTTAACAAAGTAATTTCAGTTCAAGTTTACTGTATTTTTTTATTTAACATATGTCTTTAGAAACCCACAGTGAACAGCTAGAGAGAAATATTAGAATACCATTGAAATTATTGTATTAGAAAAGCTTAGGCATAGAAATTCATTTATTATAGTTCTGCAGTCTATTCACTTCCTTCAGCATCTTCAGAACTCTTGAGAATTGAAGGGATCTTATCTTGATGGCTGAAAATAAACCTAGAGTACTTCATTATTATTTCTTAATAACCAAACCCTTTTGCAAACAAGCAAGCCACGAGCAGAACTTAAGATGAGTAATCACATCCGAATGGTTTGGATGATCAATCATCTTATATATGCATAAAATATTAAACATAATGAACATGTTAGGGGCATATTGATCTATCCTAGTTGAAGTCACAACAAAACATGGATGGTTTCTTAGTGATTGAGAGCATTCATTAGACCCTGGGGTTTATACACAGAAATAAGTAGAAAGAATTCAGTGTATGACTTCCAGAAGAGATTGAGTGACTGGACTCCTAACACTCCAAAAAGCACAATAAGCTCTTATCATTGAATTATTATGGAAAGCTTGTTTTTATAATATATCATTCATTTGCTGCTGCTTCTGCTTGCAGTGTTAACCTTATGACCTATTGTTTTAGTGCACCTATAAATGTCAACAATCGCATGCTAATTCCGCCTACCCTCCATTGCAGAAGTCAGCCCACTCCACCTAGCTTTTCCCCTCCACTTGTTTGCACTCCAGCTTCCACCCTTCTCTTTTTCTTCATCTATTTCCCCTCCTTCCCTTCACATCATTTAGTCCCTATTGTTCTCTTTGTCTAGCACTATATTTGTTAATTCTCTGCTAGGGGTATCTGTTCTTTTTTTCCTCACACAGAGGACTCCTTTCCATCCTTCTAGCCAGGATTTCTCCAAATGAACTCAGAATAATGCAAGCCCTTGATTTTACATAAATCATGAGAAAAACACCCATTTCATCCATGATTTTTTGTTTTTAGCAGTCTCCTTTAAAAGATAGTCTCAGGGCTTGTGATCATCAGTACCATCCTGGCCCTATTTAACAAAAGATAAGCTACATATCTGCATTCTGGCCACATACAGGATACTTTATAATAGGTACATACAGTTGGTTAGCCTGGACAACAAGATTCCACAGCTTTAGAATTTTAATCATCCTAGAACGTGGAGAGGGGAACTCATGGGTCACAGAATGCTTGGATCACTCTAGACCAGCAGGCTCATTGATCAAACAGGCGTGTGACTGTTTCGTCACTACCATGCCTCTTCAAGCAATCAAAAGAAACATCGGGGACTGTCCCACTCAATTGGGTTCTTAATTTGTAATTTAGCCTTTAAATTCTTCATCACTTATTTAAGCTGAACTTAATCATAATGTTGCCTAGACTTAGTTATTATTTTTTGTCAACACTTAAATGATATCAGTCTAGCATATCAATGCCTCTGTTGATTCTTACACACACAGAGAAGTTCAAAAGGTTTTTAAAGTTCTTAGTAGATTTCTGTAGTCATCGGCACTGATTGTTCACACCTGCCTGCATCCTCTGCCACAGAATTTCACCAATTCTCACATCATGATCGGAATCTATTTCTTCAGTCCTTGGATTTGGTCTTGGCCGTGTGAGTTTCTCTGACCAGTAACAAATATGACGCAAATTCAGAGGCTTGATAAGGGCTTCTGCCTTGCAATTTGTCTCCTCTTGCTGCTGGAAACACTTTTTCCATGTGAGCACCTGGAGGCCAGCCTACTGGACGAAGACACTTGCCTCTTGTCATCCTATGTCTCTCAAGCACTCAGGTCATCTCTGCCACGGTTTCTGTCTATAGTCGGTCCCTTGCCAATTCATCCCACAGTGAGTGACCTAGCCAATGCACAGATACGTAGCTTGTAATGAATACTAATTATTTCATGTTTCGGTTGAGTTTATTTTCGTGGGGCTGACATCATGGCCCAGGGAATTCAGGTGCCACCTGTAATGTCAGAATGCCATATGAGCACACCTTCTGACCGCTCACTGAGAAAAAAAGCAAAAAATGACCAAAGCATCTCAAGTTATGGTCATCCATGTCGGAAACCCAGATGGAGTTCCAGGCTCCTGGCTTTCGCCTGGCCCTGTCACTGCTGTTAGGATCTTTGAGAGAGTGAACCAGCTAATGAAAGATTTGTTACTTAGTGTTTCTGTCACTGTCACTCTGACCTTCAAATAAATGAAATGTTTTTTGTCCTTTTTATAAAAAAGACTTCTTTACCAGTTCTCACTGCAGACACCCCACTTTGTCTTTTTTTATTCTCACAGAGAATTATAACCACAAAATTGAGGAAAGAAATCATTGATCTGGGTATTGAGTTTCAAGCAGGGACTGAATACTCACTGTATGCTTTAGAAAGATAGTGTCATCCCCACCTTATAGAGATGGAAACTGTGGCTGCAAAAGTCCATGTAGAGTCACCCAGGCGACATGGCAACAGCAGTAACAGTGAATGCAGAGCTTGAATCCAGGTCATGCGTTGCTCACTTCTGATTAGTGCTAGGGCAAAGATCACCCGGATGGTGTTACACAACTGAACAGCAATACTACAAATTGAATGCATGTGTGCTCTCACTATAAATGCTGAGAACCTTGAAATTTAAGACAATTTTTCATTTGTCTATTTTTTTTTTAAGATTTTATTGTTATTGGAAAGCCGGATATACAGAGAGGAGGAGAGACAGAGAGGAAGATCTCCCATCCGTTGTTTCACTCCCCAAGTGAGCCTCAACGGGCCGGTGCGCGCCGATCCGATGCCGGGACCAGGAACCTCTTCTGGGTCTCCCACACGGGTGCAGGGTCCCAAATCTTTGGGCCGTCCTCGACTGCTTTCCCAGGCCACAAGCAGGGAGCTGGATGGGAAGTGGAGCTGCCGGGATTAGAACCGGCGCCCACATGGGATCCCGGGGCTTTCAAGGTGAGGACTTTAGCCACTAGGCCATGCCGCCGGGCTCCATTTGTCTATTTTAAACAGATCTGGGCACACTGCCTTGTATAACAGAGATGTTTAATAAGACCTAAATTAGCCTTTGGAATTATATTTACCTCCACTGACCCTGTCTCTGGTTTGTCTTTGCTCAAATTTTTGCCTACCACCCTTTCAATTTTAACCTAAGAGAAGGGTGGAAGTAATATTTCTATGGTATCAAGTACTGTCAGCCATTTTTGTATATTTTAAGATCACATTCACAGGCCATGTCCTTCTAAGCGTTTGACCTTTGTTTTACCTTCTTGCTATGATAGCCCCATTACAACGTTGGTGGATTTCCTGATTATTTTCTGGTTTATTTTTGATACCAAGATCTTGATATTTAATAAATAGGAATATTTCAAGAATAAGATATTGATAGGAACTATACATTTCTCCCTCTCTCTCTCTCTCTCTCTCTTCTCTTTTTCTTTCTTTACATAGGAAGAGGATTTACTAAAATTTTAATCCTGGCCCGATTTTCTAAGTCCACATCTTTAACTGAAATCATCCAGTTTTGTTGTCATTTCATTCAACTAAGGACTATGGCACTATGCCTGGTTTAAGTATAGTACATTTAAGACTTCTTTTTTTTTTTTCCATGCATACACTGTTGGCAAGTGTTATCCAGTGAATTTTCACAGTGTCTCATGTGTGTGTATGCATGTTTGTGTCTGTGTGGAAGGGGGGGTGGGTGTAGGTATGTTTGGAAGAGAAGAAGCAAATGACATCACTCATATGAGAGATGAAGAAATAAGAGTCTTAGAAGATTTCTAGTTCTCCCTGATGGAACCAGATCAACCAAATAAGACAAAAGTTACAATTACCCTTGAATTAAATTCTATTTTCCTGCAGGCAGACATGGCCTTGATTTAAGATTCTAAAGCTCCTCAAACTTTTTCCCAAGGATTTAAATTTTACAGAAAATAGATCTTGCTTTTAGCCAATGTTTTCTTCATTTTAGGAGAAATTTAAACAAAGCTAACATTTCTTTTTCAAGCAAGCTTAAATCATTAAAAACAACAAAAAAAATGAAATGTACTCAATGCCTCAAAGTGTTTAAGAATCTTAATCTGTCTTTTGTCCCGTTCCATAGAATTACTTTTCAAATGGTTTGGATTTAGCTAGACCTAAAATAGATTTTTGCCAAGAGTCTTTCCCCCCCACCCTTAATTTTTAAACCCATGTGTATTTTAAGGGAAATTTAATACATATGCTTCTAATTCATGTGCACTTAACTCATCAGAATGTTGTTTTGTAAGACCTTTTTGATGTTTAAGAAGTCTTTTTGGAGCCTTCCTTTAATAAGTCTTTTCAAGCCTTTATTCTTAGAAGCAGGAAGTCAGATTTTGCCAGGAGTAAATGAATTTCAACCCCCAAAGGTTCACATTCAGTCCAAAGCTGACAGCCAAGACACTTCGTGAACAACTTACAAAAAGAAATTCCTTTGCCCCTAGGATAAGTTGTTTTATTGTTTAAACCCCAAACTCAGAGAACTTATACCTGCTTTTATCCACCTTCTTTGAACATATGAAAGTTGTCAGTGCTATTTGGGGAAAATACGTATTATGTGTGTATATATAAAATATATAAAAATATATATCTTTAAAATAAGGATTGTTCTAAATGCATCTCCAATTCCAAAGATTTGCTAATACATTTTGCTCATAAGCTGAGATAATTAAATACACACACTCATAAACATATGCAATTTAGTAGATACTAAGCCAGAATAGATGATAATGGACAGGGTGTAGTGAGGTATGGAGATATGTTTCATTGATATCATCTACAGAGTAACAGATGACAACAACTCAGCGACTATAAATATGGCATAACAAGGACGTTGACGCGTTTTTATCGCAGGTCCGTGTGTCAGAGAATCTGACATGTCTAAAAGATGAGGATTCGAGAAGAACAAAGGGGATCAAGACAGGATGCTGAACAAAACGCTGTCAATAAATTAGGAAGACAAGAAAGACAACAGAAAAATCTCAGCTTAAAAAAAGATCACTGCTTGGGCTAAGATAATATCCAATCAGATTTATTATTCACTTCCTGCTGACAGCCGTGTTTATTCCTCCTGGTTTTCTATCTTTGTGAGATCTTCTGGGCCTGGAGCAGATGTCCAGGAAGATGAGCAGTGCTGGATAGGCTTGGACAAAAGAGTGGCCAGTGAGAACCACCAAAGACAGAAAATTACAATTACCTCGGTTTCATTATCATGAAGAATCCATCCTTGTGGAATAGAGCAAGCAATAGGCATTACTGTAAGCAGAAATACAGACCTGAGGCTTTTTCTCGTGCTGTCTATTGAGCAGACCATGTGGGCAACCCAGTGATTATCATTAGGAAGCTTGTCTTCTCTCTGGCCTAGGATAATCACAGGTTAGGAATATTGACTCATAAGAAGTTATGCTTATACTAAAACTATTCTGAGTTGAAGGAGGTTCTTGATCTCTGCATCACCGAATAAGGGAGTCACGTGGCACTACAGAGAATCAGGAGCGGGCTTGTCAGAGACCAAGACCCTCTGGATTAACCTGCGCCGTGGAAGGACAGCCTGCGCTTCAGCAGTTGCAGTCCTTACTCAGAAAGCAATGTCTTTGATCCAAACCACAGTGTTACTTAGAGAACTGTGTTTGTCCCTCCCTTGCCTTGTATTTTCTCCTTTTGTTTTCCATTATCTCTCACTAATTGCATCTAATTCCATTTGTTGATTCCATGACGGTTTTTTTCCCTTTTCTTGCCCTATTATTTCCTTACTATTCTGACTTTGCATGTACTTCATCGCATTTGTATTTCTGGCAAATCTGTTTCTCTGTGCCCTCGTCCCATTCCATCTGTTCTTTGTCCCCAGGCTCACCTCTTCCCCTGCTTTTAACTGGTCTGGTCTGCTTTTGCTCTGTGCCTACAAGCACAAAGGCAGCTGCTCTTTTTGTTTTTTTTTTTCTTTTCTTTTCTGTTCTTAACATCCCTTCCATCCGTAGCCTCAGTTCTGCAGAATAAATTGGCAATGGAATAGGAAAAATCCACATTAACTCTTGCTTAACAACAGAAAGGAGAGTGAGAAACTTGCACTCACATTTAGAATTGGCACCGTGTATAGGCACAGATGTGTTTGACAAGCTAGTGCGTAGATTATGACATTAACCACTAAGATACCACTTGTCAGCGTTCTAGCTAGGCATCTAAACACCACATCAACAACTCTCCCAGCCTCCTACACATCGCAGGAATTATACCTGCAGCATCCTAACAATCATGCCTCTGAAAAATTCCCCTAGAAAGGAGCCGCTTTGTGGTTAGAAAACACTGATTTTCAGTCTCCAGGTAAGTTCACAATAGGTTCATTATATGCTTTGTATGGCCCTTCGCCCCAAATCACGTGTTAAAACCCAATCCCTAAGGTGAGATTTTTAGCAGTTAGAAACTTTTAGAAGATGACTGCATGTTGAGGGTGGAGCCCTCGTGAATGGAATTAGTTTCCTTGGAAGAGAATGAAGAGACCAAAGTGCCTTGTCTATTGCCACCTGAGGTTACAGCAAGAAGACAGTGGAACTCGATGGATGCATTGAAAAAGTTGTTCCCATCAGACTCTCAATGTGCTTCTGCCTTGATCCGCACTTCCAGGAACGTGAGAAATTACTCTTGCTCCTTATCAAACCATATGATGGTAATTTTGTTACAGCAGCTGGAATGGACTAAAATATCATGATTCCACTCGGAGTGACAAACCCTCAAGCATAAGAATAGCTCTGTTCTAAATGAAGTTTCTAAGAATTGCCATCAGGGAGATCTCTGGCTCTCTTGATTGCACTGCATGTTCTGTGAAGGAGGCACTGTGTCTCTGGTTCCCCTGAGTGTTCCCAGCCCTCAGCATGGTCCCCAGCACGTTGCAGACACTGTCTTAGAGACATTTCACCCAGTGAAGCTTAAGTCACTAGCTGGAAAATGGATATACATCCATCCATACATTAAGCCCCCACATTATTTTTCTAACAATCATTTTGTGTAGTTTTAAGGCCCAAGAGCTAAGCAGATGCTAGGACAACTGGTAGACTAGAAGAGTCCTTGAGTTAACAGTGGCCTTGAGAAGCAGATATACTTCAGGAGGAAACTGGCAGGAATGCAGACAGCCCCACACAGTACCCGAAATAGGAAGGACCAACTTTGCCTTACGATCATCATGGTGGGATGCTCAGAGGCAAGGCCCAGCACTCAGGAGACCACTGATGATCCAAGGCCAGCACGTGTCCTGGAGCCCTCCAACAAACAAACAGACAAAGAAAAATTCAGAGAAGGAACAAATACTTCTAAGGGTGAATTTGAATTCTGAGAATGATTTAATCTGGAAGTTAACATTCTTTCCATTTCTTTAACATAGGCAAAGGGCTTCTGGAGCAAGACCCTTTCTTTTTGTTTTGGCACATTCATGCATCATTTACAAACATCAATCTCTCTTGAGGTTATCCAATGAGGTGCAAGGTTATTATCATCCATCCACTATCTCTGGAATCCACAAGATGGGTTTAGGAAACACGAGTAGATAGCATATAGATCTTCTCCAGTTGCGACTGTTTTCCTGGAGTACCTCTTCCACTAAAACTTTCGTAACTAAATGGATTCACATTTGGATCCAGAGAAGAAGATACACAAAGGAACTGAGGCAGGTTAAGCCTTGCTAATATCCTGTGTTATGGTCAAGAGTTAGGTTAGCCTGCCAACTGATAGGAGAGAAAGATCACAGTCAAGATGAAGCGATTTTCAGAATAAACAGATTTGTTCAGGCAGCTTTTAAAGAAAAGAATTAAAATCAGGTAATATAATATAATATAATATAATATAATATAATATAATATAACCATTTCATGCAGTAACAGCTACTGCAAATTCCCAGGGCAGCCTTCTATTGAAGTGGGTAATGAAACATTCTGGGATTTTGGGCCAAATCATATAAACCATCTCAGAATTACATCTATCAGAAGTATAAAGAAGCCGAAGTTCTTCATTGCAATAGGAATATAGATGCTTTCCTGTGGAACTTTCATCATGCTTGACCACATCGTATCCAAATATTTTAGAGACCTCTGGGAATATCAGCCTCTCTGAATAGCCCAAATAATCCTTTACAGCAGAGTGATGTTGGAATTCCCTCTTACCTCTTCTCTCATTAGCCTTGTATACATTTTTCAAATATTGATGGTCTAGAAACACTTACCAAGTTTCAAAACTACCTGAATTCCTTTTACCTACCATGCAGTAAAAGTATTTAACCAAAAAGACGTGGCACAGTGGATTAAGCTGCCACCTCCAACCCAACCATCCCATCCAGATCACTGCTAACGGCCCTGAAGAAGCAGCAGAAGACTAAAGTGGGAGACTGAGCTGGAACTTCAGCCTTCTGAGTTTATGACCATTTAGAAAAGTGCAACAGTGGGTAGAGAATCTAACTCTGTGTCCGTAATTCTGCTTTTCAAATAAATAAATAATAAATGAGTAAATTGTTTTAAATAGATGAACCTCATTTACAAAAAAATGCTCATAACTTTGAAATGTGCTATCCATTATTCACTTCTTTAAAATATCAATCTATTAATTATGAAACTAAAGCAATTTCCCTACTTAATTATAGTGTCTTCAAGGATCACTATATACCATAGACACCAAGGTTATGAAAGTTGAGACTAAAGTGCTTAATTTTCAGAAAGGGATTCAAGGCATTCTTAATCTTGGGGACCCTGGGAAAACAGGATGTGTCTGGGATTTGCATATATCTTAAGATGCAAATTTGCTTTATTTTCCCATCTGATTTTGGGAAGCCATCAGTACACTTGAAGATGGGTATAAAGGAGGCAGACAGGGTGGTAGTGCTCATTGTGTGAGACCTATTCACGCGAGCTTTTTCTCTGCCAAGTGCTTGCCCATTGCCCCTGCGGTATGCCTGCTGCTCCTCTCCTTTGGATCCCTTCGGCTCCTCCACTGTGACTTTGGTTCTCAGCTCAGTTAGGACGGCAGGTAAGGAAACTCTCTGTCTTCTTCCCTTGATTAGATCTCTCTAACTTACATTTTTCATTTCCCTTCTTCGTTAGCGTGGTCAATGTCTTCTAATATTAAGTGGTTTGTGGCTGTAATATCTTTGACTTAGTAGTTCACTGCTCAGAGAATACTGTCATTACTCTGCTCATCTGAGCATCAGTGCAACACGTGAAATGAGTGGGAGAGAGGGTTGATGCTGGTGTCTCCAGTTCACAGAAAATCAAACCACACAATAGGGAGGAGACTCAGTCCAGACTAAACATCAGGTTGTGGTAACACAAATCTCTGAACGCAGAACTTCTGAAACAAATATGTTTATCATCCTGCTACCTCCAATTTTGGGGGCAGGAAGACAGACTGTGCATGAACTGTCATTGTTTTCCAATCTATATTTTCACCACATTAAAAAAAATTTTGTTCTATTTTATCTCTAGTGTGGTTTATGAGAAGAAATTTTTTACATTGTTAGGGTAACTGTCACGGATTTGATATTCATATTATTGCATTTGAGTATTTGTCACAAAACAAATAAAAACTGAGCCAGTTTTCAATTTTCATAACAGCCGGAGGCAGTCATACTTGATTCAGTAGATAAGAAAGATTAGAAAAAGAGTTTCAAGGGGCCCAGTAAGACGCTAACACAACTGAGAAACATGATAAGCAAAGGTTGAACCCAAAAGGAAGGGCTTTTTTTTCATAACACTTCCTTCAGTCCAGTTCAATTTTTCTTTTAATATTCTAGAACTGTACTTAGTTCAGCAGAAATGCTCAAGAGTCGTGAAATATTCATGTCAAAATGATGTGAATTATTTAGAAATTCTGCAAATTAATAGCTTAAACATCGACTATGGTGAGGGCAGTTACACCATACTTTTCAGCAAAGACCACAGATCAGGGCCTTGATCCCGCACACACCAGATCTATCAGCTCACCACTAGATACTGCCCACATCAGAGAAGACTTTGTAAAATGTGGATTATGTAAGAAAATTGGATGAAAACAACAAAGTTAAGAACAAAACATTTGTTATCATAAATATATAAATGGCTATGTAAATAGCCATTTGATATTTTATAGGCTTTTACATAGTATCTTACTTAGCCCTCACTAAAAGTCTTTCAAGGCAATAGGGAAAATGCTATTTCTAACCCTATTTTATAATTGAGGAAACTGAGGCACTGTATAGGAGAGCCAGTTCCGGCAGTACTGAGACTCAGTCAAACATTTGCTGGGTTGTTTGCAACACCGTCTCTAGCACATTAAGGCCTGCTCTTCAGAAGTGCTTTATTAAAGTAAAAATATATCTGTGCTCTGAAGAAACAAAGTAAACACGCACAGCTTTGGGACCATCTCTCCCACACTTGACAATGGCTAGGAATTCTGTGTTTGTTTATGCACTGAAAATCTGCGGAACCTGCATAGCCTTTCCTAAGAATCCACACGAGCATGTGCTAATGCCATTTTTTCAGCCCTCATTTGCCACACCCTTCTGTTTGTTTTCTCTTAAATGTTAATTTCTAATTTGAAAAACATGCTCAGAGAATAAACATTGAGCTCCTTAAGACGATTTTTAAATATCTTCTTGGTTGCTTGGGTAATTTAAATGTGTATGTACGCTGGATTGACAGCTCTGAAGACTGAAGTCATTTAGTCATCTCCTAGTTTAGAAATAGTGCTGACAATATATTTTTTTTCAGATGCGCCCAGCAAGCCTCCTGAAGTATCTCACAGGGTATCATGGCAGTGAAAACATCAGAAGACAAAAATAGAGTGAACTTGTGTAGATCTGCTTTTAGTTGTCTTGATTTTGGTGAGCACAAAGGTGAAACACACATGAATAATTTTGTTAGAGTTCCCTGATTGAGGTACATGTTGGACAAAGAAAGTGCCAGTGTAAAAAGGAAAAGCTAATTATGGATTTGTGAAAATACAAGCAGATTTGCACAGATCTAACCCTGTTTTGTGCTACTTTTCCCTGCATCGTCAGGCTTCTCCATCCAGATCCTGTAAGCACAATGTAATGCAGTGAATATGCATATGCTTGTTGAAGTCACAATCTGTAACCTCATTTGACATTCAGTAAATATAGAATTGCCTATCCATTTGTGCTATCATGATTTCATTGAAATATTACAACCTAAGAGAATCGTAGATAATTACTGAGTGACTATGTGGTGTAGAAGCATTACTGCTTTAAACAGAGGACATGGGTTTTGGCATCTAGCAAAGCATTAGTGGTATGAATGAATACCTGAGTGAATAAGTGATTTAATGTATGACCTCCCGGCATCAGAAGTGAATGGCATTCAAGCAGTCATCTCAACATTTCAGACATGCATGATGATAATCACAGGGTTGCAGCAAGTCCTAAAGAACACAAGGAAAAGCCCAGTGTTAATGAGAGGGATGCCTGCTGTATTGTTAGGCAATTTCCTTGTGTGGACCTAGTAGAGCATATTTACACAAAATAAAACCTCTGTGACATCACTAGGCAAGATAATATTATTTTGCCACTAATGTATGTATGATTTATCATTGACTAAAATACAATGTGATGCATGATTATTCATGAAAGAGTACTTTATAAATTGGTAGACAGCATGTACATGCGGTATCTTTCATAAACATTTTTAGAAATAAAACCCATGACCTAACTAGACTGATTATATGATCTTACTTATTTAATTGACATGACCTTTTTTTTTCGCTCAAATAATACAGGAAACTCTATTTACCATTCGATTGCATTTATCGAAAAAAATCAATTTTTGGCTCACTGGAAATTGGTATCTGATTTCCTGCAATAAGTGTCTGTCACTAGATATCTTACACATTACTCTGGATTATGTGTGAGATCTTTTTTTTCCGTTCTCTCAAGTGGCAGCAATTAATTTATAGTATGTATGTGTTTGCAGCATCTGTGAAGTTCTCCTGTGGGTTGCTCCATTGAGAGCAGGGCTTTACAAGCTGGAATGTGAATGAAGTAAAGCAGTTGCTAAGAAGAGATGGAAAACATTATGTCCTTAATTATGTTTCCACACCTGCATTTATGAATTCCATTTTTGAAGAGGGAGGGAGATGTGGAGGCAATTAAAGAAGTTGCTGTTGGGCCCTACTGGCAATGAGTCATTACAGGGTTCACAGGGGCATTCCGGAGTTGAAGGAAATCCAAGTGCCTAGAGAGATAAAGAAAAGCAAAGGACTTAATGACTGGTTATGAGGTTAAAACTAAAATGAAATCATGGAATTAAGTTAATAAAATCCACACTAATAAGTGCCGCTGATGGACATACTCCTGTGTTTGGAAAACTATTTATATGAAGAAATGAATGTAATTTTGTTATTTTTCAAATAGTAATTTTGGGTTCTGCTAGGGGACTAATAAATTGGTATGGAGACATTAGGGGATTGGATTTCAAACGTGAACTTCTTTAAGTAGACTTCACATTTCACAGTCCGCCTTCTTTAATGCTACAAATTCAATGCAACCTGTCTTTGCTCCTACTCTGTGATCACTACAGTGCTAGGCTTAAACACAATCCCAGGGGCATAGTTTCTGATTTTTGATACTTCACTAATAAAACAACTGAAAAAAATGTGTTTTCTGACTGCTGGCTTCTATTATGTGCTCCTCAAACAGATGCCAGCTTGCTGGGTAACACTGTGTGCACAAATGCTATTTTGCAAAGGACCTGCTAGGTCCCTAGAGCCCCAGCCCATACGGCAATGAATAAGTTCCAGGCCAAACAGAAAGAATGTTGTGATTCCTTTGTGAAAGAAAGAACTGTTCTCTTAGTAATCTCAGTAAGAATCTCTCTGCTAGCACTAAACACAACAAGACACAGATTGGTGTATAGGAAATGAGCCCTGGCAGTACTTCCCAGCCCACATTAGATTGGAGACACTTGAACATGGATATTGTGGACATAGAATCTTCCTACTAAAAATGCATGGGAAATAAAGGTTTGGCTTTCCACATTTAAATATTGTAATATAGGACATTTACAATATTTTTTATTCATTACAAAAATGAATGGTAGGAAATACTGCGAGACAGATGGTTAGGTCCCATTTTGGTGTCATTAAAAGAAAATTACACATATTTTGTTGAGCACAATAATATGAGAGATCATTTAGTGAAAAACACATTGACTAAATAAACATTTTTGTGCGGAATGTATTTGGGCATAAATATTTTCCTTGTAATTGAATTCTCTGCTATTTATGATAATCACATACAAAAAAGCACAACTAACTCACCTTGGTGTCTAAGTTGCTTTCATTACTGTTATTATTATTCAGATACTAAAGATGATGATTTTACACCAGTTATCAAGGGCCCAAGATTTCTTCTTATTGTACTTGACTCTTTTCAGAGTCCTTAGAAACTGTTCCTCTGTTGTGGTTGTTGTTGTTGTTTTTTTTTTTTTTTTGTCAATGATTTTTCACTCCAAATTTTGTGCCAGCTAATATATGGGCGAGCTTATTTCTTAGTTAACTAGAAAATTGGGCTTATAGAAATAGACCTCAGGACAGTGTTCATGAGCAACTCGTGGTTGTTGGGCCTAAGGGGGATATTGGGAAGATTTTGTCCAGAAGACACACAATTTCATTTATATAGGAGGAATCAGTTCAAGACACATTTTCTACAACATGGTTTCTATAGTTCAGAAAATATGTTCTTGAAATATTCTAAGAAAATAAAATAAGTATGAGAATGTATGTTAATTGGTAAATTATTCCACAATATATTCAAGGCATTCAATTTTACTTGGTTTTTTTTGTTTTTTTTTTTTTTAATTTGTGAATTAGGGCCAGCATAGTGGTACAGTGGGTGAAACCACCACCGGGATGTTGGCATCCCTATCAGAGTTGCAGTTCAACTTCTGGCTACTCAGCATTTAAATCAGTTTCTTAGAAATGCACCTGGAAAAAATAGCAGAAGATAGCAGAGCTACTTGGAGCCTTACCATTCCTGTGGGAAAACAGAATGGGGGTTCCTGGATCCTCAGTCTGACATGACCCAGGCCTGGCTGTTGAAGCCACTGAGTAGTGAATCAGTGAATGGTGGTTCATACTCTCTGTCTCTTCCTCTCTCTTTGATGCTCTGCCTTTCCAGAAAGTAAGTTCTTTTTTAAAAAATGTTTTACATTTATCTGAAAGCTTCCGAGTCATTTGAAATATTCTAGATTACCATTTACTACAAAATTAGCTCCGAACTTATCAACAGAAAACTTTTCTTGAGCTCTTGTGGTCAGACTGACAATGTTGGCATAATTGGCATCTATGTCTTTCTTAGTGCAAGAAGCAGTCATTTGCATGTATGCTTAGCTTTATTTTTTTAATGTAACTAATAGGACTATAATCAAATTAAATAAAATAATTCATATCTAATACTTGAGTATAATCCTTGTGCGCTCTCAAAAAGTCCATCTTTCTCTCTCTGTCTCTCTCTCTCTCTCTCACACACACACACACACACACACACACGTTGTAATGCTGTTTAGCTTCAGATAGATAAGCCCTTCCCAGTGAGAGAAAAGAAGGCTAAAAGTTGTTTGCTGGGCAAAGCACACCGACATTAGTTTTTCACTTCTCAGTTCTCTCTGACCCATCAATCAAATATTTGTCAGCATCTTACAGTGTATACAGAAATCTTCTGGATGATAAAAAGATGCCTAGCAGTATAAAGCATTTTTTTCAAGAAATTATAACTTAGGGCTCGGCAGCGTGACCTAGTGGCTAATGTCCTCGCCTTGATCCCATATGGCTGCTGGTTCTAATCCTGGCAGCTCCACTTCCTCTCTATCTCTCCTCCTCTCAGTACATCTGACTTTGTAATAAAAATAAAATAAATCTTTAAAAAAAAAGAAATTATAACTTAGCCACAGAGGTATGACCTCCATACATAAAGAAATTTCTTTTCAGATTAATGTAAATTTCTTTCTCTTATGTCCTTAATTATGATGGATTTATGATCATAACATCACAAAAATTAATCAAATCTCCAAAGTCCTGAAAATTGAATTTTCAGTATCCTCACAAAAACCATAAAATATTCTTCTTATTGAATATCCCTCAAATGCTATAACTGCTAAGTCCCTGGTCATGATATAGTCATATTTGGGAAACTGTGAACTGAAACCTTTGGAAATCTTGAATCAATTTTTGCTGGAACCATTATCCTGTTCTATGCCCAGAAACAAATCATTTCACTTTTCTGAACTTCCAGTTCTCATTTTTAAAGCAAAAAGACCAAAAAAGGGAAAAACTTCAAAGTATTTTGGCACTGCAAGCAGGTGATGGCAACACTGGCAGACAGGAGACAGTGAGTCCGCAAGGAATTCATCTGCGTCTATGCTCATTTGATGTCCAGTCATCTTGATTTCTCAGAAATACAAATCTAAAAACAATCCCTCAAAACTAAAGCATAATCTACAGAAATTCCATATTGATTTTCCTGGAAAAAAGTGTCAAAAGCATGAGTTATTTCTAAAACTAAAACAGAAAGTGGGTAGAGTATAAACAATACTTAAACAGAACCACACATTTCCTATTTTTGCCATGGAAGACTGCCCATCTAACGAGAGAAAACTGAAACAAATAAATATAAACATATCCCATGAATGTTTAAGTGAAAACAGAAACACAAAATTTAATGCTTAAAAGCTTTCTATAATCCAGTATATAGAAAGTACCCTTGTAACTATCAAATGTTCAAATCCTGATGAGCATAAAGACAAGGAAGACCAGAAATCTCTGAAGATGTCAGTGAGCAGCTTATGAATGCTTTCTTCCCCAAGTTTTGAAATATCTCACCAAATTGTAAAAATTGCAGTTTTTACTTTTTAGATTAATTCAATAGAAAGTAATTTTCCAGTATCATCTCAGCAAGAATCATCAAGGTAAACACACACACACACACACACACACACACACACACACACATATATCATTGAGTGGCGACAGGAAAGTAAAAGAGAACTCCCACCTGCTGGCTAACTCTTAAATGACATCACAACCAAGGATGAGCCTCGGCCAAAGCCAAGGACCAGGAATTGAATCCAGGTCTCCCATGCACATGGCAAGAACCCATTTACTTGGATCATCAAATGCTCCTTCCCAGAGTGCAATAGCAGCATCTCAACATCAAGAGCCAGAGCAGAGGGGTGTATAAAACTCAGGCCTTGAGACGTGGGATTAGGGATGTCGTCATCAGCATCTTGACTGTTAGACCGGGCACATAGACACCTGTCCTACCTCTTCACACTCAGGTGCTTGCACAGTTCGCAGGCTGCCACCTGTGATTCCTTTAGAAATTGAAGTATGCTGAATAAAAGGGATCATGCCACAACAATAGAAGTGAAAAGGTTAAAAAACGAGACTAATGGAAGAACTATGAGACTAGCTTTAACTAATAACAACAATAATAATCTTAACAAAAATAAGGAGGCATTGCCTGATAAGAGTGTCACCTACATCAAAGCAGTTAATTCTTACAGCAATTCTATGAGGAAATGTGTTGTCCTAAATTCCATATGATTGTATTTGGGATAGTGAGCTAGGAAAAACAGGATGGGATAAGCGGCAAGTTTTGAAAATTCTTAAGTAAAAATTGAAAGATAAACATACCATTTGAGTTATGTCTGGCAACTGGCTAATGTCCAAGAACAATCAGCAAATTAGTAAATCTTTCCTATGTCAAGTAGCTTACAGTGTGTTCACAAGGGAATGGTCTATGCATTTCCTCGCTGATGTCTTCATCAGAGCCAACTGCTACATTGAAATAGTCCCAACAATCCTGCAGAATTGAGGAGCGGGCACCAGCTCTGCACCATTGTGGTTCTTGGAGGAGAATGACTGAGTCCCTCATGTGCTTCTGTTTCATGCCACTGTAGATCAAGACTGACTCCATTTATGTTCCCTTGTTTGGCTCAGATATCCTTGCACTGCTACTTAACATGCACTCTAAGTGATCCCAAGTTGTGCCTAACGGGTGAAAGCAAATGACTGCTCAACTCTCAAATCTGGAAAGTTCATGTAACTGTGACTGAGACTTCACTAAACTGTTTGTTTAGGATTTGATGAACTGAATTTTTCACCATGAGAAGAGCAAAAATTCTGCAAAGAAAGCATATTGTAAAAGTATTATAATAGAACGTGAAATGTGGATTTTTATGAGGATGATATTTCATTAGAAGTGAGATGATCTTTCACCTTCACTCCCTATGATGGTGAATTGCCCTTCCAGATTTGCTCCTTACCCTCACCCCTGCTCTCAGCCGGGGAGACTGGTGTAGAAAGACCACATCACCTCAGTTCCTGTGATTTCGGCCTCTGGTTGAAGGGACTCACTGGGGAGAGCCATTAAGAAACTAGAGAGGATGCCTGGCATGGTGGCTGGTAGCCTAGTGGTTAAAGTCCTCACCTTAAACATGCCAGGATCCCATACGGGCGCCCGTTCTAATCCCGGCCGCCCTACTTCCCATCCAGCTCCCTGCTTTGGCCTCAGAGAGCAGTGGAGGACAGCCTAAGTTCCTGGCTCCTGGCTTCGGATCGGCGCAGCACCAGCCGTTGCGGTCACTTGAGGAGTGAATCATTGGACAGAAGATCTTTCTCTGTCTCTCCTCCTCTCTGTATGTCTGACTTTGCAATAAAAATAGAATAAATCTTTAAAAACAAAAAGAGCACGACACTAGGGAAGAAGGAGGAAGAAGATGAAGGTAGGGTATCCATTTGTTGCTTGGCTTTTTCTTTACAAGGCTGTTCTGCTCATGGTCCTTGGCTGAATGGCTTTGTTCTTTACAGGGTCAGACAGCTGATCATTCCTTCAGGCTGGGAAGCAGGACGATCCCAAGTCACCAACCTCTTCCTGTGTCAATCCTAAATTCACCCAGTTGAAAACAGCCCCCTGAGAATAAATCTTCCCTGAAGCATTCTTTTTATAAGGACTCCATTTATTTATTGTTGGGGTACTCAGCAGCAGAACCGTTTCTCCTACCCCAGACATAAAGAAGACCTGTGTTTATTATGTGTTCACCTTCCCTACTGCCCTTATTTAGAATATTCCTTGCAATTCCCAGGTTAAGGTCCTTGATTTTGTTTTGTTTTTTTTTTTTTCTGTCTCCAATTTTCCTTAATTTTCCTGAGGCCATGACTACCTCTTTTTGTACCCATGCTTTCATACCTGAGTCACGTAGTGACTATTTCGTTGGTCTCATAGTTTGGTTTTTCTAAACTTTGAAAGCCACTACAAAATGAGTGTTTTACTTACCAGTTAAGAGACCAGTTAGAATGCCCGCATTCCGTACTGGATTACCTGGATTTGATACCTGGCTCTGTTCCTGACTCCTCATTAACACCTTGAGAGGTTGCAGTTGATGGCAGCAGTAGCTGAGCATCTGCCTACCCAAGTGAAACACCTGTATTGAGTCTCTGCCTCCTACTCCTGTACTGGTCCAGCTCTGCTCATGGGAGATATTTTACAGTGAATCAACAAGAGAGAGCTGCTTTTTGTGTCCCACTTTGATGCTCTGCCTCTCAAGTGAATAATTGGAAATGTAACAAAACAAAAAGCTACTGCTGCCAAACGAATGAAAAAGATTCAAAATTTCCTGTTAACCTAAGCAGCAAGTGGTATAAATGACATTTGTTGCTGCAAGTGGCCTTGATAACAGAAGTAGTGCTCTATGCAATGAGTGTTAATGTGGAAGTAGTTTTGTCACTTGAGATTAATATGTTTTAGGTGACAAAAATATTTAAGAATGCAGAGATTTTTGATCATTCTCTGGAATCAGCAGTGTTGAGCTTCTTAAACGCCCTTCAAGAGTCAAGACCTTTTTCTATCTACAGAATATAAAAAAGAAATATTTAAACTTAAAAAGAAATAGTTACCTATTGATGCACCTTGTGAAACACACGGGGTGCTGACTGCACATTAGACAATGTGTTTGGCTACATACATTGAAGAAATGAATAGCTTACAATCTCTGCCTTGAAAAATCTCACAGATGCTGAAGGCAGAAACATAAGCCGAAGAAAACACAAGATGATAACAGCAAGAGTGAAGAAACATGTTCACCATTGTGGCAGCCCAAGGAAATACTAACCAACCTAACTTGGATGATGATGCTCTACAATTTTCCCAACAGACAGGAAAATGAATCATGTGTGGATGTGTGCACCTTTGTTCTGGACATTACCTGCTAAGCTTCCCAGAGATTTTCAGCTCAACAAAGCCCAAAGCAAATGCATCATCATTTACCATAAACATACTTCTGTATTTCTCTTCATTTCTGGGTCCATTCAATCATTTAACTACAAACCTAGTAACCATCCTATCCAATCAACCAGTCAATCTACTCTCTTCAAAGAAATGAAAGAGAGCTAGCCAAGCCAATGTTGGATTTGATACTGAAATAGAGAACTTAACTGCAGTTGAAGACTAAGATGGGCAAATTTTCACATTTATAGGTATACCCCACCCAAAACATCCAAATCCTTACTAAAAAAAAAAATAGCAAAACTCATTACTTAGTGTCTTTTAATTTTTAATTTAATTATTTCAGTCTATTACAATTTTTATAGTTTTTTCTGAGTAACAAATTTTTGTGTAATTTATTTATGGAACTTATTAATTGAATTCTTAAGATCACATAAAATGCATGAGAATTACTGAAGCACAATCTTCATCAATTCTCATGTACATTCTCATGTATTAACATGAAGATAACATATTCTTTGTAGTTGATAAATGCAATCTTAATAATCCTCCCTCTATCTTCCTGCTTTTTTTGTTGTTAACTTTAAAGAATTACTTATTTTCATTTGAAAGGCAGTTTTACACAGAGAGAGGAGAGATTGAAAGAGAAAATCTTCTATCTACTGGTTTTTCCTGACCTCCAGTGTGGGTGCAGGGTACCAGACGACTTGGGCGATTCTCCTTTGCTTTAAGGAGAGAGCTGGGTCAGAAATGGAGCAGCCAGGACATGAACTCGTGTCCATATGGGGTGTTGGCACCACAGATCAGAGGCGTAATGCTACAATAAAGAGTTCAACGAGTAAAAAGGACTCAAGTTCAGCAGGAACATAGAAAAGGATTACAAACTATTTTCCTTTGGTTATTGACTTTAATGATTTATTTTTTTAGAGTCAACTTAGAAAACTCTTATATCAGAATATCTGGGATTAAAATAACACATCATTGTCTTTGGCGATTTCAATATGCTCCCTGGGTGTGATATGTAAGGAAGTAACTACCTAAGGAATGCCAGCTAAGAATTATTATTCTTTTAGAGGCATGTTGCTTACAGGACTATGTTTTACATACAGATATTTCAAAGTCAAGGGGAAAACCAGCTCAGATTCACTGAGTAAGGCTACAGTAATAAGAGTATATATCACGGAAAATCATTATTAAGCCAACTCTCGAAGGAATTTAGTTCTCTTTAATTTTTGGCTTTATGATAAAAATATTTATTATGATTTAAATAAGATATACGAATTAATGCAACATGATTTAAACCAGATTATTCTGAAGACCAAGAATTGGGTAAAACATTAAGGCAGCTTATCTGAAATTGATGGACTTTTTAAAAAATCCCACGTAGGATGTCATCAGTGATGAAAATGTAATGTACTTTTAATTCACCTTTTCAAAGAAAGAAAGAAACTTTATAATTTACTCAGAATGTAGCATATATTTTTAAAGTTTAATGCAACCTGAATAGCAGTGTTGTCCTTCGATTCTTAGTCATTTTACAAAAATATCAACTTAAATGTGAATATTCTAGAACTGGTTATGGTGGATAAAATGGAGTCAACATTCCTTTCACGTAAGCACTGAGTCCTTGGTAATTGTTGTCACTGGATGTTATACTGCCTGATCCAAATGTTGAACTCCAACGATGCCGACCTGTACCTAAAGCTTGAATGAAGTGTAGCAACCAAAATGGAGCAGCCGCTGGCTTTGCTCGTTCTCCAGGAAAAAGCATGCAACTGAGAAACTGTGAGTAAATTATGACCTTACCTATTCTAGTTTCATATATATCACTACCTTATTTATACACTAATTTTCCTTTTACTGTTAAAGGATCCAATAAAGTTTATTAATACTAATGCCCTAATGCAGAATGAAGACAAATTTGACCTTTATTCTTCAACTGAGAAGCTTTTAAGCTCAGAAATTAAAAAAAGAAACTTTTCAGAATGTGTCTCTTTGTCTTTCACACACACACACACAAACCTCTATAGAAAAAAATTACTGATCTTCAGCTTTTTTCTTAAGCGGACACTTTGTGACCTTGATCGTCTCCCATTGCTAAAAAAACAAAAAGAAAAAGGACTGTTCCTCCTGTTCAGCTCTTTACCTTTATGCTCTAGTTCCTTTCAGAAGCCTTTTTCTTAACTTTGCAACCATAAGGCAAAGATTCGGGGGCAGCAACGTTTCATTCTGCTGTTAATTACCCTGTCAAACAATACCACTATGAGAAAAGCCTTATTATTGAAAATCTATAAATTATTCTCCAGGAAAATGCAAATATATAAATGCTACTCCTTCTGGGTATAACTATTGTCCAGATGGAAGAAATAAGTGAGAAAGAATTTGAACATATAACCATAAGATGTAAGCTCTGGCAAATGGGCTCCAAAGAGTAAAATCATGGCAGGAACATAATGAACTAAATATCTCAGAGAACTTGCAGAACTTTTAAAATTACATAACTCATCTTTTCATTTCTGACTCTGCTGGGATGAACAACATGTTATATTTCATGTTATCCAAGGGTACCAGGTTATATTTACCCACGATGCTTCTCAGTATACTGGATGACCATTGAGCCTTTGAATTTAATTCCTAATGTTCAGCTCTTCTTGAATCTTACATTACCAAACAGGAGCCCTGTTCTGAAGGATCCTAGCAGTAATTTCACATTAAGTCTGTTCTTTCCATGGAAAGTGAAAATAAAATAACTGAGTTTTAATATATCAAATCCAATAAATTAAAATACATGAGAACTCTGAAATTTTCCTAGTCAGTTCATTGGTTACCAAATCAGTTATTCTTAGACAGTGTCTTTCTGGAGACAAGTGAAATTCTATCATGTTTTCCTCCCCTTGAGGGGCAAAACACCATTGAGTGTCTTATTTCAAAGAATTTCTGGTCTTTGGATCCAGTATTTTGTATCTCAATAACTTCAGAGATATTACATGAAACAGCCTTTTGGTCAGTACAATGTGTTAAGCAACCACCTTCAAAGCTGGCATCCCACATGAGCACCACCATGAGTTCCAACCCAGCTCCTTGTTAACGTGTCCGAGAAAACAGAAAGGAGCACCCAATCCTTGGGCTCTTGCCATGTACATTGGGACCTGAATGGAGTTCCCAGCTCATGGTTTCAGTCTGACTCAGCCCTTGCTGTTCAGGTCATTTGGGGAGTAAATCGGCATCACAGGGTAACATTAGACACATAAAAATGCCTGGACACAGAAAAGGCTCAAGAGAAGATAAACAATTAATCTCAGGGGTTTCCTGACAAGCAGGCCCCCATGACCACAGAGAGGATGAGGAGGTGGCAGTTTGCCTCAACACGAACCACTTGGAGACATTCTGGTTGAGCATGTCTGTTTATTCGAATACTAGCACAAACTTACACAGACTAAGAAAGGGGAAGGCAGAAGGGTATCTCCGGGCAGTCCTCCCACCTAACAATGACACTGTAATTGGCTAGAAAGTATGTCTATCTCGGGCCCGGCGACGTGGCCTAGCGGCTAAAGTCCTCGCCTTGAAAGCCCCGGGATCCCATATGGGCGCCGGTTCTAATCCCGGCAGCTCCACTTCCCATCCAGCTCCCTGCTTGTGGCCTGGGAAAGCAGTCGAGGATGGCCCAATGCATTGGGACACTGCACCCGTGTGGGAGACCTGGCCCGTTGCGGCTCACTTGGGGAGTGAATCATCGGAAGGAAGATCTTCCTCTCTGTCTCTCCTCCTCTCTGTATATCTGACTTTGTAATAAAAATAAATCTTTAAAAAAAAAAAAAAAGTATATCTCTCTGGATCCTGCAGTCACGTCACAGGCGATCCTGCAGTCACGTCACAGGCCACGTATAACACAGCTGCCAGTTAGGCTGTAAGTCACATACACCAGGTAGGCTGGCACATAATTCGGACCACACCTGATTTCTAAGAGTTGCTAATCAAGGAAGTCCCAGCACAGCTCATCCAAGGACAAAGAAGAGAGATTGGGATGCAACCCAGCACCCTCACCTGTATGACCGGTGAACAGGCCAGGTTGAGGTATCAGTTAGCTGAACCATAGTCAAGGGTTCCCCTGGAGACAAGGTGTGCTTTGTGCCTATGATTTCCCACATAGGCCAAGCAGGTCCCACAAAGAAATATAGCATATAGTAAATGATGAATAAATCTTAGGATAGGTTCATGAAAGGACTTTAAACCATTATCTTTTTTTCTCTAAGATCAGAATTATTTCAAAATTTTAAAATAACTGAATTATATGGGATCATGTATAAAGAGTTTATATCAATGTTTGGAACTGTTATGGAATCCATTGCATTTGGGTGAATTTATATTATATGATTTAGGATATTACAAATTAAAACAGCGTTTTACTGCTGGCCAACACAACAATTTCTCTGACTTTTCTTGTACCATGTATAATAAGCCATAGAGACCATGAAATAAGGGTGTTCAGTCTCAGCTATTTTCACATAGAAAAAAATGTTCTTATGCTAATTATATCCAGAACAAATGGTTGGCTGCTTTTAGCGCTAGGAAAACATCTTTTGAAGTGGGCTGACACAAAAGCATTAGCAACTTGCTGTATACATCCACATCTACTATAGTCACTATACAGTGATACCAGAACAAGTGCGGCCCAAGCTCAGCTGAAGTCAAACAACAGGCTTGCACCTTCCAAGTGATGAGGAGCAAAAGGGTGGAAACAGAGGCCAGGAGAATCTTCGACTTTACAGAGTGGGTTCACTGAGCGTTGGCCATAGACACACAAAATATTTAAGAGAAGAGGTATAACATATTTTGTTGCATGTTAAAATGAATGGTTAGGGCCCGGCGGCCTAGCGGCTGGAGTCCTCGCCTTGAAAGCCCCGGGATCCCATATGGGCGCTGGTTCTAATCCCGGCAGCTCCACTTCCCATCCAGCTCCCTGCTTGTGGCCTGGGAAAGCAGTCGAGGACGGCCCAATGTATTGGGACCCTGCACCTGTGTGGGAGACCTGGAAGAGGTTCCAGGTTCCCGGCTTCGGATTGGCACACCAGCCCGTTGCGGCTCACTTGGGGAGTGAATCATCGGATGGAAGATCTTCCTCTCTGTCTCTCCTCCTCTGTGTATATCTGGCTGTAATAAAATGAATAAATCTTTTAAAAAAATTAAAATAAAATAAAATGAATGGTTAGTATCTTTAGGCTAAATCTAGTGTTTATTTTTATTTATGTAATTTCCTTTATAATAATTTTTGATCCTTTCTGAATAGAGGCAAATAATTTCTAAAAACATAAATGCATATTTTGTGGAAAATAGACTATATCTGTGCCAATTCAATATATTTAGATAAAGGGCAATATACAATACAAATAATGCAAAATTTAAAATATTCAACATAATTTGCCAATGATTAACATCAACAGTGATATCTGTTTATGCAGCTTCCTCATTTTTTCCTTTCCTGAATTGTTCCTTATACTCTAATAGCTATTAGAATTCAACATGAATGAACCCTTCCGTTAGAAGCAAAATATAAATCAAAAGAGTGGTAGTTTGGGGGTCATTGTGGCAACATACACTGAGCCACTCTCTGTGACAACAGCACTGATATTAAGATCCCCAGCTTCTCTACTTCTCACCCAGATTCCTGCTAATGTGCCTGAGACGTATCAGATGCTGTCTCAATTCCTTGAGTTCCCACCCTCTGTGTGGGACACCAGGATGGAGATCTTGGCTCCTGGCTTTGGTTTGGCTTGACCCCAGCTCTTGCAGCCATTTAGAGAGTAAACCAGCAGATGGAAGATCTTACTCATCCTGTTGTTCCTGCTCTTTCTCTTTTTTTCTCTGCCTTTCAAAGACATAAGTAAACATTTTAAATAGTTTAAATGTATATACATAACTATATGTATATGTATATTTTGGACAGTGGAGAGGCTTAAGCAAGTCAACAGCTCAACGTCTTTAGCACAATGTATGGTATACAGCTAAATGAGCCATTTTATGCATACAAGAATGTAAACAGATATATCAGAATGGTCACATAGACTATGAAATGTATAGTCTGGACTATGATGATTAAGTTGAATATGAGGAAAAGGCGTATCTAACATCAATAACTCTTTGTCTATCGGTTTACCTGAGTTACCTTATGCTTATTCATGCATATGAACATCTAAAACCTTAACAATCATGTAACATAAGGCAGTTGATTTGTATCTCATATGCTTTTGCCACCTCTTTCTTGGTTGCCTGGATTCAAGACAAAACAAAAGAAAATTGAAATGAGGTGGTGCCTCACCAGCCTGCCTTCCCTCCCCAGGGTAGCAAGACAAATTAAGCTTTTGTTGTTCGTCTCAAGAAGGCATCCACACAGCCTGTAGCAGCCCTGTCAGCACCAGCTCTCTGATGCCAGGGACTGCTGGCAGTGCCACAGTGCTGCTGCCAATTTTCTGCCTGGCTCCTTCAAAAACCATGTCAAAGTACTGCCAGTTTCTAAACTTCCTCCCGTGGCTCATGAGAGGCATTCGGGGCCCTCTGCACGGGATCGGAGCTATGTCTCTGCATCCTCCCTCTTCACCTTCCCTGGCTGCAAGCTGGGAAACCTCTCTGTTCTCTGTCCCCTCAGGATTTCCAGTTGTTTATGAAACAGAATCATAGTTTTAAACACATTATATAAAACATATAATAGTTTGTGAAGAATATCTAACATAGTTCATGATTGATATATTTCTCTTATCCATTATGGGAGGTTTAACCCTCCCCCCTTAACTACTACAAAATTTAAACACAAATTGTTCTTCAAAGGGACAAAGGTGTACAATATCTTTCCGGGATGTAGGAAATACTAGTAATGGAGTGGTATAGTGAAAAAAGAAAGGAATGAAGCCAGTAAAAAAAAAAGTGTCAAGTGTCCATAGTGAGCAACTGAAGCTAAATTCCCTGAGGGAGTGTTGACGGTGCCCAGCACAAGCCACACATGATGACTAATTTTATGTTCCACTTGTTAAGGGTATATTATCAAGTTGTTTAGTCAAGTATTAGTACAGATGTTACAGTG
The DNA here is from genome assembly GCF_030435755.1 of Ochotona princeps. NCBI lineage: Eukaryota > Metazoa > Chordata > Mammalia > Lagomorpha > Ochotonidae > Ochotona > Ochotona princeps. The sequence continues at coordinate 74,706,325 of NC_080840.1, read as the reverse complement.
AAGATGTTTTTAGGTATGTTTAACATGTACAGTTCATAGAATATACAGTTAATCACTCTTTATAATGACAGTGCCCTCATTTTATCCGTTAAGAATCTTACAAGTAAAACCTTAGGTTCCCCAAGAGGGCATTCCGCCTCCAGACTGAATCCAAGAAATCTTGCCTGAGTTTCCAGCTTGCTGGACTCCCCTGATGATTTCAATCCAAAGTGTAACATCAGCTCTTGTCTGAGCCTCCAGAGTACCCCCTGTTTTATAAATCTTTTACTGCCAGCTTTACAACCACATGAACCAATCTCTTAAATTTTTTTTTCTTTCTCTCCCTCACGTGTGGTGCTATTCACTTCTCTGAGAAACCCTGACTCATATACCCCACAAGAATTAAAGATGCTGGGTCAGTGATATGGCAATGGATTCCAATAATGCTCTGCTCAGAGATAGCAAAGCCTTGGCATGCCCATTATTTCAACTGCACAAGCAGAATATCATTTGCAACTGTGGAATAAATCTAAAAATGCTTGTAGGTATAAGAATAAAAAGATCAGTACTTGGAAGTGAACACACCAGTGTGATGGATCCAATGGATATGAGTGAGACACTTAACCTACCTTCTCCCTCCATCCTCCATTCCTGGTACCTTCTTGTTCAAATTGATAGCTCATAGCTTGAAAGAAAAAAAAGAAAAAAAGAGACAATCAAAAAGTGCTTACAGGTAAGTTAACTACAGACTGTGATGTTCTTGTTGTTCCTTTCCCTTTATGCCTGTATTCCTTCTCCTTCCATTTGCACATCCATGGGTCTTGGTTGCTTGATTGTTGGATCAGCTCAGACCTTCCCTGAAAGGGATATGAAGAATCACCATGGAGAATCACATTAAAACAGAGAGGGTACTGTTGCTTCAACCCCTTGGGTCCTAGTTCCCTGTATGCCATCCGTCAGCAATACAGCATCGTGTGAAGCTGCTTCTTCAATATACATCCCATCTAACAGCAGCCCAGATCACAGAGTGTCATAGCCATACTGGCATCTTCCCTGAGCCCTCATGCAGCCCTCATTGCTCTGTCCTGTTTGGCAGATGGGCGAAGGGTTTATGACATACATTTACATAGCAGGATTGGTAAACCCTGTGATCATGCCCCTTTTGTTACACTGTCTTTACTCTACAGTGGGATTCTTGGTCAGGAACACTATTCTGCAAGAGCCCATGACAATAAATCAAACACTCAGATGGTCCTCAACCTTGTAGCCAGCAGGGCAGACCAAGGTACTGAGGTATTATTCCTTTGTGGTAAAAGAATTCTCATATAATTAACCTGTGACCAAGTGGCTGATTTGTGTTGTGAAGAAATTATATCATACCTGCAGGACAGAGAGGACGTGATACTGTCAAACTTGCTGGAAGATCTCTATAACAGAAGATGCTCTAAAGGGAGGACACAGATCGAAAGAAGTAAGCAGCTTGGGACTCAGAGACATCCGTACCTGTGACTTGCACATGCATTTCAATCCTGCTTGGGCTCAATCTCCAATGAATTATATCCATATGCAGCTCTATCTTATGATTTTATTAGCCTGGTAGGCTCAAGACACGATTATACCTTCTGGCCACATGGTCACCTCAAGCTCCATAGCTATATGTCTACGTATCCCATACCAAGAAAACAATAGATAACAAATACTGCTTTGATACAGTTGCTAAATGGTTAAGGGATTTCTGAAGTCATTGCCTAGAGTGAGCCCTCATGAGACCAGTGCAATCTGGAATGACACTTGAATGTAACATGTTGGCTATGGGAAAGGGAGAAGGTTCAAGGGCATCCACTTGGTTCTTCCTGATATATACTATATACATGCTTTACCCCACGAGTCTGAGAAATAATGGGCACCATTTCTTACTTCAAAGGACTCCCAAACTGAGAATGCTTCCAGGGAACTGAAGAAAAGACCACAGGATCAATTGCAAGGTATACTTGGGCCAAGACTCCACACTTACCTGTGTGCCAGATCGTAACAGCAGGTCATGTGATCAATCTTTCACTAGATAGTAAGAAGAAGATAATATATTTTTAAATTTTTAAAGTGAGTTTAGATTCTTCATGTATTCTTTTCAAATCACTCTTTATTTAATCATTTGTATATCTTATTTTTATCTGAACCCAAAGAGCCCCATGTGAACCTGAGAAAACTGTAAATCACTTTTATTTACACTGAAAGAAATGGTTGCATAGGATATGGAATTGTTCTCATTAGAGAGTGGGTGTAGATCATTGTGAAGGAGAAAAAGTAACGCAGATATGTGGTTACAATAAGGAAGTGTGACTGCTGTTTGGTTATTATTTCCATGCATGCTTCCTGGGCACCTAGGAAGATTCTGTCTCCAGAGTTCCCTGGGTTAACTTGAATGCATTAGCTAAGCTCCTCTTATTATTCAGGCATTTTTAAAGGTTTTAACAGAGAATTTATACACATTTATGATGGGCAGAGTAACATTTTGAAATATGCACAGATTGTGTAATGTCAAATCAAGGCAAATATATGTTTACCTTCAAACCTGTAGCATTCCCTTGCATTGAAAACATCCTAACTTCTAGTTCAATGCTGACTTCTGTTTGTTTGTTTATAATAGATAAATGTAGAGTACATTGATTTTATCTATACTCATCCTGCTGTGCAATAGAACCAGATTTGGTTCTAACCAGCTAAATATACACTACTTAACCAGTCATTAAACATCAGATGGTATTTCCTCTCTCTCTTTTTCTCTCTCTCAGCTTGTTAGCCAGTTCTATAACACAAGGAAGCTGAAATCTCCACTATAATGTGAACAGTGATACTATTAGCAATAAATAAACCTTATTATGCTTAATCATTGCATTTTGGGAAAGGATATATGCTGTAGCATTTTAAAATTTGAATAAAATGCCTTTTTTTAGGGTGTCTGTGTTCATTACTTGGATGGCTGGAGTCTCCTGTCTAAACTATTCAAGGACGCTTAACTGAAACTTTGTTTTCTGTATTCTAGAATATTTTAAAGTGTTTACCTCAGGCTTTTATGCTTAAAAAAATAGTGTCATTAAGGGTAGCTTGTTTCCTTTTTGCATAAACAAAATGTAGTTTTGTTTGTTTATCCTTTGTGTCCCTGGAACTTTCCAGGCAATGTTAAGTTTTATTCAGCTATTTACTGTCACTGTGGAGAAGTCTCAGCTCAGGCTCAATTTTGGGTGAGCTTATTTCTTTTTTTCTTTATAGGTAGAATTCTAAGTCCAGTGATATTTCTATAATTTATTTCAACATGTATGCTTCTATGTCTATTTTTACAAAGTATAACTTTTCAAACTATAGATTTCATCCTTGTTTCATTTTAAGAAATGTTCTACAAGCATATTTCTGTGGAAGTGAGGATTCTAAAACTAATCCTAAACTTTGCACGCTCTAATTTGTAGAAACTGTATTTATGACAAACCTTCTTACTTATGATGATATGATACTTTATGGGACAGATGTTTTCACAATAAGAAATGTATCTGGGTGGTCCAGTTCTAATCACATGAGCCTTTCTGAGCATCAGAATGGCTTCTCAGGTGAAAAGTGGAAGACAAAGAGAGGTTAGGAGCACAAGAAGACTTTTGTATAACACTGCTGGCGTAGAAGATGAAGAGAGCGCCTGAGCAGGATGTGGGCACTCTCTGAAACACGACAGAAATTTATCCCTAATAGCTGGGGAACAAGAACCCCAGAACTACAGGTGGAAAACCTCAGGTCTTTTAACAATATGAACATAAGCATGGATGAGGATTGTTCTAGAGATTGTTCAGCTGACAGTGTAAATGGCCAACGCTTTCTTTTCAACCTTTAAGATCCTAATGAGCAAAATCTGCTGAGATATGCCAGATTTCTAATAAAACATAATGGGTGATGATGTTTTAAGCTGTCAAAATTATGGAGTGTATTTTGTAGAAACAGGAAATAAATACAAGTTTAATGTATTTCTATTTCTTTATCATCTTCATATCACATATTACAATTATGCTGAATTTTTTGGTGCCCAACATCTATCTTGTCTGAGTTTTTAATCCTTTGTTACTGCTCTATCTTGAATAGTCTTCTCAGTGCTATCCCCTGCACACATTACTGCATTTGCAGCAGTGCCTAGTCTCCCTCAAGCTATATATACAATCGTCTTAACAACTGGATTGGCATGTTATTCTTTACCTTCACTGCACAGCTAAAGCTGCTTCTCTTTCTCCCCTTTGATGGCCATTAGGTTTCTTATGTTCCCAAATGTTTACTATGAACTCACACTTGTGTAAGACTTATATTTGTTAGGGCTGGTGTTGTGGCATAGTGGATAAAGCTGCTACTGCTAATGCCAACATCCTCGTGTGCACAGTTTGTGAATCTTCTGCTCCATTCCTGATGGAATTCTCTGCTAATGGCCTCGGAAAGCAACAAATGGCCCGAGTGTTTGGATACCTGCCATCCACATGAGAGATGCAGATGAAGCTGTGGCTTCTGCCTGGGCCAGCACTGCTGCTGTGCTCATCTTAGGGAATGTACAGGACATGGAAGGCTGTCTCCCAATCTGGCAATTCCTCTGTGTGTGTGTAACTGTGACTTTCAAATAAATATATAAATCCACTGGGGACTTGATTCATGAAGAACTAAGCCTGTAAACATGAAGAATATTAAAATTATGTCTTAGCAGAAACTAATGGAGAGGAGAGGGGAGGGAAACTGGTGGGGAGTGGCAGAGGAGTGAGGGAAGTGGAGTTATCCTCTTGGAACAGTATCTATGGGATGCATAAAATTCCTTTTCCTTGTCTTAATAAAAAATAAACAAAAAGATTGACATTTTTCAGTCAACACAACATGCTGTACATCAATTTGTATATATTCTACAGTGCATTTTTCCAATGAGTGCTCTTCAAATATTACTTGTTCTTTTCATCTCCTTCTTCTTGCTTATGGCATTTTTGTACCAACCCATACTTTTCTTTTGTTTACATAAGTTTTGAATGATGAAATTCTCCTAGGACAGCAATTTCAGAGATGCATTCTCAAACCTGGCATAGTGGTAACCTCTGTGCCAGTCAACATCAGAACTGAAGTAAATTGAAATGCACCTTACACTGAGTGAGGGTAACCCTGGGGTCAGCAGAGACTTCAATGTCTGAAACATGTCTGTCAAAGATGCTCATTGTGGTAATATTGCTGGCAATAGTACCAGTGGAACCACCAATGAACCATCAATGGAACCAGCTGGCTTTGCAGCTCAGGTGACCACTCGGCATCATCCAGGTCAAATGAGCGCTTTGTATGCCGCTGGGTTAGATGGTCACAGAGCTCAGATTGCTTGCAAATTTGCTAAGCTGAGGAAAAGATTGATCATTGTCTGAAAAGAAGCTACAAGGAGGACTGAAAATATTGGCTCATTTGTGATGTGTGTGTGTGTGTGTGTGTGTGTGTGTGAGTTTTAAGCTATTGGTTTTTAAAATCAGCACTTTGTAATGAAAACAACTTGACCAAAAAATTGTCACAGAATTTAAGACCCATTAAAACAAAGTTTATTGGAAAATCAAGGTGGTAGAATAGGGTAAGGACACATTTAATCGGATGGAAAAACATTTAATCAGGATGAAGCAGAGAGGACACATTCCAGGAAATAGGAAAGGAAACAACAACAGCGGAGGGGTGCCTGGAGACTGACAGACACAGGAAAGCAGCAGACACAATGGTGTGGTGTTGCAATGGCTGATACTCCAGCATGGCGATCTAAACTCCACCAGCAGTCTGAACTCCACCAACAACCAGGTGGGAAGGGACTTTCACTGGGAGCTTGGGAGGTAAACCCAGACAAAGAACTGTCTGTCCTATTAGTCCGTTTGATTCGACCAGGAGCAGAGACAGAGCAGCAGATCCCAGACGAGAACAGGGTGGATTTCACAGCCCAGTCATCCCCTAGAGCTGAATTGAGCACCATTTTGCTTAAGGAAACAAAGGCAAGGGAAAGGACTGAGCATATGCTGAGCTGGGAGTGAACTCGTTTCTGATTCAATGAACTGCAGTAACATGGCTTTCTACAGATTCCACCTAAGACAGGTTTGGGTAGCCCTCAGATCTGACGGCCGGCCAGAAGATCAAGAATTCTAGTAGTGGTACATCAGGCGCCATTTTGCGCACTGTGGCAATAGCTTTAGGACTGCAGGGGACAACAGTAAACTGCACATGTGCTGAGCTCGTGAGACCTCGCTGAGTTCCATGGATTGCACTGGTCACATAGGAAAATGATACCAACTGTGGCATCGTACGGGTCAAAATAGGCCCGTGTGGCACCCAGACCTAACGTCTAACAGGTTCTGGCAAGATCAGCACCAACAACAACCTAACTATATACGACACCTGGTGTCTCTCTAATCCTGGGACCTGCCCCAACTGGAAGTGGGAGAGAGGTTGAGAGACAGCAGTGTAGCCTCAGCACGGTATCACAGGAGGTGGAAAGTAGTGAGCCAGGAGCTCGGCTGTGGAGACCATGGTGGAAATCTAACATAAGAACCCAGACCTGGAACTAGCTGGAGGCTGTGGCACAAGTGGCTACAAGCAGAAAGTTGTTTATCAACTGCAATAAGTAAAATTGAACTATAGGCCTGTGGGTGACACAGCTTTGAAACCTGCCCCAAGGAGAAGACTCTGCTAACCAGAAGTATAATGATCAAGAGCAAAAGAAGAGACAAAGGCACAATGAATATTACTGAAAACTCCCCTGTAAAGGAGCGAAACCCCTTGCAAAGATCAGAGTTCACTGAGGAAGACATCAAGAAAATGGGGCACACAGAATTCATAAAACTAATTTTAAAGCTTATGATAAAAAATGAGAAGTACATACAATAGTTCAAATAATTTAAGGAAGCAATAAAGCAAATCAAGGCTGATATATCAGAAGTTAAGAACACAGTAGAGCAAATTGAAAGTACAATGGAGAGTCTCCAAAACACAGTGAAACAAGCAGAAGAAGGATTCTCAGAATTGGAAGATATTTCCTGTCATCAGGGGGAAGCAAACAAAAAGCTGGAAGCAGAGCTGGATCAGGCAAAAAAAAGTATGCAAGAATTGAAAGACACTATTAAGGGACCAAATGTAAGAGTTATGGGAGTCCCGGTAGGTGCAGAAAGAGAAGCTGAGTTTGCAAATGTATTTAATGAAATAATATAGGAAACTTTCCCTAATCTGGACAAAGAATTGGGAAACAAGATCCAGGAGGGGCACAGAACTCCCAACAGGCTTGATCAAAAGCGATCTTCACCAAGACACATGATCATCAAGCTCTCTTCAATTGAACATAAACAAAAAACCCTGAAGTGTGCACATGAAAAAAAAATCAACTGCCATATAAAGGAATGCTAACTAAACTCACAGCAGACCTCTCACAGGAAACTCTACAGGCCAGAAGAGAATGGAGTGACATATTCCAGATTCTAAAAGAAAAAAATTGTCAGCCTAGGATAACATATCCAGCAAAGCTTTCCTTTGCCTTTGAAAATGAAATAAAATTCTTCCACAGTAAAGAAAAGTTAAAAGAATTTGCCTCTTCCAAACCTGCCCTACAAAGGATACTTCAAGATGTTCTCTTGACAAAGAGGAATAGCACCAAACAAAACCAAAGGCAAATGGGAAGAACATCCCAGTAAAATGACAACAGAAGACTAAACCAATGAACAACCCATTCCTAAAATGACAGGACCAAAGTGGTCTTTTCTAGACCATTAAAACCATATTAAACTCTGAATGTAAATGATTTAAGCTCAATAAAATGTCATAGACTAGTAGACTGGATTTAAAAAACAAAACCCATTTATTTATTGTCTAGAAAAGACACACTTCACCAACAAAAATCAGCGGAAACTACATCGCATGGGTTTTGTTCTTTTAGTTTCATCTCTTTGAAACACTTTCTTCTGATTAAATCATTCAATGACTCATAGATCATACAGTAGCATCATTTTCTTCAAGAAGGTTCTTGATTTTCACTTCTTCAGTCATTTAGTCATTTAGTCATTTAGTAGCATGTTATTTAACTTCATGGTGTTGTTAATTTCTTTTTTCTTCCTGATATTGATTTTATGTTGTGGCTTTTCATTTGAGGGGATGTATAGTAGCTGTGTAATGGAGACTGTCATATCTAGTAACATGTCATTTAACTTCATGACATTTCTTTTTTTCTTCCTATTGTTGATTTTGTAGAATGACTTTTCATTTAAGGGGATGTACAGTAGCTGTGAAATGGAGACTAACATCCAGATGCCAGGATACAATGTAGTATGCATTTCTGCTTCCAGACAAAGATGGACTTACAATGAAGCTGTTCACTATATCTTGACAATGGGATGCTGGACTCTGCCATTGTCCATGCCCGCAATGATGGACATATGACTGTGTATGAAGAACTACATGTTAGTAATGATATAGAGGAACTAGGTGGGGGGGGGGAATTGGGGAAGGGATAAGGGAAATGCCAGAAACCTATGGAACTATATCATAAAATGATAATAATAAAAATAAAATGTAAAAAAAGCAAAGTTTATTGGGAAAATATGTGTTAAAACAAAAATGGAAAAGTATGTCTATGTATGCCATATACTTATAGAAACAAGATAAAAAGAAGGACTGGATTATCAATGAACTGGAATAAGGTTCTCTATGAAACAAATATTTTTTAATATATTACTGATTACATCAGCATTTTAGCCATCTTTGAAATAATTAATGAGGAACAGTCATCAGTGGATACATGAAAAAAACTAATACAAGACATAATCAGTAAATTAAGAGTGACAATAAGGGAAGCCATTCAAATACATAAACCATCAGAAAAAGAATTCAAAATTATTGTAGACAAATTTCTCTGGCAAAAAAATTGTGGATGCTGTCTAAACTATTCCCATGATGATTAGAATAATTACCTTGAATACTAACTTTCAAAAATATCAGAATAAAAGAGGTAGCTTTGTTGCCTTCCTATTTATTGAAATCAGACTATACAATGATCTCACCAAGCTAGGAGTGGCGAAAATGGCAGTGATTCATAACTGGAGAACTATTAAAACCACCTGAGCAAGGATCTCAGAGCATGCCCCACATCCGGGACTTGGGGTGGGTGGGAAACTGGGTGGGGCTTCTCCCTCAATATCCCTCTTTACCTCAGATACAAGAAGGAAACAGTATGGACATAATAGTTTTACCCACTTCCCTATAGCCCCTGAACATTTTTACTGTAATTAACTACGTAAAGATTGTCAACAAGATAATTTATATGTATATATATATATATATATATATTTGAACAAATCACAGAAAAAAAATCAGACTATAAAATACAATTTTAACTAGTAATTATCATTCCACATACACATTTTTCTTTAAAGTTTCATTTATTGATATTAAATGGTCACAATGTCCAGGGCTGGGGCAGGCAGAAGTCAAGATGCTGGAAGTCCATCCTCGTCTTCCACATGAGTGCAGGAGCCCAGGTGCTCTGGCCATGCACCCATGCATTCCCCAGCACACTGTCAGGGAGCTGGAGCTGAGGAGGCTCACAAAGTGTCCATATGGAATGCCAACTTTACAGTCAGTGAATTAACTTGCTATACCACAATTCTGGCCCAGTGCACCTACACATTTTTTATAAGCACTAAATAGTGCATCTCTTTCCCCCACTTTGCATAAAGATAAATGAGTCAATAAAAAAAGAATGTACTAAATTAAAAAAAAAAAAAAACCTTGAAATATAACTTGACTTTCAAATGCATTTTGTCACTTGGCTGGAGGAATCCTGAACCAAATCATCCCAAAGCAGACTTTTATTAAGAATCTAAACATTGTATTTATCTTTGCTGTTTGTTAAGTAAGATCTCCTCTCAGGAACTTTAGAATCAAAATGCTTTAACACCTCAAGTACCAAATTATTTATACAAAAACGATCTCCACAGAGATTGTTCTAGTAGCTGCATTGATCCACTCGCCCACAGCATGAAAGCTATTGGAAAAGTCATTTTTATCTTTCCATCCTTTTTCATTTGGTAATTTATAGAGTTTAACTCTTCACTATGAATTCCACAAATGTTCTTTAGACTATCTGTAAGCTCATTCTAAGATGTCTTAAAAATCTTTTTTTCTTTTTGCTTTCACTTCTTTACATAATCAAAAGATTTTTTCTGTTAGCTTTTGTCTTGAATGAATATATCATTCTAGTTTCATAAGCAAAAGAATTTAATAAATAATCTTTTGAGAAACTTCCAATGTCTTCTGACAGCCTTAGAAATCTTTTTCCCATTGCCACATCTGCTACAGTATGCACTAATCCCATGAGAGCAGTGTAGTGCATCTCATTCAGTCAGAAAGTGGTAGGAAATGGAGCAGCATGATGACTTAGTTGAGCAGAGTGAAGAAAATTAAGGAGAGGGAAGCAAAAAGATGAAAGCAAGTATGTATCAAATATGCAAATGAAAACTGGTACACACGTCCCATTCTTTGTGGAATAGTGCAATGCAAACTCAGGCCTAAATTTTAAAAACAGAAAAATAGAGTAAAGAAATTTCTAGAATAGCTTAATATTTCTTATTGAAATTAACTTGTGTGTTCCCTGAACTCACTGTTTCCAGAAGCACCTGGAGTTATAACAACAGAGCAACCATAGCAGAGAGGTCATTAACCCTTACGCTTTCTACAGCTAAGTGCCCTACCTCCCCAAACAGATGTTTCCTTCCAAAGCTTGAGGATAATCTTCATCCATGGGGCAAACGTTCCTCAGTCAAGGAGGGTTGCAAAGCAGTGTGCTAGAGCTCTGAGCCTATGGCAACTGCCACCCCTCGTCCTGAACAAAACAAGCACACCAGTGACCCAAACACCAGGAATAAGCCTCACCCTCTGCCTACATGCACTGAGCTAAGCATGATCTCTCTCAGGGCAATAGAGGTCATGCAATTTTTCTCCTGGATACATTCGTGAGAAATATATGACTGAATATGCCAAAATTAATTCCTACTTGAGCACCCTTTTGCATGTTTCAAATTCTTTCCTTTGCTTTTGCTTTTACAGATTAGACATTCCTACAAGATAACATGCATGGTTCATCTCTAGTATTGCTATATGGCACAGTCAAGCATGCTATGGACATTCATTTCTTCTGTAAAGAGCTAAATCTGTTTTTGGAATCTTGTAATTTTACTTTTGTTCTCAATGCAGATTATATTCATTACATATAACGAAGAAATAGCCAATAACTTCATCTTACTGGATGTAATCCTCACTAACACAAACCTCTGTACATTACTCCTCCATAAATTCTCCTTTCTTTTTCCTCCATCTCTTTAAAATGAGTTAAGAAATAAGAGTAATACCTATGCTAATAATTAGGGCCTTATGTGCCCTTAACTCATGGAACCCCACACAAAATTATCTAGAAAATTAATCATAGAATATGGCACAATGACTTCTATAATAGAATGAGAATAAGATCTAACATTGGTTACAAAAACAGAAGAAAAACATATCTTCCCCTTCTTGTCTTAAATGTGAAACATTTTTCATAGAGTCTTGCTTTCTGCCATGTGACAAACTATGTGACAATAATTACCTATCATTCTTTTTTTCCTTCTTTAGTCTTTAAAACAATAGTCATCAATTCAGTATCTTCTATTTACCAAGCCCCATGCTAAATGTAAGAGAGAAAACAGTTACACCCAGTTTTTCTGTCAAGAAAGACCCACAGGAGAAAATGTATACTATAAAATTACTATGCTAGAGTATGGTGTGTGTTGTCTTTACTATGTTGTAAATTGAATCCTGAGAAATGACAGAGGAGGGGCATCTTTACAAAGTAAAAATGTATGGGGAACAGAAGAGGAAATGTTTGGAGCTTAGATAGATTTCAACACTGGGTGAATACAATATACAACATTAGTTCTGTTTACTATAGATAACAGGTTAAATCAAAAAATTTCTGTGGACCTGTTCATACTGTCTTTCTGCCACAATATTTTTTAAAGTGTCTGAAATTGTACAATAATTTAATTCCTAGTGCAAGAGATGAGTCTGACACAATAAAATAATAATAATAATAATCCTTTATCGTCTGGTGAAACAAACATACTAAACAAACAAACAAAAAAAACATTATAAGACATTGAAATGAGAACCACAACAAGGAAACTATTAACTATTTTGAGGAGGGGGGGGAAGTGGAACTAAAATCACATTAAAATGGGAAAACCATCCAAAAGTGTAATTTTGACATAACTACATTTCAGTAGGTGTTAATACCTTATATATTCAAACAAGCTTGAGCCCAATAACAAATCAGATTTTACTGACCTCCAGTAAGGGTCCCAGAGTTTTATCTACGTACATTTATGAAGAAGGCCTTGTAGTTCAGATGGTGGTTCCGTTGGGCATTCTAAGAGCCATTTCTAATTGACTCCTTTTAGAGTCATGGTCACTGGTGGCCTTTGCGATGTGACTAGCACCAGGCTTCCCTGGACTATGGCTGTTCCAGTGCTCACCATGGCCTCTCATAGGCACTACTAAGGCTTCTAGTCCCTGATCAGAGGCTCTGTCTATTCCCACACAGCTTAGAAAACAAAAATTCAATGTACACCAAAGCTCTATAGCAGATCTTAAATTCTGTAAAATATAAGAATTGCAAAGTTTTAGACATGCTACCATTGACACAGGAGGCAACAACAATAAGAAAACCTGGAAGATTTGCTGGGGAAAATACCAATCTTTAGATGATCCAGATATGTTAGAGGTGTAAGAGAAAAAGATATGACAACTATTCTCCATAAGCTAATGTAAAACAAATTTGAAATTATTGAAAAGCAGGAATGTATTTGAGAAATGGAAACAATAACACACATATGGAAATTTTAGAAACAAAAAGCTCAAATCCTTTATTTTAGAAAATGTCAAATGATGTGGGCTCAGTAACAGAATTGAAATGTCACAGGGAATAGTCATTGAAATTAAAGATCACTAAAAAGAAATTAATTTGAAAAGTACAGGGAAAAATATTGCAAAAATAGTTGCACCAATATGAAAATGTGTTAGATAAATGGAATTGGATTGGAATATGAAAAAGGAGAAAGAGATTGAGGTAGGAGAAATATTCGAACAACAAAAAAAAAGGCGAAATTGTCCTATATCCATTGGAAGACAAAAATGGACAGATTCAACAAAGTTCAACTCCAAACAGAATGACCTGAAAACAAACAAACAAACAAACAAACATCACTTCTAAATATACCTGATTTAGGCTGCTAAAAATGTAAACATCTAAAAAGCAGCTATAGAAAAATGGAGCAATTCGAATAGCCGTGGGCTTTCTCATTAGAAATGAAAGGGGCATGGCCCTCTGGAACACCTTTGAGGAACAGAAATAACGGGGCCATCAAGGCAAATTATATATCCAGTGCAACTCTCATGTAACACATCAACCCAAAACACATTTTCAGACTCAGTAAAATTAAAAGAACCCTTTCTCTATTAAACATTCTAAAAAGTCTTCAAGATCAAAGAAAATGACACCAGCAGACACTGGATTATTAGGAATTAGGAGAAAGACCAACAGAAATAGTCAAGTGTTGGATCTGAATTGTATTACCTGAAATATATGGTGTAAAGTTCTAACCCTGTCCCCTGTGAGTGCAAATTTATGTGGGAATAGAGACTTGGTGCAGTAAGAGGGCCTTAACCTCATATAAGGACTAGTGTCCTTATAAAAAGTGGAACAACATACAAAAAGGCATCCAGAGGAAAGAATGTCCTGTAAAAACACACAGGGTTCAGCAGTGTGACAGGTTAATCTTCCCCCAGGGATGTCAGCATCCCATTTTGCAACATTCAAGTTCCATCATCACTGCTTCCAATTCAGTACATTGATAATGAAAATGGAAAAATAGCAGATGATGTCCCAAGCACTTTCACCCCTGCCAGTCAAAGAGGACCCAGAATTTCTGACTCCTGGCTCTGGCTGTGCAAAGGTCTGGTTGTTTCTCACAGTCTCTTGATTTTCCTCTGCCTCTCTACCTTTCAAATAAGTAATTTTAAAAGTAAAATAAGACCTCGCTGTTGTTTCCAAGACTTCATCATTGTGGACATATATTCTCTTAGATGAACTGTACAATGGAGACTAGCATACGAGGAAGAGAAGATACGTTACAGTAGGCATGTCTACTCCACCTTAAAGGAAGACTTCTTATGAAACTGTTAAATGTAATTTGACAGAGAAGATGGCAGAATAGAGTAAGGGCACTTTTAAACACACGGAAAAACATTAGCCAGGGTGTAGCAGAGAGGGCACGTTCCAGGAAATAGAAGAGGATAGAGCAACAGCAGAGGGGTACCTGGAGACTGACAGACACAGGAAAGCAGCAAAAACAACAGTGTGGTGTTACAGTGACTGATACCCCAGTAGCATTCAGTGAGTGGCTATCCAAATTGCACCAACAGCTGGAATTATACCAGCAAAAACGTGGGAAGGGATTTTCACCAGGAGGTTTGGAGGTGAACCCAACAAAAAACTGCCCATCCTGCTGATCTGCTTGATCTGACCAGGAGCAAAGAAAGAGCAGTAGATCCCAGATGGGCAGTGTGGGAACAGGGTGGATTTGAAAACCCTTCAGTCCCCTAGTGCCATATCGGGCACCATTCTGTTTAAGAGGGAAAGGCTATGGACAGTACTATCAATGCATTGAGCTGGGAGTGAACTCATTTCTGGCTCAGTGAACTGCAACAACATAGCATCCTACAGGTTCCACACAAGATAGGTCTGGGTAGACCACAGACCTGATTGTCAGTAGATCCAGAACTCTAGTAGTGGCACATCAGGTACCATTTTGTACAGTGTGCCAAATAACTTAAGACTGCAGGAACAACAGTGACCTACACATGCACTGAACTCAGTGAGTTCTTATTGAACTCAGTACATTTCACTGGTCCCACAGGAAAATAATACTGACTTTGGCATCATACAAGTCAAAATAGGTCTATTTGGACCTCAGTCTTAATGGCCAACAGTTTCCGGCAAGATCACCAGCAACAACAACCCAGCTATATAGGACACCTGGTGTCTCCCTGATCCTGAAACCTGCTTGAACCAGAGTGGGAAAAAGATTGGACAATGGTACAACCACAGCAAGGTATCACAGGAAGTGGAGACTGGTGATCGAGGAGCTGGGGTTATAGAAACCAATTGTGGAAATCTAACATAAGAACCCAGACCTAGAACGTGCCAAAAGGAGTGGCACAAGTGACTGCAAACAAAGAGCTGTGTACTAATTGCAATAAGTAAAATCGAGTTATAGATGTGTGAGTGACACAAGTTTGAAATCTGCTCCAAAGAGAAGATTCTGATCACCAGATATACAATGACCAAGAGCAAAAGGAGGCAAAGGCACAATGAATATTACGAAGACTCCCTTGCAAAGAAGCAAAACCTTTTGGCAACCTCAGAGTTAACTGAGGAAGACATTGAGAAAATGGGGATACAGAATTCAAAACACTTGTTATAAAACTTCTTATCAACAACAAGAAGTATGTAAAGCAGGCATTCAAGGAATTCAAGGAATATGTCACACTGGAAATGAATCAAATGAAAGCTGACATATCAGAAATGAATACACTGGATCAAATTAAAAGTACAGGGCCCAGCACCGTGGCCTAGCTGCTAAAGTCCTCGCCTTGAATCCACCCAGATCCCATGTGGATGCCAGTTCTAATCCCAGCAGCTCCACTTCCCATCCAGCTCCTTGCTTGAGGCCTGGGAAAGCAGTCGAGGACAGCCCAAAGCCTTGGGACCCTGCACCCATGTAGGAGACCTAGAAGAAGCTCCTGGCTTTGGATCGGAACAGCACCAGCCGTTGCGCTCACTTGGGGATGAAATCATCGGATGGAAGATCTTCCTCTCTGTCTCTCCTCCTCTCTGTATATCTGACTTTGTAATGAAAATAAAATAAATCTTAAAAAAGAAACAAATTGAAAGTACAGTAGAGAGTCTCCAAAATAGAATGAAACAAGCAGAAAAAAGATTTCAAAATTAGAAGATATTTCCTGTCACAAGTGGGAAACAAACAAAAAGCTAGAAGCAGAGCTGAATCAGGCCCAAAAAAATTATTCAAGAATTGAAAGACACTATTAAAAGGCCAAATATAAGAGTTATGGGAGTCCCAGAAGGTGTAGAAAAGAAACAAAGATCAAAGGTGTATTCAACAAAATAATGAGGGAAAATTATTTCATTCAATGAAATGATAAGGGAAACTTTCCCTAATCTAGAGAAAGAACTGAAAAACAACATCCAGGAGGGGCACAGAACTCCCAACAGGTTTGACCAAAAATGATCTTCACCATGACACATGATCATCAAGCTCTCTTCAATCAAACATAAACAAAAAACCCTGAAGTGTGCACATGAAAAAAAAAATCAACTGCCATATAAAGGAATGCTAACTAAACTCACAGCAGACCTCTCACAGTAAATTCTACAGGCCAGAAGAGAATGGAGGGACATATTCCAGATTCTAAAAGAAAAAAAAAATTGTCAGCCCAGCATAACATATCCAGCAAAACTTTCCTTTGCCTTTGAAAATGAAATAAAATTTTTCCACAGTAAAGAAAAGTTAAAAGAATATGCCTCTTCACAACCTGCCCTACAAATGAGACTTTAAGATGTTCTCTTGATAAAGAAAAGGAATAGCACCCACCAAAACCAAAGGCAAATGTGAAGAATATCGCAGTAAGATAATACCAGAAGACTAAATCAATGAACAAACCATTGCTAAAATGACAGAACCAAATTACCACCCATTCATATTAATCCTTAATGTAAATGGCTTAAACTCATCATAGATTAGTAGACTGGATTAAAACACAAAACCCATCTATTTGTTGCCTAAGGGGACACATTTCACCAACAAAGATCAGTGGAAACTATGTCTCATTTGTTTTGATTTTTTTCTGTTAGTTTCATCTCTTCAAAACACTTTCTTAAATTCTTCACTTACTCATAGATCATACACTAGCATCATTTTCTTCAAGAAGGTTCTTGATTTTTTTTTCATTTCTTCAGTGACACATTAATTATTCAGTAGCATGGTTTTTAACTTCATGGTGTTGTTAATTTCTTTTGTTTTTCCCATCCTGTAGTTGGTTTTGTTTTGTGGCTTTTATTTTAAGGGGATATACAGTCACTGTGTAATGGAGACTTTCATGTCCAGATGTCAGGATACAGTGCAGTATGCATCTCTACTTCTAGACAAAGATGGACTCCCACTGAAACTGCTAAATGTATCTTGACAATAGGATGCTGGACTCTCTGCCATTGTCCATGCCCGCAATGATGGACATATGACTGTGTATGAAGAACTATACTACAGTAATGATACAGGGGAACTCAGTGAGTGGGGAAAAAATTGGGGAGGAGATAAGGGAAATCATAGGACCTATGGAACTGTATCATAAAATGATAATAATAAAAAAGTAAAATTTTAAAAAATAAATACATATACTTTGACAATTCAATACTAGATTTTCTACCATTGCCTATAACTTCAATGTCATGACATATTTAAATTGCAAAATGTTGGACTTGACACTGTTGTTGAATGACTATACTATTGCAATAATGTGGGGGAGAGTAGTGGGAGGGGAAAATTGGGAGTAAAGAAGCAGAAGGGGGAGGCTGGAATCGTTAGACCTACAAAACTGAATCATGTAAAATAATAATAGTAATAAAATCTTTAAAGATAAAATATGACATAGACACAATGAGGATAGATGATGGTACGTCAGTAGACACCTAGACACTCAATTAAAGTACAGAGGGTAACAGTGACACACTGCTATGTGTTGCCTGTTAAACTTCATAAATGCAAAAACACAGAATAAAAGTAAGTGAACAGAATGAAATTCATAATTAAATCACAAAGCATAAGAAAGATGAGTGACTATTTTAATAGCAATATGAGAATTTGAGAAAAGTAATGTAAATATATATATAAATTTTAATGAAAAAGGATATAACATCACGAAAAGATGAGCAATTTGGATGCTATTAAAAATAGTATGTGAGGGGTGATTATCCAGTATAGCATTTGGGATCATGTCATAATGCTTTTGCTAGGGCGCATCTGCTCTCCATTCCAATCTCCTGTTAGGAGGCAGCAGGTGCTGGCTCAAGTGCTTGAGTTTCTGTTACCCACAAAAGAGACCCAAATTTCTGCCTTCTACCCGGGCCTGCCTGTTGTCACTGGTAATTGGGAACTAAACCATTGGATAGATTCACTCCCCACACCCTTACAGATCATACGTTGAAACCCACAAAACATAAATCTACAGAATTAAAAGGGATAAACAGAAAATTCCAAAACACTTCTATTTCAAAGAACAAAATAACTCAACAAAAACTCAGAATGGAGATAGAAAACATGACATTATCCACTAGATGGTCTAATTGACATTCATAGGAGCAAGCATATTGTCACTTTGGAGTAGTAAAACATTGATCGCATATTCTGAACATTGTTAAAAATGGTTCAATAAACCCCTGTTGAGTTTTCAATTTTTGTTGATTTTGACTTTTTATTCTTGAAAAGTTTTAACAGGTGTATGAAATTGATTTTGTTATAGGCTACTCTTTGATGTTTTGCTATACATGTGCAGTATGTAATATTCATTCTGGGCAAATATATTTATCCCTGCATATATTTATTATTTTTCTAATGTGGAGAACATTAAAAATCCTATCTTCTTCTTTTTTTAATTTGGGAAATATTCAGCACATTAGCGTTATTAATAGTCACCCAACTGTGCAGTTGAATCCCAAAGATCATAGTATTATCTAATTACAGCTTATTATTATTCAGCATTACCCAATCCCTCCACCCCACCTTCCTCCTGAGCCTCAGGTAAGTATCATAGTATGTTAAACTATAAGAGATCTTTTCTTATAGGATCCACAAATGAGGGAGATCATGCGATACTTCTCTTTTCTTGACTTATTTCATGTAAAATAATGACCTCCCGTTCAATACATTTGTTGTCAATGATAAAATTTCATTATTTTTATAGCTAAAATCTGATTTTTTAAAATATATAGCAGTTTCACTATCCATTCATTGGTGGGTAGACACTTAGACTGTCTACATTACTAGGCTATTACGAATAGTACTACAACAATGATGGGGTGCAAATGTCTCTGACCGATGTACTTCCTTGACCTTCAACAGATCCATTAGTGGGATCACAGTATAGTTCTGGTTTTAGTTTTAGTTTTTTGAAGAACTCACGTATTGTTTCTCACAATGGCTATAGTTGCTTACTGTAATAAGTTATAAATCATTGTGCTTTTCATATGCATTTCATAAGGACTATGACAATGTGATTTTCATATGTATTTAATGTATGATTTTGTATGTATTTACCTTGTGGTTAGGGTATTGAGCACTTTTTCCTTATACCAACTGACTGTTTGTATGTCTTCTTTGACAAATAATTATTTAAATGTACTAGCCATTTTAACTTGGATTATTTGTGAGTTTTTTGCTTGTTTGTTTGCTATTGAGCAGTGTGAGTTGTTTGAAAATCTGAACACTATTTATTTATCATATGCTGGAAGTACTATTTCAATCCGTAACATAGGACACATTTCTAGTTCTTTGTGTGCTTTTTATTTTCTTTCATCAATGAAATGTAGCTTTCATTACAGATTTTTCACCTCTTTTAAAAATTTATTCTGAGCTATTTTAATATTTTCTAGCTACAGATTAAGGTGTTCCTTTGTTAATTTCTTTTTCATATGATTCTCTATTGGTGTATAGCAATACTACTAATATTTTAGATTGACCATGTATCCTATAAATTTGCATATTTTTATTTGGGCATCATTCTGGTGGTGACTTTGGTGTTTTCTAATAAAATGTGATCTGAAAATAAACAGTGTTTGCCTTGATTTCCAATTTATATGCCCCCTCTTTCTCTTGTCTAATTTCTTTGCCTAGCACTTTCAGTATCTTGTTGTATCAAAGTAGTGAAAGTGAACATCCTTGTGTTCTTAGAAAACCCAGAGCTTTCTCAGTCTATGTGCTATTGGTGTTGATTTATTACTTATGGTATTTATTAGGTTAAAGTATGCTCTTTGTATCCCTCTGGTCAGCATTTTCTATCAGGAAGGACTATTGAGCTTGTTCAATTTGGCGTTTTTCATCTACTGAGATGATCACATGATTTTTGTCCTTCATTTTGTTGAAGAACAAATTTATCCATTTGCATACATTGAACTTGGCATTCTTGGGTGAATCCTACTTGATAAAAGTGAGGCATCATTCGTTATTCCGCTTGATTTGAATTCTAAGTCTAGAGGATTTCTGAATCTGTATTCTTCAAAGATATTTGCCTCTAGCTTTCTTTTCTGTTGTGTCACTGACTGGTTCCAAAGTAATGATGGTTCCTAGAATGAATTTTGAAAAATTATCACCTGATCCATCTTTTAAAATAACTTTTAAAGATAAGTTCTTTTAAGCTTTGGAGGACATTATCAGTGAATCCATCTGGTCCTTTTGTTTTGTTTTCGTTTTGGTTGTTGTTGCTGCTTTTTTTTGTTATGGAAAATTTTTGTTATTGACTCAATTTCACAACACATTATTGCTCTCTTTAGGTATTATATTTCCTCATGGTTCAATCTTGGTAGGGTATGTGTATAACAATTTGTCATTTGTTTATAGTTAGTGAAGTTGTTACCACATAGTGGTTCATAGTAATCACCAGCAATATTTTGTGTTTCTGAAGGGTCAGTTGCAATGTGTTTACTTTCTATCTAATCCCATGTATTTGTATGCTCTTATTTTTTTTGATTAGTCCAAGTGTCAAGCAAATTTATCTTTTCAAATAAGCCAGCTTTTTATTTCCTTGTTTATTTTGCTCTCGGTCTCCATATGATTTATTTATTCTGATTTTTGTGATTTCTCACCTTTTGACAATTTTAGATTTGATTTGTTCCTGTTTTCCACTTTGTAAAGACACAGTGATGCACTGCTTATTCAAGATATTTCTAGGACTTTTTAAATGCAGTTATTGATTGCCATAAATCTCCCTTAGTATTGCTTTTCCTATATCCCAAATGTTATGGTAAGCCATGTGTCCATCACCACCCACTTGAAGAAAGTTTTCATTTCATGCATGGTCCATTGGTTGCTCAGTAGTAAGTTGTTTCGTTTATATGTGTTTGTGTAGTGTTCAACAAATTGTTGATTTCTCATTTTACTGCTTTGTGGTTAGGAAAGATAACATGATTTCATTTATTTCAAATTTGTTTTGCCTGTTTTGTGGCCTATCATATGATCTTTTCTGGAAAATGTTCCATGCATTGCTGTGAAAAAAAATGTGTATTTTGCATCTGTTGATTTGACCTTTCTGTAGATTTTAGTTAGATTGAAGTGACTAGGATTCAGTGTAACTTTGCCATTTCTCTTTATTGATTTTCTGTTTGGGTGATCTATTCATTGCTGAAACTGTGATGTTAAAGTCTCTTAATATTATTGTGTTCTAGTCTAACATTTCATTTAGGACTATTGACACTTTATGCACGTAGGTACACTAATATTGAGTCACATACCTTCTTAGGTGTTATTTTCACCTCCTGGATTGAAACCTTTACAATTACCTTCATAGTTACTTTTTATTGCTTTTCTATTTGAAATCTATTTTATATGATAGAATCTGCCTTGTTTTAGGTTGTATTTGCATGGGATGTTTTGTCTTTCATTTTCAGTTTATGTGTATTAGAGTTGAAGTGAATTCCTTATAAGCCACATACATTTCTTTACTTAGTCAACTTTGCTTAATTCTCCTTTAGTAAATCAACTTGGTCATTATATGTCTCTTTACTGGAAAATTTAGCTAATTTTAGCTGATTTTTTAAATTTTAGTTTTTGTGATGTTTATATTGTTGATCAGAGAGGAAAATGTTGAGGATTAGGGGAAAATGATGAGATCACTGTTACCAAATTTTCTTTTTCTTTCTTCCTGAGTCTAGGGGAAAGAGTGGAGACAAGGAGAGATGCTGCATCCAGACTCTCAAAGACCTCAGTACGCGGGGATGTGTATCCACCACCTAATTTCATCCCTGCATCCTTGATGTGGAACATACTCCAAGGCTTCTGCTTTCTGCTCAAGTGGTTTCGATAATTCTGAAATGCTGTTGGTATTGTTGATCCAAGGGTGAAGAAATCCTTCCAAGATCCATTGGCTGGCATAGTCCACCTTAAGAGTCTCCATTCACCCAGATCTTTGCTGTTAGCGCTAGGCTGGGATATTTGACCAGTTTGTTCTGTCCTCCTTCCTCTGCCATGATACCAGATATACTCTGCAGGCCCCAATGGACTGCCACATCCTCCTAGTGCATATGGGTATACCATCCACTGCTCAATCTAAGCCACAGAGGAGGTCCAGTTCTGATACATGTATTTCATAGAGTGACCACAGATCCTGCAATTCTCCCCATGGTTGGAGTTCTGAGTCTAGCAGTTCAACTGTGGAGGGAGGGGTGAATCCCCAAAGAAACCTAATCTGAAGTGATTCCAGAGAATATGCCTTCCAGTATGTGCCTGCCAGTATGGACTCCAGCTCTGTCTTCGCCTACACTAATCTATGTGCACCAGTAGTTGTAAATGATGGGTCAGTTCTGTCTCCAGCCCCTTCTACATAAACCTATGAATGCTGTGGCCCAGCCTAACCCTGCCCACTACACATTCAATCCTCATATTCACCAGCAGAAGCTGCAGGTAAGTTGGAGAGACGGCCAATAATGCCATGAGACCTGTCATCCACTCTGGTCTGTGTTTGTCAGTATGTACAGCAGACTGGTCCTATTTAGCACTTACACACATCAATGGGCATTGCAGACTGGCTCAACCCAATCGACCCCACCATCCAGCCCACACTCATGCTGATGGGTTCCACCTCCTGTCTAGCCAGATCCATCACAAGTTCTGCTTCACATGTTTAATGGTGGGAGATGCAGGCCATCAGAGATGCCCAAACTTTTCCTAATAGGCCTACTCCCAGTGCCAGATAGTGCAGTCTCCAGGTGTTTCTGCAGTCTAGCTTGACAAGATTTGCCACCTTTCCTATCACTTGCTAGCTGATGCTGTGGCAAAGCCCAACCAAGTTGCTCTTACTCTGAACTATAGTGGGTACAGCTTGTTATCATATCCTGGCTCCCTCCCTATACAGGCCAGTAAATGTTGTATCCCTGCCTGGTATAATCTTCCCACAGTTCCAGTTTTAATGTTTATCAGTGGGAGCAGTGGCTCCCATTCTGGCTCTCATACTCACCCGTGTGACCGACAACCCACCTGGGATATCCTTTTAGCTCCCCAATCAGGTCTGTTCCCAGCCACAGACCTTGTGTGTGACAGTGATTGCTCTGACCTGGCTCAGCATACCCCATCACCTACCTTTGACTTTGCCATCAAGTGCTGCAACCTAACCTGGCTTTGTCTGCCCCTATCTTTATGGTAGATGCTCTGTCTTCCCCCATCCATGGCACATGCAAACTAGTATATGTAATAGCATAACCTGGCCCAGCATAACCTGCATTCCAGCCTGTAGCCTGCACATGCCAATATGCTATGGTAGCCCTGGCCCTGGCCAATACACCCCTCAAAGAACCAACCCGCACACTTGCCGACAAATGGAGCTACATTGTGTGGTTTAACCAACACCCAGACCTAGCTACTCCCACCATGGGAGTTTTTCAAGTTCCTCTCAATAGGACCGCTTCCAGACCCAAATGCCAGTGAGTCTTAAGCCCTTAACCAGAAAAATCTGACCCCTCTGTCCCAGCATTAATATGAGCTGGTAGATGTTGTAGCCCATACAACACACTCCCTATACTTTGGTGTGCCTGTGACTGCTTCAGCCTGGACCTGCCTGGCATATTCCCAACCCAAGTACCCATGAGTGTTTGAGCTAGTCATACCTAGCTCAGCCCATCACTACCCCTAGCTCTTGAGCATACTAGCAGAAATAGCAGTTTCACAGGTGTGAGCCCACATATCCCCTGCAGAATCTGTCCCCAGAACTCGTTCTCTCACTTGCTGGCATGCATCATGGCCCAACTAGCACTGTCCATTCCCTGTTCCAACACCCATTGGTGGTTGCTGAGATCTAGCTCTGCCAGGTAGGCCCCCAGCCCCAGCTTTAATATGCACCAGTTGGGGGTTGGTGATCGATAGTAACTAGCCCAACTCAGGTCTCTGACTCAAGTGGGTACACCAGTCCAACTCATAATGGTCTTCCAGCTTCCAACCTCCTACCTTTCAATCTCAACCCCTTCATTTACTAACACGTACAGTGGCCTTCACAGTGGAAATCCCTCAGAGGTCATTCATAACCTGAAACATACTCCCTCAGCAGTCCTATCCTCCTCAGATTCTCTAAGCACTCCATAGTCCCCATACCCTGTCTTCTGATAGGGTGGCCTGCTGGCCTGGAGCTCTGTTGGCCCACCAGAGACCCAAGATCATAGACAGATTCCCAAACCCAGTCCTCGGGCATGCATGCAGGTCTTGATCTTTAGCTCTCCACTTTCCTGGGACACAAATTCATGTGTCAGACCCCAGGAATGACCTATAGGCACATCATGCTAGCCTGGGTCCATTACCTTTCCTCTCCACATCAGCCCTTGGAAATAAAACATGTGTGTGACCTCAGGCCTGTTATGACAGCCCCTAGAATGAGTTTCCAGAGCCAAGAGCTCATGGAAGAGTGACGCTGCCAGCAGATCCAGCTCCTCAAAGGCAGAAGGAAGCCCCAAGTGACTCCAGCTCAGCAAAGGTGGAAGGGATTAAGATAATTATTGATATGTTAGATCTTCCTACTGCCTTGTTAATGCTTATATTGCATTTTTTCTTTCTCCTGCACTTACACTGTTTGTTGCTAAGATTTTCTCTAGTGATATACTTTGAATCCTTGGGTTCTGCTTGTTTGTTTTTGTTTAATTTTGTTTTGTTTTGTTTTGTTTTTTGGTTAGTCTATGAAAAGTTCTTGATTTATGATTACCAGAAAGCTTGCAAAAAACTTCTTTTGGCTGCAGCAAGGCATTTGAAAGAGTAACAACTTCACATTCAGTATGAAGATAGGTAAAGATTGAAAAAGAAAGAAAGAAAGAAAGAAAGAAAGAAAGAAAGAAAGAAAGAAAGAAAGAAAGAAAGAAAGAAAGAAAGAAAAAAAGAAAGAGGAAAACAAGTAAATAGGAAAGTGTAATAAAGAATCCCATTACCTGTGATACTTGATATTTATTACAAAGATAGGGAAAGATTCTTACAAAAATCAGTAAATAAGAAATTCTAGGAGGAAGCAAGATGTCAATAAAATTGATGGTGAAGGATTGGGAGAGGAGAAGCAGACAGGGCATGATCCTGAGGAATAGGAATATGAAGGCCAGCATCAGAGAGACACCTTGGGTCCTGGAAACAGAGGAAACCAGCAGAGACACTGCAGAGGTACTGCAATGAACAAATAATCCAACAGCAGTTAGAGATTCATCAGCAAACAGTTGAGACAAGGACATTACCAGCTATACAAAAGGAGAATTAAGCCATTGATTCTGGGGTCCTATTTAAGTCAAATCAAGAGTGAAGCCCATGCGGATTGACATGGGAGTGAGGTCACAGTTCACGATCCAGCCCCCTGTCATCTCCACAGGTGGCACCTCGGGTGCCATTTTGAGTATGGTGGCAAAGCCCCTGGGAAATAATGGTGAGTTGTGCATGCATTATACCCAAGTAGGATCCACATCTAACTCTCCAAGGGTCTTACACACACACTTCTGCCATGACCATGCTTCACTGGTCCCACCAGCAAAATAATACAAACTTGGCATCTTACAGCTTACATTTCAAATAGATCCAGTTGTCTCCTGACCTAGCTGTCAGTATGTTCCAGCAGAAGGGGAAAAATGTATCTATACACAACATGCAGTGAGTCAAGATTTAGAGCACTAACAGGAAAAAGGTAGCCAGTGACACTCCAGTAACCCACAGAGTTTACAAAGCTAGTGTCTCCCCAATCCTGGGTGCCCCTGAAACTGCAGAGCAGGCAACAGTAGGGCCATAGTATGGAATTACAGGGGTCAGAGAGAAGCAGCCATGGTGACGACATTTTCAGCACAAGCAAATTGTGCTGAAATTGGCTGGAAAGTGTAGTGTAAGTGGAGAATTGAACAGGACCAGTAAAACAGACCAGCAGTGAGTCTCAGAGTTCAATGAGAAAATTAATCTGAGGAGGAAAATTGGTTCATCTTAATTGCAATAATGAAGGACAAAAGAAGAGGAACAGACACGATGAGTGGGATTACCCAAACTTCTCCCACAATGGAGAAAACATTAATCTTAGAATTAGACAACAATAACAGTAATGAACTGCCAGATAAAGAATTTTTAAAATAATTATAAAGCTGTTTAAAAGTAGTAAGAAGCAGATATAAGAGTTCAAGGAAGTTAAAAGATACATTACCCATAAAATAGCAATGAAAACTCAAACTGAATTATGTGAAATGAAGAATACAATAGAAAAAAGTTAAAAGTATAATGGAATGCATCAAAAATAAAATGATTGAGGAAGAAGAGTATAAGATATTACATGGAAAAAAGGTCCAAGAAAGCAGAAATATTGAAAAAGAATTTGAATAAAGCTAAAAAGAAAAATCCAACAACTAAATAACACTATCTAAAGGCCAACCATAAGGGTCATAGGAATTCCTGAATGTTGGAAAGAGACATGTATTGAAAGATGCATTCAATGAAAAAATAAATGAGAACCCAACCCTCCAGTATGGATAAGGAAATGGAAAACCAAATGCAGGAATGGAAAAGAACCCAAAACAGAACCAACCAGAAGTGAACCTCGCCATGGCACATCATAAACAGGCTTCCTTCAGTTAAACATAAAGAAAAAATACTGAAGTATGTATGCAAGAAAAGTCAGATAACATATACAAGATCACCAATCAGACTCAAGGTTGAAGTTTCATAGAAAACTCTACAGACCAGATGAGAAGAGAATTGAGTGACATTTTCTAGAACCACGCCCGCCCCCCCAAAACCACATCAGCACAAAATAACATACCCAGCAAAGCTATCCCTAGTATTTGAAAATGAAATAAAACTCTTTCAAAGCAAACAAAAGCTGAAAGACTTCATCTCCACCAAACCAGCTGTACAAATGTTGTTTCAAGATGTGCTACAGAGAAAAAAAAAAATCCTCCCACAACCAAATAAACCTGGGGAACATCTCAATATAACCACAAAAGAAATCTAATCAAACAATGAGAAACCAAAAGCTAAATGACAAATCTTAATCACTACCTGTCAATATCAACCCTGAATGAGAATAGTTAAAACTCATCAATTAAAAGACATAGATTAGAGGACCAGATAAAAACAGGACTATCATATCAATTGCCTTAAGCTGAAGCCCAAAGCTAGAAACTCGAATGGGGCATCCCTTGTGGGTGATAGGGAACCAAGCACATGAGCTATCCTCTGCGGCCTCCCAGAAAGCACATTAGCAGGAAGTTGGATCAGAAGTAGAGAGCCAGGATTTACACCAGGCATTCCAATATGAGCGGCAACCTAAGCAGCAATTTACCCAACTATCCTGGAGCTCACTTTAAAGAAGGCACTTGTATTCTGTGATGGAAGAAAATGAAATAATCAGCATTTACTCCATCATGCACGCTACATCTTTATCGCTTGATTAACAGCACTGGCTAGTCCTCTGCCTACAAGCACTGGGATCCCATATGGGCACAGTCATGTCCTGACTGGTCCACATTCACTCTAACTCACTGCCTGTGGCCTGAGATCAGATCTTGGCTTCAGCCCAACTCAGCTCTGGACATTGGGGAATGAACCTGGTGATGGGCGTTCTCTCTGGGTCTCTCTGGGTCTTTCTCTCTATAGCTCTGACTTTCAAGTAAACATAAATAAATCCTAAAAAAAAAAAAAAAAAAGTGTGATAAAGCCTCACTTGGATCAACAGGTATTGTCAGGGGCCAAAAATGACAACAGGAGTGGGTGTGGAAGCTGCTTCCAGACATAGCCTGTCTATAACCTATGAACTGCTGTTTAGAGAATTGTGCCTGGTGCATGCAATATTAACATGCTATTTAAACTTCATTCATCCAGTTTTTGCCAAGCTAATCTCTTCCCAGGCGTGAACTCATGATTCTCCACAATAAAAACATATGGTGAATCTGCCCAGTTTAAAATTAGAAAAATGGAGACTTGAATATAAATACACTGGGAAACTTTCCCTGAACATAAAAGGAACTTCGAAAAGAAAGTGAAAGGGCAAATGCCGTGGTGCAGTGGGCTACTCCTCCTGCAGTGCCAGCATCCCATATGCGTGCTGGTTCACATCTCACAGCTCCTCTTCCAATCCAGCTCCCTGTGTGTGGTCTGGGAAAAGCAGCTGAGGATGGCCCAAGTCCTTTGTCACTGCAACCACGTGGGAGAACTGGAAGATGCTCCTGACTCCTGGCTTAATATTGGCCAGGTTCAGGAATGAATGAATCAAAGGATGGAAGCTCTCTCTGTCTCTTCATTTCTTTGAAACTGCTTTACAGATAAAAATAAAATCTTGTTTTTAAAGTGAAAATGTAATTTTACATATTTGAAAAGCTTTTGCTATATCTAAGAATATTAAGCAACATCAGTTTAATTCCCTATCTTTGCATTTTCTTACTAGTTAAAAAAACTGAAAAAAATTAGATATGACAAAGTAACTAGAAGCAAATCCATAAGTATGAAGGGAAAGTGAAATTAAAATTTATACCTGTGGGCACATGCCACCATTAGTGCCAGAGGCAGTGGCTCATGGCTCATGGGGGCCTCAGGTGAGGGCTTGGAGGTGTCTAAGAGGTGGTGCCAGAGGGGAATGTGCAAGCCTGGGGATTTCACAAAGTGTTTGTTCCTGGGCAGACTGGGAGGAGGGGAGCGGAGAGTCCTCTGTAGCATGCTGGCCTGGTGTGTTGTTGAACTGGGAATAGGGAAGGTCCCAGGCCAGCACATGTCCAAGAGCTTGGAACCCTAGAGGGCAGGCAGAGTTCCAGGCCAGCACACCATCCACTGTAAGACTGGACTTCACAAGATTGAGCTGAGGAACACATGTACTCCCAGGTACAGGAACTGTAGATTAATCAGGGAAAAGCGTAAAAGGATAGAGGCGGGGGGGATCACTGAGGGAGTATGTTGCAGGTGAGGAATAACTTCTGGAACATGGGCTAGTTATCATTGACTTCCACCACCCTCCACTCACCAGTGTGTACTAAGGCTAGGGCTGGGGGCCTAACTGGCAGAGCTAGATCTCAGTGCCCACCAGTAAGTGTTGGAACAGGGAATGGACAATGTTAGTTGGGCCATGATGCAAGCCAGTAAATGAGAGAACCAGTCCTGGAGACAGATCCTGCAGGGGATATGTGGGCTCACACCTGTGAAACTGCTATTTCTGCTGGTATGCTCAAAAGCTATGGTAGTGATGGGCTGAGCTAGGTATAACTATGGAACCTTCAAACACTCATGGGTACTTGGGATTGGGAATAGGCCAATCTGGTCCAGGTTGCAGCACCTGCAGGTGCACCCAAGAATAGGGAGTGGGGAGAGTCAGGCTTCAATATCCTACAGCTCATGTAAAGGATGGGAGAAGGGGAAGATTGTTCCAGGTAAGGGCCTAGGACTCACTGGCACATGTGATATGTGGTTCTGGGAGTGGGTCTGCTGGGGAAATTTGGGGAACTACTTAGCTGAGATAAAGCTCCTACTACTGAGCATGCGATTCAGACCTGGGGGTTGGTCAGGCTGGGCAGGTAGCTGAACCTGTGGGTTGGTTCTAGAGGGGAATGGACTGGGTAGGTCCAGGGCTACCATAGCTCACTGGCATGTGCAGGTTAAGGGCTGGAGTGCAAGTCACCAGGCTAGACTAGGCTATCATATCTACTGATTTGCAAGAAGCAGGGATGGGGGAAGACTGATCAGGGATGACCTGCAACATCTGCCATCAAGAGTTGAGATTAGAGACAGGCCAAATCAGGTCATGTTGCAGCACCCGATGGCAAAGTCAAAGATGGGTGATGGGGTATGGTGAGCCAGGTCAGAGCAATCACTGGCACACACAAAATCTGTGGCTGGGAACAGACCTGGTTGGGGAGCTAAAGGGATGCCCCAGGTGGGTTGTCGGTTACATAGGTAAGTGTGAGGGCCAGAATGGGAGAAGTAATCTGGTCTGAACATGACTGCAGTGTTGCTTGGCATGGGTGTGGACAGGGTCAGGAGTGTGCCATACTGGGCTAGGCTCAAGCACTCACTGGTGCTTGTGAGAGCCTGGGTGGATGTAGGACAGGCTTGGATAGGTTTTAGCACCCAATGAACCATATGAGAGCTGTGTCTGGGCATGGACCAATTGTGGCTGGGCTGTAGCACCCAACAGTAAGAACCAGAATGGGTGTGGGCTGGTTGGGCAAGGCCACTGTAATTGCCAGGATAGGAGGTGGACTAAGTTAGTCCGGGTCACAGAGCCACCAGTGTGTGTGTGATCTGTCACTGTGAAAAGACCTTATTTATAGATGAGCTTAGAGAAACTCTTGTCAGGATGCAGTTCCCCTTCAGGTGGGTACAGTAACTGAGGTTGGGAGCAGCCAGGAACAGGCCAGGTTTTGGTATCCACCAGCATACATGTGGATCAGATCGAGAGGGAGACCAGGCTAGGCAGGTTCATAGCACCCACTGGCAGATCTGAGAACCAGGATAGGGTATACAGCAGGCCACGTTCCACAACACCAGCCAGTTCGTATTAGGGCTGGAACTGGGTGCTGGCTTTGCTGACTAGGCTGTAGCACCTGCCAGTACGAACTGGAACTGGAGGCAGACCCGTGTCAGGCCAAGCACACACCAACAAATGCCATGCCAGGCTGGACCACAGCACCCACCACCACACGTTGACCTGGGGGAAGGGGGAGTGGCAAGCCTGGTAGGGGAGCTGTTGAGGATTCCCATACTGGCAGCATGAGAACTGGACCAGTGGCACACCAGGCCAGTTAGAACCACAATATTTGTTGGCCAGTTTATGAAGAAGGTTAAGGGGAGAACCAGCCTGGACTGTTAATGTACTTGCTGGTACATTCATGAGCCAGAAGAAGTGCAGCCTGGTTGAGCTTTACGGCAGCATGAGCTGGCTAACACTGGGACAGGGGAGTAAGTCCTTTCAGGCAAGACTACAAAATCACCTGACAAGTTCGAGGTCTGGGGCTGGGAGTGGGGCCATTAGGAAACCCATGGCCACATTTCTAACGGGCTACAACTCCCTCTGGTAAGCGTGAGAATCAGGACTGTGGGCAGGATTGGCTAAACAAGTGGTGGCACCCACCAGCATGAGTGTGGGTTGGACGGTGGGGTCAGTAGGGTTGAGCCAATCTTCTATGCCAATTGATGTGTGAGAGAGCTACATGGGATGTGGGACAGACTGGACCAGTCTGCTAGGCATACTGAGAAGCACAGGAACCAGGACTGGGGATTGGACTTGTGGAGGTTGTTGAGGGTCACTTCTATTAGGATGCAGGTTCCAATGGTGTATGTGAGGGCCAGGTGTGGTAGGCAGGATTAGGCTGGGCCGCAGCATCCATTGGTTTACATAAGAGACAGGACTAGAGATAGAACTGACCCAGCAATTGCAACTGTGTATGTAAGGCTGAGGGTGAGAGACTGAACTGGATCCCATATTGGCAGGCACATACAAGAGTATTCTCTGGATTTACTTCAGATTAGTTTCGTTTGGGGATCCCCACAACTGAACTATTAGACTCAGAACTCCAACCATGGGGAGAATTGCAGAATCTGTGGTCACTCCGTGGAATGCATGTGTCAGAACTGGGCCTCCTCAGTGGCTTAGACTGAGCAGTGGATGGTATACCCATATGCACTAGGAGGATATGGCAGTCCACTAGAATTTGCAGAGGACACCTGATATCATAGCAGAGGAAGGAGGACAAAGTAAACTGGTCAAGTACCCCAGCCAAGCGCCAACAGCAAATATCTGGGTGAATGGAGACTCTTAAGGTGGACTATGCCAGGCAATGGACCTTGGAAGAATTTCTTCATCCTTGGATCAAGATCGACAGCATTTCAGAATTATCGAAACCACTTGAGCAGAAGCCATGGAGTATGCTCCACATCAAGGATGCTGGGATGACATCAGGTGGCGGTTCCCCATTCCTGGTTACTCTGAGGTGGTTGGTAGCCTGGTTATGGCTTCCCCTCCCCTATGTTCATCCTCCCCCCAGTCCCAGAAATATAAAAAAGAAAATTTGAAAAGAGTGGTCTCACCCACTTTCCCTTAATCCTAAACCCTTCTCACCCAAAACATCATTTTTGTAATATTTTACAAAGAAAATTTATTTTTGTTAACATCATCAAAAATAAAATTCATACAAAAAGGTTTTTAGTTTATTATTCTGGATAATAATCAAGTAAAACAGTACATCAATGCATATAAGAGTAAAATCATGATCTATATCTGCCAGTGATATTTTGGGGAAGAAGAAAATTTATTTTAAAATGTATTTACTGGGTACGGCATGATTGTGTAGGGCCCGGCAGTGTGGCCTAGCTGCTCAAGTCCTAGCCTTGAACGCGCCCGGATCCCATGTGGACGCCAGTTCTAATCCCGGCGGCCCCGCTTCCCATCCAGCTCCCTGCTTGTGGCCTGGGAAAGTAGTCGAGGATGGCCCATAGCTTTGGCACTCTACACCCGTGTGGGAGACCTGGAAGAGCTCCTGGCTCCTGGCTTGGGATTGGCCAGCTCCAGCCGTTGCGGCCACTTGGGGAGTGAACCATCAGATGGAAGATCTTCCTCTCTGTCTCTCCTCCTCTCTGTATATCTGCCTTTCCAATTAAAAAAAAAAATGTGTTTACTTGTTCTATTATTTTAAAAGCATAGCAGCAGAGAAAATAGAGATCAGAGATTCCCCATCCATTCTCTGATTCATTCCTCAGATGCCTGCAGCAGCCAGGGCTGGCAAGGTCCAAGCCAGGGGCGAGGAATTCATTCTGAGTCTCACAGGTGGATGTCAGGGACACAGCTCTCTGAGCTATTGCACGACGTTTCTCAAAGTGTGCATGTGTGTAGCAGCAGGAAGCTGGAATTGGAACTAGAACCAGGACTTGAAGCATTTGAAGGAAAGTAGGCACCCATCCTGAACAGCATCTTTAGCACTGTAGTAAGCAGCCTTGTCTCATAGGCCAGGTTTTTTTGAAAGTAATTATGTATTTGGGGCTGGCATGGTAGTTAAACGGCATACTCCTCCAACTCCCAGTGCTGGCATCCCATGTGAGCACTGGTTCATGTCCTGGATGTTCCACTTCTGATCCAGCTTTCTGGCCTAGGAAACAATGGAGGATGGCTTAAGTCCTTGGACCACTGCACCCAGATGGGGGACCTGGAAGAGGCTGCTGCCTCTAGATCAGCGCAGCTCCATCAGCAGTGAACCAGATACAGATACAGATCTTTCTGTATATCTTCCTTTCAAATAAAAACAAAAGCATTTTTGAAAATACAATAATTATATATGGTTCACACTCTGTTTTCCAACAGAGCAGGAAACCGAAGAAGAAAACTCTTTCTTTAATGCGCAGAAATAATGTTTGAAAAACTAACAAATGAACCATCACTATTTCCTTCAAGAACAGTAAAGAAAAAATGATTTTCAAAAAATAAAAGGCTGATGAATTTGAGTGGCTCTTTTGATTTCTAACCTCAAGAACATTACCATTCCAATCTTTTTCTTAATTAAAACATGCTTCCTAATGTTGCAATGAGCAAATGTACTTACTGCTTGCTAGTAAAGCAATCAAATTTACTAATTTTGATTGATATTCAAAGCTGCCTTTTAACAAACCGTAATTTCACAATCATATGTCTTATAATGTGACAATTCAAGAAGCAAAAACCAAAGGAGAGAGTCCTGTTTTTAATTTCCCACTTTAGCGTGGCATGAAGATCAGGACACATATAGATTAGGACACATGCTTCAAGCTTCTATCCACACATCATAATGTTTTTCAGACATATCACATATTTAATGACTATATGACACATAGGACCAGAGAGAGAATGAGACACAATCTCTGCCTTTGAGTAGCTTATAGTCCTTTTTTGCACCATTCCTTAAGCAAGCAGTTTAGTTCTGTGTGGTTGGTACTTTACAGAGAGCGTAGAGGTTGTTTGGGAGTTAGTTGACAAATCTCACAGAAGTGATAGCAGAGCGGTGATTTTAAGGGTGAAAGCTAATACAAAATAAGTTAGGGGTTCCATTCAATCACAATACATAGCTTGTATAAACCTAAGGGGGGGGGATGTATTATATGGAGCATGACATTTTCTGTAAATGGCTACTTTACTACAAACTTAAGCAATTGTTTTTGAGAGAGGAGTATGACCGAAGAAAGAAAACCCATAAAATGAAATGTTTAGAATAAAGAGGAAAAGGTGCTCAGCTTCAAGCCATTTCAGGTGTAAACAAAGCACATTAATTTGTATTCTTTAATATCTCCCTGACTGAATGAGTACTGAATTATTAAATGACAGATGGAATGATCAATGGTTTGTGATTGTGACTGCCACAACTCTTTTCTTAGGTTTTAGTTTTTCAAGTAAATAACACAGAGCCCAATTTGTGCTACAAAATAACACACTCAAAGAAACTCCCAAAATGCACAGGAAAAATAAATAATCTGTACTTTTCTTCCAAATCATTTAGAACTGGGAAGAGAATTACTTAAATTTAAGACATTTCCATTCAATATGTTGTTGAACCTCTTGTATATCTAGTAGCATAGTGTTACACTTCTAGAAAATTGCTCATGATTGGTGCTTTCCCTTGAAAACACTTAAGTATATGAATCAATCCAAGAGAAATACATGAAACATGAAACAGTATGAACTGCAATGGGGTTTCATACAAGTAGACACTTAGAAAATTCGGTATAGTGGCATTGAAAAAGGAAGAAATCATTTTGGCTCAATACCTTCTGGGATGGCTACACAGAGGCCAGGAAGGGTCTTCCAGGTTAGAGAAGATACAGCAGTTGACTCAGGTTAGGAAGGGCAGGTGCACCAGTGTCAGTTGCAGAGCATAGCTGAACCAGTGTGTCAGTTGCAGAGCATAGCTGAACCAGTGTGTCAGTTGCAGAGCATAGCTGAACCAGTGGGTCAGTTGCAGAGCATAGCTGAACCAGTGTCAGTTGCAGAGCATAGCTGAACCAGTGGGTCAGTTGCAGAGCATAGCTGAACCAGTGTGTCAGTTGCAGAGCATAGCTGAACCAGTGTGTCAGTTGCAGAGCATAGCTGAACCAGTGTGTCAGTTGCAGAGCATAGCTGAACCAGTGTGTCAGTTGCAGAGCATAGCTGAACCAGTGTCAGTTGCAGAGCATAGCTGAACCAGTGTCAGTTGCAGAGCATAGCTGAACCAGTGTCAGTTGCAGAGCATAGCTGCAGAGGCAAATTTGACTTTTGTGGAAACAGGCTTCCTGCTGGTTATGGAACAAGTCATGGGAATGAATGAACAAAGCTGCGATGACATCCATACAGTTGTAGAAAGAGTGAAACTCTAGGTCCTATCTTCCACACTGCCAGTAATGCAATGGGTTATGTCTGAGGACTCAACCATTGGGAAAGGTCACTATGTCTGCATCTGAATCACAAACGTATTTAACAAATTGTGTTTTGGTTGATGCTTCTCAACCGGGAGTCTTTGATTCTAAGGGTGCTTGCTCTTGGAACTGAATTTAATACTTGACTGAAATAATCATTTAAACCATATTCCTCCAATTTATGCTGACACCTGAATGCCAAATATTGCAGACTGTATGAAAAAAAAAACAGTTTCTGATCTTCTGAGCAGATTTCAGACAGACTTGAATATCCCTCGCAATAGCTCTACAAAATGGAGGAGACTGCTAACTCTTCAGAAATTCTAATGTCATCTTGCAGAGATCGTAGAAAAATTCATATTGTCTGTCACCTGTGTGATTCTTTCTCAGTATTTTATAGAACCATTCATGATTGTAGTTGTGTTTGATACATGGTTATCTTTGTTTAATAGGTTTAGGGTTTGACTCACACTAATTGCTAAGCATTATTATGGTTATTTCAATATAGCTAAATATTTTAAATTATTAATGCTTCAGATAACATTAAAATGTCATATCTTTTTCCAGCTCTATAAAGCAGGAATTATGATTATCCCCACTTCATTGATTAGCAATCTGTATCATATTCTATATATGATAGAATTAAGGTATGATAGGTAGGTTAAGCAAATTGCATGAGGCCTCACAACTACTGCATCTAACAAAACATACCCCAGTGCAAGGTACCTGGATCCACAGTTCAAGCTTGTAAATACGTGTGGAATAAAGGGGAGGAGTTTATTTTTTTTTACATATGAAATATAGGCATGGACATTGGGGACAAAAAGAAGGAGAGAAAAAAGGGACAACAACCATAAGCAATCAGAGGAGAATGCCGTAAGTGAAGACAGGATAGACCAAAGCTGTCCTGTGTTCAGTAAGACATAGAGCAGCTTGGCACCTTTGGAGAAGATGGGAAGAAGGTTGTTTTGAGGGCACAAGCCAGGACTGTAACACAGAGGTCTCGTGAGTGTTGTGAATGGTTTGGGGGGAATGGATTGGACAAGTATTCTTACAGCACAAAAATAGGGCTCTGCTGAGTTCTACCTATGCTCAGTCATGATTTGCCAAACCCTTGAATGGGACACCTTCAAATTTTTTTTTTTTTTTTGTCTTGGCTGATTCTACCTGTAACATCCTTTCTCTTCCTATTTCTCCTGGCTCAACACTCCTG
This sequence comes from Ochotona princeps, assembly GCF_030435755.1. Taxonomy (NCBI): domain Eukaryota; kingdom Metazoa; phylum Chordata; class Mammalia; order Lagomorpha; family Ochotonidae; genus Ochotona; species Ochotona princeps. Next base: position 74,669,362 of record NC_080840.1, on the reverse strand, counting down.
GGTATTTCAAATGCAATCCAAACTCATCTTCTCTAAGAAGTTTTCTTTCTCTCAGTTTTTCCAGGATCTGTCTCAATCCTGAAGACACTTTTATTGTAGTCATCTGTTCATTTGCTTCTGAATCTTCATGATATCTATGACTGTAAACACTTTAACCAACCACATCATCCATTTTTCTTTCATCTACCAAGTGTGGAGAACAATTTAAGAACTAACCAGATGTTGAGTGATCAATTACCAATGAGAATTGCACAGCTGATTCACCATTATAGTTGGATATATATTGTAATCATTGAACATAACCTTCCTACATGAAGACTTTCTCAAATCTATTGTTTATATATTAACCTGTTTAGATAGAAGTGTAAAGAAAGATATGCAACGATTGATACCATACAAACTCAGATTGCACAAATTAACACAAAAGAAAATAGTCCAACTACCTGAGCTTTACTGCCTAATCTCTTCTCTCCCTTGCATATAGGGCTGTCAGCACACTGTAATTGCAAAGCCACCATACGTATCCCACTTTATTTGGCTCAGTTCCCTAAATTAGTAAGGAATAAATCCAAGGATCTGAATGATCTCAAAGTATCCTTAATATTCCTGATCATTTTTCTTGGTTGCTCCCTACCTTTGCTCCACTTCATTGCTTTCTGTTTGTCTCACTCTTGTCAATGTTCAACAAATGTTTACTGCTCAGTGCAACCAGTACTGCTGAGAACTGGGGCTATGAAATAAACGAGACAGTCACAAACCTGCCGTTTATAGAATGTGCTCTTGCCAGGAGAATTGCAGACACCAACACAAGAGAACCTAAGGTACTACGAGGGCAGAGACAAGAGCATTTAATTAACCCCATAAAAGGCTTACACTGGGTAATGTTAGAAACATCACTGTGGCTCCCTTCCAGAGAAGGCAAAGATGAGTAAGAGATATCAGTGAGGAGGCTGTGGCGGGGACACCAAAGGCTGTGGTTCTCTAAGTTAGGCTCACAAGGACACACCAAACTAGTGCAAATGGACAGGCATCCAAAGTACCAGAACATACTGGAGGTTGGGGCAGGAAACAAAAAGCAAGTGTGAACCTGAGAGACTGGGAATGGCTTCCCTGGATTCAGCAAATCTCTCCTGCCTGCTACCCAGGCCAAAGTGAATGTTTACCCTCTGGGCTTCTAGAACCACCTCACGTTCTCTCCTCATTTGACAAGTGTCTTGAGTTGTGTGGTATGACTATTTTGCATGCTTAGGTGTACCATGCATTACTAGTTCTACCCTCATGAAGTATGCTGAAAAGTATAGTTGGGTTAGTTTCCCGCACACTAGGATGTCAAAATAAGCTGTGTTGTCACCTATTCTGTGAGCCCTATTCTTAATTCCCCTAGCCAACTAAGGGTCTCCTCCTTTCAAGATCCTACTGCATTACACAAACCTCCATCATAATAATATCTCAATGTATCTGAATCTCCACTGATTGCCAACTTTAAGGAAGGATATCTTTTTATCATTCCACCTGCAGCCCTCAACAGTGATAGAAAACTGGGTAAGAGCATAGTGTGATGATCAAATATATTACTTTAATTGTTGTGCTTTCATTTCAGTACAGAAAAATCTCTTCCTGATACAGTGAGAAACTCAGCTACAGCAAACAGATATTATGTGCTTCTTAAGTCTATTAAGCATTTGCATCTATTTACAATGAAGAAAACAGTCTCAGGAAATAATGCAAACTATTTCTCTGGCTATTTATTCTGTATCTTTATGGGACAAATAATATAAAGGGCAATGAATATGAGCTGGTTATGATTTGCCAATATATCATACACCAATCAGATGACTCTACAACACAAGCCATTTGTAACATCCTCCGCTTCACATCCAAGCATTGGCAATCAGAAACAGAACCAGAAATGCAATGATTCATTCCAGGTAGACCTGACATGCAAACCTTTCCAAGGTGTTCATCTGCATAATTGTATGTGTTATTCATTTTATCACTCTTTGCTCACTGCCATAAAAATACCACTGTTGTCACTATGGCCCCCAGAACCTGAAACAAGCAATTTGAATGAGTGAGAGAGAGCCACACACATAAAAAAACACACACACACACACTCTTGTGGCTGCTCCCACATCTCCGCGTCCTTTCCTGCCAGCTTGGCCTTCCATTTCTATCTCGTCGCTGGTTCTATCAAGCTTCAGTCTTGTATCAATTTTTAGCAGCATGGATAATTTATTGCATCTAGGATGATAGAAAACCAGCTTTATACATCATTCAGCTTGCAAAAGATGTGTAGCTTCAGTTCCTTAATGGTGTCATTTTGGCTGAATGCTATTAACAGATTACCCCTGCCTAGGGCAGTGGAGCATGTGCAGCAGAAAGATAACCTTGTGTTCGTAATTTAATATTAACTGTTTTCTCCATAGTACCTCTTTCCAGTACATTAACAACAAACCAATATGGCCTTGTCCCCTGCGGTCATATTCTTCAGCAAAAAAAAAAAAAAAAAAAAAAATGGATTACATGATAGTAAGTTCCTGAAGATTTCCAATGAAGTATTACAAATCACTCAACACTCGCTCTGCAGAACTGAAAAATAAACAGGCTTAGATTCAATCAAATTTAATTCCTCCAATTTAGCTTTACCGCACTTCAAAGGGTGCTCTTATTAATGTCTTGGTGAACAAATTTAACAGTTATTTTTCCTCCTTCTTATACGAAAGCCTCCAGTTGTGTTCAACATATAGTGAGATCAAGAAACTGTTTTATTTTATTTTATTTTTTTAAAGACTACTCTGTCACAGTTTGATATAAAAGTGTAAGCCATTTACAGAAAGCTCTTTATGGAATTTTTATCCTATTCCGTTCCCGGGAGCTAAATTTATATCCTGCATTGGCTATCATAGCACGAGCGTATTAGTCTTCTCCCTCTGCAAGCAGTTCAGGGCAGTCAGAGGCCCTATCACTCTCCACCACTCACATACAGGAGCATTATGAGTTTATCTCATCTGCTGCAGCAAGTGCCAGGCCCAATTCATTCCTTTAGGCTACTTTACTAATAACCTATTCCTTATCAGGGCCTCTCCACCTCAGCTTGTGATCAAAGACCCAATTAATGGAATGGAGAAAGGTGAAGCATTCAAATAATGGAGACAGCTGTTTTTCTCTGTTAGAGAAAACCCATTTGTATTGTTATCGCGCTCCCAAGTTCTGCAGCTCCTATTTAATTCAGCCTTCCTCTATTTCTGCTGATGATAAAAAAAAAAGTCACAATGAACTCCAAAGAGAATGGCAGAAACATCACCGTGTTTCAACTCAGTCTGGGAGTTATCAACCTGAAAGCAAAAATACAAGCAGATAAGGCGAGGAAACGTCCAACAAAGACCATATCAAAAAAAATTTTTTTTTAATTTTTCAAGCCACATTCTCTATTCATCATTCTGATTTTTTTTTTTGCTCAGTTTCTACCCTATGCTGTATTCCTCAGCTGTCTACTTCAATGAAGCTGAGGCTGATAATATCTTGAGTTCCACATCAGTTGAAAAGTAATTAAAGTCAGAGAGTAATCATAATTGGCTGGTGGGAACATTTTTTATGAACTTCATGCACTCATGGGCCCAAGAAACCTTATTAGAACTCTGACTTTAAGTAGAAGAGTTCTCTGCAATTCACACTGTTCTCCCCAAAACTGGACTTTATGTGATTTATATTTTTTTCTCCTTTAAACATTTTAAACATTTCCTGTCTTTGTTGTTTTTCTTAACTGAGCCCCCACATGAAAAGACTGTATCAGTGGTTCTCAGGCAAAAGCAACGACCACAGCCCTTCACTCCTCCGAAAAAGAAGTAGTGTTTGTCGGTAAAGCAGTGTCCTTGCCTGGACATGGGGCCAGAAAGGCCTCTAGGTTTTTGAGGGATTAGGATGCTGCCTATATTTCCTCCTGCTCAACCAGGTCAAATTCCAAGCTGGGAGAGAAACAACGCTAGCCCTTGGCTGTTATTTTGCAGGGAATATATTTCCATGTAAGGGTCTACATTCAAAATTGTTTTTGGTTTTGTCAAATAAGAAGAGAAACATGTACGTTGCTTTCCTCCCCTCGGGAGTACTCCCTTGGAAAGCAAGAATGAGAATCACATATTTGAATTCCTGCCTGAACGCATATAACTAGCAAAATAAACACGTACGAAGCTACAGTATAGGCAATGAAGAGAGACGGCCAACTCTTGAAGGGCTGTTCTCCCAGGTTGATAGCTTACAGGGGATTCCAAGCTGTGTGTGAGACCAAGTGGGAAAAAAGTAAACATTAAGTATTTGCATACAAAATGAACATTTAAAGAAGATTTGATGAAAACAAGAAAAATATGTATAAAACATGGGCTAGTAAACAGGTTGGATTTTCCTACCATTTTTTCTTGACTTCAACCTTTGGAAACAAAGAATAAGCAAATTGGCCCATCCCCTCTGCATTGAAAGAAGATGATTTTTCCTTTATTTGCATATAGTAGATCCTTGCATCCTTTTCTTAACATTGATTTGAGAGCAAAGAAACATGAGATCAAAGCAAATCACTTTGTTGAAAAAGACATAAAATAGCTATAGCAGATCGCTCAATAATTTCCCTTAGGCATATTTAAAATATAGGCACTGTTGTTGTCAACGAGGTAGCAAAACCAAAATAAATTATGAAAGGTAGCTTCAATCATTCAGTTGTGAAAAAAAATACTTTGGGAGCTTTTGAGATATTTTAACTTTGTCTATATAAAGGCAATAATATCATTATATGGTAATTTTTCTCCAGCAATCTTAGAATTACAGAGGGAAAACCTAGTTTTTAAATCAAACATTTTTGTCCATTAGGGTAACTAGTTATATTCTGTGACAACCACACATACACACACAAACAAAACTCGGTGTTTGGTATTTGAAAGTGTTTCTCCTTCACAGTACGCGCAGTGGGGATTGGAGACTGTGCTGTCATGATTTGGCGAAAGCTCCATCATGTTGTGGTGGCACTTGGGCAATTCGCTGCCTCAGGATCTACCAAGGCAGTAAGGAGCACATCTCTCGGCATGAGATGCTGTGGTCGGGAAGAGATCTTCATCACCTCAGCTCACACATCATCAGTAAAAGGAAGTAGTGTAGCCTTGCAGAGGACATCACCAAACAGGAGCTCCATGGAGTCTGGTGAGATGGATGCTCACCGCATGAACTATTTGTATTTGTTCCGATGTCTGAGAAAAGACATGTGCCTAAGACTATGTTCTTTCATTCCTTCTTTATGAAAGATTGTATGTGCCACGATGTCAGGGAAGCCTCCTTTTAGGCTTACTTTTCCTAGTGTGGTAAAGCTAGATATTATACATACTACATACGGAATCCTACTCAGAGTGCAACCAAATGTGTCCCAGAGAAAGAGACTTGAGGCTGGAGCTGTATCTTCTTTTACAACTGGAGTTTTCATAATTCAAAAGCATGCTCATGCTCCTAATGATCCGTATGGAGATTATATTATCTGACTGGATTTTTTAATAGAGCATTCTGGCCTGACACCCTTAAAATACATTCTTTTTTGATCCTTCCTTCTTCTATTCATTTGCACTTCACACTTTCACTCATTTGTGTCTGTTCTAAGAATAAGATTGAGGAACTATTTTAGCCAGATACTGGTTCATTTTTCATTTCAAGGAATACAATAAAGCAGACTCCTATTCCTAAAGGAATGCATTTAGAAAAGAAATTGGAATAAAAGCTGTGATAGCATACAAAGGGAAAGAGGAGAGTAATTACCTCTGTTATAACCTAAGAACGTCATGAGTCACTTGTCAAAGGACATAATTCTGAAAGCTGTGTTGCTAGGTGGTTTTGTCACTGTGTGCTCATAGAGTGCACTTACAAAACCTAATATGGCTGGCATAGCATTCAGCAACATAAGCTATGGGATCACTGTCATTTGTCCAATATGTCATCAACCAAAATGTTGTTGATGCAGTCCCTGAATGCACTACTCATGATAATCACAAAGAGTCATGAGGGTTTTTTTTTAAATGTACTTATTTTTATTTTGAAGGGCTGATTGTACAGAGAGAGAATGAGACAGAGAAAGAGAAGGTCTTCCATCCTCTGCTAGGCCCCAAATGGCTCCAACACCTGGAGCTGAGCTGAGCTGATCTGAAGACAGAAGAATAAAGCTTCTCTCTGGGTATCCCATGTGGATGCAGAGGCCCAAGGTCCTCGGCCATCCTGCACTGCCTTCTCACATCATTATGAGGGATCTGGATCAGACATGGAGCAGCCTGGCTGTGACCCTGCATCCATATGGGATGCCGCTGCTGCAGACAGAAGATTAACTTGTTATGCCACTGTACCAGCTACAGAATTATAAGCTTTTTCAATAATAATTTTTTAATTTTATTTTTAGTATTGATCCCATAGTTGAAGGGGATGAATACCCATGTGGGCTTCCAATTAGGATTGGGAAGGTCAAGATGTGGAGGAAGGCGGGTGAGATGAATGCTTCAGTTCATTTTTGTTTTCCTCCTGTGTCTGCAATGGGGAGATGGGAGGGGGTGCCTTCTCCCTAGTATCAAGTCAAATCCACAAGGGGGACAAGAGATGGTCATCTGAAGTTGCTTTAGAGAATCGTATGTGAGGAAGAATGTTCCGAGGATACTGACTAAGTAGTCTTGATAACCGCAGACATTATTGGCTTCATGCACCAGGGCTGAGAAAATCTTTGAGGTCTATTGGCTAACCAGGTCCACCTACATATCCACACACCTAGGCATTTACTGCATGACCTATCTAGAAGAGTTGTTTAAGCTGTTCATCTCTCCATCTTTTGATGAAGTACTCGAGATCATCTATTAGCTTAGATGATGACCTGGTTGTCATGTCTTTCATGTACGTCTGAGTATGTTCTCTATTACACAGGAATCAGCAACTGAGGAGCGCCAGTCCCACCATATGTATTCCAAGGTCAGACAATGGATCTCATGATTTTCCCTGAGGCCAGAGTTTCAATTCAGCAGTTGAGTGGGGGAGTTTCCCAAGAACCCTTGCCTGTAGAATCCTCAGACTTGACTCTTGTGTGTACCAGCTGGTGTAAGATCAGGTTCTGTCCACCTCCGGCACCAATCAATGCATATACCAGTGGGTGAACCTGCCTGGTCAGTTTTCCCCATCTCTCACAAGAAGTAGTGTATGCTACAATTCCCATGGTCCTCCAGTCCCACCTCTTGTTAGTGGGTGCTACAGCTGAGCCAAGCCGGACCCACCCCACAGCCCTAGCACTCATGTGAATCTATGGGTGCTCTAAGCCTTGTCTGGTCCAACTCACCCCCACACCCAGCTTTCAAGTTCACCAACAGGAGCAGCCCCCTAGTATGGGAACACTTAAAGATTGCCTTCCAACCCCAGATTTTGGGTGTGCTGGCAGGTATTACAACCCAACATGTCCTGGATTTCCCCAGAGTTATACACTTTTAAAACCGAACCCAAGATGGCCAACCATGGAGAGCTGGCGTAAGGTAGAGTACAGAGAGGGAGGGACCGAACATGGTGGAAGAATAAACCAGGAAGCATAGAATTGCGGGGAGAGGAGCAAGAACGTCCCTGGACATCGCTGAATTAAGAAGATCCACACAGCTCGGAGGGACAGCCAGAAGAAAGAAAGAAAGAAAGAAAGAAAGAAAGAAAGAAAGAAAGAAAGAAAGAAAGAAAGAAAGAAAGAAAGAAAGAAAGAAAGAAAAGCAAGGCAAGGCAAGGCAAGGCAAGGCAAGGCAAGGCAGGGCAGGGCAAGGCAGCACTCTGTGCTGGGAGTCACAACCCCAGGCATGGGGAAGGTCAGCAGGAGTCTCAGCTGATCCAGAGAAGACAAAGGCAGCTAGAAGAATCTTTTACAAGTACCCCCACCAGTGGTGACAGCAGACCGTGGGAGTGCTGGAGGCCCCGGAGGTGGTGGCATGACTGAACAAAGAGGCTACCAACTTGGGCAGACGGTGGCCAAGCAGAATCCCCAGCAGCCCACTTCCCAACAGGGGAACACTTTTGAGAGAATGTAGTGGGGAGTGGAACCACACTCACTGGAGCCGCAGACAGAGTATCCTGACACTGCTTGGGGCGGCTGGTGGCTCCGGCGGAGTTCCCTGCTGTGCAGCACAGGCCCCACAGGTGGTGGCATAACTGAACATAGAGGCTACCAACCTGGGCAGAGGTGGCAGCAAGCTGGGGCCCCAGCAGCCCACTTCCCAAAAGGGGAGTACCTTTGAGAGAAAAGAGGAGAGTTGAGCCACACTCACTAAACCTACCCAGAGCAAAGACAAGAAGCCCCAAGGCTACAAAGTTTCTCACCTGCTCTCTGTCCCTGTGGGCACACTCAAGACAACACCTAGCCAACAAACAGCAGGGGAACCAGGCTGCAGAGAAATAAATCCAGGGGCAAACAAAACTACTCAACACTCCACTATCACCTACTGTCCCCAATAGGGCAAGGAGAATTACGCTTCTGCATACACTCCATGCAGCAGTAACTGGACCACACCCGCTCTAGGCTATAGCACTGAGGTTAGAATCTGTGGACAAGCAAGTCAGAGGCTGAAATCCCAAAATGACAAGAAACAACAACGCAATGGGGAGAAGTATCAGAAAAAGTAATGATTCAGATGAAAGAACCAGCACTTCCCCCCAAAACAACCAAAAACTAATCTCAATCTCCAAGATCCAAGATGAAGGCATTGAGGAGTTAGCAGATAAGGAATTTAAGAAAATAATGATAAAATTCATCAGAGACAGCCAGAAACACTGGGACGAGTTCAAGGAATTCAAAAATCATGTCATTGCAGAAATAAAACAAGTCAAAAATGGAATCCTTGACTTAGAGCAGAAAGTTAAGAGTCTAAGCAACAGGATGAATACAGCAGAGGTTAGAATATCAGAAATGGAAGACAATCAGAATGAAAGCATGCAGCTCATCAAACAGCTGGAGACAAACCTGAACAGAGCCAATAGGACCATAGAGGAAATGAAAGACAACCTCAAAAAAGTCAAATATCAGAATAACAGGCCTTCCTGAAGGAGGGGAAAGAGAGACAGGTTTGCAACAGGTGCTCAATGAAATAATACAGGAGAACTTCCGAAATACTGGAAACATAAATCCAGCACAAATACAGGATGGACAGAGAACCCCCAACAGATTTGACCCAAAAAATCCTCACCCAGACATGTGGTCCTAAAGCTCCTCTCCAGTGAATACAAGAAAAGTATTCTGAGACAAGTACGAAGAAAAGACAAGATTATTTTCAGAGGAAATCCAATCAGGATTATGGCCTACCTCTCAGAAGAAATACTCCAAACAAGGAGAGAATGGGGTAAAATCTTTCAAATCCTGAAGCAAAACAACTGCCAACATAGAATAATGTACCCAGCAAAGATTTCATTTGCGTTTGAGAATGAAATTAAGGTTCCATTGTGTAATGGTCAACACTCTGGACTCAGAATGAAATTAAATGCTTCCACAGTAAAGAGAAACTAGAACAATACGCCAGCATGAAAACAGCTCTAGACAATCTTTTTAGAGGGTGGTAAACCCAGAAAGAAAAAATGAAAACCAAAATCAAACATGGCAAATGGGAAGACCTCCCCAATAAAGTCCACATGAGGAAACACAATTAATCAGAAATACTAACAGATGCAAATACACACTTGCATGCTTACACATGCTCATGGTAGGTCAAAATCGCAACCTCTCTGTATTATCTTTAAACACAAATGACCTAAATTCATCAATCAAAAGACACAGAATAACAGAATGGATCAACAAACAGAACCCAACAATCTGTTGCCTACAAGAAACACGTCTAACAAAAAAGATGCTAAGAAACTGAAAGGGATGGAAAAAGATATTTTCTGCCAATAGATGAGGAAAAAAAGACTGGAGTAGCTGTTCTAATCTCAGATGACTCAGATTTCAACGTGACAAACAACAAAGGGGACAGAGATGGGCACATTATATTGCTGAAGGGAACTTTCCAGCAGCAAGCGGTTACCATTATAAATATCTATGCACTGAACACAAGTACACCCAGCTATGTGAAGTAATTGCTGATGGACTTAAGGGGAGACATAGATGCACATACAATAATCATGGGAGACCTCAAACCCCATTAACATCAATAGACAGAGCCACAAAACAGCAACTCAACTGAGAAACAATAGAACTCACATAGACCATAGAACAAATGGACATGGTAGGCATTTACAGAACCCTCCACCATACGGATACAGGATGTACATTTTTTCACCAGTACATGGCACTTTCTCCATAATTGACCACATGATAGGGCACAAAGCAACTTCAAAAAAGTCAGAATCATACCATGAACCTTCTCAGACCACCAAGAGTGAAACTGGAAATCAACAAATAAAAATGCCCCAGAACCCCAAACCTCTGGACATACTATAGGGTGGTATTTATCAAAACAGCCTGGTACTGGCACAAAGATAGAGAGGAGGATCAATGGAGCAGAAAAGAAACAACAGAAGGGAACCCACACAGATACAGCAAAATAATCTTTGACAAAAAGACAGATGACAATTCATGCAAATGGGAAGGTCTATCCAATAAATGCTATTGGGACAACTGGTTAATAGCCTGCAGAAACAAGAAGATAGACCCATACCTTTCACCATAAACTAAGATCCAATCTAAATGGATGAAAGATCTAAACCTACATCCAGAAACCTTCAGACTTTTGGAAAAAAATGTTGGAAACACCATGCAAGATTTAGGTGTAGGCCCTGACTTCCTAAAAAGAACACCAAAGCAATAGCAATCAAGACCAAAATAAACAAATGGGACTACATCAAACTAAGAAGCTTCTGTACAGCAAGGCAAACAAGAAAGTAAAAAAGCAATCCACAGAATGGGAGATCTTTGCACACTACATAGGTGACAGGGTACTTATCTCCAGAATATACAGGATCTCCAGAACAACCAGAACACCAAAACAAACAAACTACTCAAGCAATGGGAAAGGGAAATGAGCAGACATTTCGCAAAGGAACAAACGCAACTGGCAAACAAACATTAAAAATGCTTAAGTTTCCTGGCAATAAGGGAAATCCAAATTAAGACATCAGTGAGGTACCACCTAACACCAGTAAGAATGGCCCACATACAAAAAAAAAACCACCAACAACACTTGCTGGCAAGGACGTGGGGAAAAGGGAACCCTACTCCACTGCTAGTGGGACTGCAGGTTTGTGCAGCCTCTATGGAAATCAGTATGGAGAACGCTCAAACAACTGGAAAACTGCATACTATATGATCCAGCAATACCACTTCTAGGAATATATTCAAAACACCTGTTACATGAGAAAACAATATGCACCCCTATGTTCATAGCAGCACAATCAATAATTGCAAAAACTTGGAAGCAACTGAAATGCCCATCAACAGAAGACTGGCTAGGAAAGCTATGGTTCATTTACTCCATGGAATACTACTCAGCTATTAAAAAAAAAAAAAAAAAAAAAAAAAAACGAAATGCAGTTCTTTGTGGCCAAACGGGCCCAACTGGAAACCACTATGCTAAGGCAAATGAGCCAATCCCAAAGGTTAGATACCACATGTTTTCCTTAATTTAAGATGAAATGATGTCAATTCGAAATATATTACCTGTAAATTGTAATATTTCAATCTCAAACTGCCTGAATCACATGCAATAAGATATTGTGATATAATCAATGAACCAATAATAAATGTGAGTCAGACTGCTTATGGTCTACATCAAAGAATTGTAAAACCTAATACACTTTTAAGACCCTATGCTACTTGGTAATGGTGCGGGAGGGCAGAGAAATCTTCCATCTCCTTAGAAGTATAACCTATGGAGAACATAACAGGTAACTTATAAACAACAGACGCGAATCAGCATTAGACAATAGTAAAACTACAAAGACATACAGGGGGAATCAAGAGCGATCCTGACAACCACTTAATAGGAGATCATATGCACAGAGCAGGGGTGGGGGGCCCCAGAGTGGAACAGGTGGACAGGAGGAGGCTTGTATCCCAACCCTTGGAGACTCCCAGATCCCCACCAAGGACTATCAGTACAGGCACCAAGGACTACACCCAAGGGCCAAGGAGACCATGGGGAAATGGAGTGCCTTCGGAGTCTGATAACTCTGAGGTCATCCACTCCCTCTCAGATCTCCCACATGGGATGGAAGAAGCCCAAATCCTTCCTCGCAGGATCTAATGTCATCGGAACAACAGCTAGGAGCCCTGAGTGGTCTGCAGAAACAGAAGAACAATAAACTCCCTTCGGGACTAGGGAGAGGAGCATTCTCTGGTCCTTACTTAGTTCCAACTTTGGATCCCCATCCTCTCTGGCAGTGACCATCAGGGTCGCTCTGGAGCCCCCCACACCCGCCCCCAAAACAAAATAAAATAAAAAAAAATTAGAATAGATAGAGAACAACAAGGAAAGCTTAGAGCCAGACAGGAAATGGCCAGCTTGGACTCACATATACCTTACTAGGTAGGACACGAAAATAAATTACTCCTCACTGGGGTATTGAAGGTTTTTCTGCACACCCCTCCTAAAACTGTTCTGTGCCTCAACTGTTGACATATACCTTGTTAAAGTTATAAGCCAGTTTGGACTATCCTAAAATCTGCCAAGTTCAGTAAAAATTATGCTTCAGCACTATAAACTGCTAAATACAAAAAGACAAGACAGCTGAATAAAGCCTTAAAGCCATTTTAAGGTGTATAACAGCTGATTGTGTATAAACCAAAATAGAAATATCAATTAGCTAGTCACAAGACATGGTTAGGAACTTGCATTTTCTGACATATCAGTCACTCAATACCATGTCAATTAACTCCATAATGTTATAATGGATTTATTTATTTTTATTACAAAGTCAGATATACAGAGAGGAGAGACAGAGGAAGATCTTCCATCTGATGATTCACTCCCCAAGTGAGCACAATGGCCGGTGCTGCACCGATCCGAAACCGGGAACCTGGAATCTCTTCTGGGTATCCCACATGGATGCAGGGTCCCATTGCTTTGGGCCATCCTCGACTGCTTTCCCAGGCCACAAGCAGGGAGCTGGATGGGAAGTGGAGCTGCCGGGATTGGAATGGGCACCCATATGGGATCCCGGGGCATTCAAGGCTTGGACTTTAGCAGCTAGGCCACGCCACCGGGCCCCAAAATGATATAAATTGTTGTTGATGTTATGTTATGGCTTTTAATTGGTTGGGATGACATTCTGCCAGCTCTGCTCTCATACCAGAGATGGTCTCCCCAAGAGACTGTTGAATTGATCTGGACAATAAGATGCTGGACTCTATGCATGGTACATGCTTGCAATGAAAGAAGCATGACTGGATTTGAACTGTAATACTGCAATAAAGTGGAGTAATCCACCATGGGGGGGAGGGTAAGGGGAGGGGTTGGGGGGACCCCAGAGCCTATGAGATGGTGTCATAAAATGAAATGTAATAATAAAGAAAACAATCCCAGTTTGCATAATTCACTTTATTTCTGTTATACAATTGGTTACCTAGAAAAAGCTTGTGTAGCCAGCTGCCTCTTCCAGCTCAGATCTTTTGTTTTTCTTCCTATTTTTGCTGCTACCTAAAGTTATGCTACACCAAATACTCATCAAAAGTGTTTAACTCCCACTTTCAGAAACAATTTCTTAGATCAGTGTCTCTGGACAATAAATTTCTTTCGTTCCTCCGGTTCTTCAAATAATCTATGAGTCATCCTCTTTGATTGCATTATGAATTTTCTGTTGCACAGACTGAACAGTCTATGAAATTTTACTATTATACGATAGACTCTGACACAATACTTAACAATATTGTAGCTATATGATGGTGTGGAAACCACACACCTTTGTTAAAAAAAAAACCATGCTTCAACTTAGCAATTTTTACTTTTTCTGGGATAGTCTGATACTCTCATGTTTCTGGGTAGCGTTAATGAGCCACAGTTGGTAGTCAGCTTTGTGATCTGAATGAAAACCACCAAGACGAGCATACTGTGCTGCCAAGCTATGATGGTTAGTGGGTTAGCTGTGCTAAGTGCTTTTTGGACCACTTGAGAAGCACCTGTATGCATGAGTATGTCTCCGTTTGCTGATCAGAATAATATCCAGTTGCCTGAGAAACCAAAGTTCTTTGCATTTTAGGCTTGCCATGACATGGCACTCACTGGTGACTGCAGACTCAAGCTCTATATCTGTAACTCCAGTTTCCTTAAATTTAATATATAAAATTTAGTATGCAAAACCAGTCCAAAGAACTTGTAGAAAATTAAATTAGGAGCTATGTTTGAGGACCACTGCCATGTCATAGTAGGCTAGGCTTCTGCTTCTGGTTGGATTCTGACTGCTCCATGTCTGATCCAGCTACTTACTTTTTTTTTAATTAAATTTATTCATTGATTACATTGTGTTGTAATTACATAGAATCTGGGATTCTCCCCCCACCCTCCCCCCATGGTGGGTTCCTCCACCTTGTTGCATAACCACAGTTCAAGTTCAGTTGAAATTCCCTCTTTGCAAGTATATTCCAAGCATAGAGTCCAACATCTTATAGTCCAGTCAAGTCCAACTACTTATTGGGTAGACCCTCTCTGATCCAGCTACTCACATGACCTCGGAAAGCAGAAGTGGATGGTTTTAGTCCTTGAGACCCTGCACCACCTTGGGAAACCTGGAAGAAACTTTGGGTTCTTGACCTCATATCATCCCAGCTCTGCATACTGCAGTCATTTGGATAGTGAACCAGCAGATAGAAGATACTATCTATCTATCACTCCTTTCTGTAACTCTGCCTTACGAAAGAAAATAAAAGAAATCTAAAAAAAGATAAGTTTGCAACATACTGTGGTGTGTCATGTTATATTGCCACTTAAAAATGCCAGTCTACCATATGGGAGAACTTAAGGAAGTTTTAGCCACTGCACTTCCAATCCAGCTCCCTGCTAATGTACTTGGTGAAGCATCAGAAAATGGGCTGAATGCTTGAGCACCTGCCACCACATGGAGTTCCAAGCTCCTGACTTCAACCTAGTCTGATCCTAGCCATCGTGGGCATTTGAGAGCAAGCCAACAAAAAGCAGATGTATCTCTCTCTTTCTGTCTCTCTGTCTCTCTGTCTCTGTTTCTCTCTCCTTGTCCCCCTTGTGTGTGTGTGTATGCATGTGTGTGTCTTTCTCTCCATGTCATTCTGCCTTTCAAATAAATATATATATCTTTGAAGAAATGAAATATTACCTCATTTTTTAAAACATGTGATCCATTTTATACAAAAAACTTTTAAATACACACATTCTTCTTTCATAATAGCATTTTTAATAAACTTTCTGAAGACCCCTCCTACCTCTCCTGCTGGTTCTCATCCTCTATCAAACCTCAACAGAAGCAATTGACAACAGTTTATCATCTGCCAAGGCCAGATCCATGTCTATGCTCTGATTTGAAGATGTCTTACTATCCGGCACCTCCAGTTCTCCCTCCATTCTTTTTCAGCTATCTGAACTTTCCATATAACATGAATCATCTGTTCCATTTGTGTCAGTTAGAGACAGTTCATGCTTATCTTTAGTCTACAAGCCACTGCTCATGATGTTTAATGAATTGAAAAATCCTGCCTCTCTTAAAATACAGCCCAAATTCCACTTCTTCCAAAGTCTCCATGTCTCTATTCACATTTATTTGTTTTGTAATACTGTAATCTCTAGTCCTCATTCTTACTCAGGAAACGTATTGACCCTTTGTTACTTAACTCTTCAGTCCCCTTTTTTCTTAAAGATTTATTCTTATTTGTTTGAAAGGCAGAAAGACAACGCTGCCTGGAAAAGAAGAGGGGAAAAGACAGAAAGTGAGTGAGAGTGGTCTTTCATCCACTGGCTCACTCCACAAAGCACTACAACAGTGGTCATGGCTATACCCAGGACCTAGAATTGATGTGAATGTCCTTTATGGGTGGTGTGGGCCCATTTCCCACATATATTTGCAGGCAGTTGGATGAGAAGCAGAGCAATGGGTACTCAAAGTGGCACTCATGTGGAATGTTGGCATTGCAAGCAGCAGCATAATCCTCCATGCCACCACTCTGGAATCAGCTCCTTACTCATAATCTTTTAGTAAATGTGCCTCATCTCATATTATTAGTTTCACATCAAATTGTGTTCCATATTTCGAACTTCTTTTCTACTTTTAAAATAGTTTGCAAAATACTTCATAGGTGAGGTATCTAATAGATACTTGTTAAAGAAGTTTAAAGATTTCAGATCTTTTTCAATGCTTAATTTATACCCACTCGTCATAATTATTTATTTTCAATTTCAGTTCAAGAGTATACTTAAAATAATTTCATGATACTCATTTAGTTTTCCAAATATCTCTTTAAAATGCAATGTTTCATTATATTGGATGTGAATAAGTGAACATTATGAAAAGGGAATATAAATTAGGGGTTCTGCATGGTGGCTTAGCAAGCTAAGCCTCTACCTGCAGTGCTGAGATCAGTATGGGTGTCAGTTCAAGTACTGGCTGCTCCACTTCTGATCCAGTTCTGTTACAGCCTGAGAGAGCAATGTAAACTGGCCTAAGGCCTAAGGACCCACATAGGACACAGACAAAAAGTTCCCAGTTCCTGGTTTTGCATCCTCTCAGATCATTTGGGGAGTGAACCAGAGAAGAAAGATCTCTCTAGCTCTACCTCTCCATAATTCTGACTTTCAAGTAAAAATAAAGAAATAAATAAATATTTTAGAAGGGAATAAAATCTGAATCGAGAACAAGAGAGTAAGGATACATTAAAATATCTAGAGAAGGATCAGCCAAGGAGAAGCAAAGATAGTGCAATCCTGGGAAGTGGGAGCTATCTGGCTGATGGCTGAGGTCACCTGCAGAACCTGTGGATGCAGGGAAGCAACAGGAAAGAAGCAGAGACAGTGGAGTGGTACTGCAGCAAACAGGTACCTGCAAATTAATCATTAGAAATGAAGAATACAATATAGCAAAGTAAACATTCAGTGGGAAGCGTCAATAATAGAATGAGTGAGGCACAAGAATCTCAGAACTGGAAGACAGCTCCTGCAAAAATGCTACAAAATCAAGAATTGGAAGAGGAATGGAGTAAAGCTAAGAAATCCATGCAAGAATGAAGTGACACCATCAGAAGCCCAAACATGGGAATTACAGGATTTCCTGAAGACCGGGAAAGAGAACATGGATTAAAAGATGTATTCAATGAAATAAAAGAAACCTGAACCAAACCATAATACACCCAATGCTGAAGTGACAGGACCAAATCACTATCTGTCAGCATTAACCCTAAATGCCAATGGCTAAAACTCATCAATCAAAAAATATAGATTAGAAGACTAGATTAAAAAAGAACTTGTTAATCTACTGCCTGCAGGAGACACTTCTCACCAATAAAGATATGCAAAAAATGAAAGTGAAAGGATGAAAAAGTATATTGCATGTTAATGGTAAGTGAAAACAGTGGCCAGGTTAATATCAGATAGTATAGATTTTGACATGAGAAGCATTAAAAGGGATAAAGAAGGACACCACGTATTATTAAGGGATCCATTCAGCAAGAAAAAAAAATCATGACAATAAATACATACTTACCAAATGCCAGGGCACCTAGTTATGTGAAATAAATATTAAAGGGTTTAAAGGGATAAATAGATGCTAATACAATAATAATAAGGGACCACAACACCCCACTAACTTCAGTGAACAGACTGAAGTGACTGAAACTCAGCAAGTAAACAACAGAGTTCACACAGACAATGGAGCGAATAGACTTATTCGATTGATATCTATGAAACTTTCATCCTACACCGAATTTCCTATTGTTTTTTCATGAGTACACAGAGCCTTCTCAAACTGCTCAAATTCTATACGACAAAAGAAGCCTCCAAAAAATTTTTTAACTGGAATCACACCATGCATCACCTCAGATTACCATAAAATGAAATCAAAATAACCCAGAAGATGTGCAGATATGTGGACACTGAACACCATGCTGCTAACTGGGCAATAGTTTATAGAAGAAATCAAGCAGAAAAAATGAGACAAATGAAGGTATCAACAAAACATAAAAACTTGCAGGATACAGTCAAGACAGTGCTAAGAGGTAAGCTCATTTCAATCAGTGCCTATGTCAAAAAATTAGAAAGGCACAAGGCAAATGGGCTAACCATAGATTTGAAGCAGCTAGGAGGAAAAAAGCAAAATAACCCCAAGATTAACAGAAAAAAAAGAAATAATCAAAATAAAGGAGGAAATAAACCAAGCAGAGGACAAAATAACAATACATAAAATCAACAAGTCAAAGAGCTCATTCCTTCAGGAAATAAAAATAGATTCTCCATTAGCTCAACTAATCAAAAAAAAAAGTGACAGATGATGTGAATCAATATAATCAGAAATGAAAAAGGAAATACGACCATGGATAACTCTGATATACATAAGATAATCAGGGACTGTTATAGACAACTTTATGTCAACAAACCGGAACGTCTAGAAGAAATGTTCTGAACACATACAGCATACCAAAATTGAAGCATAAGATACTTCTAAGAAATTTCAAAAGAGCTATAACCAAAATGGAGATTAAATCAGTAATTAAATCTCTCCCAGAAAAAAAACTTCAGGACTTCACTACTGAATTTTACAAAACATTTCAACATTTATTCCTTTTCTCCATAAGTTGTTCAAAACAATAGAAATGGATGCAAACCTTGCAAACACTTTATACGACACCAACATTAGCTTAATCCCCCAGAAAACAGAGACACAACAGAAAAAGAAAACTACAGACTGATATCCCTGTAAAACATAAATGCAAAAATCCTCAACAAAATGTTAGCCAACAGAATCCAACAATACATCAGACAGAGCATTCACATTCACAAGGTGGGATTTATCCTTGGCATGAATGATGTAGCACACACTAATTAATAAACGTGATACACTATATCAAGGACAAATCTAAGCCGTGTGAGAACTTCAACAGATGCAGAGAAAGCATTTGATAAAACTCAGCACCACTTCATGCTTACACAAAACACCTAAAGAAGGAACATTCTGCAACACAAAGCAATGTATAAACTCCCAACACCAGCATCACACTAAATGGGAAAAGACTAGAAGCTTTTCCACTAAAATTCAGAAATAGACAAGAGTGTCCATTTTTACTGCTGCTATTCAACATGGTGCAGAACTCCCCACTAGAGCTATGTGACAGGAAAAAGAAATTAAAGGAATTCAAATTTGAAATAAAGAATTAAAAGTATCCCTGTTGCAGAAAAGATGTTTCTCTACATAGGAGAACAAAAAGACTCCATCAGAAAACTATTGGAACTCACAAGAAAGTTTGGCAAGATAGTGGGGTACAAAAATCAATGAACATAAATCGATGGTCTTAGTAAACGCAAACAACCGTATGGCTGAGAAAGAGCTTGTAAGAGCAGTCCCCTTTAGAAAAGTATAGAAGAGCCTTAAATACCTTGGAATTAACCCAAAGATGTTAAAAACCTCTATGAAGAAAATGACAAAACATTAAAAAAAAATAGAAAAAGACATAAAAAGATAAAGAAATTTACTATGTAATGAGATTGGTAGAAACATCAAAATGTCCATATTACCAAAAGTAATCTACAGATTCAATGTAATCCCAATCAAAATCCCAACAACATTCTTCTCAGAAACAGATACAGAAATTCATCTGGAAATACAAAAGGCCATAAATCGCCACAGCTATCTTGAAGAATAAAAGCCAACTCAGCCTTCAAACCAGAGATGGTCTCCCCAAGAAACCGTTGAATGCATCTAGACAATATGATGCTGGACTCTATGCCTGGTATATGCCTGCAATGAAAGAATCTGGACTGGATTTGAACTGTAATATTGCAACAAGGTGGAGGAATCCACCATGGGGGGAGGGCACGGGGAAGGGTTGGGAGAATCCCAGAACCTTGAAACTGTGTCATAAAATGAAATATAATAAAAAAATTAGAAAAAAGAAGAATAAAAGCCAACCTGCAGGAATCACAATTCCAGACCTCAAGACGTACTACAGGGCAATGGTAATATGTCTGGTACCAGTATAGGAATGGAGAAGATCAATGAAGCAGAATAGAAACCACAGAAGGGAGCACACATATATATAGCTAACTAATATTCCTCAAGAGAAAATAACCCAGGAGAAAACACTTGTCTCTTCAGTAAATGCTATTGGACAATTGGGTAGGAGCCTGCAGAAGTTAGAAGCAAAATTCCCACCTCACACAAAAACCAGCTCTGAACGGATCAAGACCTAAACCAGAACCCATCAGCCATCAACCTATTAGAAGAAAACAAAGGAAGCAATACGCCAGCAATCGGAGTAGGCAAAGATTTCTTGGAAAAGTCACCAAAAGCACAGGCAGCTAAAACAAATGGGATATCAAATTAAGAAGCTTCTGTACAGCAAAAGGATGATCACTAAAGTGGAGTAATAACCCGCAGAATGTGAGAAAAATCTTTGTATGCTACGCAATCAATAATGGACTAATATGTAAAAATCAAAAAGATTTTCAGAAACTTGATGACAGCAAAATAAAACAACCCTGTTATGAGGTGGGTTGATGGGCCTGGTACATTAACCAAGCTGCTAAAGTCCTCACCTTGCATGCACTGGGATCCCACATGGGTGCCAGTTCTAACCCCAGAAACCCTAATTCCCACCCACCTCCCTACTTGTGACCTGGGAAAGCAGTCAAGCATGGCCCAAAGCCTTGGGACCCTGCACCCACGTGGGAGACCCAGAGCAGCCTCCGGGCTCCTGGCTTCTGATGGCACAATTCTGGCCATTGCGGCTGTTTGGAGAGTGAATCATTGGATGGGAGATCTTCCTCTGTCTCTCCTCCTCTCTGTATATGTGACTTTCCAATAAAAAATTAAAATAAATCTTAGGAAATAAAGAAGGGTTAACAAAATGACCAGGCATAAAATATCTAATAGATTCAAATAGCTAACAGACGGATTGAAAAAATGCGCAGACTCCACAACTATTAAGGAAATGCAAATAAAAACAACATTGAGGTTGTACCAAACTCCAAAAGATTGGCCTACACTCAGTGATATACTAACAACACCTCTTAGAATGGATGTTGGTGAGAATGTAGACCAGTGTGAAAACTATGGAAGTCAGTTAAGAGTGTTAAGACAACTGAAAATGACCCAGCTATCCTACTCCTGGTACTATTTCTAAAAGTGACATTTGAATATTAGAAAGTTACTTGCACTCTTATATTTATAGAAGCACAGTCTACAATAGCAATCACAAAACTGAAATGTCCACTGAAAGTGGGATGAAGAAACTGTTACATCTACTCCATGAAATGCTACTCAACCATTAAAAAAAAAATGAAATACCCCAACCGTAGGCAATGACCTAAGCTTCATTGTGCCTTGTCCAGTGTTACACTGCTGGAAGAGAAATAGCTAAAAACTGGCAGGCATTCTGGGCCTCGTTAATGACAAATTTGTGTTAACTATAACAGCATGCCAGCATAGATGCCTTTTAATTTTATTTTATTTTCTTATTTTTAGGTATGTTGAGGGGCAGATACCAGCATGCCAAGATAGGATTTGGGGACACATGCACAAGTGTGAATGGATCCTGAACAGGCAGGCAGGGCCCCATGCTGGCACAGCACAATGCTGGAGAACCAGGCTTCAGGATCTGTGGGTATGGGGTGGGAGACTGTGTGTGGCTCAGGGAAGCAGGTCTGGAGATTGGTGGGATGGAGGGATGCTGAAGGAAAATATAACAGGTGAGGAGTCACTTATGAATGCCTTACACAAACCAGGTTACTGTGCTTGCAGGTAAACAAGGAGGTTGAGACTGGGTAGTTTTGAGGAGGGAAACCAGAGGAACTTTGGGGGGGTAAACCAATACACCTACCCATGTGGAGATCTGAGCTGGTTAGCATTGATGGTATCAACCACTACCTAGCAGTGCACACCAAAGCCATGACTGGAAGGCCTGCCTGGCAGGGCTCAACAATAACACCTGCCAATAAGTGTTGGGGCAGTGTATGAACAATCTCAAACTGGGCCATGACATTAGCAAACTCACACAAGAACTGGGTTTGGGAGCTGATTCTGTTGGAAAGCATAGTCTCAATCCTGTGGGACTACCATGCCAGCTGGTTTGTTCAAAGGCTCAGGGAGTTGATGGGCTGAGCTAGGCATGACCGTGGAACCTCCAACACTCATGGGTACTGGAGTTAGGTACAGGCCAGGTTTGTTCAGGCTGTAGCACCCTCAGGCACACCCAAGAACTGAGTGTGGGGCAGGTCAGGCCACAGCATCCACCAGCACACACAAAGGGCAACACTAGGCGGTCAGACTGTGCTGGGTAAGGACCTAGAACCTGGTGGCATGTGTGAGATCTGGGTCTGGGAGTGGGCCTGGTGGACAATCTTGCAGAACTGCCCTGGTGGGTCATTGCTCCCACTGGTGAGCATGTGAGTCAGGGTTGTTTGTTGATTAGACTATTAAGGGCTGCTTCATTTGTTGCCAACTTTCTGGCTTGGCTCTGTGGGAGTGAGCTTGGTTGGGGAGTTATTAGAACACCCCTACTTGGCTGAGATTCCCACTAGTGAGTTTGAGAGCTAGAATGGGGGTGGTTAACTGGGCTGGACATGGCTGTAGCACCTCTTGGCATGGGTATGGACCGGGCCTGGGGTGTGTCAGACTGTGCTAGATCCTTGCACCTGCTGAACCACACAAGAACTAGGTCTGTGGGGTGGACTAGGCATGGCTGGGCTGTAGCATGCAACAGTAAGAGCTGGAATGGCTGTGGGATGGTCTGGCAAAGCTGCTTTTCCTGCCAGGACAAGAGGTGGGTCAAGTTAGGTTGGGCCAAGGACCCACCAGTGTGCACAAGATCTGCCACTGGGAGGTGACATGATAGAGGTGTTTGGGGAACTCCTCTGTCAGGACATAATCCCTGCAGGTGAGTGCACGAATCAAGGATGAGAGTAGCCCACACCAAACTAGGTTGTGGAACCAGCTGGCATACGTATGGGTCAGGTCTGAGGATGGTCCAGGTTGTGACAGTTCATAACACCCACTGGTAGATCTGAGAATCAGGAAAAAGACAAAGGATGGGCTGTGTCAAAACACAGTACCAGCAGGCTCACATTAGGGCAAGGACTTGGTGCTGCCTGGGATGGGCTATGCTGTAGCACCCACCAGCATGAGCTGGAACTAGAAATGGGCTGGGCTGAGCCAGGCTATAGCACCCACTGGTGGATACTGAGATGAAGGGAGCCATGCCAGCTTGGGCCATAGCTCCCACCAGACCTGAGATTGGAGGTAAGCCCAGCAGGGTGGCTGCAAGCACACCCATGATGGGCCACTGTTCCCACTGGTAAGCATGAGAACTGGTTTTAGGTGTAGACAAACCTGGGCAGGGCTACAACATCCATGGAACTGCATGTGAGCTGAGTTAGAGGGAGAACCAGGTTAGGCTAAGCGAATGTATCCACTGGCACATCCATGAGCCAAAGTGCAGGCTGGTTGGGTTTTACCACTACATCAGCTAGCAGGTACTGGAACTAGGGGGCAAGTCCTATCAGACTAGACTACAGAACCACCTGAAAAGTACAAGATCCAGGACTAGGAGTGGGCCCAACAGGGTCACTGTGGGCACCTCTGTGATGAGCTGCAATTTCCACTCTTGCGCATGAGAACCAAGGATTGGGAGCACTCCTGGCCAGACAGATAGTGGAGTTGGTTGGGTTGAGCTAGGCTTCAACTCCCATTAATGTGTGTAAGAGTCAAATGGGATTTGGAACATACTGGACCAATCTACTGCACACATTGGCATGCACAGGAACCACGGTTGGGGATACGCCTAGTGGGAGTTATTTGGAGTCGCCCTGAATAGGCGACTAGGCTGCTGTTCCTGCTGGCGTATGTAAAGGCAGAGTGTCTGGTGGGCAGTTAAGCTGTGCTGCAGCGTCTATTGGTTTGCATATGAAATTGTGCTGGAGACAGAAGGGAGTATATAGACTGATGTGGGTGATAGATGCGCATCCCTCTCAACTATGTATACATCATCAAAAAATGAAATGAATTTATTATTTAAAAAAAAGAAATTCTGCCCTTTATGACAAAATGATTCCAATTGGAGTGAAATAACCCATTAGCAAAAGGACAAATATCATGCATTCTTTCTGATATAAGGCAAGATTTGTGCAAAATAAAAGCAAATCCAGAAATATAGGTAAACAAGTACATACATATATTCTCATAGATGGCCTGTATAATGGAGGCTAGGATACGAGGAAGTGAAAATTAATTGCAGCATGCATCCCCATTACTGAATGGAAACAGGACTCCCAAGGAAACCATTAAATACATCTTGATAGCATGATACTAGATTTTCTGCCATTGCCTATACTGACAATACCATGATGCACGGACATAGGGGAATGTTGGACTTGTTACAATTTCTGAAGGACTTTACTATTGTAATATGGAGGAAAAATAGTGGTATGGGGGGGAAGCTGAAGGGACCAAGGAGAGGAGCAGGGAACGTTTATATCTATAAAATAGGCTTGTAAAATAGCCTGTGATCTGAAAAAAAAAAAAGATAAAATAAACCTAAGAGCACAGCGCAGTGGCCTAGCAGCTAAAGTCCTTGGCTGGAACGCACCAGGATCCCATAGTGGCACTGGTTCTAATCCCGGTAGCCCTGCTTCCCATCCACCTCCCTGCTTGTGACCTGGGAAAGCAGTTGAGGAGATGGTCCAAAGTCTTGGGACCCTGCACCCGCTTGGGAGACCCAGAAGAAGCTCCTGCCTTCTGGCTTCAGATTGGCACAGCTCTGGCCGTTGTGGCCACTTGCGGAGTGAACCAGTGGATGGAAAATCTTTCTCCTTCTCTCTATAAATCTGACCTTCCAATAAAAATAAATAAATCTTTTTAAAAATAATATATACCAGAAAGGGCTTTACAAAGGTTGGTTTAAAAGGTTCTTAATAGACACCACTGGTACCATTATAACGTTTCTGGAGAGAAAATGCATTCCAAAGCACATGTTAACAATGGAATATATTTGCTATAGTAGCAACCAAAATTTAAAATATTTTTCCTTTGGAGTAATCTCCAAATATCTGGAAGCTCAAAATTCTAGCAGTGTCATTCCTTGTTGGGTGACAGCAAGGACTTCCTGCCCACTCAGAGAGCATCAGCCAAACACGTAGGTTGTACAGGAGGCTGTCAGCCAAATGTACTGGAGATTATGAACACTAAAGGCTATTTTGACTTTAAAACTTGAAATTTATTGCTACAGGAACAATATTTATCTTAATTTTCATTTATGGATTCTCTTGTATGTTTCGATGCTATTTTAGTTGCTTTTCTAAAAAGACTCTTCCTTTGTTTTTTTAAGATTTACTTATTTTTCTTGCAAAGTTGAGTATACAGAGAGAAGGAGAGACAGAAAGGAGGATCTTCCATCCACTGATTCACTCCCCATGTGGTCGCAATGGCTGGAGCTGCGCTGAATTGAAGTCAGGAGCCCGGAGCCTCTTCCGGATCTCCCAAGTGGGTGCAGGGTTCCAAGGCTTCAGGACACCCTCGACTGCTTTCCCAGGCCACAGGCAGGGAGCCGGATGGAAAGCGGGCCGCTGTGATTAGAACTGGGGCCCATACGGGATCCTGGTGCATATAAGGCGAAGACCTTAGCCTCAGGTTTCCATGCCAGGCTCTTTCCTTTGCTTTTAAAGAGCCCATATTTGCTCTGAAGACTTTTATACCTAGAATACATTTGCACACATTTTACTACAGCACTGTGTGTGTGACTTTATGCATATGCCATTACTTTAATTTATTGGACAATCTTGTAACTTTGGTTGCGAGTTCGTATGTGACTATTCCATGTCGCCAGCCCCAGAGACGCCGGCTTTCTGTCCCTCATCCCCTTTTCCATGCCCCCTCTTGAAGGAAACATCTGCCTCAAGAGAGTTGTGCATGTCCTTTCCGGGGGCTGGGGGGCAGATCAAAACAAATGTGAGAACCTTTAGGGCTCACTTCTGTCACATGATCTTAGCTCCACTTGACAGAGCGCAGTCACGGGTGGGCCTCAGCATTCCACAGTGAGGGAGCAGGTGCTACAGCATTGCCAACCGTGAGCACAGCAGCGTCGGGGGGAATAGAGGGCCGGTTGCTGACTTCACTCTGCTGCCCTCCTTACACGGCGGATGCCCCAAGCAGCAGGATGCTATGACCATCATAGCCACGACGTACTCATTCTGTGGCAAATTAGAGTTAGGCACTCTGCTTCAAGACAACTTCTTTTGTTTCAGGTATCATCTGTTGAAAAAATAATAATAATAATAATAATCATGGGCCTGGTGCGAGAGCATAGTAAAGTCCTCATCTTGAACGCGCCCCAGGATCCCATATGGACACCGGTTCTAATCCCGGCAGCTCCACTTCCCATCCAGCTCACTGCTTGCGGCCTGGGAAAGCAGTCAAGCATGGCCCAAAGCCTTGGGACCCTGTACCCTCATGGGAGACCCAGAGGAGGCTCTGGGCTCTGGGTTTCAGATCAGCACAGCTCCAGCCTTTGCAGCTGCTTGGGGAGTGAATCATTGGATGGGAGATCTTCCTCTCTGTCTCTCCTCCTCTGTGTATCTGACTTTCCAATAAAAATAAGTAAATGTTAAAACAGTGAGAATGGAATTAAAAGACAAGTTTATTTATTTGCTGCAAAGAAAGATAGGAGTAGCTTTTCATAATAAGCATTTTCTAAGAGCTCCTATGCATGGACTTCAGGTTTTTGCACCATAATAACAGATCTATTAAATCCAGTTCCCGTAAGTTTTTTCAAGCACCCTGGTCACCTAACCCATGACCTCATGCCTCATCAACTTTCTGTACAGTCTTACACTATCCAGCGCCTGCATCCGTGGTGAGCATTGCTATCCTGTCCTAAACATGGGTGGAAATTTTTCTACTATTTTTCATCAAGCCTGAGGCTAGGTTAGTTTTAAAAATGGTTAGTTATGTATGTATTGATTTATACATTTGCCTAATTATTCCATTGGCTTGTTTTCATCTCATCTGAAAGAGAGATAGGGAGAGAAGGACAGAACTGCAAACTGAGAGGGCTGTATATGCTCTGGCCCACTCCCCAAGCGCCCGCACAAGCCACTGCTGGGCCCGGATGAAGCCAGGAGACCAGAATGCAGTGTAATCTTCCTTCTGGGTGGCGGAGGCTGGATCAGAAGTCGTGTCGCTGTGAAACAAACCGGGCACCCTGGTAGGGGAAGCAGGTGTCCCGAGCAGTGATTTAAATGCTGAGTCAAATTTGTTCACCTTTTTTAGCATTTAATTGCCTATATTATTCATAATACACTTGAAATATCAATCTCAACATATTGGTTAGCAGATTTAAAAAAAAAATGGCATGTTTTTGTAAAGAATTAATCTATTCTCTAAGAGTACAAATTTGTATGATATCCTGAGAGTAATTTCAAAACATTGCCACTATGTGAAATATGTGTCTTTTGTCCTAGCAACCCTGGTTCTAGAAATGCAATCTGCGAATGTGTATGTGTATAATGATGTGCACCAGTGACATCCAACACAATGGGAAACAATGAAAATAGGTAAAAGTTAGATGACTGATAAGATGAATTGAGGTACATAACTACAATAGAAAAGTAGGCAGGTTTTAAGAATAAATGCTGGCAATATGTGTAAGTAAAAATATTTTAAAGACTCACATGTTCATTTATTCTCATACATTTTGGTTTAACAAATGTTTTTTTGGGTGCATGCTGCGTTATGGACAGTATCTTAGGTACCAAAATTACACAGTACCTGAAATACATATGATCTCATAATAACACAGCGCCGAGGAGTAGAGTCATGGAGGCAGTCCTGTTCTGACGAGACCGGACGCGTTCAGGGTGGTATGGCCGTAGATGGCAGTACTGTTCTGAACAGAATTATCTGGAGACGTCACCACCCTCAAAGACCACTAATCTGGAAAAGGCTTAGCCAAGCAATTCTAATAGAAAACGATATAAAACTTGTGACCAGCAGCATACAAGTACACCTGTCAGTACAGCTCACCAACAGTATTACAATTTTTGAAATAGCAGATCATTTTTTACATGGTCCCTTTCATTTATTTAATCTGTGTTTTAAAGTCCAGTTAAGTTTTTGTGATAATTAGTACTTTTCTTAATACATTTTTTTTCCAGATTTCAAACCATACTGTGTTTCTGTATCTGTTTTTGACACGTGACTTCCACGCCAGTGCCATGCGGCAGACAGATGAAGCGATCATCAGTGGTACACTGGAACCATTTCAAATTGGCTCACAAGATCTAATTGTGAAATTTCCAGGTGTTTGGCATATCAGTTGTCAAACTAGCAATATGTTAAAATTGGTCGTGGTGGTCAAATCTATTTACAAAATGTAAATTGGTGAACGTTATAAATTAGGGTATTTAGAAAAAGAGAAAGAGATACCAGACTTAACAAAAAAAAGGACTGAATTCTTATTTTATAACAATCTCTTATTTTCATTACCAAATAATTAATACACAATTATTGCCTGTGAGAGTCATTTGAGGCATCCCAACCTCTGCAAAGGGCTCATTTTATTTTCCCATCACTTGGGTAGA
Source organism: Ochotona princeps (assembly GCF_030435755.1). NCBI lineage: Eukaryota > Metazoa > Chordata > Mammalia > Lagomorpha > Ochotonidae > Ochotona > Ochotona princeps. The sequence goes on along the minus strand of NC_080840.1, from coordinate 74,640,611 downwards.
CACCCCGGAATTAGCCACGGTGGAAGCAGTGCCTTCAGCATAGCCTGAAATAGAATTGTCAAAAGATCCATGTTCAGGAAGAAGCTTCATGCTAAGGAATTCACCTTCTTTTTCTCTCAGTCTGTGATTGCCATTGGACACACATGTCAACTCTCTAGATTTTATCTCCGCTTTCTTTTGAATCGGGATGGAGCTCAATATAAAACAGAAGTAAAAATTTGCAGATTATTGAGTTTGCCTCTAACCTCACTAGAGAAATTACCAGGGATTAAGAAACGAGGCCTAGGTGAGCCTCATGGAGATCATGTGAATCACAGAAACTCCAGAAAGTTCTGAATGAGGTCCTCCCGGGTTAGAGTGGGTCTTGTAGCCAATGAAGAAATTCCTAGGGGAAGGAGAAGCATCTGTGGGGAGAGAGACACGGAGATTCAGAGACAGCACGAGAAGGATGCATGTGATGAGACATCAGAGTGATGCAGCTACAAGCGGGGAACACCAAGGAACGCCGGCCACTAGAAGTCTACTAGAAGCGAGGGAGGCTTCTTCCCTACGCAATACAGAGGGAGACAGTCTCCGGTGACATCATAGTTACAGACTTGGAGCCTCTAGAACTAATACGCAACTGCTGTTTCAAATCACAAAATCTGGAACACTGTATCTTAGAGAATAGTCTGTAGACACCAATACACTTTTCTTTCTTTACCATGAATTGAATAAATTCTCAAATCTAAAACCATGCTTCTCTGTATTGAAGAGAACCTTTTTAAAAAACATTATTTAATTTTTGGAAAGTGAGTACAAAGAGAGAAAGGGACAGGGCAAGGAGACAGAAAGATTTCATCTGCTGATTCACTCACCAGATGGCTACACAACCACGGCTGGGCCAGGCTCAGGTCATGAACCAGGAGCTTTGCCTGGGTCTCCCACCTGGTTAGCAGGGGCCCAAACACTTGGGCCATCTCACACTGCTTTCCACAGGCCATTGGAAGGGAGCTTGATCAGAAGAGAAGCATCCTGGACTTGAACCAGTGCCATAAGTGATGCTGCTGCTATGCCAGAATGCTAACCTGAGGGCTTTATCTTTTTAGGGGCTGTGTATGTGACATATTTATGAATAAGATTACCTTATATATCATACCATCTCATGTTAGATGTCATTTTAAAATCAGAAAAGACTATGACAAAGAAATATGAAATGCAAACCCATTATTGATTTCTTGAAAAAATGTGAACCAGTTTTGGTAATGAAAACAGTGGAACTTCTGTCAAACCCAAAGGAACACAGAATAAGCAATAAACAGCATGGGTTTATAACAACAAACCCATGCCAGAGGAACTGATTGATTTCCTTTCAGTTTCATTACAAAATTAGAGCTCACAGGGAAACCTGCAGTAGGCACTGTATATTTCAACATTAGAAAAAAAAAAATACTTAATTGGATTTCATGAAATCCTACTTTAAAATTGAAGTAAAATTGGCCTGCACATTCATACAAATCGAGAACAGGTGAGAAGAATATAAACTAGGAATAATGCTAACAGCAAGACTCTGTGAAAGAGGAACCCAGTGGTGAGTAAGAAGAATCAGGCTTACTTGAGTTCTATTTAACATTGACTGGAACATTCCGGAACAATGGATCACATTCCATGTGGCCATTAAAACAGTATAAGGTCCTGATGAGTGGAGTCCTTGAATCTTATGAAAATACACGAGGCCACAAAAAGCACCAAAATAGAGGCCAGATATAAGATGAACTTTCCCACGTATAGAATGAAAGATGAAATGCTAGGAAGTAGTCATGCTGCTATCTAGGGTTATAGCACTCAGAGAATAACTATATGGTGATAAGTAAAACAGAACACAAGGTGTTAAAGCCTAAACAAGATACTTCCTATTGATTTAGAGACCACAGTGTGTTGTACTGTTAGAAACCCCCCTAGGATCTAACACTTTGAAAACAAATAAAGTAGGCTAAAAAAAATAAATCAGTAAGAACTTATATCATTTCGCTGGTAAAGATTCTTCAGCAAACTGTAGAAGTGATGTTGAGTGTCTATGCTTCAAAGAAATAGATTCGCTCCTGGCAGATAAGGGTATATTTTCCATAAGAGAATTCTGCGGATTGACTGAAATGCAGATATTAGTTCACTCAGTGCAGTTTTACTGAAAATTTAATATGTGATACATGTTGTCCAGGTACAGGCATTTAGCACAAATGGTTCCTGCTATCATGATACTTGCATTTTAATGAAGATAGTGGTATAGGCAAACTCAGCACAAAAAAGGAAATAAGAATACGATGGAATGGGGAACATGGGATATTTTGAGTAGAGTCATTAGTGGTAGAAAATACAACAAAAGGAATCTTGAATAAAAATTAACTGAGGGAATAAATCGCGCAAACATCTACCTTTAGTTTTCCAGATAGATGAAAGAAACATTGCAAAGACCGTGAGACAGAAATATAGTCTGTACATTCAGGAAACAGCAAACAGGACAGCAGAGAGAGCAGGGAGGCAGTTGGACATGGCGTAGAAGCAACCAGAGATGAGGCCCTATAGAAGCATCCTACACTTGTAGCAGTCACAAAGACTCCATTCACGTCTTCTGGTTTCTGGGACATGATTGACAAACAGACAGAACTACTGTCCACTACATCTGCCCCCACAATTGTGCTAAAGTCATGCTTCCTAGAGGACACTCAAGGCTATGCTGGAGCCTAGAGAAAAGTTAATACAGGCCCAATAATGTCCTTCAGAAAGGTGACGCTGGCTTGGGGGCGTGTGAGTCAGTTACAACGTACTCTACAACCGTCCTCCAGCAGCGACTACTGCCGCTGTATGTTCATGGAAAAACAAAGAAGAAGAAAAGAAGTATGAGTAATTGCATGGATTTCAGTTATCTTTACATCAAAAGAAAGTTATGTTTTCATTTTAGTTTCTGCTCTTAGATGTATCGTCTTTCATTGTGTGCCCTGATATGAAGGCTGAGCCCATTTTCTCTTATGGCACTCACTGCTGTGAATCCAGACTGTCGGCCTGGGCGGGTCCTTCTCTCTTAGAATCTCGGTCATGGCATGGGATGGCCATCACATCCTGCCCAGGTTGTGGAATGATGATAGTGCAAGGCATTTGTTCACTGCCTTCCATCTTTCCGACAAGTGGTATATTACGTTGTACCAAGCTTCACTATTACTATACATCTATTATCCTTTTGCATGATATCTGCCAGAATTGCGTCTTTATATCATACTATAATCTGCAAGATGTTCTCATGATTAGTGGCATGAGGACCTAAAGCATGTTCGTGTTGCATAGGCTCATTCAAAGAACTGGACTATAAGGTGTAGAATGCCCTTATTTCTCATTATCTATCTACCCACTCTCACTTTTCTTTTTGGTAGGTAAATGAAGTTGATTCATGTATGTTCCATGAACACATGATATCATCCAATTTTTCTCATGATGGGTTTTGATGTTTTCAAGGGAAGTACCCATCCCACACTTTGGAACCTGTGGACAAGACTCGATCAGAGTCCTTCCCCTGAAAGCAGGATTTATTTGTGCCAGAGTAAATTTACCCTATCATAAAGTTTTATATGTTTTTTTAAAGAATTTATGTTTATTGGAAAGTCAGATATACAAAGAGGAGGAGAGACAAAGGAAGATCCTTCATCCACTGATTCACTCCCCCCAAGTGGCGGCAACCGCCACAGCTGAGCTTATCAAAAAACAGGAACCAGGAGCTTCTTACGGACCTCCCATGCAGATGCAGGGAGGCCCTGGGCCTCCTCTCCTGCCTTCCCAGGCCACAGGCAGGGAGATGGATGGGAAGCAGAGCTGCTAATACACGAACAGGTGACCATATGGGATCCCAGCACATGCAAGGCAACGGCTTTAGCCTCTAGGCCACTGCACCAGGTCCTTGCATAGGTTTTTGAAGCACCCACCTAGTACAGCACTGATGCTTACTACAACTAATTCAAGCACTGCTTTCTTGAAAATCCGTGGAACGAGGAACAGCACAGGTAGTTATCTTGAGACCAAGTCTACACTCAGTCTACTACCCGAAAAGAACTTCCCCCACCTAGAATGCTGACATCAGCCTGACAGCTGGAACAGTTCGGCTGATGAGCCAGCTGGTTGCTAAGTTACCAAAATGAGGATGAAGATCAGCCTCCAGAGCCGTTCACATTTCGCTCCTATCAGCACACATGGTCATTAGACAAAAGTTAGGGATTGGATGAACTAGATCTGGTGGCAAAGAAACAGCAGTTTTCAAGTTGATGGGCTTTCTTTGAGCTTCCCTGCATCCAAACCAAATTGTCTCACCTCTTTTAAGATTGTACACATAAATACTTTAACTACTGAATTTTCATGCGTAGTGCGAAAATGAAAGAAACAAATCATTTTCTCAAACTACTCGGCTAATAAATAAGAATATTTATAATGACAAATGTTTTGGTCCGTATACATGTCAAGATATTTTTTCATTTAATTTCAGGAGTCATTGTATTTGTCATCTTACCAGGAAGGGAACTGTGAGTAACCTTAATAAATGATTTGCCTGAGACCCAAGACAAAGAGCTATGTGTTGAATCCAGGAAAATGTGAATATTAATCTCAAACTTCTTTCATGGAATTGGGGAACAAGACTCCAGCCATTTTTTTTAAAGATTTATTTATTTTATTACAAAGTCAGATATACAGAGAGGAGAGACAGAGAGGAAGATCTTCCATCCGATGATTCATTCCCCAAGTGAGCGCAACGGCCAGTGCGCGCCAATCCGAAGCTGGGAACCAGGAACCTCTTCCGGGTCTCCTACGCGGGTGCAGGGTCCCAAAGGTTTGGGCCGTCCTCGACTGCTTTCCCAGGCCACAGCAGGGAGCTGGATGGGAAGTGGAGCTGCCAGGATTAGAACCGGCGCCCATATGGGATCCCAGGGCGTTCAAGGTGAGGACTTCAGCCGCTAGGCCACGGCGCCGGGCCCGACGCCAGCCATTTTTGTCCTCAAGCCCTCTTTCCTCTTAACCACCAGTAATGCCAATGCTCTCCTCAAAACAGAGAAGTGTGGGAACCAGAAGACATTATTTTTTTTCATATCATTAGTCTGACTGCTTTTTATAAAAGTTTGATGACATATAAAGGCAACTGTGAAAGTGATAAGTGCAGTTTGCAGTATATTCCGCATGTGATAACACAGCATTTGCTTTACAAATTTTATCCTCTATGTCATTATATGAAGAGTTGAAATTTTTCATTTTCTGTTAGAAGACATTATTAACCAAGTCACTGGTTAGTAACTCTTTCAAACAAGAATCCCTAAAGACATCTGTAATATTGATGCTCTGAAGGGAGATATCACCAAGCTTTGTGTAGTGTGAGCTACATGTAAATAAATGTTCTACAGAATTATTCCCATTTAATTCACTCTCCATAATAACCCTAGCAGATAGAAATCCTTGTCTCCATTTTATGTAGTCTTTCTTTCCTAGGGTCCCACAGCCACACCAGGCAGTTTAGTTTCATATCAGAATTTCTTGTTTGTCAACAGGGTGTGTAGCCTCTCCAAGGAAGCACAGCAGTAATTTTTTAGACTTGCATTGTTGGGGGAAAAAAAACAATAAATGACAGTTCTAGGGAGAGAAAACAGTAGGGGGTCTGCAGCAAGTGCTTTCTCTCCAGGAAGGCTTTGTCAATCCCCTGCTTCCTCCTCCAAGCCAGGAGGAGCCCAAACTGCATGTCTTCTCTCCCTTCCGGTATCATAAAGGTAAAATGTAGCACATAGAGTCCTACAAAGCTAGCTTCCAATCTCCACTCCTCAACTTACCAGAGGGGCAGATTTGGGGATATATTTATTGTTTGGACTTTAATTTCATCATCTGTACAATGGGACAGCAATAGTAATTACAGTTAATATAGTAACATCAGCACTGAATTTTATAAACACACTCTAGGTTTATTTGGGGTTTTTTTTTTTTTTGAAAGTTAAATTCAAGATATAAAAGCAGGGGACTAAGCACTCAATAAGTATCAATATCTTTATTGTTGCTTAAGCACTGCTTTCTTAAGTTACTTCTTTGCTGGCTCATTCCCCAATACAGCATAAGTTCCTCATAAAGCCAGTTTTGACATGCAGAAAGCACTCAGAAAATATTAAAGGAGTGGTTTCTGCTTCCTGAGAATTCCTAAGCACTCTTTTAGAAGTTTGTCTCTCCGTCTGAGCTCACAATGTCACCCTTAACGTTCCCAGTGGAACCATCAGCACAAAGCGATCCCCAGCATGTGTTGCGCCATTGCTGATCACGTAGCATGTTCCGTGCCTGCACACATGTCAACTCCAGGCTTTCTCTCTGACTGCCAATGTTTCCTGTACAATGTGCCTGTTGAGTACCATCTGAAAATGGAGAGTGAATGGAGATAATTTGGTATATTATTTTGTGGAATATAAAAGATAATTCCCACATTCCATTCCAGATGTCTACACAAAGTGCAGTTTATTTTTTTTCCATGATATGCTTGTCAATAAATGTAATTTTAGGGAGAAAATGCTATTTTTCTCTGCATATATATTTAAATGTTTTCAGAGTTGTTTTTCAGAGGGAAGGAAGATTGCCCCAAGGAAAATTATGTGAGATATACTAGGTCTAGAGCTTTTTTATAACAAGGGAGAATAGTTAAAGTCACCATTTTAATACTGCACTTAAGCCAAGTCTTTCTAAAATGAAACAAGAAGACCTAGAAGAATAGCTTTTGTTCCATTGATTTGACATCTCTTGTTTAACATCCTCACTCATGGTTCAGTTCCTGGCCTGGCCTAGCTCTTTGATGATCTTTACAAATGAAATGAACATCCCTAATAAATCCTAGCAGAAAACACATGGATTTGTACTACTTTTTTCTTAAGCTCAAACAAGCATTGGAACACAGATCAATAACTAACCAATGGTTTTATCTGAAATAATCAAGCATTTCTTGTCCCCATGGCAACTTGACTATGATCCTTACTGTGTGGATCCTTCCCGTTGGTTACATGGTGAGAAATACTAGTATTCTTTATTGACAACTTTAATAGTCACCATTTTGATGAGTTCCTCCAGCTGTCACACTACTCTTTACAAAGTGAATATATAAACTTCAGCTTTTTGTGACCTAATGTGATGATTTCAAACTTTGAACCTCGTGAGTGCTAAAATGACACTAAATTACTAGGTTGTTTGATGCCCCTTTTCTGAAGTAGCTTGGCCAGAGGACTCACATCTCTCTATGAACTCACTCCAAAGGGAATTTGAATGTTTATAAGACACAAGAAATTAAAGACAAAGACAGTCTATCGTAATGAAGAACCAGAATATGTGTATACTTTATGAAATTTAGCTTGAGAGCCCAGCATGGTAGCCTAGTGGCAAAAGCCCTCACCTTGCATGCACCGGGCCATATGGGCACCAGTTCATATCCCAGCTGTTCCACTTCCCTTCCAGCTCCCTTCTTGTGGCCTGGAAAGACAGTTGAGGGTGACCCAAAGCCATGAGACCCTACACCCTCATAGTAGACCCAGAGGAAGTTCCTCACCATTTGGGAAGTGAACCAGAGAAGCAAGATCTTTCTGTCTGTCTCTCCTCTCTGTAAATCTGGCTTTCCAATAATTTTTAAAAGAAATTGGTTTATGGAAAAACTTTGAACAAGATATTAACTGCTTGTGAAATGAATTTAGAGAACATAAAAGACACAGAGAAATTTGACAAAACAAACGCATGCATGTTCTTTGGGAGATAGCTCTAAACTTCGCCTTAAACTTATTTACAGAACTCTTTTCACAATGTCATGCTGCTGATAAGAAGACAGAGCTATGATCCAAGCCACTACAGGCAAATCTACTCATATATGAGGATGTTTTTCATAATCACTCTAAATTTTAAAGTCAGTACAGAACTGTGTCGACAGGCAGCATCACGTCCAAAGACGTTCTATCAGAAAAAGGCAGGCTACTAGTCCTGAGATGGTGAAAATGAAGATACCTAGATGAGTTAACAGCAATCTGTTTTAGCAACTAGAAACCTGAAAATTAGGGATTTTTAAAAAAATATTCCTGGATTGTTTCGAGCTTGAAATCACCTAAGGGAATCTATCTGTGCTATTTCTCCTCCTTCAGGCTACACAATGGCCCCTACATAGTTGTGTACTGCATCTCATTTAACATGCAGTTCTCAGCACTTCCTCTCTCATGCCATCCTTGGTGATGGTTCTTCAGTATGGCTTATGCACAGACTCTTTCTTCTTCATAGAACACATTCCTATCCATCCCCAAATGCTCACCTGTATCACCCAGTCATGTCCTATCTCAAAAAAATTGTTAATGCTCTCCTATTTTCATCCACAATGTCAAATCCTAACTCCCCTAGCCATCCTATATTAAACAGACCTACTGAATTTTTTATCGTACTATTAACCTCATTTTCTTCCAAATATTTATCATTGCTTTTTAATATAGGAATGCTATGATTGTGCTAACAGTTTGGGTGTTCCCTACAGGTCCATATGTGAAAGGCTTACCCCCAATGTGATGCTCTTGTACACGGGCTAAATCTTTGGAAAGTAGATCTTTGTAGGAAGTCCTTAGGTTCTGGGTGTGTGCACTTAGAAGTTAGTTCTATTGGGGCATGCTCATAGTTCTGGAGGGGTTATTTTTACAAAAGCCTGACTTTGGTCCCAGCTTAGAGATGAGACTGTGCTCCGCTGACATGTGCTATAGCTATCATCATCCATCATTTACATGGTTCCCAACAGAACCAAACCAATGAAAGTGCCAAGTCTTGGACCTTTATATAAGCCCCAAAACAGAGAATCAAGACGGCAGAATAGGGTAAGGACATGTTTAACTGGACGGAGAAACAAAAACCAATATGAAGCAGAGAGGGCACATTCCAGGAAATAGAAGAGGACAGAACAACAACAGAGGGATACTGAAGACTGACAGACACAGGAAAGCAGTGAAAACAACAGTGTGGTGTTGCAGTGACTGATACCCCAATGACATTCAATCAATGGCAATCTGAACATCACCGGCACCTGGAACTCCACCAACAACTCGGTGGAAACGGACTTTTACTGGACGTTCAGAAGGTGAACCCAAAGAACTGCCCGTCCTGCTGTTCTGCTTCATTTCACCAGTAGCAGAGACAGAGGAGCAGGTCCTAGACAGGTAGGGTGGGAACAGGGTGGATTTCATAGCCCAGTCTACCCCCTAGAGCAAAATCAGGCACCATTTTGCCTGAGGAGGCAAAGGCAAGGGAAAGGACTGAGCATACACTGAGCTCGGAGTGAACACATTTCTGACTCAGTGAACTGCAACTTGCATCCGATAAGTTCCAACCAAGACAGGTTTAGGTAGTGCTCAGACATGCTGGCCAGCAGACCAAGAACTCTAGTAGTGGCACATCAGATGCCATTTTCTACAGTGTGGCAAAGAATTTAAGACTACAGAGACAATAGTGAGCTGCACATGTGCGTAGCTCAGTGAGAACTTGCTGAGTTCAGTGCATTGCACTGGTCCCACAGGAAAATAATACCAACTATTGCATCATGCGAGTCAAAATAGGTCCGTGTGGCCCTCAGACCAAACGGCCAACAGGTTCCAGCAAGATCATCATCAACAACAACCTAGCTATATAGGACACCTAGTGTCTATAGTACACCTAATCCTGGGACCTGCTCCAAATGGAAGTAGGAGAAAGGTTGTAGAGACAACAGTACAACTTCAGCAAGTATCACAGGAAGTGGAAAGTGCTGAGCCAGGAGCTGGGGTTATAGAGACCACAGTGGAAATCTAACATAAGAACCCAGACCTGGAACTTGCTGCACATAGTGGCACAAGTGACTGAAAACAAAGAGCCATCTACCAGCGGCAATAGGTAAAATCAATCTGTAGACATGTGGGTGACACAGTTTAGAAACCTGCCCTAAGGAGAAGAATCTCCTAAACAGAAGTACAATGACCAAGAGCAAAAGAAGAGACAGATTACTGAAGACTCCCCCGCAAAGGAGCAAAACCCTTTGCCAACCTCAGAGTTAACTGAGGAAGACATTGCGAAAATAGGGGATACAGAATTCAAAACATTTGGCATAAAACTTAACGAGAAGCACGTAAAGCAGGCATTCAAGGAATGCAAGGAATATGTCACACTGGAAATGAATCAAATGAAGGCTGATACAGCAGAAATGAAGAATACAGTGGAGCAAATTAAAAGTACAGTGGAGACTTTCCAAAATAGAATGAAAGAGGCAGAAAAAAGAATCTCAGAATTGGAAGATAGTTCCTGTCACCAGGGGGAAGCAAACGAAGAGCTGGAAGCAGAGCTGGATCAGGCCAAACAAGGTATTCAAGAATTGAAAGAAACTATTAAGAGGTCTAATATAAGAGTTATGGGAATCCCAGAAAATGCAGAAAGAGAAATTTGGATCAAAGGTGTATTCAATGAAATAATGAGGGAAAATTTTCATCTAAAGAAAGAATTGGGAAACAATATCCAGGAGGGACATGGAACTCTCAACAGGGTTGATCAAAAGCGATCTTCACCAAGACACATGATAATCAAGCTTTCTTCAACCAAACATAAGCAAAAGATCCTTAAGTGTGCACTTGAAAAAAATCAATTGACATATAACAGAATGCTAATTAAACTCACAGGAGACTTCTCACAGGAAACTGTACAGTCCAGAAGAGAATGGAGTGACATATACCAGATTCTAAAAGCAAACAGTTGTCAGCCCAGGATAACATACCCAGCAAAACTTTCTTTTTTCTTTGAAAAGTAAATAAAATTCTTCCACAGTAAAGAGAAGTTCAAAGAATTTGCCTCTTTCAAACCTGCCCTACAAAGGACACTTAAAGATGTTCTCTTGTTAGGCAAAAGGAATAGCACCCACCAAAACTAAAGGCAAATGGGAAGAACATGCCTGTAAAATGACAACAGAAGTCGAAATCAATGAACAACCCATTGCTAAAAAGACAAGATCAAATTATCACCCATACATATTAACTTCATGGAGTTATTAATTTCTTTTTTCTTCCTGTTGTTTATTTTGTTTTGTGGCTTCTCATTTAAGGGGATATATAGTAATGGTGTAATGGAGACTCATCTAGTAACATGATGTTTAACTTCATGGCATTGTAAATTTCTATTTTTCTTCCTATTGTTGATTTTGTTTTGTGGCTTTTCATTGAAGGGGATGTACAGTAACTGTGAAATGGAGACTACCATATCCAGATGTGAGGATACAATGCAGTATGCATCTCCACTTCCAGACTAAACATGGACTCCAATAAAACTGCTTACTATATGACAATAGGATGATGGACTCCCTGCCATTGTCCATGCCCACAATAATGGACATATGACTGTGTATGAAGAACTGTACTACAGTTATTATATCGTGGAGCTCGGTTGGGGAGAGAGGGAATTGGGGAAGTGATAAGGGAAATCCCAGGGGCCTATGGAACTGTATCATAAAATAAATAATAATAATAATAATTAAAAGACTTAAAAAATAAGCCCCATTAATTTCACAAGTAGCTTAGCTCAAATATTTGCTCTTGCTAACACAAAGCTGAATATTGTGTTTGTTTACTTAATTATGTTTAATCTGCCTTCCCCTCTTCTCAACTTGAAAAACTGTACTATGGTTTGTTTGCACCAAAACATATGTTGAAACATAGTCCCCAGTAATACTGTTGAGAGGCACTGAGACGTTTAGGAAGAGATCAATTCTTAAAAAGAGTTAAGATTTTTTTCCCACAGAACCAAACGCTCACTTCCAGGGAACTGACTAGGAGCTCTAAGAACGGGTTTTTGTAAAGTGAGCCTGCCCTACTTGTCTCACAATGTGACTTCTTCATGCACCAATCTGTCATTCTGCTTTTTGTTCCAGGTTATGGGGAGATATGTGGCCTCACTGAGTCAAGTCAGCAAATCTGGAACTTCTCAATTTTCAAAAATGTAATGGAGTGAACCTCTTTTCTTTGTATATTACCTAGCTTCAGGTACTCAATTATATGCACAGAAGCTAGACTAGGACCATCTCAGCTACAGTACATGATATATACTAGGTTATCAGAAAGTGAATTTCAGAAGTGTCTCAATAACCCACTGTGAAAAAAGAATGAAAACATACAAGCAAAAAGAGTGATATAAGATGCCTGAGAATAACCTCCTCACATTTCATGTCATTGCTCCATACCGGAGTTCTTTAACGGTTTCAAATCACCAGAATCATGTCAGGAATTTTTTTTTTAAATACTAAGTTCATAGGCTCCAGATCAACTCAATTGAATCTAAATTTCTGCGGGATGAATTCCCCATTCTAATAGTTTTGAATTTTCTCCACATGATTTTAATGTGTGACTAACAACAGCTTATTCCAACTGCTCTTGAATGTGAATCCCATCAGGTTCTCTGGGAGAGTTTTTTAAAACCTAGATTTCTAGGTCTCACCCTCTGAGATCCTAGTAAGTCCGCATTTCTACTGTGTCCCCAGGTAATCCTCTTGTAGCTGAATGGGAAGTTGCACTGTAAGAACCACTAGCTCATACTTCACAAAGACTGCCTGATGGTTAACTTCTTGACTTCGGGAGCAGGGGGAATGTTAGAAAGGGTATTTCTTGGATGGAAGCAAAAAGATTTAAAATGAAAATGACAAGATACTTCAGGCCCAGTTTCCAAGTTAATCACTTCCATGTTACTCACAATTGAGTGGAGATGCCCGAAATCACAAATGCCATTCAACTGAGAGATGGAGGCAACAGGAGAGCCAGTACATTGGCAACATGCTCTGCACTAATTATATAGAGAGATTCATGGGAAGAAAAGGCCCAAGGCATACTAATGAAGAAAGATGAATCCGTGTGTCTCCAAATAGCCTGTAACTTCTCCACCACTGCAATCATATGCTCAATTCTGGTAATAATGCCATCTTTGAATAGACTGATTTCTATATGTGATTTTAAGAGCTGTCTTTACATCTGCATGCAGTGTGCAGCCTGTTGGTTTTTAGTAAGTTAACATGCACTTGGAGTAGCGATTAACTGTGCCATTGCTTTAAACTTTTCTGTAATGCTTAATATTCATATTCCAATCTAAATGCTCTAGCACTTCAAAAGGGTCAGTTTCTTCCCAGATTAAGATAAGGTGTAATACACCTTTAAATGCAGCTAGACAGATCTGCCCACTTAAGAGCTCCAGTACATCATTTTGCAATCACGTATCTCAGAATAATTTATACAATCAATTAAAGAGCATTATCAAGGGATGATTTGACAACTGTTGCCATGCCAACCGGTGGAGTAGACAGCGCCTCCGTGTTTAAAGGCTGCACCTGGTGATGGATGTAGCAGATTTTGAGGACTCAGACAAAATCACAGATGTCCAAAGGTGTGGAGGGAACATGATTTAAAGCTTTGATGTTGTGCCATTTTTACTGGCAAAAGGGTGTTGATGGCATGTTGTTCACTTTCTCATTAAAATTCTGTCATTTTTCACAGTGTTCTGCATTCAGAGCTGAAAACTGAAGTGAGAATGCATTTCACAGACTGATAAAATATGATAGCAAAATGGATGATGTTCATTTGCAGGCTGAATTAATTTTTTAGAAAAAGTTTGTGTCAGTGCATTTATGAAAAGCCCGTTAATCAGGCACAACTTCATCAGCCTTAATGGACATATTTTAAACACTTTTACATTAATAATTAAAATATGGATGGCAAATGGCTTCCAGTGCATGGAATGCAAAAATACTAGGAATGGGCAACTACAGAACACAACAGAAAGTACATTTTATAATGTTGTTTGATTTCTTGATGCCAATGGCCATGATGAAATCAATACACCTTAAAGAGTGAAAGACATTTTGGTATGTTCTCTCACTGAATTATGCTAGAAGCCAAGCAGATATGCAAGAGGATTCCAAAATACAGAGCCTATGTTTATTAAGCAAAAGAGATGAGACTGCACACTATTTCTTTGTGTTTGGGAAAACAGTTCTCTTTCATTCATGTCATAATTCTGTGTCCTAGCGAAGCCTTCTATCTCACAATCCAATTGATCATATTGCTGCATTGCTTACTATATTTTTAGTCATGTGATAATTGCAAAGTTGCACTTGAGAACCACGCTTCTAGATTCCCAGCTCTACCACTTCCTACCTATGTGACATTCAGCAATCATTTGCTGTATGACTCAATTTATCACCAATAAAATGGGGACCACAGTGTCTACCTCTTGAGATTGCTGTGGGGTTTGAATGGTCTAAAATATATAAAGACATAGCACAGTATCTTCAGGGTTTATTCACACAGCTATGCTTATGATTATTGTCATTATTTTTATCTTAGGCTTTCTATAAATAGTTGTGAAGCAATTGCTTGTTTTTCTTTTTCTTTTGAGAACAGGATTGTTATAACCTGGAAATAAATTGCAAAGTCCAAACAATGATTTCTTCAGTTAACTGAAAGATTACATGAAAAAGTACATTGTGTGAATTTTTTCTGAAGAAAAGCAAAGTACATATAATACATTCTTTATATGTGCTTGATGTTTTGAAACTAAGATTTTTTTTTCAAAATCTATGATGTGCTTTTCCACTCTTCCAGTATTAAGTACACAAAGAAAAGGTAGGAGGGGACAATTTACAAGGGTACTTCAAAAGGTGCATGAAAAAATGGAACTCAGATAAATATATAAGGGTACAGAAAAATATGAATATATGCACTTTCCAAAAACTTTTTTGAAGATTTCTGATGCGTGAATTTCAATTATTTTTGTGTGAAAACAACTTAATATCTAATTTCATTTTCCATGAACTTTTTGATATTCCGCAGGTAACTAGGAAATATTTTGCTAAATTATTATCTTTACATATGTGAGACATGCTAAGGATGAATTTAAGAATAAGCAATGTTCTTTCGGTTAACTTTGATTTTAGAACTGTCTGCTCTTAGCATCATAAGCCAGCACCCTAACCCAAAACTTAATATATGCACTATTGCCATTAGGAAAACTCGGTTTACAAGTGCCTTAGAAAGGCATCATTAGAACTGTCTTTCAAAGTATGCTAATCCTGTGGCTGATTCTGAATGTCAGGAAATGCTCTACCAAAGTCAGACACAACCAATGATTTGCGGAAAGATGATCCTATCTGCAAGTGAATAGGATAACTACGACTGGTTAAGGCATAAGTCTTATAAATATGTATGAACACTCCAGAAAACATCATTAATTTTTACATGCAATTCTACCAGCTGAAGGTTTCATTTGCAGCACTAGTTCTTGGCACTTGCGCTTGAAGTCCTGACGATTACAAAAACCACAGACTCATACAGTGCATAAAAAATGTCGTGTATCTGATAAAACACACAATACTCTGCTTTAAAGAGATGATAATCAACAGCAAAAGAGACCAGTGAGCATAAAAACATAATGATAAATATTGAAATAAAACCTATAGCATGTGGCTGGCACTCTCTCCAAGTCAGTGAGAATATATGTGTAATATTTATATAACTAAACATATATTCATATAAAATACACATAATCATTATATGTATTGCTTATGTGTATAGTGTATATTAATCAACATTTATTTTAATAAATGGAAACTGTTTCTCTTCCTGGGATTTTCATATATTTAATTTCCTTTTCCCCTTCACCTTTATTTTGAGCAGCTTCTCTATTTTGAGTTTTATTTAAGGTAGTCAAGATTTATTTTTCCCTCAATACTAATCGATGTCAATAAAAACAACACATGTTTTGAGCATCTTGCAATAATGCATGATTTCCATGCTTAAAGACTTGGAAAGACATTGCCTTTCTAGGTAGTATTTTGCTTCTGTTCTGTGATAGCCACCCATACCTTTATGTGTAAAGAAAATCCACTCTTTATGGCAAAAGCCAGTATTTTCCTACTATGTGACAAAAACCAACATTACAAAGAAAAATTAGCCAAGATTCTTGTTTTTGAGAAATGATTATGATAAGAAAATAGGACATGGTACCTAACCAGTTAGCAATCACCAAGGATTTGGAGATTTTATGTTTCTCCTGAGACTGACATCGTGGCATGGTAATCAAGCCACCACCTGAGATGCTGACAGCCCTTACAGGTCCCAGTTCAGGTCTCAGCTACTGCATTGCTCCTTGACAATCCTGGAAAGAGAAGTGTAATATAGCCCAAGTGCATGGGCCCCTGTAATCTCTTTTGGATACCCAGAAGAAGCTCCAGGCTCCTAACACAGGTCTGTCTCTGCCCTGGCTGTTGTGACCATCTGAAGAGTGAAGCGGTGGATGAAAGATCTTTCTTTCTGCCTCTCCCTATCTCCACATAACTCTTCCTTTCAAAGTTAAAAAAAAAATCTAAAAAAAAGAGCTCAATAAAAAATGCATAAAAATCTGAGCAAAGATTTCACTGAAGATTAAGAAAAAAGTTCCACAGATAATGTCAATTTGCCTGTTCTCTGCATTGGTCAAATGCTATATTTTGTTGTTGTGGTTGTGGTTAAACGGTAATTTTAGCAGCAGTTGTCAATATCTTCCAGTTGTCAATATCTTCCAGATATCTTAGCAACAGCTAAGCCGGAGGTAAACATTCAGCAAGTAGGGTACCAGGCTCATGAAATCATTTGTCTGGTACTCAAAATTCAATGAGTCTATAGCAGTCTAATTTTTAAGTGGATACTTCTGTATGAACCACAAATTATGTCATAAATATCCAAATGGCCCTACCCCAGTCACATAACAAGAATTGGAGGCAGAGCCCTTAAATACATTAATGCTTTTTTGTAATTTTTTTTGCTTCTTACTGCTTTTTTTTTTTTTTTTTTTTTTGAAAAGCAACAAGACACAGAAGAGAGAGAAAAAAAGAAACTTCTATCTGCTGGTTCACTCCCCAAACACCTACATCATTCAGAGCTAAGAGACAGAAGTCAGGAACCCGGAATTCCAGTATTTGCCCTACCACCTGCTGCCTTCTAGTAGGTACATTAGTAAGAAACCAGATACGCAGTGGAGTCACGAAGACCAGAACCAGGCGCTTTGTTGAGATGTGGTCATCCTCCTGAGCCATTTATGCTGCTGCACCAAATACCCTCTCCTGTCGTTGTTTTTGCCCTCTCCTGAAGCCATTAAACTCACCATTCATATGAGGAACTAGAAGTAGAGAAAAGAACAGTAAAGATAACATGGAGTAAGATGGACAGACTTCTAAAGTCTATGCCATAAGAAAGATGAATGATGCTTTGCTACAAAGTGCTGACTGGCTTTTGCTTTTTGTTTTGCTTTAAAGACAGAGTTCAGGGGTGGGCTGGGTGGAACAAAAAGACAGAGAGATCTTCCATCTCCAAAATCACTCCGCCTATGGCCACAACAGCCAGGGCTGGGTTGGAAGAAGCCAAATTCCTGAACTCCATCTGTGTCTCCCACACATGTCAGTAGTGGAGCTACCATTTCTTCTTTCCAAATGTGCATGAGCAGAGAGCTATGATGCTCATTTTTTAGTAACATTTTTTTATTAATTACATTGCATTATGTGACACAGTCCCATATGCACTGGGATTCCCCCCACCCTTCCCCAAACCCTCCCCCCATGGTGGATTCCTCCACCTTGTTGCATTACCACAGTTCAAAATCAGTTGACATTCTTTCATTGCAAGCATATACCAAGCATACAGTCCAGCATCTCATTGCCCGAATTCAACGGCTTATTGGGGAGACCATCTCTGGTCTGAAGGTAGAGCCGGCAGATTATCATCCCTATCAATTAAACGCCCCAACATATGATGCTCATTTTGAAATGCAAGCATTGCAGCAGAAGATTAACCTGCAGTACTGCCAATCACTGCTCAAAACACTAGGAACATATTTCTGCTAACACACCAGTTGGCAAGGGTGTGGAGGACACTGTCCGCCAAACCAATGTGAGAGCTTTAGGCAAAGAGATTTCAAAACCAGTGGTTAAAGGAAATGAAACACACATGGAAAGACAGAGAGAGATAAAATGTGGATTTACTTCAAAGTTATTTTACAACACACAGATGACTTGACTTAAAAAGAGTTGAAATAGAGTAATTATGAATTTTGGTCAAAAGACAAAACCATGCTAAAGCGCTCGCAAAGCTTAGCCTTCTGTGGAGGACTTTATCTCCCCATCTCTTGGCTCTGTATCATTCCAACTTCAATATGAACTCTTTGAAAAGAAAGACTGTTTATATTGATTTCACGACAAACCTATGCAACATGTGTTTATTTTTTTCCTTTCAAAGTTTTGAGGCCATCAGGTCAAGAAAGATTAACCCACTTTATGTACCAAAGTATCAAGTTCATTCAGAGGACAACAAAGAAGTGATTTTTATGTTTTTAAAATGCCTTGTATTTGTTTTTTAATTGTGCTTCTTTTATCTTTATTTTCTTAAATTTTAGCTCCCAGGCCCGGCGCGATAGCATAGTGGTTAAAGTCCTCGCCTTGCATGCACCAGGATCCCACATGGGCGCTGGTTCTAATCCCGGCAGCCCGCTTCCCATCCAGCTCCCTGCCTGTGGCCTGGGAAGGCAGTCGAGGACAGTTCAAAGCCTTGGGACCCTGCACATGCGTGGGAGACCCAGAAGAGCTCCTGGTTCCTGGCTTTGGATTGGCTCAG
Organism: Ochotona princeps; assembly: GCF_030435755.1. NCBI lineage: Eukaryota > Metazoa > Chordata > Mammalia > Lagomorpha > Ochotonidae > Ochotona > Ochotona princeps. The sequence continues at coordinate 74,621,928 of NC_080840.1, read as the reverse complement.
CTCCAGAGTAGTGGCTGCTTGGGGAGTGAACCATCGGACGGAGGATCTTTCACTCTGTCTCTCCTCCTCTCTGTATATCCGCCTTTCCAATAAAAATAAATCTTTTTAAGAATTTAGCTCCCATAAAAGAGAGAACACATAGAATGTGTCTGATTAATTTCACTCAACATGTTTCCAGTTGCATCCATTTTGATGCAAATAATAGCATTGCATTCTTTTTAAAACAACTGGACGATATGTCATTGTTTGTATGTAAGTCATTTTCCTTATCCAATTAGCTGATTATGAACACCTAGGTGGATTTCAGATTTAGGCTATTTCAGATTTATGAACAAAAATGGTAATTTTTCCATTCAATTATTGTTTGTACCTACTAGCAATATTCTTCTTGCCTCTCTTTTACTTTGCTTTTTATATGTAAAACTTCTTATCTGGTGATGCAATAAGCCTTTTTGCAGTAATGTAAACTAGGATTGTATCTATCTGTACCTATTGAGTCCGTCACTTTGTGCCTGTTACCAAAGTGAACACTTTAGATGATAACAATTGGTATGAAAACAGTCCTTTGCAAGACACTTGGGTATAAGGTAAGGTAAGGGTAGAAGGCAAACAGTAATTTTAAACAGTGTTAAGTAACAGTAAAATGGCACAACATGAGTACCACGGAGTAAGACGCAGTTGAATTCTCAAAGAATAATGGACAGTGTGTCTTGCATTTTGTTTGTAGAAGGCAGCATTCTGGGAGAAAGTGTTCACAGACTCTGCAGAGGGTGATGCTGGATGTTGAAAGTAAGTCTTCATAGTTAAGAGTGAAAATAATGATCTTGGTTGCCAGAGATACAACCACAATACCGTGAGGTTGATGGTAGTGCAAACCGGTGTGTTATTTTACTTCACAGCTTATTGGAAACAGAACTATTCTCAAATATACAAAACCCAAAGGCAATGAAAATAACACCAAAACAAAGGGAATAGCATAAAATATTAGTGGGAAGGAAACACAAATTTTTTGCAGAAGTCAATATCATAAGAAAGTTGAATATTAATGACACACTCCAGCTGTCACATGTACCGCATTCTCCTGGCATGGGACTCAATAAGAAGTAATGTGGAAATCATCCAAAGAATAGGAAGACTGTGTCTTTGGCATTGGAGTACTCACAGCTACAACTTT